>NC_066584.1:377288818-377938818 GCF_024323335.1 Lathyrus oleraceus | reverse complement strand
AATATCATACTCAGATAACAACATCTACCAACGAGCAATCCTCCCATTTAAAGCAGGCTTCTCAAATATATACTTGATTGGATCCATTTTGGATATCAACCAAGTAGTATGATTCAACATATATTGGCGCAGACGATTAACAGCCTAAGCCAATGCGCAACAAGTCTTTTCAAGCATAGAATACCGAGTCTCACAGTCGGTGAACTTCTTACTGAGGTAGTAAATTGCATATTCTTTCTTTCCAGTTTCATCTTGCTGACCTAGAACACAACCCATACTTTCTTCAAGTACAGTCAAATACATGATCAATGGTCTTCCTTCAACAGGTGGTGACAGAATCGGAGGTTCAAGCAGATACTCTTTGATACTCTCAAAAGCTTTTTGGAAATCTTTGGTCCAATCACAAGACTGATCTTTCCAAAGAAGCTTGAATATAGGTGCACAAGTGGCAGTCATATGCGATATAAATCTTGAGATATAGTCCAAGCGGCCGAGAAAACCTCTGACTTGCTTCTCAGTTTTAAGCGCAAGCATCTCTTGTATTACTTTGACCTTGGCAAGATCAACTTTAATACCCTTCTCACTGACAATAAAGCCTAACAACTTACCAGAACAAACACCAAATGTACACTTATTGGGATTCAAGTGGAGTTTGTACTTCCTCAAATGCTGGAATAACTTCAACAAATGCTTAACATGTTCTTCTCTATCAATTGAATTGGCAATCATGTTATCAACATAGACTTCAATCTCTTTATGCATCATATCATGAAAAAGAGTGGTCATTGCTCTCTGGTACTGTAAGACCCCAATTTTGACCCTAAGATCCCTCATGATATCTCATCATATGCATTAGCATTAGGATCACACCTTGGCATTCTCCTTACCCCTCATTCATTGGGTTTGCATTAGGAAAGATCACCAAGCACTTTTGATTGTATCATACTTTGATTTTTCATTATTTACTAACTCAAATACCAAAAATATGTCAATGTATAATTTAACTCTTTTGTAGGTAGTGTGTATGCTCACCTATGCTCTATCAAGCTCATATCTAGGGTTTGAGACCCTCAATGCAAGGAGTGAAATAAATAATTGGTTCTCATTGTTTATAGGCATCATATATGTATCCCCATGATCTTCACATATCATTTTGATCAATAAATCATCAAGAGTTTGGAGAGTGTTTGCTCGGGAAACCATAATTCAACTGGGTATCTTGTGTGACTTCCTCAACACGTTTCTTCAATATTTGATCAAATATTTCAAGGGATACTTCATATTACATCATCTTATGCATATATGATCCTCCGTGAGTCCCAAAAGTCAAGAGAATGTCAAGCTATCAAGATTGGTTCATGATGGTTGACTAGAGAAAGTCAACTAGTCAAAACTGGGGTTCCCTAGACCCTATCTCCTACAATATTTGTCATATGAAAATTATTCCAAGATTAAATTTACTCAAAATAACATTCCAAACAACTTTCATGTTTAAGTCTAGAGCTAATATTTCTTGGAGAGTTATTTTTTATTGTGAAAGATTATATGTCATTTTGTCTGAACCCTAGTTTGGAGGCCAACTTCCCAAGACCATAACTTGCTCAATGTTTATGATATGAAAGCCATTCAAATTCCATAATCAAATTAAATACTTTTAATTCAACTTTTATGTTTGGAGGAAGTTCAAATTCAACTTGCAAATTCATATGCCAAGAGGAAAGATTATAGGTCATTTTGGACCATTACCATTGAACAAGTGATTTTCCTCAACTTCTAAAATACATAACTCCTTCATACCAAATACAAATGAGGTCATATTTGTGACCAAATTGAATATGTTTGAAATAGATACAACTTTTATGAATGACCGTTTCTCATTTGAAGTCCATAGAAAAAGTTATTCAAGGTGGAAGAAGTTAACATTTGACTTGGGACTTAGAAAATTTTCAAATATGTTTGATTTCCCAAACTTCCACCTCAAAATTCATCATGATCCAAGCTTCAAATGAAAACGTGTTTAACATTAAAATTGTTCCCCTTGATCTCACCTTTCCAAAAAGTCCAAGATCATCTCATTTGGGCTAAAGTATGAAGGACTTACGCATGGGTGCACTATGAAGAACCATTTGGATAGTTTCCACTTCCACTTTTCATACACGATTGCATGGCTTTGCAACATGGTTTCAGCATGATCCACACTAAATTTTAGACCTAATTACATCACTTGATGTGCCTATCACACGCCCATGCAAGCATGCAAAGAGAATTTCACATTTTTTTCCAAATTTGGAAGTGTGTGGAAATGAATCTCATGACCTATACATAAGACCCTCATTGCTCAGAATTAAGGACCTCATGCCCAAGCTTTGAACCTGCAATCCCAAGCCCTCATCATTGAAGGATATTCTTGAAGGTTTTCTTTGAAAATGGAATTTCAAATTTCCATCTGTTTTGAGATTGAAACTCTAAGAGTCCAGACCTTTTATTGATCCTAATCACTTCCAACAAACATCTGAAGCAAGGCCAAGCATAATTAGAATCAAGATCCTGTCAATCTGAAGCTCCATTGAAGACAAATAAGATTGTTAGCTGTGAAGTTGCTTGCTTGGATGTGGCTATATTTATTTGATGCATTGCTCTTCATATTTCTACTTGCTTATTGATGTTGCTCGATTCAAAAGTCCAAAGGGAAAGTGGATTTCTATATGACATTCTTGTCTATTGGATTGCATCCCATTGGTCAGATCTTTTCAACTCTTAACTTGTAAATTTTTGCTTAAGATTAGTCTCTTCATCTTCTCCCACTTCTTAAATTGCAAATCTCTCCCCCCTTTCAAAAAACTTCTTTGCTTGTGATTTCTAAACTTAGACTTTATTACAAATTAGAAACTTTGGCCTTATGCCGTTGCATTTTTAAAATCTTTTCTTAAATCAAACCTGTAAATGAATCTAATCCTATTGACTTAAAATTTCAAAAGACAAAAAGAACTAACACTCATTCAAACTCCTTTAGGCCTTTTGTGCCTCTTTTAAATTTAAATTTTTGTTAAATGCAATTCACTCACTTTGAAATTGATACCACGAACTACGAGGTTTTAATCCCTCATTTTTATGTTGGTGTGTAGGCACAAATCCGAAGGTCTTGTCAAATACAAAAATATAATTAATGAATTCTTTTCTCATCCCCACACTCTATTTATTGCAAACATCATTTTATACCAAAACACATACACACATAAAAAAGGGCTTCCTAGGAGTACCTAGGACACTTTGGTTGCTAACACCTTCCCTTTGTCTAACCAACCCCCTTACCTGTAATCTCTGCCATTTTATTAGTTTTTATTTGAAAACTTCTTATCTTTGGGTTTTGTTCGTACTTTTCCCTTTTCCTTTGGAAACAATAAAAGTGCGGTGGAGACTTTGGTTTTATTGACGTTAAGTTTATCCATAGCTTAATGGTCATGATTTACCACTACAGAAATTAAGTGGCGACTATGCTAGGGAGTAGTCCTCAGTGGGTTTAGCCTACTTTTTTTTATGTGTATAATTGTATATTTGATGTTTGTATATATGTTTGTATAATATAATCTGCTTGTTGTGCTTGGTGATCTCTGAGTGGTGATATAAGTTCTAACCCGAACCTGAGCGCAATTAAGATAGGAGGATGGTATAGTCATGTTCGACTTATGTGGAGTAGTCTTTAACAAGTTGGCTTGAGACCCATCTACTCAGTGGAGACCCTTTCGGATTTATGAGTGTCACACAAGTTATTTGTGGTTAGGAATTACCTTCTCTGAGTCGGGGTCCGAGAAGTTGAGGACCGTAGAACATTTAACCCAAATTGGCCTATTTAGGACATAGTGCGGAGACTGTTCAAGTGTAGACTTGATAACAGTTGTTACGCGATACTAAACTCAGACGAGTTTCTCTTGAGACTATTATGGGTTGATGAGTCAGTCATCCTAACCTATAATATCCGATAGATGGGATTAAGACTTTGGGAACTTTTTAGAACATGATCTATAAGTTTTTATCCCTAGTACACTCCTTTGGGATGGTTCTTAACCTGACTCCATGCTCGTGACTCACAACAAAACCTTTGATTCTTGGTTGATCCAATCAAGTCTTGTCAATATCAATGGAACTTAGGTGTTGATAAGGTGAAAACCATAATCCACCAAAATGGATGATTGATCTTGACAATGACTTGATTCATCCCTTGACCTTTGTTTGTTTGCCTTATGTGTGATCCCTTATTTATGATTGTTGCATTCATGGATTCATGCGAATCATAACATTCATCAAACAAAAAATAACTTCAAGGAACTGAGGTTTTATTTGCAAATATTTTCAAACCATGGATTATGGATGAAGGAACACTAAGAAGTACAGTTCCATATGTCCTGACTTGAAAGAGCTAAGGATGTTATCATCCTTTGTATTAGATCCCTTGGACTTCAAGCAACGTCATGGGAAGCTTTTATCTGTGTTATCTGATGATGTAGTTGAAGGACTCTTGAGCGTGTTGGTTCAGTTCTATGATCCTCTCTACCATTGCTTCACTTTTCCCGATTATCAGCTTATGCCTACGTTAGAGGAGTATGCCCATCTCTTGGGAATACTTGTTTCTGACAAAATGCCTTTTAGTAGATTGGAGGAGATTGCCAGATCTCATCTTATAGATGAAGCTCTTCATCTAAAGAAGTCTGAGATTAAGGCTCATTGGGTGAAGAAATAAGGAATGTTTGGGTTGACTTTTGAGTTCCTTATCGGGAAAGCTACTGCCTTTGCTCAAGCCGGTAGTGTGGATGCTTTTGAAGCCATCTTTGTGTTGCTCATCTATGGTGTATATTTGTTCCCTAACATTGACGGTTTTGTTGATGTTAACGCCATTAGGATCTTCTTGATTGGGAATCATGTACCTACTCTGTTGGGTGATGTATACTTATCTTTACATTTGAGGAATTCTAAAGGTGGTGGGACTATTTTGTGTTGTGTTCCTCTTCTGTACAAGTGGTTTATTTTGCACATGCCTCAGACGCCTGCTTTTGTGGAGAACCGACAATGTCTATGGTGGTCTCAGAGACTTATGTCTCTCACTAATGATGATATTGTGTGGTATGATTCTACATTGAGTAACTTGGATATTATAGATAGTTGTGGTGAATTCTTTAATGTGCCCCTTATTGGTACACAAGGAGGAATCAACTACAACCCTGCTTTGGCTCGTCGTCAACTTGAGTTCCCCTTGAGAGGAAAACCTAATAACACTCAGTTAGAGGGTCTTTTCTATCAAGAGGGTAAAGATCCCCAACATTTGAAGCAGAAGATGATACATGCTTGGCATAATATGCATAGGAAAGGAAGATCCGAGCTTGGTCCATGCAACTGTGTAGCTTTGGAAGCTTACACTTCTTGGGTGAAGAATAGAGCTTTGGAGTTGAAGATGTCGTATGCTTGTGAGAGACCTATGTATATGGTTGTGGTTGAGCCATCAACTCTCCCTAGCCAAGATGTAGAGGAGTTGGAAGACGCACTCGCCAAGATGAAGCAAGAGAAGGATATATGGGAAGATCGGTTTCATGCGTTGAGCCGAAAGCATGAGGAGTTGCAGCTTGAGTCAAAGGACAAAGATGCACTTATTGAACTTCTTGAAGACCGAGGGGTGAAGAGACAGAGAGAGCCAGAGGGTTCATATTCCTCTAGTATTCCTCAGCCATCCGGTGCTTGGAAGATAATTGTTGACCAGCTTGTCCTCGAGAAGGCTTAGATGAAGACATCTTTCGAGTCCGAGATCCGGCGCATCTGAAGGAAGTCCGCGCCTGCAGCCAGATCATCTGACATTGTTGTTAGGGGATCCTTAGGATGATTACTTTCCTTTTCTCTTGTACTTATACTTTGGTTTCTGAAATTGTACTCAATATAATCCTTCCAAGTTTTATGAATAAAAGAGATTTTTATGGTTAATCAAATTGTTACTATTGTTATTATACATTTGCAAATAAAATAGTATGTTCCTTGAAAATAAAAACAAACAAAAACATTGCATTTCATGTATATTGCATAACAGGTTTTCTTCTGCCAGATGTCTTATCGGTTATTCTTCTGTGCTTCAGCTAAGCTGACTCATCGATACAACACTCGCGCCAATCAACCCTGAATTATGGAGCACTTAGAGCAAGAGAACAAAGAGTTGAAGGATGAGATTTCTCATCTAACTACTATGATGGAGTTTGTTCTTGCTGCGCATAATTAGTTTTTACCAATTCCCGCAACTCCTCCTCCTCAGAGGACTATCATCTCAGAGGTTGCGACCTCAATTGTGCTTGTCGCTGCTACTCAATTTGGTCCAACTATGCCTACTGGATTCCCGTGGGGAATGCCACCGAACTTTGTGTCTGACGGGTTTGCACCCACATTTTCTTCTATGTCGGCATCTAGCTCGGTCATGTCTGTGTCGCCTCCAGTTATTCATACCTTGCCTCATGTTGAGGACACCATCTACCATTCTGAGCCGTCTGAGGGCCCATATGTTTATGAGAAGATGGACAAAATGAAGGACCAGTTCCTTGAGCTGCGCAAGGAGTTGAAAACATTGAGAGGAAAGGACCTGTTTGGTAAGAGTGTTGTTGAAATCTGCTTGGTACCAAATGTGAAGATCCCAATGAAGTTCAAAGTCCCTGACTTTGAAAAGTATAAGGGAAATACTTGTCCACTTAGCCACCTTGTTATGTATGCCAGAAAAATGTCAACACAAACTAATAATGACTAGTTATTGATTCACTACTTTCAAAACAGTCTGACTGGTGCTGCTCTGAGATGGTACATGGGGCTAGATAGTGCAAGTGTTTTCACATTTAATGATTTGGGTGAACCTTTTATGAAACAGTACAAGTATAATATGGACATGGCGCCTGATAGAGACCAGTTGAGGTCTATGTCTCAGAAGGACAAAGAGACATTTAAAGCGTATTCCTAGAGATAGAGGGAACTTGCTGCTCAGATTAATCCTCCATTAGAAGAGAAAGAGATGACGAAGATTTTCTTGAAGACCCTAGAGAATTCAAGATTTATAACGTCAGCTTTATCAGAAGGTCCTTGGTAACGATGCATAAAGACATTTGCATGGTTAGTGAGTGCGAGCGTGACCATGAAGGTTGTGCAATTTGTAGTGTAAACCCTCGAGGGTGCGTCATCGTTAAGAGAGATATTCAAAGGCTGATGGATGAGGGTATGGTTCAGATTTTCCAGTCTCGCCACTTGGGTGACGATGTCAATGAGATTGTTCCTGTGTTTAAGACCCCGGAGCGAGTAGTGATTTAATTTGATAACAGCAGCAGTAACAGCGCTAACAAATCGGTATCGCTGTTAGTAATACGGTTAGTGGGCCCCGTCCTGTATGCATCTGATAGAGTTGTTCCTTACCAGTATAATGCTACAATGATGGAGAATGGTCAAGAAGTTTCTTTGCCTACGACCAATTCTGTTGTGAATATAGCCGATATTACGAAGGTGACCCGTAACGGTCGTGTATTTGGTCCAGCCTTTCCAAAAAGGTGATAGAAGATGTGTCGGTTGGTAAGAAGGTTGATGTACCTTCAGTAAGCCTAATTAGTGGTCTAGTGTGTCAGTCTGGTGAATCCAGCAAGCTAAAGCCTAATGATGATGATGAGGTACTAAGATTAATCAAGAAGAGTAAATTTAATATGGTGGAGCAGCTGCTCCAAACTCCTTCGAAGATTTCAATGTTGTCTCTGTTGATGAATTATGAAGTGCACAGAGAAGCATTGTAAAGAGTGTTGGAGCAAGCCTACATTGAGCATGACGTAACTGTGGATCAGTTTGACCACATTGTGGCTAACATTACTTCCAGCAACAATCTAAGTTTTTATGATGAAGAACTTCCCGAGGAAGGCAGAAATCACAATCTGGCATTGCATATATCGATGAATTGCAAGGAGGATGCATTGTCAAATGTGTTGGTTGATACCGATTCTTCTCTGAATGTACTCCCCAAATCAACTATCTCTAGATTATCCTACCAAGGTGCCCCGATGAGGTATAGTGGCGTGATTGTTAAAGCATTTGATGGTTCTCGCAAGACTGTCATAGGAGAAGTGGAGCTTCCAGTGAAGATAGGTCTGAGTGATTTTCATATTACTTTTCAGGTAATGGATATCTACCCGTACTATAGCTACTTGTTGGGAAGGCCATGGATCCATGAGGCTGGAGCTGTAACATCCACTATGCACTAGAAGTTGAAATTTGTGAAGAATGGCAAGCTTGTCATTGTTGGTGGAGAGAAAGCACTTTTAGTGAGCCATCTGTCGTGTTTTTCATACGTTGAAGCTGAGGAGGAGGTTGGAACTTCATTCCAAGCTCTATCTATTTCCGAAGTAAAGAAAACTAGGGTGCCCATGTCTTCTTTCAAAGACGCTCAGAAAGTTATTGAAGCGGGTAGTACAAATTAGTGGGGTCGTATGGTAGAAGTCTGCGAGACAAGAATAGAGCCGAATTGGGATTTCAACAAGGGCCGTTCAACATCAAAGCTGAAGAAGTGCAACTGAGTTTCCGTAGTGGAGGGTTCATTCATGGTAATGAACAACACTCAATTGTTGTAATCGAGGATGATGAAGATGAATATTGCGTCAACTTTGTGACGCATGGCAAGACTTGCAACAATTGGGTTGTTGTTGATGTTCCTGTTATTGCCCGTCATTCTAAGTAATTGTTATTTCATTATTTTGAGAAAATCTTTCTCCTATGCCTAAGGGAGAAGTGAACATTGTTGGGCATTTTTCAAATTATCATAAATAAAATGTAATTCTATTCATCCACATCTATGATGTTTTATTTTTACTTTTTGCTTTTCTGAAAATGGTAATCACAAAATAATAATAATAATAATAATTGTCCATCTGCATAATATTTGGTCACAATTCACTTCTCTAAAATCAAAATATCAAATCATTATGCAGGTTGGTTCCTAAACCCATTGAATACAATGATCCTACTCCCTCTCCAAACTTTGATTTCCCTGTGTTTGAGGCCGAGGAAGAGACTTATGAAGAAGTATCTGATGAACTATCTCGTCTACTTGAGCACGAGGAAAAATCCATTCATTCGTTCGAAGAGTAGATTGAGCTAGTCAACTTGGGTTCCGAAGATGATGTGAAAGAAGTCAAGATTGGGTCTCAACTGTCTCCAGAGGTTAAGAAGGGGTTGATTGATCTTCTCCGAGAGTATTCAGATGTGTTTGCTTGGTCCTATCAAGACATGCTTGGTTTGGATTCTGAGATTGTGGAGTATAAATTGTCATTGAAGCCAGAATGCCCGCCAGTCAAGAAGAAGTTGAGGAGGAATCATCCTGATATGGCAGTAAAAGTCAAAGAAGAAGTGCAGAAGCAGATTGATGCCGGTTTCCTTGTTAATACTGAGTATCCGCAATGGGTGGCCAATATTGTGCCTGTTCCGAAGAAGGACGGAAAAGTTTGTATGTGTGTCGATTATAGAGATTTGAGCAAAGCTAGTCCAAAAGATGATTTCCCTCTGCCACACATTGATATGTTGGTAGATAATACAGCTAAATTCAAAGTCTTGTCGTTTATGGACAGATTTTCCAGTTATAATTAGATCAAGATGGCACCCGAAGATATGGAGAAGACCACATTCATTACACCTTGGGGAACATTATGTTATAGAGTGATGCCTTTCGGTTTAAAGAATGCTGGTGCAACATACCAAAGAGCAATGACCACACTTTTTCATGATATGATGCATAAAGAGATCAAAGTCTATGTTGATGATATGATTGCCAAATCAAGTGATGAAGAAGAACGTGTTGAGCATTTGTTGAAGCTATTCCAGCGTTTGAGGAAGTATAAACTCCGCTTGAATCCCAATAAGTGTATGTTTGGTGTATCTTCTGGTAAGTTGTTAAGCTTTATTGTTAGCGAGAAAGGTATTGAGGTTGATCCTGCCAAGGTCAAAGCAATACAAGAGATGCATGCGCCCAAAACTGCGAAGCAAGTCAGAGGTTTTCTCGGCCTCTTGAATTATATCTCAAGATTCATTTCGCATATGACTGCCACATGTGTGCCTATATTCAATCTTCTTCGGAAAGATCAGTCTTGTGATTGGACCAAGGATTGCCAAAAAGCTTTTGACAGTATCAAAGAATATCTGCTTAAGCCTCTGATTCTGTCTCTGCCTATTGAAGGAAGACCGTTGATCATGTTATTAACTGTGCTTGA
Organism: Lathyrus oleraceus; assembly: GCF_024323335.1. Lineage (NCBI taxonomy): Eukaryota > Viridiplantae > Streptophyta > Magnoliopsida > Fabales > Fabaceae > Lathyrus > Lathyrus oleraceus. Next base: position 377,928,565 of record NC_066584.1, on the reverse strand, counting down.
TGAGAGTATGGGCTTTGTTCTTGGTCAGTAAGACGAAACTAGAAAGAAAGAATATGCTATTTACTACCTCAGTAAGAAATTTTGATGCTGAAATACCCAAATGTTTCAAAAGGAAGTTCGACTTCATAAGGAGATACAAATCTGGACTCAACTGGGGAAGTCAAACTTCAACACAAGAGTAAAAGAAATATATTATCTAATACCTGTTACTAGGTATCTTAAAATGGAAGATAATACAGTCGGGCATATGAACATCCCTTACCAGTTACTGGGAAACATATCAAGGATGACTCGCTGAGGAAAATGAGGAAGAATCACCAGGTACCAGTTACTAGGAAGCTTATCAAAGGTAATCAACCACATGAAAGAGTTATATTACCAATTACTGGGCAATATACTCAAAAGGGAGGAATATCCATTACCGGTTACTGGGTAAGGATAGCCTACTGGGGAAATGAAAAAGTTGGATTTACAACTACCAGTTACTGGATAGAAGACCAAAGAGAACAAAAGCAGGATTTATAACTACCAGTTACTGGGTAGAAGACCAAAGAGAACAACCACGGGATTTACAACTACCAGTTATTGGGTAGAAGACCAAAGAGAAAAATAGCAGGATTTACAACTACCAGTTACTGGGTAGAAGACCAAAGGGAGAATATCCGTTACCATTTACTGGGTAACATATCAAGGATAAACTGTCGGGGGGAAACAATGAGAAGTTTTGTTAACTACCAATTACTGGGTAGATAATAGAAAAACGACCAACTGGAAAAAAGGATAAATAATTACCAGTTACTAGGTAATTGAGCAATGATAATCTGCTGGCGAAAAGAAAAGATAACCCGTTAGGGAAACGAAAGTAAATTCGCTGGGGAAATCAAAGAAGTAGATTACCTTCTACTGGTTACTAGGTAAATTAACACAGGTAAAGTACTCAACATCAAGAAAGATATTACCACTTACTAGGTAATAAACTCTCAGAGGACCAAAAGATCTATCTAGGTAAGAACCAGAAAGAAACGGTCAAACAAGACTCAACCCAATGAGGATATAACTCGAGGGGAAGGGTTCCATCCCGATAATGAATTGGGGAGGAAACTGAAATAATAAGCATCCATGAAGAAATAACTCAGTGGGGAAGAAGAAAGGATAAACTCTTTTTGTTTAAGGGGTTGACACTCTACATTGAAGGAGGACAGACACACCAAATCTGCATGGGGAAATGATATCACCAAAGCAGGGGATCATAAAAATCAGGTCAATGCATAAAAATGCACAATGAAATATCTGATGTTATGCTTATGTATGTATATGCATGAGTATGTATATGATTATGCTGATAAAAGAGCACAAAGGTTACAAACATGAAGATCCAATCATCACAGCTAGATACTCGGCTAATCTCAACAAGATGGGAGCATCAACTGGAGAACCTGTTAGGGATGAAAATAAATCATCGGGGATATAAATCCTATCTTTAAATATTCAATTCCATGGGGATAGTACACAACCATGTATTCAAGGAAGGCTGGGGATATCACAATCCAAATTCAATGCTCAACTCTGGTTGGGCAAAGACATGGAGAACATGCATCTGACCAAAAACTGTTGAAGACTCAGCGCTCAGAGGAAATGAAGAATATATATATCAACCAACATGCTGAGAATATATATACAACTTGGGAATTCGCATGAGACGAAAGCACTGCTGAGGATATCAACCAACATGCTGAGGATAAGAGATATCTAATGAGGATCCAGATCTCAAGCCAAAGGATATATATACTTCATAGCAACAAGTCAACGTTGCGGGAGATTTTAGGTCAATACCATATCAAATGGGAGACAACCTTACAGGGTAAGACTACATCAATACTACCCAGAATCAAATACTCTCTAAATGGGGAGATCTTTCACCAGAAGAAGAAACTCCGCGGGGAATTCACGTCACAACAAGAGGCAAAACTCGGAGTGGGGAACCGGTGAGAAGACAAACTACAATTGGATATTTCATCAATCAAGATCAACTCTGTGGGGATTAAAACCCGTAAGGAAAAATTATGGGTGGGGATTATCTCTAACAAAGAAATAAACATCGTACGGGGATGTAAAATGCAAACAGATTCTTCAAAAGGAAAATAATCAGTCATAAGACTCTTCTTGGTGGATTGAGAAATAAACTGATTCCAAGGTACCAAATATCAACCAGACTTGCAGGAACTCACTAAGCGAGAAACAATGCCACGACTATGTAACAACCAAATAAAGGTGTGTTGGGGATCTGAAAACCAAATAAAGTTTTTACTGAAGATCCAGGGTTCAATCATAAAATATGCAAACCGAGGATGAAAATCCACAAAGGCTCTCAGCTGGAGAAAGATGATGAACTACAAGGAGAATAACGCATCAACTCTACTGGGTGTAGCGGTAAATTCATGACCATCAAGCTATGGATAAGCTAGACGTCAATAAAACCAGAGTCTCCACCGCGCTTTTATTGTTTCCAAGGGAAAAGGGAAAAGTACGAACAAAACTCAAAGATAAGAAGTTTTCAAATCAAAACTAATAAAATGCCAGAGATTATAGGTAAGGGGGTTGGTTACACAGAGGGAAGGTGTTAGCACCCAAAGTGTCTTAGGTACTCTTAGGGAGCCCTTTTTTGTGTGCATATGTGTTTTTGTACAAAATGATATTTGCAATAAATAGAGTGGAGGGATGAGAAAAGAATTCATTAATTATATTTTTGGTGTTGACAAGACCTTCAGACTTGTGCCTACATACCAACATAAAAATGAGGGATCAAAACCTCGTAGTTCATGGTATCAATTTCAAAGTGAGTGAGTTGCTTTTAACAAAATTTTAAGTTTAACAAAGGCATAAAGGGCCTAAAAAGTTTGGATAAGTGTTATTTCTTTTTGGCTTTTGAAATTTTAAGTCAAGTATAGTTAAGTTCATTTACAAGTTTATTTAATAAAAAGAGTTTGAAAATACAATGGCATAAGGCCAAGGTTTCTAATTTGCAATAAGATCTAAGTTTAGTAAACACAAGCAAAGAAGATTTTTAAAAGAGGGAGAGATTTTGAAATTAAAGAAATGGGGAGGAGATGAAGAGACCAATCCTAAGCACAAATTTAAAAGTTAAGAGTTGAAAAGATCTGACCAATGGGTTGCAATCCAATAGACAAGAATGTCATATAGAAACCCAAATTTCCCTTGGACTTTAGAATCAAGCAATATCAATACACAAATAGCAAGATGAAGGGCAAGGCATCAAATAAAGATAGCCACATCCAAGCTTAGCAACTCCATGATCTTCTTCATAATTCCTCATGTATCAGATGACTTAAAAGGATAAGCATTAGACACAGGTTCAGAATAACAGCTTCAATATGATCATGTTGTAGATGAACTCAAATGGATCTTCAATATTTGTATCAGATGAATGTTCACTTCACAAGCACTTGGTTTCATGAAAGTTGGCATTGGCCAAGTCCTTTGCATAGGGAATGTTGCCTAATTCTAAGTCCAATGTCTCAGATCAAATCCAACAGTCCACACAAATCTTTTTTAGAGTTCTTGTTGTTATTTGCAGCGGTAAATTCATGACCATCAAGCTATAGATAAGCTAGACGTCAATAAAACCAGAGTCGCCGCCGCGCTTTTATTGTTTCCAAGGGAAAAGGGAAAAGTACGAACAAAACCCAAAAATAAGAAGTTTTCAAATCAAAACTAATAAAATGCCAGAGATTACAGGTAAGTGGGTTGGTTACACAAAGGGAAGGTGTTAGCACCCAAAGTGTCCTAGGTACTCCTAGGGAGCCCTTTCTTGTGTGCATATGTATTTTGTACAAATTAATGTTTACAAACAAATAGAATGAGGGGATGAGAAAAGAATTCATTAATTATATTTTTGGGTTTGACAAGACCTTCGGACTTGTGCCTACGTACCAACATAAAATGAGGGATCAAAACCTCGTAGTTCGTGGTATAAATTTCAAAGTGGATGCATTGCTTTTAACAAAAATAAAAGTTTGAAAGGCACAAAGGCCTAAAATGATTTGAATGAGTTAGTTCTTTTTTTTGGCTTTTTTGAAAGTTTTAAGTCAAGTATAATTAAGTCTATTTACAAGTTTGATTAAGAAAACAAGTTTGAAAATGAAATGGCATAAGGCCAAAGTTTCTAGAGTGCAAGGTGGTCAAAGTTTTAGAAATCAACAATCACAAGCAAAGAAGATTTTAAAAAGGAGGGAGAGATTTTGAAATTAAAGAAGTGGGGAGGAGATGAAGAGACTAATCCTAAGCATAAATTTAAAAGTTAAGAGTTGAAAAGATCTGACAAATGGGCTGCAATCCAATAGACAAGAATGTCATATAGAAACCCAAATTCCCTTGGACATTAAAATCAAGCAACAAACAATGCACAATATATCAACTTGAAGAACAAGGAATCAAATAAAGATAGCCACATCCAAGCTTAGCAACTTCCATGATCTTATTCAAATTGGCCTATGTAGAAGATGAATTCCATAAGTCACAGGTTCAAAGTAACAACTTCACAATGATCATGTTGCAGATGAACTCAAAGGGGGATCTTCAATGATGTATCAGATGAAGTCTCAAATTGCAAGCACTTAGTTTCATAAAAGTTGGTATTGGCCAAGTCCTTTTTCATATGGAATGTTGCCTAAATTATAAGTCCAATTGTCTTAGATCAAACCAACAGTCCACACAAGATGATTTTTAGGGTTTTTGTTCTTATTATGTACATGTAGCGGTAAATTCATGATCATCAAGCTATGGATAAGCTAGAGATCAAATAACAAGAGTCGCCACCGCGCTTTTATTGTTTCCAAGGGAAAAGGGAAAAAGTACGAACAAAACCCAAAAAGAAAGAAGTTTTCAAATCAAAACTAATAAAATGTCAGAGATTACAGGTAAGGGGGTTGGTTACAGAGAGGGAAGGTGTTAGCACCCAAAGTGTCTTAGGTACTCCTAGGGAGCACTTTTTGTGTGCATATGTACTTGGTATAAAGTTATGTTTACAAACAAATAGAATGGGGGGATGAGAAAAGAATTCATTAATTATATTTTTGTGTTTGGCAAGACCTTCAGTCTTGTGCCTACGTACCAACATAAAAATGAGGGATCAAAACCTCGTAGTTCGTGATACAAATTTTGAAATAGATGCATTGCTTTTAACAAAAATTAAGTTTGAAAGACACAAAGGCCTAAAAATGGTTTGAATAAGTTAGTTCTTTTTGGCTTTTTGAAAGTTTAAGTCGAGTATAGTTAAGTTTATTTACAAGTTTGATTTAAGAAAAGAAATTTGAAAATGCAATGGCATAAGGCCAAAGTTTCTATCTTTTTTGCAAAAGTGGTCAAAGTTTAGAACAAAATAAGTTCAATCAAAGAAGATTTTGAAAAGGGAGGGAGACATTTTAAAATTAAAAAATGGGGAGAAGATGAAGAGACTAATCCTATGCACAAAATTAAAAGTTAAGAGTTGAAAAGATCTAACCAATGGGTAGCAATCCAATAGACAAGAATGTCAATAGAAACCCAGAATGCCGTTGGACTTTTAGAATCAAGCAACACACAAATGCATAATTATATTATCTTGAAGAGAAAGGCATCAAATAAAGATGGCCACATCCAAGCTTATCTATTCCATGATCTTCTTCAAATTAGCACATGTAACAGATGAATTCCACAAGTCACAAGTTCAAAATAACAGCTTCACAATGATCATGTTGTAGATGAACTTAGAAAGATCTTGAATGATGTATCAGATGAAGTTTCAAATTGCAAGCACTTGGTTTCTCAGTAAGTTGGCATTGGCCAAGTCTTTTAGCATAGGAATGTTGCCTGAGTTTTAAGTCCATTAGTCCAAGATCAAGCCAACAGTCCACACAAAAGTTTTTTAGGGTTTTTGTTGTTATTATGTACATTAATGGTCAAAGACCACACAAACAAACAAAGCACAAACAAAATATATCACACAATATGGTCCAATTGAACAAAGTGAAAATTGCATTAACATAAACAATTAGAATGATATGAACAATGGCAAATGTATAAAAGCTAGAATTAAATGGCATTAAAGTAAAGGGCTTGAAATTAAAAGTTATTAGTTAATAGGTTAGAAGTTAGTATTGTTTTGTTTTTTGCTTTTCATTCTTAGACATTCTTTGGAGAACACTCAACCCACTTATCACAAGCATGGATCCTTGAACCAAGACATCTTCCAAAGGAAGGAAAAATGGCCAAGTTTCCACACAATACCATGAAAGAGGGGAGACTTACAATCTCACTAACTAGAATGCTATGCCTTTTATGTCACAAATTTAGCGCTATGTTAAGCAATCGTGATTGGACTTACGTAGAAGTCACAACTATTTGAGGTCGGGCAATAGAATCTTGGTGTTAATGCATGTTAGAGGCATAGTATTATGAACTATGCTCATGAAACATCCCACACACAAAAAGATTATGCAGAAGGTGTGGCCTAATCTCATCCCTACTCATGTTAATTTTTCAATCAACTAGCATTAGGATTTTGAGATATCACAGGCCAAATGAGATGAATGCATAAAGAAGGGGAATCAGATGAAGATGGAAGGGAATGGATCAAAACTCAAATTGATCAAAGGAGGACTATTACCAAATTAATATCATCCATTCATTTTGGAAGATGGAATGTACATTCCATCAATCCCCTAAATCCAATGATACTAATTTGACAAAGTCAATCAACCTTGATCAAGGCCCAACAACAAGAGTCAAACATATAAACAAGTCGTCCCACTTGGTCAAAAAAATTATTTGGCATTTATTCCAATTAAAAATACTAAAATAATGCATTAAAATTAAATATGGTTTGTCAAATTCCTAAAACCTCATCAAAACACCAAATAAATGGCCATGAGATTTATCATAGGTCAAACAAGGTCAAAGGACCTTGGAAAAAAAATTCAGAATTTTAAAAGACTTAAAAGTATTTTTAAACAATTAAGAATAAATGAAAAATCAATTAAATCATGAAAAATATTAATAATGATCCAAAAAAATAATTTTAATTTAGAATATGAAAGACGAAAATATTTGAAATTTTTTAGTGAAACTCTCATATTTTTTGGATCAATATTAAAATTAATATGAATTAATTAAAATAAAAGGAATAAAAGAAAATCAGAAAATAACCAAAAAATGTGAGCCACTTAATCTCCCTCATTAATTGAGGTGGCAGATCAAGTGGCCACCAGCGCGCATTCCATTGTGGTCTTGAGTCAATGTGCCACATGAAAGGTAATTACAATGCACGCTCGTGATTAAAACAATTCAAATGAGATCAATGGCTCATAACCAAACCAGCACATCATCGGCGTCCAAAGGCCGGTCGTCTTCTCCGGCGACCTTGGCCGGATTGGTTCACTCATCACCATTAAAAAAAATGAAAAAGGAGGACATGATCTGAAAGAAAAAATGGCGTAGAGCACGAATCTGACCTCAATTCATCCTAACTCCAAGTATATTGAGAGATACATGGAGTTGAAATTTGAGGTACATGAACCGAGTTGCTTCGATTTGGCCTCAAAGCAACTCAATCTTCTTGCCTACATTGGTAGGACTTCAGACAACCAAAGAATCAAGAGAATTGAGCAAGATTGAGAGAGAATCGAAGAGATGAAAAATTCTGAAAAATACCTTCAATGTAGGTCTGGATTCAACTGTTCTTGCTTTGGCTCGTGCTTGATCTCACTCCAAATGCTTGCAGAAGTAGAATGGAATGCATAAAAGGTCTTGGATCCCTGGAGTTTTGAATCTCAAAACAGTGAGAATTCAAACTCAATTTCAAGTGAAATTCTCAGGATTATCCTTTGGAATGAGAGGGTTAGAGGTTTGGGATCAAAGCTGGCGCGGACGTGTGTAAAATTCTAAACATATGGAGCTCTATTTATAGCCAATTCAATTGATATTTGCACACTTGAAGTGAACTTCCAAAATTAGCAATGTGTGATGCATGAGTGCATGGGCGTGTGCAGGCCCATGAAATCACTCCATCTGATCCATAATTGAGTGTAAGCAAGGCTGAAGTCATGTTGGAATGCTAGGCAATTATGCATGGATATTTGAAGTTCAATCTTGCCAAATGATAATGTAATATGCAAGCCATGCGCAGCCCTAGCAATTCTTGTCCAAAATGGATGAACTTGGCACTTGAAGAACAACTTTCATGTTCAACACTTTTCAATTTGGAGCTTAGAACTTGAAGAATTTTGAGGTGGAAGTTTGGAAATTTTAACATATTGAAAATTTTTCTAAGTGTCAAGCCATATATCTCAATATTCCACCTTGTTTAACTTTTTATGTGAGCTTCAAATGAGAAAAGTGTATTCATCAAAGTTGTATGTATTTCAAAGACCTTCAAAATGGTCACCAATTTCATGTCATTTGGATTTGAACTAATAGAGTTATGCATTTTTAAAGTTTGGAAAAATCACTTGTTCAATGGTATAGGTCAAAAGTGACCTATAATGTAGCCTCATATCACATGCTCATAAAAGTTGAAATAGCTCTCACTCCAAACATAAAAGTTTAAGTAAACATCTTGAATTTGATTGTGAAACTTGGAAATCTTTCATCTCATAAAAATTGAGCAAGTTATGGCCTTGGAAGTTGACTTTCAAATTAGGGTTTAAACAAAATGACCTATAATGTTTCAAGATAGAAAATGATTTTCCAAGCAAAACTAGCTCTAGGTCTCAACACGAAAGTTGTTTGGAATGTAATTTAGAGTAAGTTTTCTCTTTGAATCATTTTCATATGGTGAAAATTGTAGGAGATAGGGTCTAGGGGGACCCAGTTTTGATCAGATGAATTCATCTGGCCAACCACCATCAACTAACTTGCTAATCTTCAATTCTCTTGACTTTCTTGGTCCGTGGTAGATCATATATGCATAAGATGATGAAATTTGAAGTGCCTCTTGAGAAATTTGATCAAATGGAAAGATAGCTTATTGGAGAAGTTACTCAAGATACCTAGTTAAACTAGGGTATCCAAGGCAAATCACCCTCAAACTCTTGAAGAAAACTTGATCAATATAACATGTAGAGATCATTGGGACTCATATATGATGCTCATAACCATTATTGATTCAATTCATGGTTGTGCTCTGTGTCATGAGGGTCTCAAACCCTAGATATGAACTTGATAGATCAATGGAGATCATGCCCTACCTACAAACGAGTTAGGCAAATGCAAAGACATATTTTTGGTATTTTGGTTAGTAAAATGATAAAATACAAGTATGATACAATCACAAAGTACTTGGTGATCTCTCCCGAAACCAATGAAGAAGGGGTAAAGAGGATGCCAAGGTATGATCCCAATCCTAATGCTTATGATGAAATTGCATGAGGTATCTTAGGGTCAAAACTAGGGTCTTACAGCTGCCCCTATTTAAGGACATTCTAACTGAGGAGGCGAAGGTTAAAATCTTCATGTCGACTCAGTAGAATGGGCTTAAATAACAACATATAGAAACAAATTTTGGTCCCTAAGAGACCTCATGATGCAAATGATATGAATGTAAAAGTTAATACTTTGTGGGGATAACATTGCCACAAAGGAAAAGAAATCAAAGAGACCGAAAGTCCGCAGGAGTATAATGCAATCCGTAAGGAAAACTCACTGGGGAGACCGAGACTCTGGGGGGGGGGGGGGAAGGAGTTATGCATAGGCCAGGCTACGACTCAAAACTACTGGAGGACTCGTGGGGTTCCATGCAAACATGGAAAAGACTCAGGCAAGGAATAACAACATCTGCATAGGATACGAGTAAGTCAGGATAAAACTAAAATACTTGAATCATGCAAAGAAAAGAGATTTCACTAAGAAAATGCGCACTCAACTCAACTGGGGAGAAATAAACTTCAACACAGGAGGAGTAGAAATCTATTATCTACTACCTGTTAATGGGTAAGGAGATAATAAAGATCTGACAGAGAGAACATCTGTCATCGGTTAGGATGAGCATATCAAGGATGACTGGCTGGGAACCAAACAGAAAGGAGTATTCATTACCGGTTACTGGGTAGGAATAGCCTTGCTAGGGAAACTGCAGAAAATAGGATTTACAACTACCAGTTACTGGGCAGAAGACCAAGGGTGAGAGTATCCGTCATCGGTTAGGATGAACATATCAAGGATAAACTCAATAGGGAAGAAAATCTATCATCGGTTAAGATGAACATATCAAGGATAAACCTGCCTGGGGTTGTCAAGGAGGATACCCGTCATCGGTTAAGATGAACATATCAAGGATAAACCAACTGAACAAAAAGTAGGAATTACATCTATCGAATGCTAGATAGAATACCATCAAAGAGAAAATTTGTCACCGGTTAGGATGAACATATCAAGGATAGACTCTGTGAGGAGATAAAATAGGAATTACATCTATCAGTTACTGGATAGAGTACCGAGAGAGAGAATTTGTCACTGGTTAAAGTGAACATATCAAGGATCAACTCCGCAGAGGGAACAAAAAGCAGGATTTACAACTACCGGTTACTGGGTAGAAGACCGCAAAGAGAAGGAAACCCGACATCGGTTAGGATGAATATATCAAGGATTAACTCTCTGGGAAATAAGAATAGTGATTACAACGACCTTTTTACTAGGTAGAAAACCAAAAAGAGAATATCCGTCACCGATTAGGATAAATATATCAAGGATAGACTCAAGTAGGGGAGAGAAAGATATCCGTTATCGGTTAGGGTGAACATATCGAGGATATACTTCCTGGGAAATCAGATCCACTGAGGACTCTATTGCTGGGACACTTTTGCCGGGTATTGGGCAAAAAGTAACAAACTACAAACTAAGGAGAATATTACCAGTTACTGGGCAATAGACTCTTAGGGAACTCAAATCACCTATCTAGGTAGGAGCTAGAAAGAAACCGTCAATTAAGACTCAACCCAATGAAGATATAACTCAAGGGGAGTGGTTCCATCCAAATAAACAACTGGGGAGGAAACTGAAGTAATAATCATCCACGAGGAAACAACTCAGTGGGAAAGAGGAGAAAGGTTAAAGTCTTTCTGCTTAAGGGGCTGACACTCTACAATTGATGGAGGACAGACACCGAAATTTGTATGGGGATCAAGTACCGCCATACAGGGAATGAGAATCTCAAACCAACAATTTATTTGAATGTATATGTATATGATGATTATGCTGACAGGGATGATCACAAAGGATACAAAGTATAAGACCCCAATTTTAACCCTAAGATCCCTCATACATTTTCATCATATGCATTAGCATTGGGATCATACCTTGGCATCCTCCTTACCCTCTTTCATTGGGTTTGTTTTGGGAGAGATCACCAAGCACTTTTTGATTATATCATACTTGTATATTATCATTTCACTAACCAAAATACCAAAAATATGTCTTTGTATCTATCTAACTATTTTGTAGGTAGGGCATGATCTCATTGATTCATTGATCACATCTAGGGTTTGGGACCCTCATGAGCAAAGAGCACAATCAAGAATCAACTCAAGAATTGTTATGAGCATCATATATGAGTCCCAATTGCTTCTATATGTTATATTGATCAAGTTTTCTTCAAGAGTTTGAGGGTGATTTGCCTTGGAAGCCCTAGTTTGACTGGGTATCTTGAGTAACTTCTCCAACAAGATATCTCACAAATTGATCAAATTTCTCAAAGGGACGCTTCAAATATCATCATCTTATGCATATATGATCTACCATGAGCCAAGAAAGTCAAGAGATTTGGAAGTTAGCAAGTTGGTTGATGGTGGTTGGCCAGATGAATTCATCTGATCAAAACTGGGTCTCCCTAGACCCTATCTCCTACAATTTTCACCATATGAAAATGATTCCAAGATAAAACTTAAATCACATTATAAGCAACTTTCATATTGAGACCTAGAGCTAGTTTTTCTTGGAAAATCATTTTCTATGTTGAAACATTATAGGTCATTTTGTCTAAACCCTAATTTGAAAGTCAACTTCCCAAGGCCATAACTTGCTCAATTTTTATGAGATGAAAGCTTTCCAACTTGCACAATCAAATTCAATGTGTCTACTTAAACTTTGATGTTTAGAGTGGGAGATAGTTCAACTTCTTTGAACATGTGATATGAGGCAACATTATAGGTCACTTTTGACCTATACCATTAATCAAGTGATTTTTCCAAACTTCAAAAATGCATAAATCTATCATTTCAAATCCAAATGACTTGAAATTGGTGACCATTCTTAAGGTCTTTGAGAGAGCTACAACTTTGATGAAGACACGTTTCTCATTTGAAGCTCCCATAAAAAGTTAAGCAAGGTGGAATATTGAGACATATGGCTTGACACTTAGAAAAAATTTGAGATGTCAAATTTTTCCAAACTTCCACCTTAAATATATCCAAGTTCCAAGCTCCAAATGAGAAAGTACCCAACATCAAACTTGCTCCTCTTGATCTCACCTTTCTAAAGAGCTAAAATTCATGCATTTTGGATGAGAAATGCATAGGCTGCGCATGGCTTGAACAAGATGATATCATTTGGCATGGATCAAACTTCAAATGACAATGCTCAATTGCCTTGCAATCCAATCCATCTCCAAAGTTTCTGAACTTCATTTTGGAAAGTGAAAGCATCTGAACAATCATTTCATGGGCCTATGCACCCCCATGCACCATGCTTTCATCATTTGCCAATTTTGGAAAGTGAAAGTGACTGTGCAAATATCATCCAAATTCTCTATAAATTGAAGCCCTTATGCTCAGAATTAAAACACACACTGCGTCAGCTTTGAATCTCCATTGAAAACCATTCACACTTAGAGGATAACTCTGATAAATTCATTTGAATTTGAGCTTGAATCTCCACTATTTTGGAATTTCATTCTCCAGGAGTCCATTGATTCTAAGTCTTTCCATTCCTCTTCTGCAAGCAATTGAAGTGAAGCAAAGCACGATTCAGATCATGATCTAGCAAGCTCAGACCTCCATTGAAGGTAATTTGCAGAAAATTTGATCTCTTCGTTTCTCCTTGTTTCTTGCTCAATTCCATTGATTATTGTGTTGGCTGAAGTCCTACCAATGTAGGCAAGATGTTTGAGTTTCTTTGAGGCCAAATCGAAGCAACTCAGATCATGAACCTCATTTTTCAATTCCACATATCTCTCAATATAGTTGGAATTGGAAGAAATAGAGGTGATATTCGTGCTCAGTGATGTTTTCTCTTTAAAATCATGTCCCTGTTTGGAATTTTGGTGATGGTTCATGTTGACCAGTCCGGCGAAGCTCGCCGGAGAAGACAACCGGAGCTCTGACTCCGATGATGATGTGTCTTTGGTCTGGACCGTGTGATCTAATTATCATGTTCTAATCTCAGCCATTCCTTTTGATTACTCATGTTACAGCGCGCTTGACGAAGGTGTTGGTGGAACTCGCGTTGTGGATCATCAGATCTGCCACCTCAATTAATTAGGGAGATCTGGTGGTCCACGTATTTTAGCATTTTCTGAATTTCCATTTAATTCCATTGTCTTCAATAATTCATAATAAATTTAATATTAATCCAAAAAATATGGGACTTTCACCAAAAAATTTCAAATATTTTTCTCTTTCATATTCTAAATTAAAATTATTTTTTGGATCATTACTAATATTTTTCATGAATCAATTGATTTTTCATTTGTTTTTAATTGTTTAAAAATATTTTTAAGTGTCCAAGAATTATGAAATTTTTTATCCAAGGTCCTTTGACATTGTTTGACCTATGATAAATCACATGGCCATTTATTTGGTGTTTTGATGTGATTTTAGGATTTGGACAAAACATATTTGAATTTAATGCATTATTTTAATATTTTTAATTGAATAAATGTCATTTTAATTATGTTGACCATTTGTATTGACTTATTTGAGTTTCTCATTTATTGTTGGGCCTTGGTCAAGGCTGATTTGACTTTGTCAAGTTAATATTATTGGATTTAGGGTATTGATGGAATGTACATTCCATCTCCCAAAATGAATGAATAATATTAAGTTGGTAAAAGTCCTCCTTTGACAAATTTGTGATCTCATTCATCCCTTTCCCTCTTCATCCAATTCCGCTTCTTCATCCATTCATTTTCAATTGGCCAATGACATCTCAAGGTCCTAATGCTAATTGATTGAAAGATTAACATGAGTATGGATGAGATTAGGTCACACTCTTTGCATATTTTTGTGTGTGGTATGTTTAATGAGCATAGTTCTTAATACTATGTCTCTAACATGCATTAACACCAAAAGTTCATTGCCCTGCCTCAAATAGTTGTGACTTTTACATAAGTCCAATTACGATTGCTTAACATAGCGCTAAATTTGTGACACAAAAGGCATAAGCATTCTAGTTAGTGAGATTGTAAGTCTCCCCTTTTCCATGGTATTGTGTGGAAACTTGGCCTTCTTTCCTTCCTTTGGAAGATGTTTTGGTTCAAGGATCCATGCTTGTGGCAAGTGGGTTGAGTGTTCTCCAAAGAATATCTTGAATCAAAAAGCAAAACAAAACTAACTATTAACTTACTAACCATTAACTTTTACTTTCAAGCTTTTATTTTTAATGCAATTTACTTTTATTATTCTATTATCATTTGTCATTGTACATATCATTCTGATTGTTTATGTTTATGCAATTTTCATTTTGTCCACTTGGACCATATTGTGTGATATACTTTGTTGCTTTGTTTGTTTGATTGGTCTTTGACCATTAATGCACATAATAATAACAAAAACCCTAAAAGACATTTGAGTGGACTGTTGTTTTGATCTTGCCCAATTGGACTTAGAACTTAGGCAACATTCCTTTGCTAATGGACTTGGCCAATGCCAATTTGTTGAAGAATCAAGAACTTGCAAGTTTGAACTTCATCTGATACATCATTCAAGATCACTCCAGATTCATCTGCAGCATTGATCATTACTAAGTTGTTATGTTGAATCTGTGACTTGTGGAATTCATCTGCTACATAGGCTCTTTTGAAGAAGATCATTGAAGTGGATAAGCTTGGATGAGGCCATATTTATTTGATGCCTTTGCTGTTCAAGATTGATATAATTGTGCATTTGTGTGTTGCTTGAATCTAAAGAGTCCAAGGGAATTCTGGGTTTCTATTGACGTACTTGTCTATTGGATTGCTCCCATTTGGTCATATCTTTTCAACTTTAAACTTTTAAATTTTGTGCATAGGGTAGTCTCTCCATCTTCTCCCCATTTCTTTAATTTCAAAATCTCTCCCTCCATTTTCAAAACTTCTTTGTGTGAACTACTTTTGTTCTAAACTTTGACCATTTTCAAAAAAATAGATAGAAACTTTGGCCTTATGCCATTGTATTTTCAAACTCATTTTCTTAAATCAAACCTGTAAATAAACTTAACTATACTTGACTTAAACTTTCAAAAAAAGCCAAAAAGAACTAACTCATTCAAACCATTTTAGGCCTTTATGCCTTTCAAGCTTAATTTTTGTTAAAAAACAACATACTCACTTTGAAATTTCTAACACAAACTACGAGGTTTTGATCCCTCATTTTTATTTTGGTACGTAGGCACAAGACCGAAGGTCTTGTCAAACACAAAAATATAATTAATGAATTCTTTTCTCATCCCCCCCCCCCATTCTATTTGATTGTAAACATCACTTTGTATAAAATACATATGCACACAAAAAGGGCTCCCTAGGAGTACCTAGGACACTTTGGGTGCTAACACCTTCCCTCTCTGTAACCAACCCCCTTACCTGCGATCTCTGAATTTTATTAGTTTTTATTTAAAAACTTCTTACTATTTGGGTTTTATTCATACTTTTTTTCCCTTTTCCCTTGGAAACAATAAAAGCGCGGTGGCGACTCTCGTTAATTAATCTCTAGCTTGTCAATAACTTGATGATCATGAATTTCCCGCTACAGAAATTAAGTGGCGACTCTGCTGGGGAGTAGTCTCCAGTGGGTTTAGCCTACTTTTTGTGTGAATATATTTGTATATATGTGATGTTTGTATATATGTATATGTGATATAATCTGCTTGTTGTGCTTGGTGATCTCTGAGTGGTGAGTTAAGTTCTAACCCGAACTTGAGTGCAATTAAAATAGGAGGATGGTATAGTCATGTTCGACTTGTGTGGAGTAGTCCTTAACAAGTTGGCTTGAGACACATCTGCTCAGTGGAGATTCCTTTGGATTTGGAAATGTCACACAACTATTTGTGGTTAGGCATGACTATTTCTGATTGGGTCTGAGAAGCTGAGGACCTTAGAACATCTAACCTATCTTGGCCTATTCAGGACGTAGTGCGGAAACTGTTCAAGTGTAGACTTGATAACAGTTATTATGCGATACTATACTTAGACGAGTTTCTCTTGAGAATATTATGGGATGAGTCATTCATCTTAACCTGTAATATCCGATAGATGGAATTAAGACTCTGGGATTTTTTTAGAACATGATCTACAGGTTTTATCCTTAGTTCACTCCTTTGGGATGGTTCTTACCCAGACTCCATGCTCGTGACTTAGCTACAACCCGACTTTGGCTCGTCGTCAACTTGGGTTCCCCTTGAGAGACAAACCTAATAACATGTTGTTAGAAGGTCTTTTCTATCAAGAGGGTAAAGATCCCCAACATTTGAAGCAGAAGATTGTGCATGCTTGGCATAATGTGCATAGGAAAGGAAGATCCGAGCTTAGTCCGCGCAATTGTGTAGCTTTGGAAGCTTACACTCTTTGGGTGTAGAAGAGAGCTTTGGAGTTGAAGATGCATTATCCTTGTGAAAGACCTCTGTTTATGGTTGTGGTTGAGCCATTAACTCTCCCTAACCAAGAAGTAAAGGAGTTGGAAGACGCGCTCACTAAGATGAAGCAAGAAAAGGATATGCGGGAAGAGTGTTTCCATGCTTTGAGCAAGAAGCATGAAGAGTTGATGTTGGAGTCTAAGGACAAAGATACACTGATTGAGCTACTTGAAGACCGAGTGACGAAGAGACAGAGAGAGCCAGAGGTTTCATCTTCTAGCATACCTCAGGCTTCCGTTGCTTGGAATAAGATTGTTGACCAGCTTGTCCTCGAGAAAACCCAGATGAAGGCTTCTTTTGAGACTGAGATTTGTAGCATTCGAAGGAAGTACGCGCCTTCAGCCAGATCTTCTGACACTGTTGTTAGGGATCCTTAGGATGACTAGTCTCCTTTTCTCTTGTATCTTTTATTTTGGTTTCTGAAAATTGTACTCAGTGTAATCCTTCCAATTTATATAAATAAAAAGAGATTTTTGGTCATATGAAATTGTTGCAATTACCATTTCAATATTATATATTTGCAAATGATATAGTAAGTTCCTTGAAAATAAAAATAATCAAGCATCGCATTTCATGCATCATTTGCATAAGCAGGTCCATGCCAGGTATCTGATTGGTGTTCTTCTGTGCTTTAGCCAAGCTGACTCACCGGTACAACACCAGGGCTAATCGTCCAAAGATCATGGAACACCTTGAGCAAGAGAACCGAGACTTAAAAGAGGAGATTGTCCGACTGACTGCCATGATGGAGTCAGTTCTTGCTGCCCAGAGTCAAGCTTCTCCAACTCCTGCAACTCCTCCCGCGAGGACAGTTATTTCTGAAGTGGTTACCTCTACTGTGCCTGCTGCCACCGCCCACTTCGCTCCGAATCTGCCTGCTGGATTCCCTTGGGGAATGCCACCTAATTTTGTGCTAGAGGGTTTCGCTCCCACTTTTTCTTCCATGGCGGCATCTAGCCCGATCATGTCTGTGCCACCTCACATTATGCACACTTTGCCACGTGTAGAAGACACAATCTATCACTCTGAGCCATCTGAGGGCCCGGACGTCTATGAGAAGATGGATGAGAAGAAGGTCCTGTTGATCAGTGGGGGCACGTGGTAGAGGTCGCCGACAACAAGGGCAGAACTGGTTTGGGATTCCAAAAGGGCTCGTCAACCGTTAGATCTGAAGAGATACAACTCAGCTTCTGTAGTGGAGGGTTCATTCATGGCAATGAACAACACGTGGTTGTTGTGCTAGACGACAATGAAGAGGAAGACTGAACCAACTTTGTGACGCATGGACAGGCATGCAACAATTGGACTGCTGTTGATATTCCTGTTATTTTGCATCGATCTAAGTAATTTCTTTTATATTTTAAAAATCCTTCTCCTATACCTAAGGGAGAAGTGAACATTGTTAGGGCATTTTGAAATTGATCATTAATAAAATTAATTCTATTCATCCACATCTTTGATGTTTATTTTTACTTTTTGCTTTATTCTGAAAATGGTAATCATAAAAAACATAAATAAACAATATAATTTTCCATCTACATAATATTTGGTCACAAATTCACTTCTCTAAAATCAAAATATCAAATCATTATGCAGGTTGGTTCCTAACCCCATTGAATACAATGATCCTTCTCTTTCTCCAAATTTTGAATTCCCTGTGTTTGAAGCCGAGGAGGAAAGTGATATAGAGGTGAGTGAGGAATTGTCTCGTCTTCTTGAGCAAGATGAGAAGATTATTCAGCCGTTTGAAGAGCAGATTGAGCTAGTCAACTTGGGTTCCGAAGATGATGTGAAGGAAGTCAAGATTGGGTCTCGACTGTGTCCAGATGCTAAAAAGGGGTTGATTGATCTTCTTCGAGAATATTCAGATGTGTTTGCTTGGTCCTATCAAGACATGCCTGGTTTAGATTCTGATTTTGTGGAGCATAGATTGCCGTTGAAGCCAGAATGCCCGCCAGTCTAGAAGAAGTTGAGAAGAACGCATCCTGATATGGCTGTGAAGATCAAAGAGGAAGTTCAGAAGCAAATTGATGTTGGTTTCCTTGTGACCACTGAGTATCTGCAATGGGTGGACAATATTGTGCCAGTACCGAAGAAAGATGGAAAAGTCTGCATGTGTGTTGACTATAGAGATTTGAATAAAGCCAGTCCGAAAGATGATTTCCCTCTGCCACACATTGATATGTTGGTAGACAATACTGTTAAATTCAAAGTCTTTTCGTTTATGGATGGATTTTCCGGATATAATCAGATTAAGATAGAACCCGAGGATATGGAGAAGACCACGTTCATTACACCCTGGGGAACATTTTGTTATAGAGTGATGCCTTTCGGTCTAAAGAATGCTGGTGCAACTTACCAGAGAGCAATGACTACTCTTTTTCATGATATGATGCATAAAGAGATTGAAGTTTATGTCAATGACATGATTGCTAAATCGATTGATGAAGAGGAACATGTTGAGCATTTGTTGAAGCTATTCCAGCGTTTGAGGAAATATAAACTCCGTTTGAATCCCAATAAGTGTACTTTTGGTGTTCGTTCTGGTAAGTCGTTGGGCTTTATTATCAGCGAGAAGGGTATCGAAGTCGGTCCTGCCAAGGTCAAAGCAATACAAGAGATGCCTGCGCCCAAAACTGAGAAGCAAGTCAGAGGTTTTCTCGATCGCTTGAATTATATTTCCAGATTCATTTCCCACATGACTGCCACATGTGCGCCTATATTCAAGCTTCTTCGGAAAGATCAGTCTTGTGATTGGATAGAAGACTGCCAGAAAGTATTTGATAGTATCAAAGAATATCTGCTTGAACCTCCAATTTTATCTTCACCTGTTGAAGGAAGACCGTTGATCATGTATTTGACTATGCTAGAAGATAGCATGGCTTGTGTTCTTGGTCAGCAAGATGAGACTAGGAAGAAAGAATTTGCAATTTACTACCTCAGTAAGAAGTTCACCGACTGTGAGACTCGGTATTCTATGTTTGAGAAGACTTGTTGCGCATTGGCTTGGGTTGTTAAGCGTCTGCGTCAATATATGCTGAATCATACCACTTGGTTGATATCCAAAATGGATCCGATCAAGTATATTTTTGAGAAGCCTTCTTTAACTGGGAGGATAGCCCGTTGGCAAATGTTGTTATCAAAGTATGATATAGAATACCGATCTCAGAAAGCGATCAAAGGTAGTATCTTGGCTGACCATTTCGCTCACCAACCGATTGAAGATTATTAGTCAGTGCAGAATGATTTTCCTGATGAAGAGATTTTGTACTTGAAAATGAAAGATTGTGATGAACCATTGCTAGAAGAAGGGCCGGAACCTGGTTCCCGTTGGGGCATGCTATTTGATGGAGCTGTTAATCAATATGGAAATGGCATTGTGGCAGTGATTATTACTCCTCAAGGCACGCATCTACCATTTACAGCTAGATTGACTTTGAAGTGTACAAACAACATGGCAGAATATGAAGCTTGCATTATGGGGCTTGAAGAGGCCATGAATCTCAGAATCAAGTATTTGGATGTCTTCGGTGATTCAGCTTTGGTAGTGAATCAAATCAAAGGAGAATGGGAGACAAATCAATCAGGTTTGATACCATATAGAGATTATGCGATGAGGATTTCAACTTTCTTTACAAAGGTTGAGTTTCATCATATCCCTCGAGATGAGAACCAGATGGCATATGCTCTTGCAATGTTGGCATCAATGATTATAGTGAAGTATTGGAATGAAGTTCCCAATATATTTGTGATGCGTCTTGATAGGCCAGCCCATGTGTTTGCTGTTGAAGAGGTCAAAGACGAGTAGACGTGGTATTACGACATCAAATGTTTCCTCCAAAGTCAGATTTACCCGACTGGGACATCTTTGAAAGATAAGAAGACTTTGAGAAGGTTAGCCGGTAATTTCTACTTGAATGGTGATGTACTGTACAAGAGAAACTTCGACATGGTTTTGCTCAGATACGTGGATAGACACGAAGCAGACTTGTTGATGACTGAAGTGCATGAAGGTTCCTTTGGTACTCATTCCAATGGACATGCAATGGCAAAGAAGATGTTGCGAGCAGGTTACTATTGGCTGACAATGAAATCTGACTGTTGCAGGTTTGTGAAGAAATGCCACAAGTGTCAAATATATGCTGATAAGATTCATGTTCCTCCGATACTATTGAATGTTATCTCTTCCCCATGGCCCTTCTCCATGTGGGGAATTGATGTGATTGGGATGATTGAGCCCAAAGCTTCGAATGGACATCGTTTCATTTTAGTGGCCGTTGATTACTTCACAAAATGGGTCGAAGCGGCATCGTATGCAAATGTAACCAAGCAAGTTATTGTAAGGTTTATCAAGAATCAGATTATATGTCGTTATGGTGTGCCAAGTAAGATCATTACTGATAATGGGTCGAACTTGAATAACAATATGGTGGAAGCTCTTTGCAAATATTTCAAGATTGCACACCATAATTCTTCTCCCTACAGACCCAAGATGAATGGGGTTGTTGAAGCCGCGAATAAGAACATCAAGAAGATTATCTAGAAGATGGTTGTCACATATAAGGATTGGCATGAGATGCTCCCATTTACTTTGCATGGGTATCGTACATCCGTCCGCACTTCAACAGGGGCAACCCCTTTCTCTCTTATTTATGGTATGGAAGTAGTGCTCCCCGTAGAGGTTGAGATTCCTTCGTTGCGTGTGCTCATGGAAGCCAAGTTGACTGAAGCTGAATGGTTTCAGACCAGGTTTGACTGGTTAAATTTAATTGAAGAGAAGAGGTTAACTGTCATGTGTCATGGTCAGTTATATCAGTAGAGAATGAAGAAGGCTTTTGATAAGAAGGTCAAACCTCGAGTGTTCAGAGAAGGAGACCTTGTGCTCAAGAATATTTTGACGTTCAAGCCAGATTCCAGAGGAAAATGGACTCCCAATTATGAAGGCCCATATGTTGTTAAGAGAGCTTTTTCAAGCGTTGCCCTGATTCTTACAACTATGGATGGTGAAGAGTTCACTCGTCCTGTGAACGCAGATGCAGTCAAGAAATACTTCTCCTAAAAAAATAAAAAAAGAGAAAAGAACAGCTCGCTAAGTTGAAGACCCGAAAGGGCGGCTTAGGCAAAAATGAGCGTCTCGGTGGATTGAAAACCCGAAAGGGCGATCCAGGAAAAAATTAGAGACATAAAAACAGAAAAGAATTTCCCAATAAGTTGAGTACCCCACCATGGGGCAACTTATGCAAAAATTGGGGATTATGGCAAGTAACTGCATTCTACTGATCTTCAGTGATTTTGAAGACTTGTTTGAACACAAAGGTTGACATCAATTCATCATCTCAGCAACAGTCAAGAGCACAGTGGATATCAAGATTTGGTAGAAGGATTAAGGATCATTTGTATTCAATGTAACTTTTTTCCATGTAAATTACCATTTTCAACTTTGTAAAATCTATGGAGTCTCGTCATTTACAGACTACCATTCTATTAAATAAAGTTGAGCTTTTATCCAAATTGTTTCTACTCTTATTTATTTCAGCCAATAGTTTTAAATTTTACTATGATCATTTTAAAATTAAAATTTTTAAATCAAAATCAAGTTTTCTTAAAAATATAAAAGCAAGAACTTTTCCAAAGCGAGTAATAGTAATATCAACAGCATTCCAATGAATAGCAAGTCCTTAAGTGTGAAACATTTGAGGTTCTCCAAGCAGTAACTCTTCGGGTACCTCTAGACATCAGTGTTGATTCATTTCCTCAGCAGAGTGCTTTTCCCCAACTGAGTTGGTTGATTCACATACTCTGTGGTGTATTGTTTTCTCCAGTGAAGTCGCCAAGATGTTTGTACATCACAGTGGAGTTTCTGTCTCCATCCCCGGCAGAGTTTCAACCTTCCCAGCGGAGTTCATTTTTCCTCAGTCGGTAGATCGTCATCAGAAGATGTTTGGTCTCTCCCCAGTAGAACGCCCTGGTGTCCCCACCGATCGTCGTATATTTGCTCCCATTCAGAGTTCCCTCCTGGTTTCTGAGCAGCTTTTTGATTTGTTCCCCAGTAGGGTTGTCTCCCATTTTTATGGTGATTCCCTACAGTTTGGATGTCTTTGTATCTTCAGCAGATCTCTTTCCCCAGCCAAGTTTGAGCCTTTGGGATGTCGATCTCTCTGTTCTCCAGCAGTTTGTCTCCATGATTTTGTGGATTGACCGAGGATTGTACCGGTGGTTCAAATTTCTTTGCGACACCTCTATATCCTTTGTGATCGTTTTGTCAGCATAATCACCATGTATACATATACATTCATATAAATTCATGATTTGCATATCCTGCATCTTCATATTTGATTTGTTTGAGATTTTTATTCTTTGTTATGGCGGTACTTTATCCCCATACCAAATCTGGTGTCTGTCCTCCTTCGATTGTAGAGTGTCAGCCCCTAAGCAGAAAAGACTTTAACCTTTCTCTGTTTCCCCACTGAGTTTGTCTCCTCGTGGATGATGGTTATTTTAGTTTCCTCTCCAGTAAATTTTCTGGATGGAATTACTCCCCTTGAGTTATGTCCTCATTGGGTTGAGTCTTGATTGACCGTTTTCTTTCTAGCTCTTACCTAGATAGATGTTTTGGTCCCCTAAGAGTCAATTACCCAGTAACTGGTAATATTCTTCTTAGTTTGCAGTTTGCTACTTCTTGCCTAATACCCGGCAAAAGTACCCTTTGGTCTCCAGTAGAGTCCCCTGAAAGTATATCCTTGATATGTTCACCCTAACCGGTGACGGATATCTTTCTTTCCCCCGCAGGAGTCTATCCTTGATATGTTCACTTTAACCGGTGACGGATATTCTCTTCTTTGGTATTCTACCCAGTAAAAAGGTAGTTGTAATCCCTATTTTGTTCCTCAGAGAGTTAATCCTTGATATGTTCACTTTAACCAATGACAGATTTTCTCTTTGATTGGTATTCTATCCAGTAACTGATAGATGTAATCCTTACTTTTATTCCCCTTTTCAGAGTCTATCCTTGATATGTTCACTTTAACCAGTGATGGCTTTTCTCTTTGTGTGGTCTTCTACCCAGTAACCGGTAGTTGTAAGTCCTATTTTGTCCCCTCGCAGAGTTAATCCTTGATATGTTCATCCTAACCGGTGACAGATTTCTCTCTCCGACGGTTTTCTATCCAGTTTTCGATAGATGTAATTCCCCTTTGTGTTGTTCAGTTGGTATATCCTTGATATGTTCATCCTAACTGATGACGGGTATCCTCCTTGGCATCCCCAGGCAAGTCTATCCTTGATATGTTCATCCTAATCGATGATGGATTTTCTCCCATGTTGAGTTTATCCTTGATATGTTCATCTTAACCAATGACAGATACTTTCACCCTTGGTCTTCTGCCCAGTAACTGGTAGTTGTAAATCCTATTTTCTGCAGTTTTCCCCAACAAGGCTATTCTTACCCAGTAACCGGTAATGAATATTCCCTTTTGGCGATTTTCCAGCGAGTCATCCTTGATATGTTCATCCTAACCGATGACGGATGTTCTCCCTGTCAGATCTTTATTATCTCCTTACCCAGTAACACGTAGTAGATAATAGATTTCTGTTCCTCCTGTGTTGAAATTTTATATTCTCCCCAGTTGATTTGAGTGCATTTTCCTTAGTGAAATCGTGTTTCTCCCCTGCACGAGTTGAATATTCAGTTTTATCCTGATTTATTCGTATCCCCTGCAGATGTTGTTTGTTTCCTCGGCTGAGTCTTTCCATTTTGTGTGGAATCCCTCGAGTCCCCCAGCAGTTTTAAGTCGTAGCCTGGCCTACGCATAAGTCCCTTTTATCCCCTCAGAATCTCTATCTCCCTAGTGAGTTTTCCTTGTCGAATACTTTATGCTCCTGCGTATTTTTGGTCTCTCTGATTTTCTTTTCCTTTGTGGCAACATTTCCCCACAAAGCATTAACTTTTGCATTCACATCATATGCATCATGAGGTCTCTTAGGGACCAAAATTTGTTTCTCTATCTTGTTATTTAAGCCCATTCTACTGAGTCGAGCCGAAGATTTTAACCTTCACCTCCTCAGATAGAATGTCCTTAAATAGGGGCATCTGTAAGACCCTAATTTTGACCCTAAGATCCCTCATACATTTTCATCATATGCATTAGCATTGGGATTATACCTTGGCATCCTCCTTAGCCTCTTTCATTGGGTTTGTTTTGGGAGAGATCACCAAGCACTTTGTGATTATATCATACTTGTATATTATCATTTCACTAACCAAAATACCAAAAATATGTCTTTGTATCTATCTAACTATTTTGTAGGTAGGGCATGATCTCATTGATTCTTTGATCACATCTAGGGTTTGAGACCCTCATGAACAAAGAGCACAATCAAGAATCAACTCAATAATGGTTATGAGCATCATATATGAGTCCCAATTGCTTCTACATGTTATATTGATCAAGTTTTCTTCAAGAGTTTGAGGGTGATTTGCCTTGGAAGCCCTAGTTTGACTGGGTATCTTGAGTAACTTCTCCAACAAGCTATCTCACCAATTGATCAAATTTCTCAAAGGGATGCTTCAAATATCATCATCTTATGCATATATGATCTACCATGAGCCAAGAAAGTCAAGATATTTGGAAGTTAGCAAGTTGGTTGATGGTGGTTGGCCAAATGAATTCATCTGATCAAAACTAGATCTCCCTAGACTCTATCTCCTACAAATTTCATCATATGAAAATGATTCTAAGAGAAAACTTTCTCTAAATGACATTATAAACAACTTTCATGTTGATACCTAGATCTAGTTTTTCTTGGAAAATCATTTTCTATGTTGAAACATTATAGGTCATTTTTTCTAAACCCTAATTTGAAAGTCAACTTCCCAAGGCCATAACTTGCTCAATTTTTATGAGATGAAAGATTTACAAGTTTCACAATCAAATATGTCTAATTTAACTTTGATGTTTGGAGTTGGAGCTAATTCAACTTCTTTGAACATGTGATATGAGGCTACATTATAGGTCACTTTTGACCTATACCATTGATCAAGTGATTTTTCCAAACTTCAAAAATGCATAACTTTATCATTTCAAATCCATATTACATGAAATTGGTGACCATTCTTAAGGTATTTGAGATAGCTACAACTTTGATGAAGACACTTTTCTCATTTGAAGCTCCCATAAAAAGTTAAGCAAGGTGGAATATTGAGACATATGGCTTGACACTTAGAAAATTTTTGAGATGTCAAATTTTTCCAAACTTCCACCTTAAATATATCCAAGTTCCAAGCTCCAAATGAGAAAGTGTTCAACATCAAACTTTCTCCTCTTGATCTCACCTTTCCATAGAACTAAAATTCATGCATTTTGGATGAGAAATGCATAGGTTGCGCATGGCTTGAACAGGCTAATATCATTTGGCATGGATCAAACTTCAAATGACAATGCTCAATTTCCTTGCAATCCAATCCATCTCCAAAGCATCTAAACTTCATTTTGGACTTTCAAACAATCATTTCATGGGCCTATGCGCCCTCATGCACCATGCTTTCATCATTTGCCAGTTTTGGAAAGTGAAAGTGACTGTGCAAATATCATCCAATTTCTCTATAAATTGAAGCCCTTATGCTCAGAATTAACACACACACTACGCCAGCTTTGAATCTCCATTGAAAACCATTCACATTGAGAGGATAACCCTGATAAATTCATTTGAATTTGAGCTTGAATCTCCACTATTTTGGAATTCAATTCTCCAGGAGTCCATTGATTCTAAGCCTTTCCATTCCTCTTCTGCAAGCAATTGAAGTGAAGCAAAGCACGATTCAGATCAAGATCTAGCAAGCTCAGACCTCCATTGAAGGTAATTTGCAGAAAATTTGATCTCTTCGGTTCTCCTTGTTTCTTGCTCAATTCCATTGATTATTATGTTGGCTGAAGTCCTACCAATGTAGGCAAGGTGTTTGAGTTGCTTTGAGGCCAAATCGAAGCAACTCAGATCATGAACCTCATTTTTCAATTCCACATATCTCTCAATATAGTTGGAATTGGAAGAAATGGAGATGATATTCGTGCTCAGTGATGTTTTCTCTTTAAAATTATGTCCCTGTTTGGAATTTTGGTGATGGTTCATGTTGACCAGTCCGGCAAAGCTCGCCGGAGAAGACAACCGGAGCTCTGGCTCCGGTGATGATGTGTCTTTGGTCTGGACCGTGTGATCTAATTATCATGTTCTAATCTCAGCCATTCCTTTTGATTACTCATGTTACAGCGCGCTTGACGAAGGTGTTGGTGGAACGCGCGTTGTGGATCATCAGATCTGCCACCTCAATTAATAAGGGAGATCTGATGGTCCACGTATTTTAGCATTTTCTGAATTTCCATTTAATTCCATTATCTTCAATAATTCATAATAAATTTAGTATTGATCCAAAAAATATGGGACTTTCACCAAAAAAATTCAAATATTTTTCTCTTTCATATTCTAAATTAAAATTATTTTTGGATCATTATTAATATTTATCATGAATTAATTGATTTTTCATTTGTTTTTAATTGTTTAAAAATATTTTTAAGTGTCCAAGAATTATGAAATTTTTTATCCAAGATCCTTTGACATTGTTTGACCTATGATAAATCACATGGCCATTTTTTGGTGTTTTGATGTGATTTTAGGATTTGGACAAAACATATTTGAATTTAATGCATTATTTTAATATTTTTAATTGAATAAATGTCATTTTAATTATGTTGACCGTTTGTATTGACTTATTTGAGTTTCTCATTTGTTGTTGGGCCTTGGTTAAGGTTGATTTGACTTTGTCAAGTTAATATTATTGGATTTAGGGGATTGATGGAATGTACATTCCATCTCCCAAAATGAATGAATAATATTAACTTGGTAAAAGTCTTCCTTTGACCAATTTGTGATCTCATTCATCCCTTTCCCTCTTCATTCAATTCCCCTTCTTCATCCATTAATTTTCAATTGGCCAATTACATCTCAAGGTCCTAATGCTAGTTGATTTAAATTTTAATATGAGTATGGATGAGATTAGGTCACACTCTTTGCATATTTTTGTGTGTGGTATGTTTAATGAGCATAGTTCTTAATACTATGTCTCCAACATGCATTAACACCAAAAGTTCATTGCCCGGCCTCAAATAGTTGTGACTTCTACATAAGTTCAATTACGATTGCTTAACATAGCGCTAAATTTGTGACACAAAAGGCATAAGCATTCTAGTTAGTGATATTGTAAGTCTCCCCTCTTCCATGGTATTGCGTGGAAACTTGGCCTTCTTTCCTTCCTTTGGAAGATGTTTTGGTTCAAGGATCCATGCTTGTGGCAAGTGGGTTGAGTGTTCTCCAAAGAATGTCTTGAATCAAAAAGCAAAACAAAATTAACTATTAACTTACTAACCATTAACTTTTACTTTCAAGCTTTTATTTTTAATGCAATTTACTTTTATTGTTCTATTATCATTTGTCATTGTACATATCATTCTGATTGTTTATGTTTATGCAATTTTCACTTTGTCCACTTGGACCATATTGTGTGATATACTTTGTTGCTTTGTTTATTTGATTGGTCTTTGACCATTAAAGCACATAATAATAAGAAAAACCCTAAAAGACATTTGAGTGAACTGTTGTTTTGATCTTGCCCAATTGGACTTAGAACTTAGGCAACATTCCTTTGCTAATGGACTTGGCCAATGCTAATTTGTTGAAGAATCAAAAACTTGCAAGTTTGAACTTCATCTGATACATCATTCAAGATCTCTCCAGATTCATCTGCACCATTAATCATTACTAAGCTGTTATGTTGAATCTGTGACTTGTGGAATTCATCTGCTACATAGGCTCTTTTGAAGAAGATCATTGAAGTGGATAAGCTTGGATGAGGCCATCTTTATTTGATTCCTTTGCTCTTCAAGATTGACATAATTATGCATTTATGTGTTGCTTGAATCTAAAGATTCCAAGGGAATTCTGGGTTTCTATTGACATACTTGTCTATTGGATTGCTCCTATTTGGTCAGATCTTTTCAACTTTAAACTTTTAAATTTTGTGCATAGGGTAGTCTCTTCATCTTCTCCCCATTTCTTTAATTTCAAAATCTCTCCCTCCATTTTCAAAACTTCTTTGTGTGAACTACTTTTGTTCTAAACTTTGACCATTTTCAAAAAAAAAGATAGAAACTTTGGCCTTATGCCATTGTATTTTCAAACTCATTTTCTTAAATCAAACATATAAATAAACTTAACTATACTTGACTTAAACTTTCAAAAAAAGCCAAAAAGAACTAACTCATTCAAACCATTTTAGGCCTTTATGCCTTTCAAGCTTAATTTTTGTTAAAAAACAACATACTCACTTTGAAATGTCTAGCACGAACTACGAGGTTTTGATCCCTCATTTTTATGTTGGTACGTAGGCACAAGACCGAAGGTCTTGTCAAACACAAAAATATAATTAATGAATTATTTTCTCATCCCCCCCCCCCCCATTCTATTTGATTGTAAACATCACTTTGTACAAAATACATATGCACAGAAAAAGGGCTCCCTAGGATTACCTAGGACACTTTGGGTGCTAACACCTTCCCTCTGTGTAACCAACCCCCTTACTTTGGATCTCTGACTTTTATTAGTTTTTATTTAAAAACTTCTTACTATTTCGGTTTTGTCTGTACTTTTTTCCCTTTTCCCTTGGAAACAATAAAAGCGTGGTGGAGACTCTCGTTAATTGAAATCTAACTTGTCAATAGCTTGATGATCAAGAATTTCCCGCTACACAAAGGTGTCACAAAGAAATTGAATCATTGGTACAATCCTCGGTCAATCCACAAAATATGGAGACAACTGCTGGAGAACAGAGAGATCAACAATCCAAAAAGGCTCAACCCTAACTGGGGAAAGAGGAGATCTGCTGAGGAGAGAGAAATATCACCGAACCTGTGGGGGTTTTTAGGTCAACACCATAAAAATGAGAGACAACCCTACAGGGAAAACAAACTGCTCAGGAACCACGAAGAATCTCTGACTGGGGAGCAAGAATTGGCGATTGGCGGGGAAACCAACGCGATCTACTAGGGAAATCAACCATTCTTAATCCGCTGAAGATTACAACAAACATCGACCCTTCCGGGGAAACAAGCTGCAGGGTACCTGAATCAACCAACTCAGCTAGGGAAAAGGAACGAGGCTCCACTGGGGAATCAAAAACTCCGCCGAGGGACTTGTAGCACCTCAAATTTGCACCTATCATTGTACATACCATTTCATATTAGGTCATAGCATATCATGATACATTGCATAGCATTGCATTGTCCCCAGTTGCCTCAAGAGCAAGCAAGTCAAGAATTAGGTCAAACTGATCAGGAGATCAGTCAACCAATCAAGCAAGGGTGTTTCTCAAGGAGCCAAGGCCCTAGGGTTTGTCCAACAAGTTCACATAACTTGGAGGTCCATTTGAAGTGTTCAAGTCAAGGGTTGAAGGTTCAGATGTCATCAGTTCATGCACAGTCAGGCAAAAAACCCTAGAAAGTCAAAGACAGTCAACAGTCAGTCAAAGCAGTGGATGGTGACCATTCTTGCAGAATTTGGGCACCATAATCAATAATCAAGAGTCCATACAACTTGGGACATCATTTGAAGTCAGGGTCTCAAGGAATTAGGGTTTGGAATTCATCAGAAGTGTTTCAGTTATCCAAAACCCTAGAAAAGTCAAAGTTGGTCAACTGTGGTTGATTTTGTGGATTTGATGGATGGAATTGGTTTGAGAGAGTTTATTCATGTCCTAATAGGCCTTATGTGTCATGGCAATCAACATCATTGAAGAATTCGAAGCCAATCAGAAAATTTCCCAAAATAGAAAGTGGACTTGTAATTTCAACTGCCAAAATTGGAAACTTCTTGATTCTCAACTTGCATCATGATACAAGCTTCAAATGAATTTTTGCCCAACATGAAAGTTGAAGATCTTGTTCTCCCATTTTCAAAAAGTCCAAGAACTCCCAAATCCCATGAATGGTTTGCAAGATATGATCATTTCATTTTCACAAAATCTTGAACTTCAACAAGCCATATCTCTCAAACCATAAGGCCAAATTTGGTGGGGTTTTTTCCTACAAACCACATTTTTCCTCCTATTTCCAAAAATATAAATTTCATGAACCAAAACCTTTCCAATCAAAATGGCATTTTTTGACCTTTCCCATTTAAAAATCAAGTTTGACCAAACTTTGACTTTTTGATCCAAACACTTTTTACACAATTGGCCAATTGGGATTCACTTTATATGGTATTTGAAACTTGCTCCAAGCATAATTTCATGTTCATTTCATCATCATGCCACCATTTTAGACCAAAGTGCAAAATGTGCAAATATGGCAAATTGGTTCAAATAAGTAAGGTTTGGTTAGCAATTCATGAACCAATGTAAAACAGCATTTGTTTAAGTCATTTGCAGCTGGTTTCAAAGCCCAAATCATGGCAAACATACACCCTCCACTTCACTTGTGCAAATTAGCAAAATAATGCAATTGATTCATTTTAAACTAAACAAGATTACCACATGGATTAGCAACCTTAAACAGTGGAATATAAGCTCATTTTCTGAGTTTTCCAACCCTAGCCACAACCGGAAAACAACAGAAAGCTTCATTCTCTCCTCTCTTGCAATTTTGCATTTTGGCTCGATTTGGAAAAATCATCAAAGACCACAAGGAACCTTCGCTTCCTCCATCACTTGGGTCATCTTGTGAAGCCTTTTGAACCATCAACTACCAACTGGAACACCTTTTTAAGCACTGCATCTTCAAGCTACCAACAATGGTGAAAGGAAATCTGAAGAGTTCCATGCACCTTTGAGCCAAACCACTTCAAGATTCCATCATTGTAGAGCATCAAGAAGATCTGTTTCAAGGAAGATCATCCAAGCAAGCACTGTTCCATCGAATTCCTTCAAACAAGTGAGTTTTTCGATTGCTTTGTTTTATCAAATGATGCTATGCTTTAGGTAGGCCTTGCTTCACTGATTCTAAGGAACTATAGTTTGCTTGAAATGATTGAGTATTGCTTGAGATATTTGGAAATGAAGTTTTGTGTTCAATGACAATTTTGCTCGATGCTTGCTGTTCAGCGTGTTTCAATGAATTTTACTTATGGATTTGTGATGTTTATGCTTTGCTGAATCGATTGCCATGTTTAATTTGGATTTCTGGGCAATTCGAGTTTGCTCGTGTTTGAATGATAGTGATGATGAATGCATGCTGTTGTTTAAACCTGCCCTGCCCAGAAATTTCCCTGAATTTATGCTTGTTCTGTTGTTAATTGATGTTGCATAATGAGGTTGTTTCATGGCCATGCTTGATTGTTAAGGTTGGATACGTTTGTTGGTCATGTCAATGAATGATGTTGTGTGAAAATGAATGCATGATTGTTGCTGCATAAACCCTGTAGCTAAAACCCTAGCATTTCCAGAATTTCCCATGATGATGTCTGTTTTGCTATCGTCTGATGTTGCTTAATGATGGTGTTGCATGGCCACGCTTATTTGTTAATGCTGTTGTTCATGATTGGTGTTTGGATGTTGAAGTTGATGAACTGCATGAACATGAAACCCTAGGCTGCTTGAAGTTCAAACTTGGCCCAGAACCATGAGCCACGATTGGCTGTTGTTTTTGAATTTTCTGCATAATTACTGTTCTATTGAAGACTAGCCAATCACAACATTTCAATTCTGTGGCCAAAACGCACAGTTTAGTTAAGTGGGGCGCTATATTACGAAATTGCCATTCAGTTGACCATTGTTTGACTTATGCCATGTTATGTTACTCATGATTGCTACCAATTATTCCTCATCTTGCAAAATTCATTTCTCCCTCAAATTGAATCCAAAAATCATGAGATTTTTTCCATCATGTTCACAAGCATGTCCTCTATTTTATCATGAATTTTATTAATTTTTTGCTTGGCTGGATATTAATTGGCTCTAGGGTTTGTGAAATGTGACAAAAATTGATACATTGTGCCATTCCTTTTGTGAAATACTCATGTTGCATCCTTTGACCTTGAAATTTTTTGTGGAGAAACTAGATTCATTTACCTTTGTTTTGGTTTAAAGTTTGTGGATTTCCCATTTGTGGTTTGCTGGATATGAATTTTTGAAGTCATGTGTTACATTTGGTGTCACAACATGAACATGTATTTTCCCAATTTTGTTTGACATGCTTCCTTACATCCAAATGATCCAATTTTTTGCATGAGCCATCCTTTATATGTCTAGTTCATGTGTGATTTTTCCTGGAATTGATTGTGCTGTTTTCCATTTATTTGAGAATTTTCTTCCCTGCCTAGTCAATGGTTGACTTTTGTGCTACATGTTGCCAAATCATTTGGGAAATTCTCATACCATATTGTATGATCATGAAATTTCATATGTCATAACTAGACATCTTGAGCTTTGCATTGGTGTTAATCTCATTCATTTCTCATCTGTTTTCAATTTGATATGATTTTTTGAAGTTGACCCATGTTTGTTGACTTTCATTGTGCTTACTTGAAATTATGTTGACTTCTTGATTTTCATTAACTGCCTTCCTCTCATCCAAATGCCATGAAATTTGACATGCTTACCATGTTAGATGTTAGGATTGAGTGTGATTTATTTGGTGATTTTTTGAAATTGTTTGAGTTGACTTTTGATGCAAGTCATTCTGTTGACTTCTTTGAGCTTTCATTTGCCTTACTTTGACTTCAAATGTTCATGAAATGACAATGATGCATGATTTGATTGTGGGCCCAATTGTGATAGCTTCTCAAATGTTTGACTTTGGTTTTGGTTGACTTTTCTTTGCTGCCTTGACTTTTTCTTTCATCTTTGACCCTAGGCTAGTCCTAGTGGTCTTCTGTGCTTACTATTGAGTTCCTGTTTCAGGTTAAGCACCATTGCCATTGAGATCATACAAATGTAATTGGATTTGTTTACATATGAACTAACCTTTGTTTTGTAGACGGTTTGACTCATGTGTTTGAGTTTTGCTTTGCACAGTTGACCTTCTGTGGTTGACTGTTTATCCATTCCTTTTGCTTTTAACTGTTTAATTGCATACTGATTTGTTTGGTTTTTTCTCAGGTACCCTTTAGTTGCTTTAGTTGCTTGCTTTGCTTTTTAGCAATTGCTTTGAGGTATAAACCTTTCTTCTTCATGTAGTCTGGAGACCCGGTCTGTTATTTGACCGGGCAAACTGTCTGAAGTCCTCCTTAAGAGGCAATGCCTGTGTTTGTTTAAAATTGTCCCAAGCAGGAAAAGTCCTTCAAGTAAGGCAATTGGCAGAACCAAGGGATAAGCAACCTATCCCCTGCTATTCAGTGTGTCTTCTGTCTTGCTCACACCATTGTGTTGATGCATTTCAGATAAAAACCCAAGATCTTGTGCAATTGCACAGTTGAGTCAGTATCAAATGTGTAGAAGGGTTCCCACTTTCTGAACCCACACATTCTTGTCTTATGCTCTCCCAGGCCAGGGATAGAAGCAATGAGGCACACCCCTCATCACCTTTCATCTGCTTCACCTTAGCCCCTCAATGGCAAGGTTAAGAGCACACTTCACCCCATTTCCAGAGGTTTGTTTGTGGAGGTTGATATGACCCCTCAACTAAAACCTAACCCTTGTGTGAGCCTCTTGTGTGTATATAGTGTGTGCTATCTGTGATTGTGATTGCTTTGCTTCTTAGGCTAGCTTAGACTTGCTTCCTGTGCAAGTTAGGTTTAGTTTAGACTACTCCTTGTTTGTTTTCGCCCTCGTTGCGATCCTTTCTCTCGCCCTCGTTGCGATCCTTTCTCTCGCCCTCGTTGCGATCGAGCCTTTTCCTTTCTCTCGCCCTCGTTGCGATCGAGACTTTCCCTTTCTCTTGCCCTAGTTGCAATTGAGACCTTTGTCCCTGCCAGCCGAACTACGGCAACTCTGATTCTCATGTTCAGATGAGATACGTAGGCACGAGACGCGATGTCTTGCCGAGTTTGACTAACAACTAACAACTAATCCTTGTTTGCTTTCGCCCTCGTTGCGATCCTTGCTTTCGCCCTCGTTGCGATCCTTTCTCTCGCCCTCGTTGCGATCGAGCCTTTTCCTTTCTCTCGCCCTCGTTGCGATCGAGCCTTTTCCTTTCTCTCGCCCTCGTTGCGATCGAGCCTTTTCCTTTCTCTCGCCCTCGTTGCGATCGAGACTTTCCCTTTCTCTTGCCCTAGTTGCAATCGAGTCCTTTGTCCCTCCGTAGCCGAACTACGGCAACTCTGATTCTCATGTTCAGGTGAGATACGTAGGCACGAGACGCGATGTCTTGCCGAGTTTGACTAACCACTAATTCTATTTCTTTTTCTCTCACCCCTGTGTGACTGAGATATTCTCTTCTCTCGCCCTCGTTGCGATTGAGACTCTCTTTTCTCTCACCCCCGTGTGATCGAGACCTCCTCTTTCTCTTGCCCTAGTTGCAATCGAGACCCTTGCTTCCTGTGCAAGCCGTGTCTAGGATAGGTTGGCCCTTGTGCCATTTAGCTAGAAACCTTAACTTAGGGTTGACTTTGCATGACAACATCTAGGCTCGAGTCGTAGTCTCCCTAGAGTTGTGTCTCCCTCTGTTATCTGGTTAGGCTAGATCCTTGTCCCTGCGTAGGGGAACTACATCGCCCTGATCTTCATACCAGATGAAGTATGTAGGCAGGAGATTGAGCTGATCTCTCCGGGCGCTCTTTTTCTTTTTTGTGTGTGTTTGACAGTTGTAGGCTGAGTCCCCGACTCCCTACTTATCCCTTGTGTGTGTTCTGGTTGGAGTCCGACGTAAGTCCAGCGATTGGCAGTTGGTTTCCTGTGCGTGTTTGTTGGTTCGGATGCTGATGTAAGTCCAGTGATTGGCATTCAGGCTCCACGTTCGCCTCTTTGTGTGCGTTTTGGTCCGGATGCTGACATAAGTCCAGTGATTGGCAGTCGGGCTCCACGTTTGCCTGTGTTTTGTTTTGTTTGCGTGCGTGTCAGCCGAGCTACGAATGCTCTGATTCTTCTCTCGTCCGAGAAGATACGTATGCATAGGATGCGGTATCCTAGCGAGCATGTGTCGTCTCCCCAGTCCGAACTACTTCGACTCTGATGTCTATGCCTGATAGACTAAGTAGGCCCAGGATGCGACATCCTGCCGAGTCAGTTTCAGTAAGTCTCTCGCTTTCCTTTCAGCCAGTGTGTGTGTGTTTTGAGCAGTGTTTAGCAACCAATTTTCTTTCCTTTTGTGCGTGGATCCCGTAGAGTACTACGGATGCGTAGGGTGCCTAACACCTTCCCTTCGCATAACCGACTCCCGAACCCATTCTCTTTGGTCGCGAGACCATGTCTTTTCCTAGGTTTACTTCGAGCGTTTCCTTTCCCTCTTTTGGGATAAATAACGCACGGTGGCGGCTCTGTTGTTTCTTTCTTTTCCCGCCGGTTTTTCGCGCGATGCGACAGCTGGCGACTCTGCTGGGGAACAAGAGAAGTTGACCTATGCTGGTCCATCTTCCCTGAGCGAGTCTCTCCTAGCGCTCTCTAGGTTAGGGCTTTGGTTGCTTTTTGCTGTTGTATTTATTGCATTCATTTGTATATATGTACATTTACTGTTTGCACTTATTGTGTACATTAATGTTTGCATTCATTCATTTTCATCTACTGTGCTGGTTGTGTTTCTCTGTGGGGTGGGAGTTACTTGAGGTAAAAGGCCCAATACCCAGGCTATGAGTGAAATCTAGGAAACCTAGGAATAGAGTGATTCATGGGAAGCGGGTGGTGTACGCCACTTAGCGGAACATTGATATCACGAGCAGTTCAGACCCTGGTGGGATATTATCGGTGCATACATCGGGTGTGCACAGGATGATATTCTGCGAAAGGTTATTTATCCTGCGTTTCTCTTGACCTTACCCTGGCCTAGACTACACCCGTGAGTGGGGAAGGGTTCATTTTAACAGGTACAGTTGGTGACTCCCGGTACTGATGGAGACTATGATTTCTGGACGCCGGAGGTTTGACCCTGGTTTTGATCAGAGGGTTCCGTTTATTTCGGATCCCTGGGCTGAATTTGAGGGTACTCGCTCAGATGGTGACTCAGTTCTCCAGACTTGGGTTCAAATGCCAGCTCCTCAGATGACTTTGGGGTTTCAGATGGTTCCTCAGATGCCAGTTCCTGCCAGCCTTGGCTCCACCATTTGCATCATAGCATGTTTATTTTCAAAAAAATAATAATGCATGAAAAAACCGAAAAAGTTAACTCGCATACGCATATCCTTTATCGGGATCATCCATGATAAAATAGCATCCGCATCCGCATCATGCATATCATGTACATATCATCCTTGCATTACAGACATGCTTGGGAGAGACTTCTCACTTTGGGTTTTGACTGAGAGAGGATTGCTGATCATCGTCCGCACCGCTACTCAACAGAAGAGTATGGATCAGGTTCAAGCAGAATTGGCTGAAATGAGGGCAAACATGGTCCGGTTCATGACACTGATGCAAGAGATACTGACAGTTGTCATCCCCGGTGGGATCTATCACAATTGGGTCATTGTGGGCTTTCCTACAGTTGTTCATAAGTCAGAGCAATAATCACTTTGTTTAAAAACCCTTCTCCCATGCCAAAAGGAGAAGTGATGGCATTGTTGGCAACATTTTGTGCAATGATATTTTCATTCAAATAAATTCATGTTAAAACATTTGTTTTCCATTTGTTTTCCCTTTTTGCTTTTTTGCATGAAATTGGTGATCACAAAAAACCTTTAAAAACAAGAATAAAAGCAATCTTTTCATCTGCATAACGATTGTCTTGTTTGATTTTCAAAGTGCTTTTCATATCAAAATCTTTATGCAGGTTGTTTCTCAAACCCATTGAACATAATGATCGGACGTCATCTCCCAATTTTGAATTCCCTGTATTTGAAGTGGACGAAGATGATGTTGAAGGGATTCCTGACGAGATTTCCCGACTTCTTGAGCGAGAAAAGAAGATCACACTCAGCTGCATCTCGAGAATCAGCAGAACAGCCAACTGGGGCATTATCAAAAAAACAAAGGAAAAAAAAAAGAAAAAAAGAAAAAAGAAAGAGGAGGGTGCAAAATCAAAAGAAATCAAAAGAAAGCAAAATCAAAAGCAAAATCAAAAGAAAAAAAAAACAAAAGAAAGATAGCACCCTCAAAGTCCCAAGTTGACTAATGCTGAATTCGACGGAAAGAACGAAAAGATCAACTGCCATGTGTCATGGTCAAGTTATATCAGCAGAGAGTGAAGAAAGCATTCGATAAGAAGATCAAGCCTCGTGTGTTCCGAGGGACCTTGTGCTCAAGAAAGTCTTGTCTTTCGTGCCCGATTCCAGGGGCAAGTGAACTCCAAGCTATGGAAGTCCATATGTTTTCAAAAGAGCCTCCTCAGGCAGTGCTTTAACACTTACAACAATGGATGAAGAAGTTCACTCGTCCTGTGAATTCCCGATGCAGTCAAGAAATACTTCGCCTAAACAAAAAAAGAATAGCTCGCTAAGTCGGACACCCCAAAGGGCGACTTAGGCAAAAAAGGAGCGTCTCGGTGGATTGAAAACCCGAAAAGGCGATCCAGGCAAAAGTTAGAGACATTGAAAAAAGAATTTGCATCCCGCTAGATTGAACACCTCACACTGGGGCAATCTAGGCAAAAATTAGGGATTTGGCAAGTAACTGCATCTTGACAAGACTGTGCTGTACATCTGTCATCCGTCAGGGATTCTCGATCCGTCGTCGACTGAAGCTTTGAATACATCGAAAATTCAGAATGGTAGAGGAAAGGTCATTATGTTCAATGTAGCCCTCTCCAATATATATCACCGATTTCAAACTTGTACAGATCTATGGAGTCTCGCCCTTTGCAGACTACCATTCCATCACATCAATTTGAGCTTTTATCCAGTTATTTGCACTCTTATCTGTTTCAACTCAACAAATGTTTTGCATGTTTAATTGATAAAGTATCATTGTTTTCAAAATAAACAAATTTTTCAAAAAAAACTGTTCTTAAACAAAGTGAACGTTCACAATGATGGAAGGATACTTAGGAGACCCGCAAGTGCTCTCCCGAGGGTGGTATGATTACCAACAGGTAAGACAATTGTTCGTATCTCGAGCATGACTGTATCTTTGTCCTGCAGAACCTCGTATGGTCTCTCCTCAGCGAATTTGCCCGATGCAGTGTTGTTTGAAGTTGTTCATCTTCATGTTCCCGGCAGTACAGATTCTTCCTCCAAATCCCTATTAGCTCTATTGTGGGGCATCCCTAGTAGAGTGCTGTTTGAGCCCTATCGTGGGGCATCCCCAGCAAGTTTGCTATTTCGGACATTATTGTGGGGTAGCTCCCCTAGCAGAGTGTTTACTGAAGACTTCAACTTTCGCCTCTCCAGCAGAGCAGTCTTCATCTCTCCCCCCAGCGTGGGTGTTTTCCTTTGAAGATTCAGTATTTGGAGGATTGACATCCCCGTGCTCCATCATGTCCTCAGATAGATCCCCGAGCGGAGTTGTTGGCATGATGAGCTTTCTCAATGCCTATCTATCCTCATCAGAGATCTGGTTGCTCCTTGGCATCTCTGATTTCCAGCACGAGTTGTTGTGGCGCGTCCGCCAGTATGTTGAACTCTGTTCTCCGGTTGTGACCGACGATCCCTCCGGAAGCCTCTTGTGGCCCTTCCTCCCCTGCAGGATGATGACTTTGGTTTTCTCTCCGGATGGTTGATTCCCGGACCTGTGTGTTGAGCATGTCTGTTTGTCAGCATTCATCATACATTCATCATGCATAATGCATACATGCATAATCATAGCATTCGGATATTCATGTTGCAGCTGTTGTCGGATATCTGTTGATTGTTACCTCCTGCTATTTGGTAATACAAATCTCTCCAGTAGATTTTCCTCAAGCAAATATGGGTGTGTCCGATCTCTCCATGTAGAGTCTACCCCTTAAGCAGAAAGTGTCTATCCTTTCCTGCCATTTCCCCACTGAGATACATCCTCGTGGATGACGGTTGCTTCCGTTCCCTCCCAACACACATTGGGATGGGTTTTCCCTATTGAGTTCTTTCCTCATTAGGATGAGTCTTGTTTCAATATGCTTTTTTTGGAACGATCCTGAATTGGCTGTCTCTTGTGCTTCCCTGGGGCATAAATGAATAGTCGCTCACTAACCAGCACTCATTCATCTTATCCTCAGCGGAATTCATTGGCCTCTACCTACAAACCGGTAGCTGTAAGTCCTTTCTTTATGGTCTTCTACCCACTACCCGGTAGTTGTAAATCCTTTTTTCTCACTCTGTCTCTCAGCAGATCGTTTGTTGGCTTCTACCTACGAACCGGTAGTTGTAAGTCCTATCTTTGTGGTTTTCTACCCACAAGCTGGTAGTCGTAAAATCCCACTTTCATCCCCTTGGTGGAGTTAACCCTTTGTGCTCATCCCGATGATGACTGGTTACTTTTCCATTTGGCCTCTACCTACGAACCGGTAGCTGTAAGTCCTATCTTTGTGGTTTTCTACCCACTAGCCGGTAGTTGTAAAATCCCACTTTCATCCCCTGGCGGATATTGTTTGTTGGCCTCTACCTACAAACCGGTAGTTGTAAGTCCTATCTTTGTGGTTTTCTACCCACAAGCTGGTAGTTGTAAAATCCCACGTTCTCCCCTTGGGGGAGTTAACCCTTTGTGCTCATCCCGATGATGACTGGTTACTTTTCCATTGGCCCTCTACCTACAAACCGGTAGTTGTAAGTCCTATCGTCGTGGTTTTCTACCCACTAGCTGATAGTTGTAAAATCCCACATTTCATCCCCTTGTTGGAGTTAACCCTGTGTGCTCATCCTATCGATGACTGGTTACTTTTCCTTGGTTTTCTGCCTACAAACCGGTAGATGTAATCCCCTCTTTGCAGTTATCAGTATCCGCTTTGCGGTATTGATATTCTTTCCCCTTTGGATACTTGCCTTGATCAAGCAGTATTGTCCCCATTGGGTCTTCCCCTTCTTTTTGGATATTTGCTCCGAGTTAGCAACTTTATCCTCTTTTGATTGGTCATCTTTTGCATACCTATTCCTGGTACCCTGATGCCTTTCTTTTCGGTCGATTATTCATTTAACAACCTACAACCCGGTTATGGATAATCTTCCATGCGAGGTTATTATCTACGTTTTGACGGCTGTAGATAATATGTCTCATGCACTCTTTGGTCAATCTCTCGATTGTTATCTCCAGCAGAGTAAGATTCGTGTTCCTTATGGAATCGAATGTCCATCCTTTAACAAGACTGCTTTTCTAGCCCTCTTCAGGATGTTGAGTGTTTTGGAACACAAACCAATTCACGCTTTGGTACTCAGGCCAATTTCCGGTATTCAGACCGAAGGAGTTTCCGACGATCAGGTCGATGTACTCATGGCACTCAGGCCAAATTTCCGGTATTCAGACCGAAGGAGTTTCCGACGATCAGGTCGATGTACTCATGGCACTCAGGCCAATTTTCCGGTTTTCAGACCGAAGAAGTTTCCGACGATCAGGTCGATGTACTTATGTTTTGCCGGTATTCAGACCGAAGAAGTTTCCGACGATCAGGTCAATGTACTTATGGCATTCAAACCAATTCACGCTTTGGTCGGTCACCCGTTTCATACCTACAACCCGGTATCCATGGTGTTCCTTCCTGTTTGCTCGCTGTTGTGACCTTGATCCCCGAGTGGAGCGGGTTTCACGAAATATTTCTCCAGCAGAGTTCATCCCACCAGTAGATTGGACGAGTTTCCATAGCAGGTCGATACCTGCATCCCCAGTTGAGTTGATTCTACTCGTGAACTGTGTGGGTCGTCCCCGGCAAAGCAACTGTCATTTTCCCAAAGCAGAGTTTATTGTATCTGAGGTTTGTATGAGCCTTATCCCCAGAAGAGTTGCCTGGTTTAGTTTCCTCCAGCGGAGCTTTCATTTCCCAGGCGGAATTTTTGTGGATTGATTGGGCTATCCCCAGCAGTTTACCTTTGCTTTCCCCTAGCAGAGTGGCATTTTTACTCCCCAGCGAGCTGCTTTGTCCTCCTCTAGTGGATTTGTGCTGTTGGTTCCCCAGCAGTTGTTTTATCCCCCCCAGTGGATTTATCTTGAAGATTCCTCAGCACAGTCGTCCTGTGTATCTCTCCCCGCAGAGTTATCATCATGCCGCATTGCATATAGTAATCATTGCATCCTCAAACTGCGTAGCATTTCCATCCCATATGGAGCATTACGCCATAGAAAAATTCAAACATATGCATTCATGTGTTCGAAACCACATCAGATTGTATCCCCGACAGAGGCGGATCGTTTTGTTCAACATCAGCACAGCAAATCAGCTACAGTTGCTTCGACAGTATTCAGAATTGATTATCCCCACAGAGGTTTATTTCCTCACCCGATGGTGACAGAGGTTTATTTCCTCACCCGATGGTGACAGAAAATTTGTTTCTCCCCAGTGAGACCCCTAGCAAGTGATCAGCCTTGCCTCGACATATCTCAGATGTCCGATCTTGTGATACCAGTAAGTGTCGTGTCAGCACCCGCGTGTGTCTCTTTTTTGGTGTCGGTAAACACCATTGTTTCGGTGTCGGTAAACATCGAGCTCCACCCAGTCATCAGTAAATGTCTGGTCATTTTTTGGTGTCGGTAAACGCCATTGTTTCGGTGTCGGTAAACATCGAGTCTTTCTTTCAGTCATCGGTAAATGTCTGATAATCCCCAACAAAAATCCCCAGTAGAGTCATCTGTAAATGTCCTATCTGGTTTCCAGTTGCAAATATTTGTTTGTCTCTTCCCAATAAAGTTCTCATCCCAGTCATCGGTAAATGTCTGGTCATTTCTTTTGATGTCGGTAAACATCATCTTGCGATGTCGGTAAACATCGTGTCTCATCCCAGTCATCGGTAAATGTCTGGTCATTTCTTTTGATGTCGGTAAACGTCATTTTTCGATGTCGGTAAACATCGTGTCTCATCCCAGTCATCGGTAAATGTCTGGTCATTTCTTT
The DNA here is from genome assembly GCF_024323335.1 of Lathyrus oleraceus. Lineage (NCBI taxonomy): Eukaryota > Viridiplantae > Streptophyta > Magnoliopsida > Fabales > Fabaceae > Lathyrus > Lathyrus oleraceus. The sequence continues at coordinate 377,885,618 of NC_066584.1, read as the reverse complement.
TGATGTCGGTAAACATCATCTTGCGATGTCGGTAAACATCGTGTCTCATCCCAGTCATCGGTAAATGTCTGGTCATTTCTTTTGATGTCGGTAAACATCATCTTTCGATGTCGGTAAACATCGTGTCTCACCCCAGTCATCGGTAAATGTCTGGTCATTCTTTTTGATGTCGGTAAACATCATCTTTCGATGTCGGTAAACATCGTGTCTCACCCCAGTCATCGGTAAATGTCTGGTCATTCTTTTTGATGTCGGTAAACATCATCTTTCGATGTCGGTAAACATCGAGTCCCATCCCAGTCATCGGTAAATGTCTGGTCATTCTTTGTTCTCCTGCTAAATAAAATCAAAATCCCCAGAAGTCGTCGGTAAACGTCTTGTCTGGTATCACCACAAAGATTTTGTTCCTCCCCAAGCGGAGATGCCATCGGTAAATGGCCCAGTTTTCTTCGATATCGGTAAATATCGAATTCCCAGTTGCGGCAGCCATCGGTAAATGGCCTTGATATCGGTAAATATCAGGTTTGCTTTGAAGCCACCATCGGTAAATGGTCTTGCTTCCTTCCTACATCAAATTATTTCCCAGCAACCATCGGTAAATGGTTTTGCTGAAGTTGATATCGGTAAATATCAAGTTTTTAACCATCGGTAAATGGTTTTGTTTTCATCAATTTATTTCCCAGCAGCCATCGGTAAATGGTCTGGCTGAAGTTGATATCGGTAAATATCAAGTTTTAACCATCGGTAAATGGTTTTCTTTTTTCAGAAAATTGTTTTCCCAGCAGCCATCGGTAAAGGGTCTGGCTGAAGTTGATATCGGTAAATATCAAGGTCCCAGTTTTAACCATCGGTAAATGGTTTTGTTTTTCAAAGGTTTGTTTTCCCCAGCCGCCATCGGTAAATGGTCTCGCTGAAGTTGATATCGGTAAATATCAAGCTGCCAGTTTTCCAACCATCGGTAAATGGTTTTGCTTTTCTGAAGTTGTCATGCAGTTGTCATCGGTAAATGACGTGGTTCTCTTTGTATTATATCCAGTCGGTGCAAATTTCTACGGTTCTTTCGTATTCAATCCCTGTTTACCCTGAAAGTCTGACAGCCACTGCTATCATCCGTTCGGGTTCCCAGCTGATTGAATAGGGGCAGCTGTAGCACCTCAAATTTGCACCTATCATTGTACATACCATTTCATATTAGGTCATAGCATATCATGATACATTGCATAGCATTGCATTGTCCCCAGTTGCCTCAAGAGCAAGCAAGTCAAGAATTAGGTCAAACTGATCAGGAGATCAGTCAACCAATCAAGCAAGGGTGTTTCTCAAGGAGCCAAGGCCCTAGGGTTTGTCCAACAAGTTCACATAACTTGGAGGTCCATTTGAAGTGTTCAAGTCAAGGGTTGAAGGTTCAGATGTCATCAGTTCATGCACAGTCAGGCAAAAATTCCTAGAAAGTCAAAGACAGTCAACAGTCAGTCAAAGCAGTGGATGGTGACCATTCTTGCAGAATTTGGGCACCATAATCAATAATCAAGAGTCCATACAACTTGGGACATCATTTGAAGTCAGGGTCTCAAGGAATTAGGGTTTGGAATTCATCAGAAGTGTTTCAGTTATCCAAAACCCTAGAAAAGTCAAAGTTGGTCAACTGTGGTTGATTTTGTGGATTTGATGGATGGAATTGGTTTGAGAGAGTTTATTCATGTCCTAATAGGCCTTATGTGTCATGGCAATCAACATCATTGAAGAATTCGAAGCCAATCAGAAAATTTCCCAAAATAGAAAGTGGACCTGTAATTTCAACTGCCAAAATTGGAAACTTCTTGATTCTCAACTTGCATCATGATACAAGCTTCAAATGAATTTTTGCCCAACATGAAAGTTGAAGATCTTGTTCTCCCATTTTCAAAAAGTCCAAGAACTCCCAAATCCCATGAATGGTTTGCAAGATATGATCATTTCATTTTCACAAAATCTTGAACTTCAACAAGCCATATCTCTCAAACCATAAGGCCAAATTTGGTGGGGTTTTTTTCCTACAAACCACATTTTTCCTCCTCTTTCCAAAAATATAAATTTCATGAACCAAAACCTTTCCAATCAAAATGGCATTTTTTGACCTTTCCCATTTAAAAATCAAGTTTGACCAAACTTTGACTTTTTGATCCAAACACTTTTTACACAATTGGCCAATTGGGATTCACTTTATATGGTATTTGAAACTTGCTCCAAGCATAATTTCATGTTCATTTCATCATCATGCCACCATTTTAGACCAAAGTGCAAAATGTGCAAATATGGCAAATTGGTTCAAATAAGTAAGGTTTGGTTAGCAATTCATGAACCAATGTAAAACAGCATTTGTTTAAGTCATTTGCAGCTGGTTTCAAAGCCCAAATCGTGGCAAACATACACCCTCCACTTCACTTGTGCAAATTAGCAAAATAATGCAATTGATTCATTTTAAACTAAACAAGATTACCACATGGATTAGCAACCTTAAATAGTGGAATATAAGCTCATTTTCTGAGTTTTCCAACCCTAGCCACAACCGGAAAACAACAGAAAGCTTCATTCTCTCCTCTCTTGCAATTTTGCATTTTGGCTCGATTTGGAAAAATCATCAAAGACCACAAGGAACCTTCGCTTCCTCCATCACTTGGGTCATCTTGTGAAGCCTTTTGAACCATCAACTACCAACTGGAACACCTTTTTAAGCACTGCATCTTCAAGCTACCAACAATGGTGAAAGGAAATCTGAAGAGTTCCATGCACCTTTGAGCCAAACCACTTCAAGATTCCATCATTGTAGAGCATCAAGAAGATCTGTTTCAAGGAAGATCATCCAAGCAAGCACTGTTCCATCGAATTCCTTCAAACAAGTGAGTTTTTCGATTGCTTTGTTTTATCAAATGATGCTATGCTTTAGGTAGGCCTTGCTTCACTGATTCTAAGGAACTATAGTTTGCTTGAAATGATTGAGTATTGCTTGAGATATTTGGAAATGAAGTTTTGTGTTCAATGACAATTTTGCTCGATGCTTGCTGTTCAGCGTGTTTCAATGAATTTTACTTATGGATTTGTGATGTTTATGCTTTGCTGAATCGATTGCCATGTTTAATTTGGATTTCTGGGCAATTCGAGTTTGCTCGTGTTTGAATGATAGTGATGATGAATGCATGCTGTTGTTTAAACCTGCCCTGCCCAGAAATTTCCCTGAATTTATGCTTGTTCTGTTGTTAATTGATGTTGCATAATGAGGTTGTTTCATGGCCATGCTTGATTGTTAAGGTTGGATACGTTTGTTGGTCATGTCAATGAATGATGTTGTGTGAAAATGAATGCATGATTGTTGCTGCATAAACCCTGTAGCTAAAACCCTAGCATTTCCAGAATTTCCCATGATGATGTCTGTTTTGCTATCGTCTGATGTTGCTTAATGATGGTGTTGCATGGCCACGCTTATTTGTTAATGCTGTTGTTCATGATTGGTGTTTGGATGTTGAAGTTGATGAACTGCATGAACATGAAACCCTAGGCTGCTTGAAGTTCAAACTTGGCCCAGAACCATGAGCCACGATTGGCTGTTGTTTTTGAATTTTCTGCATAATTACTGTTCTATTGAAGACTAGCCAATCACAACATTTCAATTCTGTGGCCAAAACGCACAGTTTAGTTAAGTGGGGCGCTATATTACGAAATTGCCATTCAGTTGACCATTGTTTGACTTATGCCATGTTATGTTACTCATGATTGCTACCAATTATTCCTCATCTTGCAAAATTCATTTCTCCCTCAAATTGAATCCAAAAATCATGAGATTTTTTCCATCATGTTCACAAGCATGTCCTCTATTTTATCATGAATTTTATTAATTTTTTGCTTGGCTGGATATTAATTGGCTCTAGGGTTTGTGAAATGTGACAAAAATTGATACATTGTGCCATTCCTTTTGTGAAATACTCATGTTGCATCCTTTGACCTTGAAATTTTTTGTGGAGAAACTAGATTCATTTACCTTTGTTTTGGTTTAAAGTTTGTGGATTTCCCATTTGTGGTTTGCTGGATATGAATTTTTGAAGTCATGTGTTACATTTGGTGTCACAACATGAACATGTATTTTCCCAATTTTGTTTGACATGCTTCCTTACATCCAAATGATCCAATTTTTTGCATGAGCCATCCTTTATATGTCTAGTTCATGTGTGATTTTTACTGGAATTGATTGTGCTGTTTTCCATTTATTTGAGAATTTTATTCCCTGCCTAGTCAATGGTTGACTTTTGTGCTACATGTTGCCAAATCATTTGGGAAATTCTCATACCATATTGTATGATCATGAAATTTCATATGTGATAACTAGACATCTTGAGCTTTGCATTGGTGTTAATCTCATTCATTTCTCATCTGTTTTCAATTTGATATGATTTTTTGAAGTTGACCCATGTTTGTTGACTTTCATTGTGCTTACTTGAAATTATGTTGACTTCTTGATTTTCATTAACTGCCTTCCTCTCATCCAAATGCCATGAGATTTGACATGCTTACCATGTTAGATGTTAGGATTGAGTGTGATTTATTTGGTGATTTTTTGAAATTGTTTGAGTTGACTTTTGATGCAAGTCATTCTGTTGACTTCTTTGAGCTTTCATTTGCCTTACTTTGACTTCAAATGTTCATGAAATGACAATGATGCATGATTTGATTGTGGGCCCAATTGTGATAGCTTCTCAAATGTTTGACTTTGGTTTTGGTTGACTTTTCTTTGCTGCCTTGACTTTTTCTTTCATCTTTGACCCTAGGCTAGTCCTAGTGGTCTTCTGTGCTTACTATTGAGTTCCTGTTTCAGGTTAAGCACCATTGCCATTGAGATCATACAAATGTAATTGGATTTGTTTACATATGAACTAACCTTTGTTTTGTAGACGGTTTGACTCATGTGTTTGAGTTTTGCTTTGCACAGTTGACCTTCTGTGGTTGACTGTTTATCCATTCCTTTTGCTTTTAACTGTTTAATTGCATACTGATTTGTTTGGTTTTTTCTCAGGTACCCTTTAGTTGCTTTAGTTGCTTGCTTTGCTTTTTTAGCAATTGCTTTGAGGTATAAACCTTTCTTCTTCATGTAGTCTGGAGACCCGGTCTGTTATTTGACCGGGCAAACTGTCTGAAGTCCTCCTTAAGAGGCAATGCCTGTGTTTGTTTAAAATTGTCCCAAGCAGGAAAAGTCCTTCAAGTAAGGCAATTGGCAGAACCAAGGGATAAGCAACCTATCCCCTGCTATTCAGTGTGTCTTCTGTCTTGCTCACACCATTGTGTTGATGCATTTCAGATAAAAACCCAAGATCTTGTGCAATTGCACAGTTGAGTCAGTATCAAATGTGTAGAAGGGTTCCCACTTTCTGAACCCACACATTCTTGTCTTATGCTCTCCCAGGCCAGGGATAGAAGCAATGAGGCACACCCCTCATCACCTTTCATCTGCTTCACCTTAGCCCCTCAATGGCAAGGTTAAGAGCACACTTCACCCCATTTCCAGAGGTTTGTTTGTTGAGGTTGATATGACCCCTCAACTAAAACCTAACCCTTGTGTGAGCCTCTTGTGTGTATATAGTGTGTGCTATCTGTGATTGTGATTGCTTTGCTTCTTAGGCTAGCTTAGACTTGCTTCCTGTGCAAGTTAGGTTTAGTTTAGACTACTCCTTGTTTGTTTTCGCCCTCGTTGCGATCCTTTCTCTCGCCCTCGTTGCGATCCTTTCTCTCGCCCTCGTTGCGATCGAGCCTTTTCCTTTCTCTCGCCCTCGTTGCGATCGAGACTTTCCCTTTCTCTTGCCCTAGTTGCAATTGAGACCTTTGTCCCTGCCAGCCGAACTACGGCAACTCTGATTCTCATGTTCAGATGAGATACGTAGGCACGAGACGCGATGTCTTGCCGAGTTTGACTAACAACTAACAACTAATCCTTGTTTGCTTTCGCCCTCGTTGCGATCCTTGCTTTCGCCCTCGTTGCGATCCTTTCTCTCGCCCTCGTTGCGATCGAGCCTTTTCCTTTCTCTCGCCCTCGTTGCGATCGAGCCTTTTCCTTTCTCTCGCCCTCGTTGCGATCGAGCCTTTTCCTTTCTCTCGCCCTCGTTGCGATCGAGACTTTCCCTTTCTCTTGCCCTAGTTGCAATCGAGTCCTTTGTCCCTCCGTAGCCGAACTACGGCAACTCTGATTCTCATGTTCAGGTGAGATACGTAGGCACGAGACGCGATGTCTTGCCGAGTTTGACTAACCACTAATTCTATTTCTTTTTCTCTCACCCCTGTGTGACTGAGATATTCTCTTCTCTCGCCCTCGTTGCGATTGAGACTCTCTTTTCTCTCACCCCCGTGTGATCGAGACCTCCTCTTTCTCTTGCCCTAGTTGCAATCGAGACCCTTGCTTCCTGTGCAAGCCGTGTCTAGGATAGGTTGGCCCTTGTGCCATTTAGCTAGAAACCTTAACTTAGGGTTGACTTTGCATGACAACATCTAGGCTCGAGTCGTAGTCTCCCTAGAGTTGTGTCTCCCTCTGTTATCTGGTTAGGCTAGATCCTTGTCCCTGCGTAGGGGAACTACATCGCCCTGATCTTCATACCAGATGAAGTATGTAGGCAGGAGATTGAGCTGATCTCTCCGGGCGCTCTTTTTCTTTTTTGTGTGTGTTTGACAGTTGTAGGCTGAGTCCCCGACTCCCTACTTATCCCTTGTGTGTGTTCTGGTTGGAGTCCGACGTAAGTCCAGCGATTGGCAGTTGGTTTCCTGTGCGTGTTTGTTGGTTCGGATGTTGATGTAAGTCCAGTGATTGGCATTCAGGCTCCACGTTCGCCTCTTTGTGTGCGTTTTGGTCCGGATGCTGACATAAGTCCAGTGATTGGCAGTCGGGCTCCACGTTTGCCTGTGTTTTGTTTTGTTTGCGTGCGTGTCAGCCGAGCTACGAATGCTCTGATTCTTCTCTCGTCCGAGAAGATACGTATGCATAGGATGCGGTATCCTAGCGAGCATGTGTCGTCTCCCCAGTCCGAACTACTTCGACTCTGATGTCTATGCCTGATAGACTAAGTAGGCCCAGGATGCGACATCCTGCCGAGTCAGTTTCAGTAAGTCTCTCGCTTTCCTTTCAGCCAGTGTGTGTGTGTGTTTTGAGCAGTGTTTAGCAACCAATTTTCTTTCCTTTTGTGCGTGGATCCCGTAGAGTACTACGGATGCGTAGGGTGCCTAACACCTTCCCTTCGCATAACCGACTCCCGAACCCATTCTCTTTGGTCGCGAGACCATGTCTTTTCCTAGGTTTACTTCGAGCGTTTCCTTTCCCTCTTTTGGGATAAATAACGCACGGTGGCGGCTCTGTTGTTTCTTTCTTTTCCCGCCGGTTTTTCGCGCGATGCGACAGGACTGAATCAACACAATCGTCTAAGGATACCCGAAGGGTTAACTGCTTGGGGAACCTCTGATGTTTCGCACTCAAGGACTTTTTATCCGTTGGAATGTTGTTGATATTTCTTTCAATTGCTTTGGAAAATTCTTGCTTTATATGTTTTTTAAGAAAAAATAGTTTTTGATTAAAAAATTTCAAAGAATGATCGTAATAAAATTTAAACTATTGGCTGAAATAAATAAGAGTAAAAACAATTGGATAAAACCTCAACTTTATTTGATAGAATGGTAGTTTATAAATGACAAGACTCCATAGATTTTTACAAAGTTGAAAATGGTAATTTACATTGAAAAGGGTTACATTGAATACAAATGATCCTTAATCCTTCTACCAACCCTTGATATCCACTGTACTCTTGACCGCTGCCAGGGTGATGAATTGATGTCAACCCTTGTGCTCAAACAAATTTTCAAAACACTGAAGATCAGCAGAATGCAGTTACTTGCCATAATCCCTAATTTTTCATAAGTTTCCCTAGGGTGGGGTACTCAACTTATTGGGAAATTCTTTCTGTTTTATGTTTCTAATTTTTGCCTGGATCTCCCTTTCGGGTTTTCAATCCACCAAGACGCTCATTTTTGCCTAAGCTGCCCTTCCGGGTTTTCAACTTAGCGATTTGTTCTTTTCTTTTTTTTAGGCGAAGTATTTCTTGACTGCATTTGCATTCACAAGATGAGTGAACTCTTCACCATCCATAGTTGTAAGTATCAATCCACTGCCTGAAAAGGCTCTCTTAACAACATATGGGCCTTCATAATTGGGAGTCCATTTTCCTCTAGAATCTAGCTTGAATGATAAAATCTTCTTGAGCACAAGGTCACCTTCTCTAAACACACGAGGTCTGACCTTCTTATCAAAAGCTTTCTTCATCATTTGCTGATACAACTGGCCATGACACATGATAGTTAATCTCTTCTCTTCAATCAAATTCAACTGATCAAACCTGGTCTGACACCATTTCAGTAAAGTCTCTGGGGGCACTAGCAATCATTCGTTCATAGTAAAATGAACTCAGAGTTTTCAAGAAGATCTTTGTCATTTCTTTTTCCTCCAAGGGAGGAGTGATCTGGGCAGCCAACTCCCTCCATCGCTGCGCATACTCTTTGAATGTCTCTTTATCCTTTTGATACATAAACCTCAGTTGGTCTCTATCTGGTGCCATTTCCATGTTATACTTATACTGCTTGACAAAAGCCTCTCCCAAGTCATTGAAAGTGCGAATGCTGGCACTGTCCAATCCCATATACCAACGAAGCACAGTGTCGGTCAGACTATCTTGGAAGTAGTGAATAAGAAATTGGTCATTGTTGGTTTGAGTAGACATCTTGCGAGCATACATCACAAGATGACTGAGCGGGGAAGAATTCCCCTTATGTTTTTCAAAGTCAGGCACTTTGAACTTCACCGGGATCTTGACGTTGGGCACCAAACACAACTCGGCAGCACTCTTCCCAAACAAATCCTTACCTCTCAGCATCTTCAATTCCTTGTGCAACTCAAGAAACTGATCTTTCATTCATCCATCTTCTCATAAACATCCGGACCCTCAGACGGCTCGGAATGATAGATGGTGTCCTCTACGCGAGGCAAGGGGTAGGCGCAAAACCTTCTGGCACAAAGTTGGACGGTATTCCCCACGGGAATCCGGCAGGCATAGTTGGCGCGAAATGGGCGGGCATCAACAGGCACAGTAGAGGTAACCACCTCTGAAATAACAGTCCTCGCAGGAGGAGTTGCAGGCGTTGGAGAAGATTGACTTTGGGCAGCAAGAACTGACTCCATCATGGCAGTCAGGCGGGCGATCTCGTCCTTCAGCTCTCTGTTCTCTTGCTCTAAGTGCTCCATGATTCTCAGATGATTGGCTCGGGTATTGTACCGGTGAGTCAGCTTGGCTAAAGCACAGAAGAAACACCAATCAGATATCTGGCGAAAACCTACTTATGCAAATGATGCATGAGTTGCAATGCTTGATTATTTTTATTTTTCATGGAACTCACTATATCATTTGCAAATATATATTTAAATAGCAATTGCAACAATATGATATGACCAAAAATATCCTTTTATTTATATAAATTGGAAGGATTACACTGAGTACAATTTTAGAAACCAAATGAAAAATACAAGAGAAAAGGAGACTAGTCATCCTAAGGATCCCTAACAACAATGTCAGAAGATCTGGCTGTAGGCGCGTACTTCCTTCGAATGCGACGGATCTCAGTCTCAAAAGAAGCCCTCATCTGGGTCTTCTCGAGGACAAGTTGATCAACAATCTTCTTCCAAGCAACGGAAGGCTGAGGCATCCTAGAAGATGAAACCTCTGGCTCTCTCTGTCTCTTCGTCACTCGGTCTTCAAGTAACTCAATAAGTGCATCTTTGTCCTTAGACTCCAACTGCAACTCTTCATGTTTCTTGCTCAAAGCATGGAAACGCTCTTCCCACATATCCTTCTCTTGCTTCATCTTGATGAGCGCGTCTTCCAACTCCTTTACATCTTGGTTAGGGAGAGTTAATGGCTCAACCACAACCATAGACATAGGTCTTTCGCAAGGATAAGGCATCTTCAACTCCATAGTTCTCTTCTTCACCCAAAGTGTGTAAGCTTCCAAAGCTATGCAATTGCGCGGACCAAGCTCGGATCTTCCTTTCCTATGCACATTATGTCAAGCATGCACAATCTTTTGCTTCAAATGTTTGGAATCTTTATCCTCTTGATATAAAAGACCTTCTAACAAAGTGTTATTAGGCTTGTCTCTCAAGGGGAACCCAAGTTGATGACGAGCCAAAGCAGGGTTGTAGTTAATTCCTCCTTGTGTACCAACGAGAGGCACATTAGAGAATTCACCACAACTATCAATAATCTCCAAACTTCTCCAAGACGGATCATACCAAACTATATCATCCTTAGTGAGAGACATAAGTCTCTGAGACCACCTTAGACATTGTTTGTTCTCCAAAAAGCAGGTGCTTGAGGCAAGTGCAAAATAAACCACTTGTACAAAAGAGGAATGCAACAGACAATCGTTCCACCATCCTTAGAATTCCTTAGATGCAAAGAGAAATACATATCACCCAATAAAGTAGGCACAGGATTCCCAATCAAAAAAAGTCTAATGGCGTTAACATCAACAAAACCATCAATGTTAGGGAACAAAGCTAATCCATAAATGAGCAACACAAAGATAGCTTCAAAAGCGTCCACACTACCGGCTTGAGCAAAAGAAGTAGCTTCCTTGATGAGGAAATCAGATGGCAACCCAAATAACCCTCCTTTCTTCACCCAATGAGCCTCTATCTCAGACTTCTTCAAGTGAAGAGCTTCAACAATAATACTAGATCAAGGAATCTCCTCCAATTCACTAAAAGGCACTCTACTAGAAATAGGTATCCCCAAAAGATGAGAATACTCCTCCAAGGTAGGCACAAGCTGAAAATTTGGGAAAGTGAAACAGCGATAGAGAGGATCATAGAACTGCACCAATACACTCAAAAGTCCTTCAACCACGTCAGCAAACAAGATGAACAAAAGCTTCCCATGAAGTTGTTTAAAGTCCAAGGGATCTAATACAGGAGATGTTAGCTTCCTTAACTCTTTCAAGTCGGGACATCTGAAACTGTACTTCTTAGTGTTCCTTCGTCCATAATCCATGGTCTGAAAATATTTGCAAATAATACCTCAGTTTCTTGAAATTTGCGTGTGATGAATGTTATGATGCGCATGAATGCATGAATGCAACAATCACAAATAAGGGATCACACACAAGGCAAACAAAGGTCAAGGGATGAATCAAGTCATTGTCAAGACCAATCATCCATTTTGGTGGATTATGGTTTACACCTTATCAACACCCAAGTTCCATTGATATTGACAAGACTTGATTGGATCAACCAAGAATCAAGGGTTTGTTGTAAGTCACGAGCATGGAGTCTGGGTAAGAACCATCCCAAAGGAGTGAACTAAGGATAAAACCTGTAGATCATGTTCTAAAAAAATCCCAGAGTCTTAATTCCATCTATCGGATATTACAGGTTAAGATGACTGACTCATCGACCCATAATATTCTCAAGAGAAACTCGTCTGAGTGTAGTATCGCGTAACAACTGTTATCAAGTCTACACTTGAACAGTTTCCCCACTACGTCCTAAATAGGCCAAGAGGGGGTAAATGTTCTATGGTCCTCAGCTTTTCATACCCAAGTTAGAGATAGTAATGCCTAACCATAAATACTTGTGTGACATTTCCAAATCCAAAAGAGTCTCCACTGAGCGGATGGATTTCAAGCCAACTTGTTAAGGACTACTCCACACAAGTCGAACATGACTATACCATCCTCCTATCTTAATTGCACTCAAGTTCGGGTTAGAACTTACCTCACCACTCAGAGATCACAAAGCACAACAAGAAGATTATATCACACATACATATATACAAACATCACATATACAAATATACACACAAAAAGTAGGCTAAACCCACTGGAGACTACTCCCCAGCAGAGTCGCCACTTAATTTCTGTAGCGGTAAATTTATGATCATCAAGCTATGGATAAGCTAGAGATCAAATAACAAGAGTCGCCACCGCGCTTTTATTGTTTCCAAGGGAAAAGGGAAAAAGTACGAACAAAACCAAAAAAGAAAGAAGTTTTCAAATCAAAACTAATAAAATGTCAGAGATTACAGGTAAGGGGGTTGGTTACACAGAGGGAAGGTGTTAGCATCCAAAGTGTCCCAGGTACTCCTAGGGATCCCTTTTTGTGTGCATATGTACTTGGTATAAAGTGATGTTTACAAACAAATAGAATAGGGGGATGAGAAAAGAATTCATTAATTATATTTTTGTGTTTGGCAAGACCTTCGGTCTTGTGCCTACGTACCAACATAAAAATGAGGGATTAAAACCTCGTAGTTCGTGATACAAATTTCAAAATGGATGCATTGCTTTTAACAAAAATTAAGTTTGAAAGACACAAAGGCCTAAAAATGGTTTGAATGAGTTAGTTCTTTTTGGCTTTTTGAAAGTTTAAGTCGAGTATAGTTAAGTTTATTTACAAGTTTGATTTAAGAAAAGAAATTTGAAAATGCAATGGCATAAGGCCAAAGTTTCTATCTTTTTTGCAAAAGTGGTCAAAGTTTAGAACAAAATAAGTTCAATCAAAGAAGATTTTGAAAAGGGAGGGAGAGATTTTGAAATTAAAGAAATGGGAAGAAGATGAAGAGACTAATCCTATGCACAAAATTAAAAGTTAAGAGTTGAAAAGATCTGACCAATGGGTAGCAATCCAATAGACAAGAATGTCAATAGAAACCCATAATTCCCTTGGACTTTTAGAATCAAGCAACACACAAATGCACAATTATATTATCTTGAAGAGCAAGGCATCAAATAAAGATAGCCACATCCAAGCTTATCCATTCCATGATCTTCTTCAAATTAGCCCATATAACAGATGAATTCCACAAGTCACAGGTTCAAAATAACAGCTTCACAATGATCATGTTGCAGATGAACTTAGAGAGATCTTGAATGATGTATCAGATAAAGTTTCAAATTGCAAGCACTTGGTTTCTCAGTAAGTTGGCATTGGCCAAGTCTTTTAGCATAGGAATGTTACCTAAGTTCTAAGTCCATTTGTCCATTTTAAGGGTTTTTGTTGTTATTATGTACATTAATGGTCAAAGACCACACAAACGAACAAAGCACAAACAAAATATATCACACAATATGGTCCAATTGGACAAAGTGAAAATTGCATTAACATAAACAATTAGAATGATATGAACAATGGCAAATGTATAAAAGCTAGAATTAAATGGCATTAAAGTAAAGGGCTTGAAATTAAAAGTTAGTAGTTAATAGGTTAGAAGTTAGTATTGTTTTGTTTTTTGCTTTTCATTCTTAGACATTCTTTGGAGAACACTCAACCCACTTATCACAAGCATGGATCCTTGAACCAAGACATCTTCCAAAGGAAGGAAAAAGGGCCAAGTTTCCACACAATACCATGAAAGAGAGGATACTTACAATCTCACTAACAAGAATGCTATGCCTTTTATGTCACAAATTTAGCGCTATGTTAAGCAATCGTAATTGGACTTATGTAGAAGTCATAACTATTTGAGGTCGGGCAATAGAATCTTGGTGTTAATGCATGTTAGAGGCATAGTATTATGAACTATGCTCATGAAATATACCACACACAAAAAGAATATGCAAAAGGTGTGGCCTAATCTCATCCATACTCATGTTAATTTTTCAATCAACTAGTATTAGGACTTTGAGATATCATAGGCCAAATGAGATGAATGCATAAAGAAGGGGAATGAGATTAAGAGGAAAGGGAATGGATCAAAACTCAAATTGATCAAATGAGGACTTTTACCAAATTAATATCATCCATTCATTTTGGGAGATGGAATGTACATTCCATCAATCCCCTAAATTCAATGATACTAATTTGACAAAGTCAAATCAACCTTGATCAAGGCCCAACAACAAGAGTCAAACATAAACAAGTCATCACACTTGGTCAACAAAACTATTTGGCATTTATTCCAATTAAAAATACTAAAATAATGCATTAAAACTAAATATGGTTTGTCAAATTCCTAAAACCTTATCAAAACACCAAATAAATGGCCATGAGATTTATCACAGGTCAAACAAGGTCAAAGGACCTTGGAGAAAAATTTTCAGAATTTTAAAAGACTTAAAAGTATTTTTAAACAATTAAAATCAAATGAAAAATCAATTAAATTATGAAAAATATTAATAATGATCCAAAAAATAATTTTAATTCAGAATATGAAAGAGGAAAATATTTGAAAATTTTTGGTGAAACTCTCATATTTTTTGGATCAATATTAAAATTGATATGAATTAATGAAAATAAAAGGAATAAAAGAAAATCAGAAAATAACCAAAAAACGTGAGCCACTCGATCTCCCTCATTAATTGAGGTGGTAGATCAAGTGGCCACCAGCGCGCATTCCATTGTGGTCTTGAGTCAATGCGCCACAGGAAAGGTAATTACAATGCACACTCGTGATTAAAACAATTCAAATGAGATCAATGGCTCAGAACCAAGCCAACACATTACCGGCGTCCAAAGGCCGGTCGTCTTCTCCGGCGACCCTGGCCGGACTGGTTTACTCATCACCATTAAAAAAAATGAAAAAGGAGGACATGATCTGAAAGAAAAATGGCGTAGAGCACGAATCTGACCTCAATTCATCTTAACTCCGAGTATATTGAGAGATACATAGAGTTGAAATTTGAGGTACATGAACTGAGTTGCTTCAATTTGGCCTCAAAGCAACTCAATCTTCTTGTCTACATTGGTAGGACTTCAGACAACCAAAGAATCAAGAGAATTGAGCAAGATTGAGAGAGAATCGAAGAGATGAAAAATTCTGAAAAATACCTTCAATGTAGGTCGGGATTCAACTGTTCTTGCTTTGGCTCGTGCTTGATCTCACTCCAAATGCTTGCAGAAGTAGAATGGAATGCACAAAAGGTCTTGGATCCCTGGAGTTTTGAATCTCAAAACAATGAGAATTCAAACTCAATTTCAAGTGAAATTCTCAGGATTATCCTTTGGAATGAGAGGGTTAGAGGTTTGGGATCAAAGCTGGCGCGGATGTGTGTGAAATTCTGAGCATATGGAGCTCTATTTATAGCCAATTCAATTGACATTTGCACACTTGAAGTGAACTTCCAAAATTAGCAATGTGTGATGCATGAGTGCATGGGCGTGTGCAGGCCCATGAAATCACTCCATCTGATCCATAATTGAGTGTAAGCAAGGCTGATGTCATGTTGGAATGCTAGGCCATTGTGCATGGATATTTGAAGTTCAATCTTGCCAAATGATGATGCAATGTTCAAGCCATGCACATCCCTAGAAATTCTTGTCCAAAACAAAAGAACTTGGACTTTTTGGAAAGGTTAGATCAAGAGGAACAAATTTCATGTTCAACACTTTTCCATTTGGAGCTTGGAACTTGAAGAATTTTGAGGTGGATGTTTTGAAATTTTAACATATTGAAAATTTTTCTAAGTGTCAAGCCATATATCTCAATATTCCACCTTATTTAACTTTTTATGTGAGCTTCAAATAAGAAAAATGTCTTCATCAAAGTTGTAGCTCTTTCAAATACCTTCAAAATAGTCACCAATTTCATGTCATTTGGATTTGAACTGATAGAGTTATGCATTTTTCAAGTTTGGAAAAATCACTTGTTCAATGGTGTAGGTCAAAAGTGACCTATAATGTAGCCTCATATCACATGCTCATAAAAGTTGAATCAGCTCTCACTCCAAGCATCAAAGTTGAAGTAGACATATTGAATTTGATTTTTCAACTTGTAAATATTTCATCTCATAAAAATTGAGCAAGTTATGGCCTTAGGAAGTTGACTTTCAAATTAGGGTTTAGACAAAATGACCTATAATGTTTCAACATAGAAAATGATTTTCCAAGAAAACTAGCTCTAGGTATCAACATGAAAGTTATTTGAAATGTCATTTAGAGTAAGTTTGCTCTTGGAATCATTTTCATATGGTGAAAATTGTAGGAGATAGGGTCTAGGGAGACCTAGTTTTGATTAGATGAATTCATCTGGCCAACCACCACCAACCAACTTGCTAATCTTCAATTCTCTTGACTTTCTTGGTCTATGGTAGATCATATATGCATAAGATGATGAAATTTGAAGTGTCCCTTGAGAAATTTGATCAAATGGCAAGATAGCTTGTTGGAGAAGTTACTCAAGATACCCAGTTAAACTAGGGTTTCCAAGGCAAACCACCCTCAAACTCTTGAAGAAAACTTTATCAATATAACATGTAGAGATCATTGGGACTCATATATGATGCTCATAACCATTCTTGTATCAATTCATGGTTGTGCTCTTTGTCATGAGGGTCTCAAACCCTAGATATGAACTTGATAGATCAATGGAGATCATGCCCTACCTACAAAAGAGTTAGGCAAATGCAAAGACATATTTTTGGTATTTTGGTTAGTAAAATGATAAAATACAAGTATGATACAATCACAAAGTACTTGGTGTCGCTCCCAAACACAGTGAAGAAGGGGTAAGGAGGATGCCAAGGTATGATCCCAATGCTAATGCTTATGATGAAATTGCATGAGGGATCTTAGGGTCAAAATTGGGGTCTTACAGCACATTAATGGTCAAAGACCACACAAGCAAACAAAATATACACAAACAAGGTATATCACACAATATGGTCCAAATGGACAAAGTAAAAATGGCATTAATGTAAACAATTAAAATGGTATTGTAAGACCCCAATTTTGACCCAAAGATCCCTCATGCAATTTCATCATATGCATTAGTATTGGGATCATACCTTGGCATCCTCCTTACCCCTCCTTCATTGGGTTTGTTTTGGGATATATCACCAAGAACTATGTGATTGTATAATACTTGTATATTATCATTTTACTAAACAAATTCCAAAAATATGTCTTTGCATTTGCCTAACTCTTTTGTAGGTAGGGCATGATCATCATTGATCTATCAAGTTCATATCTAGGGTTTAATACCCTCATGGATGAAAGCACAACCAAGGATTGATCCAAAATGTCTCAAAGCATAATATATGAGTCCCAATTATCTCTACATATTATATTGATCAAGCATTCTTCAAGAGTTTGGAGGTGATTTGCCTTGGAAACCCTAGTTGAACTGGATATCTTAAGTAACTTCTCCAACAAGCTATCTCACCAATTGATCAAATTTCTCAAGAGACACTTAAAAATTCATCATCTTATGCATATATGATCTACCATGTGCCTAGAAAGTCAAGATAATTGAAGGTTAGCAAGTTGGTTGATGGTGGTTGGCCAGATGAATTCATCTGATCAAAACTGGGTCTCCCTAGACCCTATCTCCTACAATTTTCACCATATGAAAATGATTCCAAGATTAAAGTTACTCTAAATGACATTCAAAACAACTTTCATTTTGAGACCTATAGCTAGTTTTGCTTGGAAAATCATGTTCTATGTTGAAACATTATAGGTCATTTTGTCTAAACCCTAATTTGAAAGTCAACTTCCCAAGGCCATAACTTACTTAATTTTTATGAGATGAAGTATTTTCAAGTTTCACAATCAAATTCAAGATGTCTACTTCAACTTTGATGTTTGGAGTGAGATATAATTCAACTTTTATGAGCATGTGATATGAGGATACATTATAGGTCATTTTTTACCTATACCTTTGAACAAATGATTTTCCTCAACTTCAAAAATGCATAACTCTATCATTATAAATCCAAATGACATGAAATTATTAACCATTTTGAAGTTCTTTGAAAGAGCTACAATTTTGATGAAGACACTTTTCTCATTTGGGGCTCACATGAAAAGTTAAGCAAGGTGGAATATTGAGATATATGACTTAACACTTAGAAAAAATTTCAACATGTTAAAATTTCCAAACTTCCACCTCAAAATTCACCATGATCCAAGTTCCAAATGGAAAAGTGTTCAACATTAAAGTTGTTCCCCTTGATCTAAGCTTTCCAGGTTTGCGCATGGTCTTAACAGGTCTGCATCAAGTAGAAAAATCAAATGACCAAAACTCCATTTCACATTGCCTTGCCATTCAAGCATCATTTGAACTTCAGTACAGGTGCAATTGGATCAAAATGGATTGCTTCATGGGCATGTACACGCCCATGCAAGCTTGTGCATCACATTGCCAAATTTAGCAAATTTTCAAGTGTGCAATTATCAATCCCAAATGCTATAAATACATGGTCTCTGAGCTCATTTAAAACACACCTTGCGCGCCAGCTTTTCCCCCCTATTCAAACCCTCACAATTCAAAGGAAAACCTGAGAATTTTCAACTTAAAACTTGAGTTTGAATCTCACTGTTTGGAGATTCAAAAACTCCAGGATCCAAAGCTTTGTTTCATTGCCAAACCACTTTTGCAAGCTCCTCGAGTGTGATCAAGTCAAGTTTGAAGCAAGCAAGATCCATTTCTGCGCAGCATTGAAGGTAATTTTCAGAAATCTTCTTCTCTTCGATTCTCACTCAATTCTCATCAATTCTCTTGGATCTTTGGTTGTCTGAAGTCCTACCAATGTAGGCAAGAAGATTGAGTTGCTTTGAGGTCAAATCGAAGCAACTCAGTTGACACACCTCAAAATTTAACTCCTCATATCTTTCTATATATTTGGAGTTAGTTGAAATTGAGGTCAGATTCGTGCTCTACGCCATTTTTTCTTTCAGATCATGTTCTCCTTTTTAATTTTTTTGATGGTGATGACTGAACCAGTCCGGTGAGCCTCGCCTGAGAAGGTGACCGGAGTTACGCTGGTGGTGTGCTGGACAGGTTCTGAGCCATTTATCTCATTTGAAATGTTTTAATCTCACACGCTGGTTCTGATTACCATTGGTGTGGCGCACTGACTCAAGTGTACCATGGAACGCGCGTTTTCATCCCCTTGATCTGCCACCTCAATTAATGAGGGAGATCAAGTGGTCCACGTTTTTTCTAATTATTTGAATATCATTTAATTTGTTTTATTTTCATTAATTCATATTAATTTTAATATTGATCTAAAAAATATGAGTTTCACCAAAAAATTTAAATAAAATCCTCTTTCATATTTTGAATTAAAATTATTTTTTGGATCATTATTAATATTTTTCATGATTTAATTGATTTTGTGAATATTTTTAATTTTTTAAAAATACTTTTAAGTTTCCAAAAATTCTGAAAAATTTTCTACATGGTCCTTTGACCTTGTTTGACCTATGATAAATCTCATGGCCATTTCTTTGGTATTTTGATGAGGTTTTAAGAATTTGACAAACCATATTTAATTTAATGCATTATTCTTAGTATTTTTAAATTGAATAAATGCCAAATAATTGTGTTGAGCCATTTTGACTGTTTGTATAAGTTTGACTTGTGTTGTTGGGCCTTGGTCAAGGTTGATTTGACTTTGCTAGGTTAAGATCATTGGATTTAGGGGATGGATGGAATGTACAGTCCATCTCCCAAAATGAATGAATGAATGATCTTAATTTGGTAAAAGTCCTCCTTTGACCAATCTGAGTTTTGATCCATTCCCCTCCCTCTTCATCTAATTCTCCTTCTTTATGCATCCATTCCATTTGACCTATGATATCTCTAAATCCTAAGGCTAGTTGATTGCAAAATAAACATAAGTATGGATGAGATTAGACCATCATTTTTGCATATTCTTTTTGTGTGTGGCATGTTTCATGAGCATAGTCCATTATACTATGTCTCTAACATGCATTAACACCAAAATTTTATTACCCGGTCTCAAATAGTTGTGACTTCTACTTAAGTCCAATTACGATTGCTTAACATAACACTAAATTTTTGACACAAAAGGCATGGAATTCTAGTTAGTGAGATTGTAAGTCTCCCCTCTCTCATGGTATTATGTGGAAACTTGGCCTTTTTTTCTTCCTTTGGAAGATGTCTTGGTTCAAGGATCCATGCTTGTGATAAGTGGGTTGAGTATTCTCCAAAGAATGACTTAAAACAAAAAAAGAAAAAGCAATACTAACTTCTAACTCATTAACAAGTAACATTTAATTCCAAGTCATTTACTTTAATGCAATTTAATTTTAAGTCTTTATTCATTTGCCATTATTCATATCATTCTAATTGTTTATATTAATATCATTTTCACTTTGTCCACTTGGACCATATTGTGTGATATATCTTGTTTGTGTATATTTTGTTTGCTTATGTGGTCTTTGACCATTAATGTACATAATAAGAACAAAAACCCTAAAAAAACTATTGTGTGGACTGTTAGTTTGATCTTGGACAATTGGACTTAGACTTTAGACAACATCCCTATGCAAAAGGACTTGGCCAATGTCAACTTTCATAAAACCAAGTGCTTGCAATTTGAAACTTCATCTGATACATCATTGAAGATCCCTTTGAGTTCATCTACAACATGATCATTATGAAGTTATTATTTTGAACCTATGACTTGTGGAATTCATCTGCTACATGGACAAGTTTAAAGAAGATCATGGAGTGGCTAAGCTTGGATGTGGCTATCTTTATTTGATGTCTTGCTCTTCAAGTTGATCTATTGTGCATTGTTTGTTGCTTGATTTTAATGTCCAAGGGAATCTGGGTTTCTATATGACATTCTTGTCTATTGGATTGCTATCCATTGGTCAGATTTTTTCAACTCTTAACTTTTAATTTTGTACTTAGGATTAGTCTCTTCATCTCCTCCCCATTTCTTTAATTTCAAAATCTCTCCCCCTTTTTTAAAAATCTTCTTTGCTTGTACTAGTTTTTCTAAACTTTGACCACTTTGCAAACTAGAAACTTTGGCCTTATGCCATTGCATTTTTAAACTCCTTTTCTTAATCAAACTTGTAAATAAACTTAATTATACTTGACTTAAATTTTCAAAAGTCAAAAATAACTAACTCATTCAAACCATTTTTTGGTCTTCGTGCCTTTCAAACTTAATTTTGTTAAAAGCAATGCATTCACTTTGAAATTATACCACGAACTACGAGGTTCTGATCCCTCATTTTATGTTGGTACGTAGGCACAAGTCTGAAGGTATTGTCAAACACAAAAAATATAATTAATGAATTATCTTCTCATCCCCCCACTCTATTTGTTTGTAAACATCAATTTGTACAAAATACATATGCACACAAGAAAAGGCTCCCTAGGAGTACCTAGGACACTTTGGGTGTTAAAACCTTCCCTCTGTGTAATCAACCCCCTTACCTGTAATCTCTGGTATTTTATTAGTTTCGATTTGAAAACTTCTTATTTTTGGGTTTTTTTTGTACTTTTCCCTTTTCCCTTGGAAACAATAAAAGTGCGATGGTGACTCTGGTTTTATTGATGTCTTGCTTATTCATAGCTTGATGATCATGAATTTACCGCTACAGGTATGAATAATGGCAAATGAATAAGACTTAAAATAAAGTGCATTAAAGTAAATTACTTGAAATTAAATGTTAGTTGTTAATGAGTTAGAAGTTAGTATTGCTTTTGCTTTTGCTTTTTTATTTTAAGTCATTCTTTGGAGAACACTCAACCCACTTATCACAAGCATGGATCCTTGAACCAAGACATCTTCCAAAGGAAGGAAAAAATGCCAAGTTTCCACACAATACCATGAAAGAAAGGAGACTTACAATCTCATTAACTAGAATGTTATGCCTTTTGTGTCAAAAATTTAGCGCTATGTTAAGCAATTGTAATTGGACTTATGTAGAAGTCACAACTATTTGAGGTCGGGCTATAGAATTTTGGTGTTAATGCATATTAGAGACATAGTATAATGGGCTATGCTCATGAAACATACCACACACAAAAATAATATGCAAAAATGGTGGCCTAATCTCATCCATACTTATGTTGATTTTGCAAACTAGCATTAGGATATTGAGATATCATAGGTTCATGATATGAATTCATAAAGAAGGGGAATTAGATGAAGAGGGAGGGGAATGGATCAAAACTAAAATTGGACAAAGGAGGACTTTTACCAAATTAAGATCATTCATTCATTTTGGGAGATGGAATGTACATTTCATCAATCCCCTAAATCCAATGATATTAACCTAGCAAAGTCAAATCAACCTTGATCAAGGCCCAACAACACAAGTCAAACTTATACAAACAATCAAAATGGCTCAACACAATTATTTGGCATTTATTCAAATTAAAAATACTAAAAAGAATGCATTAAATTAAATATGGTTTTTCAAATTCCTAAAACCTCATCAAAACACCAAAGAAATGGCCATGAGATTTATCATAGGTCAAACAAGGGTCAAAGGACCTTGGAGAAAAAATTTCAGAATTTTTAGAGACTTAAGTGTATTTTTAAATAATTAAAAATATTCATAAAATAAATTAAATCATGAAAAATATAATAATGATCCAAAAAATAATTTTAATTCAAAATATGAAAGAGGATTTTATTTTAAAAATTTTGGTGAAACTCTCATATTTTTTGGATCAATATTAAAATTAATATGAATTAATAAAAATAAAACAAACTAAATGAAATTCAAATATTCAGAAAAAACATGGACCACTTGATCTCCCTCATTAATTGAGTTGGCAGATCAAGTGGTCATCAACGCGCTTTTCACCATGGACTTAAGTCAATGCGCCACATGGAGGGTAATCAAAACCAACACGTGAGATAAAAACATTTTGAATTAATCATGTGGCTCAAAACCTGTCCAGCACACCACCGGCACTAAAGCTCCGGTCACCTTCTTAGGCGAGGCTCACCGGACTGGTTCAGTCATCACCATCACATAAATGAAAAAGAAGGACATAACCTGAAAGAAAAAATGGCGTAGAGCACGAATCTGACCTCAATTTTAACTAACTCCAAATATATAGAAAGATATGAGGAGTTGAATTTTGAGGTGTGTGAACTGAGTTGCTTCGATTTGACCTCAAAGCAACTCAATCTTCTTACCTACATTGGTAGGACTTCAGACAACCAAAGATCCAAGAGAATTGATGAGAATTGAGTGAGAATTGAAGAGAAGAAAATTTCTAAAAAATACCTTCAATGTTGTGCAGAACTGGATCTTGCTTGCTTCAAACTTTACTTGATCACACTCAGGAAGCTTGTAGAAGTGGTTAGGCAATGGAACAAAGCTTTGGATCCTGGAGTTTTTGAATCTCCAAACAGTGAGATTCAAACTCAATTTTCAAATTGAAAATTCTCTGATTTTCCTTTGAATTGTGAGGGTTTAAAGAGAGAGGGAAAAGTTGGCGCGCAAAGGTCCTTTGAAATGAGCTCAAAGGGCATGTATTTATAGCATTTGAGAATGATATTTGCACACTTGCAATTTTGCTAAATTTGGCAATGTCATGCACAAGCTTGCATGGGCGTGTATAGGCCCATGAAGCAATCTATTTTGCTCCAAATTCAACTGTAATGAAGTTCAAATGTGGCTTGAATGACAAGGCAATGCAATGAGATGTTTTGGTCATTTGATCTTTCCACTTGATGCAGACCTGTTAAAACCATACGCAGCCCTAGAAAACCTTATCCAAAATACATGAAAAAGGACTCTTTGGAAAGCTTAGATCAAGGGGAAGAACTTCGATGTTGGACACTTTTCCATTTGGAACTTGGATCATAGTGAATTTTGAGGTGGAAGCTTGGAAATTTCAACATGTTGAAATTTTTTCTAAGTGTTAAGTCATATATCTCAATATTCCACCTTTCTTAACTTTTTATGTGAGCTCCAAATGAGACAGGTGTCTTCATCAAAGTTGTAGATATTTCAAATACCTTCAAAATTGTCACCAATATCATGTCATTTGGATTTAGAATGATAGAGTTATGCATTTTTGAAGTTGAGGAAAATCACTTGTTCAATGGTATAAGGCAAAAATGACCTATAATGTATCCTCATATCACATGCTCATAAAAGTTGATTCAGCTCTCACTCGAAACATCAAAGTTGGAGTAGACATCTTGAATTTGATTTCGAAACTTATGAATCTTTCATATCATAAAAATTGAGCAAATTATGGCCTTGGGAAGTTGACTTTCAAATTATGGTTTAGACAAAATGACCTATAATGTTTCAACATAGAAAATGAGTTTACAAGCAAAATTAGCTTTAGGTCTCAACATGAAAGTTGTTTGTAATGTCATTTAGAGTAACTTTTCTCTTGGAATCATTTTCATATGGTGAAAATTATATGAGATAGGGTCTAGGGAGACCCAGTTTTGATCAGATGAATTCATCTGGCCAACCACCATCAACCAACTTGCTAACTTCCAATTATCTTGTCTTTTTAGGCTCATGGTAGATCATATATGCATAAGATGATGAATTTTGAAGTGTCCCTTGAGGAATTTGATTAATTGGTGAGGTAGCTTGTTGATAAAGTTACTTAGGGTACCCAGACAAACTATGGTTTCCAAGGCAAACCAACTCCAAACTCTTGAAGAAATATTGATCAATAACATGTAAACATCATTCGGACTCATATATGATGCTTTGAGACATTGTGGCTCGATCCTTGGTTGTGCTCTTAGCCGTGAGGGTCTTAAACCCTAGATATGAACTTGATAGATCAATGAGGATCATGCCCTTCCTACAAAATGGTTAGGTAAATGCAAAGACATATTTTTGGTATTTGGTTAGTAAAATGATAATATACAAGTATGATACAATCACATGGTGCTTGGTGGTCTCTCCAAAAATAAACCCAATGAAAGAGGGGTGAGGAGGATACCAAGGTATGATCCCAATGCTAATGCATATGATGAAATTGCATGAGGGATCTTATGGTCAAAATTGGGGTCTTACAGTTGCCCCTATTTAAGGACATTCTAGTTGAGGAGGTGAAGGTTAAAATCTTCGTATCGACTCAGTAGAATGGGCTTAAATAACAACATATAGGAACAAATTTTGGTCCCTAAGAGACCTCATGATGCATATGGTATGAATGTAAAAACAAATTCTCTGTGGGGAAATGTTGGCGCAAAGGGAATGAAATCAGAGTGACCGAAAGTCCGCAGGAGCACAATGCATTCCGTAAGGAAAAACTCATTGGGAGACAGAGACTCTGAGGGGATAACAAGGTTATGCATAGGCCAGGCTACAACTTAAAACTGCTGGGGAAACAAGTAGATCAGGATAAAACTAAAGTACTTAAATCATGCAGGAAAAGCGATTTCACTAAGGAAATACGCACTCAACTCAAATGGGTAAGAAGTAAACTTCAACACAGGAGGAGCAGAAATTTACTATCCACTACCGATTACTGGGTAAGTAGATAATAAAGATCTGACAGAGAGGACATCCGTCATCGGTTAGGATGAACATATCAAGGATGACTCACTGGGAAACACCAGGAGGGAGTATTCATTACCGATTACTGGGTAAGAATAGCCTAGCTGGGGAAAACAGCAGAAATAGGATTTATAACTACCAATTACTGGGCAGAAGACCAAAGATGAGAATATATGTCACCGGTTAAGATGAACCTATCAAGGATAGACTCAAAGGAAAGAAAATCTGTTATCGGTTAGGATGAACATATCAAGGATAGACTTGCCTGGGGATGTCAAGGAGGATATCCGTCATCGGTTAGGATGAACATATCAAGGATAAACCAACTGAATAAAGAGTAGGAATTATATCTATCGAATGCTAGATAGAATACCATCAAAGAGAAAATCGGTCACCGGTTAAGATGAACATATCAAGGATAGACTCTGTGAGGAGAGAAATAGGAATTACATCTATCAGCTACTGGATAGAATACCATTAAAGAGAATATCCGTTACTGGTTAAAGTGAACATATCAAGGATAGACTCTGCAGGGGAATTAAAAGTAGGACTTACAACTACCGGTTACTGGGCAGAAGACCGCAAAGAGAAGGAAAATCCGTCACCGATTAGGATTAACTCTCCGGGGAACAAAATAGGGATTACAACTACCTTTTTACTGGGTATAATACCAAGGATGAGAGTATCCGTCATCGGTTAGGATGAACATATCAAGGATAAACTCAAAGCAAAGGAAGAAAATATTCGTCATCGGTTAGGATGAACATATCAAGGATATACTTCCTGGGGAAACATAAAAATGAATCCGTAGGGGACTCTACTGAGGAGAAAAACAGGGGTACTTTTGTCGGGTGTTGGGCAAGAAGTAGCAAACTGCAAACTAAGAAGAATATTACGAGTTACTGGGTAATAAATTCTTAGGATACCCAAAGCATCTATCTAGGCAAGAGCTAGAAAGAAACGGTCAATTAAGACTCAACCCAATGAGGATATAACTCAAGGGGATTGATTCCATCCAAATAATTAACTGGGGAGGAAACAGAAGTAATAATCATCCACGAGGAAGTAACTCAGTGGGGAAAGAAGAAAGGTTAAAGTCTTTCTGCTTAAGGGGATGACACTCTACAATTGAGGGAGGACAGACACCAAACTCGTATAGGGATTAAGTACCGCTATAACAGAAATAAATCAATCACTGCAATTATGCAATTATGAAATTGTATGAGTGTATATATGTATATGTATATGTATATATGATGATTATGCTGACAAAACGATCACAAAGGATACAATGGTGTCGCAAATTTGGTTCATCGGTACAATTCTCGGTCAATCCACAAGAGAGGGAGACAACTGCTGGAGAAAAGAGAGATCAACATCCCGAAGGCTCAACCCTAGCTGGGGAAGGAGGAGATCTTCTGAGGAAGAGAAAATGTTATCGAGTCTGCAAGGAATTTTAGGTCAACACCATATCAAATGGGAGACAACCACACAGAAGATAAACACAAAAAGCTGCTCAGAAACCAGGAGGAAACTCTGACTAGGAGCGAATCGGATGGAGATGGGTGGGGAAACCAAAGTTCTACTGCAACCAAGAGAACTGTTGAGGATACGCTGAGGATACCATCCTTACTCTGCTGGAGACAAAAATAAGTTGGGTAATGAATCATCAATCCTGCCTAGGAATACACAAACTCCGTTGGGGAATATCCACAAACTCCACTGGGGAACAAACAATCCGCAGGGGAACTGAATCAACCAACTCGGTCAGGGATTACAGAGAATTAACTGCTTGGGGAGAACCAATAATGCTCCATACTTAGGGCTTACTGCTTTCGAACTGTTGTTGTCATTTGTTCTAATTGCTTTAAAATTCATGCTTTTATATGTTTAAGAAAAATGATTTTGATTTTGATTTTTTTTAAAAATTTTAATTTCGAAAATGATCATAATAAAATTTAAAACTATTTGGCTAAAAATAAACAAGAGTGGAAACAATTGGATAAAAGCTCAACTTTATTTAATAGAATGGTAGTCTGTAAATGACAAGACTCCATAGATCTTTACAAAGTTGAAAATCGTAATTTAAATGGAAAATGGTTACATTGAATACAAATGACCACTAATCCTTCTACCAACTCTTGATATCCACTGTGCTTTTAGCCGCTACTCGGGATGATGAACCAACGTCAACCCTTGTGCTCAACAAAGTTTTCAAAATCTGAAGATCAACAGAATGCAGTTACTTGTTATAATCCCTAATTTTTGCATAAGTTGCCCCAAGGTGGGGTACTCAACTTATCGGGATAAATTCTTTTTGTTTTATGTCTCTAACTTTTGCCTGGATCGCCCTTTCGGGTTTTCAATCCACCGAGACGCTCATTTTTGCCTAAGTCGCCCTTTCGGGTTTTCAACTTAGCGAGTCGTTCTTGTCTTTTTTAGGCGAAGTATTTCTTGATTGCATCTGTGTTCACAGGACGAGTGAACTCTTCACCATCCATAGCTGTAAGAATCAAAGCACCGCCTAAAAAGGCTCTCTTAACAACATATGGGCCTTCATAATTAGGAGTCCATTTGCCCCTAGAATCTGGTTTGAAAGATAGAATCTTCTTGAGAACAAGGTCACCTTCTCTGAACACCTGAGGTATGACCTTCTTATCAAAAGCCTTCTTCATCCTTTGCTGATATAACTGACCATGACACATGGCAGTCAATCTCTTCTCTTCAATCAAATTCAGCTAATCAAATCTGGTCTGACACCATTCAGCCTCAGTCATCTTGGCTTCCATGAGCA
The DNA here is from genome assembly GCF_024323335.1 of Lathyrus oleraceus. NCBI lineage: Eukaryota > Viridiplantae > Streptophyta > Magnoliopsida > Fabales > Fabaceae > Lathyrus > Lathyrus oleraceus. The sequence goes on along the minus strand of NC_066584.1, from coordinate 377,857,515 downwards.
TACGTAACGAAGGAATTTCAACCTATACGGGGAGAACTGCTTCCATACCATATACAAGAGAGAAAGGGGTTGCCCTTGTTGAAGTGCAGATGGATGTACGATACCCGTGCAAAGAAAATGGGACCATCTTATGCCTATCCTTATATGTCACAACCATCTTCTGAATGATTTTCTTGATGTTCTTGTTTGCAGCTTCAACAGCCCCATTCATCTGAGTATGATATTGAGTGATAATCATCAATAGATTGGTGAGCCAAATGGTCAGCCAAGACACTACCTTTAATCGCTTTCTGAGCTCGGTATTCAATATCATACTCAAATAACAACATCTGCCAACGAGCAATCCTCCCAGTTAAAGCAGGCTTTTCAAATATGTACTTGATTGAATCCACCTTGGATATCAACCAAGTAGTATGATTCAACATATACTAGCGTAAACTCTTAGGAGCTCAAGCCAAAGCACATCATGTCTTCTCAAGCATAGAATACCGAGACTCATAATCGATGAAATTCTTATTGAGGTAGTAAATATCATATTCTTCCTTACCAGATTCATCTTGATGACCAAGAACACAACCCATACTCTCTTCAAGCACAGTCAAATGCATGACCAATGGTCTTCCTTCAACTGACGGGGACAGAATCGTAGGCTCAAGCAGATATTCTTTAATACTATCAAAATCTTTTTGGCAATCCTCGGTCCAATCACAAGATTGATCTTTCCAAAGGAGCTTGAATATAGGCACACATGTGACAATCATATGCAATATAAATCTTGAAAATAGTTCAAGCGGCCGAGAAAACCTCTGAACTGCTTCTTAGTTTTGGGCGCATGCATTTCTTGTATTGCTTTGACCATGGCAGGATCAATTGCAATACCCTTTATAGAGGTAAATTCATGACCATTAAGTTATGAATAAACTTAACATCAATAAAACCAGAGTCGCCACCGCGCTTTTATTGTTTCCAAAGGAAAAGGGAAAAGTACGAACAAAACCCAAAGATAAGAAGTTTTCAAATCAAAACTAATAAAAATGCCAGAGATTACAGGTAAGGGGGGTGGTTACACAAAGGGAAGGTGTTAGCACCCAAAGTGTCATAGGTACTCCTAGAGAGTCTTTTCTTATGTGTGTATGTGTTTTAGTATAAAAGATGTTTGCAAATAAATAGAGTGTGGGGATGAGAAAATAATTCATTAATTATATTTTTGTGTTTGACAAGACCTTCGGACTTGTGCCTACGTACCAACATAAAAATGAGGGATCAAAACCTCGTAGTTCGTGGTATAAATATTAAAGTGAGTGGGTTGCTTTAACAAAAATTTAAATTTTAAAGAGGCACAAAGGGCCTAAAAGAGTTTGAATGAGTGTTAATTATTTTTGTCTTTTTTTGAAATTTTAAGTCAATATGATTAGATTCATTTACAAGTTTGATTTAAAAAAAGAGTTTAAAAATGCAATGGCATAAGGCCAAAGTTTCTAATTTGCAATAAAGTCTAAGTTAGAAAAACACAAGCAAAGAAGATTTTAAAAAATGGGGGGAGAGATTTTGAAATTTAAGAAATGGGAGTAGATGAAGAGACTAATCCTAAGCATAAAATTAAAACTTAAGAGTTGAAAAGATCTGACCAATGGGATGCAATCCAATAGACAAGAATGTCATATAGAAACCCACTTTTCCTTTGGACTTTAAATCAAGTAATATCAATAAGCAAGTAGAAAAATGAAGAGCAAGGCATCGAATAAAGATAGCCACATCCAAGCTATCAACTTCAAGTTGTCGTCTTAATCTTCCCTTTGTATCAGATGACATGCTTCTTAATGAACTTAGAATAATGCATTAGACATAGGTTCAAAGTAACATTTGCATCAAGACCATGTAAAAGATGAACTCAAGTGGATCCCAATACTTGCATCAGATGAAAGCTCAAATCACAATAACTTGGTTTCAGAAATGTTGGCATTGGCCAAGTTCTTTTGCATAGGGAATGTTGCCTAATTCTAAGTCCCAAAGCTCAGATCAAATCCAACAGTCCACAAAAACAATTTTTTTAGAGGGTTTTGTTGTTTATTAGGTATTTTAAAGTCCTAAGACCACAATCATAAACAAGATATACAAACAAATAAATACAATCACAAAATATGGCTCAAGTGAGCAAAGTGAAAATGGCATAAACATAAATAAGTTAAATGATATGTAAAATGGCATATGAAATGATAAATGGCTTGAATTTAAATTGCATAAAGTAAATGACTTGAAAATAAAAGCAATAATAAAAGTTAGTTAAATGTTAGTTGATTAGATGTTAGTGGAGTTTTGCTTTTCAATTGTTTAAGTCATTCTTTGGAGAACACTCAAACCTTTATTCACAAGCATGGACCCTTGAACCAAGACATCTCCCAAAGGAAGGAAAAAAGGCCAAGTTTCCATACAATACAATGAAAGGGGGAGACTTACATTCTCACTTACTATAATGTTACGCCTTTGGGTCAAAATTTAGCACTATGTTAAGCAATCGTTATTGGACATATATAGAAGTCACAACTATCTGAGGTCGGGCAATAGAAATTTTGGTGTTAATGCATGTTAGAGATGGTATATAATGAACCATACTCCTAAAACATACCACACACAAAAAGAAAATGATCAAAGGGATGGACCTAATCTCATCCATACTTGTATTGGTTCATCTAACACAAAGTTATTGATGAACCAATTAGCCTTAGGATAATGAGACTTCATTGGTCAATGAAAGGGATGGGATAGAATGGGATTTGAAGATGAAGAGGGAGGGGATATGAGACAAACACAAATTGGTCATGGGAGGACTTTTATCAAATTAAAATCATTCATTCATTTTGGGAGATGAATTGTACATTTCATCAATCCCCTAAATCCAATTATTTTAATTCAACAAAAGTCAAATCAACCTTGACCAAGGCTCAAACACATAGTCAAACTTCACAAGTCAATAAAAATGGCTCAACACAATTTCTACACAATTAAACAATTAAAAATCAAATTAAAATGCATTTAAATTAAAATATGTTTGATCAAAAACCTAAAACCTCTTCAAAACACCAAATAAATGGCCAAGAGATTTATCATAGGTCAAACAAGGTCAAAGGACCTTGTACAAAAAATTTCATAATTTTTGAAAAGTCATAAGTATTTTTAAACAATTAAAAATATGCACAAAAATAATTAAATCATGAAAAATATCAAAATTAATCCAAAAAATAATATTAATTCAAAAAATTAAAGAGAAAAATATTTGAAATTTTTTGGTGAAAGTCCCATATTTTTTGGATTAATAATGAAATTAATATGAATTAATTAAAAATAAGCAATTAAATAAAATAGTCAGAAATTTAAAAAAAGGATAGCCATCTGATCTCCCTCATTAATTGAGATGGCAGATCAGATGGTTAGAAATGCGCGTTCCACCAATGCTTCAGTCAACTATCCCACACGCGTAGTAATCAATTTGGATGGATGAGATTAGAAGCCATGGACCAGATCAAATGGTTGGAACCTTGCCAACACACCACCGAAGCCCTAGCTCTGGTCATCTTCTTCGGTGAGGACCATCGGACTGGTCCAAGCTCAACTCAATGGAAAATGAAAAGTGGATACACTAATTTGAGGGAAAAATGCTCAGGAACACGAACCTGGCCTCAATTTCGTCCAATTCCAAGTATATAAAAAGATACAGGGATTTGAATTTTAAGGATCATGAACTGAGTTGCTTCGATTTGACCTCAAAGCAACTCAATCTTCTTGCCTATATTGATAGGACTTCAGACAACCAAAAATCACAAAGAATGGTGAAGAATCGAGGGAGAATTGAAAAGATGAAAATTCTGAAAAATCACCTTCAATGTAGCTTTAGATTGGCACGATCTTGCTTTCAATTATACTTGGCCTTACTTCAGATGCTTGATGGAACTGAAATGGATCAAGGAAAGGGATGGACTCTTGGAGTTTCAATCTCAAAACAGATGGAGAATTGAAACTCGGTTTTCAAAGAAAATCTTCAAGTGTATCCTTCAATGGTGAGGGTTTATGGTTGTAGGTTCAAAGCTTGGGCATGAGGTCCTTAATTCTGAGCAATGAGGGTCTTATTTATAGGCCATGAGATTGATTTTTGCACACTTTGAATTTTGGTAAAATTTGAAATTCTCCTTTGCATGGCTGCATGGGCGTGCACTAGGCCCATGAGATGATGTATTCTGATCCATAATTGAATGTACACTATGCTGAAATCATGTTAGAAGTCCATGCAAATGTGTATGAAAAATGGAAGCTGAAATTATCCAAATGGTCATTTAACTTACACCCATGCGCAAGTCCCTCATACTCTGGCCAAATGAGATGATATTGGACTTTTTGGACAAGTGAGATCAAGGGGAAAAACTTTCATTTTGAACACTTTCTTATTTGAAGCTTGGATCATAATGAATTTTGAGGTGGAAGTTTGAGAAATCAAACATATTTGAAAATTTTCGAAGTCCCAAGTCAAATGTTCACTTCTTCCACCTTGAATAACTTCTTCTATGGACTTCAAATGAGAAAGGTTCCTTAATCAAAGTTGTATCTCTTTCAAACCTATTAAATTTGGTCACAAATTTGACCTCATTTGGATTTGGCATGAAAGAGTTATGCATTTTAGAAGTTGAGGAAAATCACTTGTTCAATGGTATTGGCCCAAAATGACCTATAATGTTTCTTCTTGGCATATGCATTTGCAAGTTGAATTTGAAATTCCTCGAAAAATAAAAGTTTAAGTAGACATATTGAATTTGATCATGTAATTAGAATGGATTTCATCTTATAAAAATTGAGCAAGTTATGGTCTTGGGAAGTTGACCTCCAAACTAGGGTTCAGACAAAATGACCTATAATCTTTCACCATAAAAAATGACTTTCTAAGCATAAATAGCTCTTTACTTCAGCATGAAAGTTGTTTGGAGTGTAATTTTGAGTAACATTTCTCTTGGAATCATTTTTATATGACAAAAATTGTAGGAGATAGGGTCTAGGGAACCCCAATTTTGACCAGTTGACTTTCTCTGGTCAACCACCATGAACCATCTTGCTAGCTTGACTTTTGGGACTCATGGAGGATCATATATGTGTAAGATGATGTAATATTAAGTATCCCCTGAAATATTTGATCAAATGTTGAAGAAACTTGTTGAAGAAGTCACACAAGATACCTAGATGAATTAGGGTTTCCAAGGCAAACAAACTCCCAACTCTTGATGATTTCTTGATCAAAATGACATGTGAAGATCATGGGGATCCATATATGATGCTTAGAGCCAATGTGAACCATTTCTTGATTGTGCTCCTTGCATTGAGGGTCTCAAACCCTAGATATGAGCTTGATAGAACATAGGTGAGCATACACACTACCTACAAAAGCAACAAACTATACATTGACATATTTTTGGTATTTTGGTTAGTAAACAAATAAAAATGAAGTATGATACAATCAAATGTACTTGGTGATCTTTCCCAATGCAAACCCAATGAATGAGGGGGTAAGGAGGATGCCAAGGTGTGATCCCAATGCCAATGCATATGATGAGATAACATGAGGGACCTTAGGGTCAAAATCGGGGTCTTACACCCTTCTCATAACAATAAAGCCCAACAACTTACCAGAGTGCACAACAAATGTACACTTATTGGGATTCAAGCGGAGTTTGTACTTTCTCAAACGCTAGAATAGCTTCAATAAGTGCTCAACATGCTCATCTTCATACCTTGATTTGGCAATCATATCATCAACATAGACCCCAATCTCTTTATGCATCATATCATGGAAAAGAGTGGTCATGGCTCTTTGGTATGTTGCACCAGCATTCTTCAAATCGAAAAGCATCACTCAGTAACAAAATGTTCCCCAAGGCATAATGAATGTGGTTTTCTCCATATCTTCGGGTGTCATTTTTATCTGATTATAACCGGAAAATTCGTCCATAAAAGAGAAGACATTGAACTTAGTTGTATTATCTACCAACATATCAATGTGTGGCAGAGGAAAATCATCTTTAGGACTAGCTTTATTAAGGTCTCTATAGTCGACGCACATGCGGCCTTTTCCATCCTTCTTCAGAACAGGCACAATATTGGCCACCCACTGAGTATATTCGGAGGTAACAAGGAAATCGGAATCAATATGCTTTTGAACTTCTTCTTTGATCTTCACTGCCATGTCAGGATGAGTTCTTCTTAACTTTTGCTTTACTGGCGGACATTCTGGTTTCAACGGTAATTTATGCTCCATAATATCGGTATCAAAACCTAGCATGTCTTTATAAGACCAAGCAAACACATCAGAGTACTCTCAAAGAAGCTCAATTAACCCCTTCTTAACCTCTGGATGAAGGTGTGACCCAATCTTGACCTCCTTGATATCATCTTTGAAACCCAAGTTGACCAACTCAATTTGTTCTTCAAACGGATGAATGGTTCTTCCCTCGTGCTCAAGCAAACAGGATAACTCATCAGAAATGTCTTCGTTATCATTCTCTTCCTCATCTTCAAACACAGGGAAATCAAAGTTCGGAGAGGGAGTAGGGTCATTATTTTCAATGCGGTTGAGAAGCAACATGCATAATGATTTGATATTTTGATTTTAGAAATATGAAGTGCAAACAAATATTATGCAGATATGGGAAAAATTATTGTCTATTTATGTTTTTTGTGATTACCATTTTCAGAAAAAAGCAAAAAGTAAAAACAACATAAATGTGGATGAATAAAATCGCATTTTATTGATGATAATTGAAAATTCTTGCCAACGTTTTCACTTCTCCCTTAGGCATAGGAGAAGGATTTTTCTTTAAACAATAAGGTTCATTACTTTGAACGATGAATCATAACAGGAACATCAACAACAACCTAATTGTTGCAAATCTGTCCATGTGTTACAAAGTTGGCATCGTTTTCTTCTTCATCTTCATCCTCATGAAGGATCACAGCCGAGTGTTATTCTTCTTTGTGGATGAACCCTCCACTATGGAAAATCTGTTGCATAGCTTTGACTTCCCTCTTGAACGGACCTTGCTCGAATCCCAAACTGACCTGATTCTTATTCTTAACCACTTCCACGACACGGCCCCAATTGTCTATGTCACCATCCTGAACAATATCTTGCGTATCTTTCAAAGAAGACATGGATGGCCCAGTCTTCGGGATCACATTAGCCACAGACAAAGCTTAGAACGGAGTTCCAACAGCTTCCTCGGCTTCAACATATGTGAAATATGATAAGTAGCTCACCAATAGTGTCTTCTCATCTCCAACAATAACAAGCTTCCCATTCTTGACAAATTTGAGCTTTTGGTGTAGAGTTGACGTGACAACACCTGATTCATGAATCCATGATCTACCCAATAAGCAGCTATAGGCCGGGTGGATATCCATTACCTGGAAAGTAATTTGGAAATCACCCGGACCAATATTAATTAGGAGGTCAACTTCTCCAATGACGGTTTTACGAGAACCGTCAAACGACTTCACAATCACACCAATATATCTCATGGGTGCTTCTTGATAAGATAGCCTAGCCAAGGTAGACTTGGGTAGAATGTTCAAAGATGAACTAGTGTCTACTAAGATGTTGGATAAATAATCCTCCTTACAGTTCATAGATATGTGGAGAGCCAGATTATGATTCCTACCTTCTTCTGGAAGCTCCTCATCACAAAAACTCAGATTGTTTCACGTAGTAATGTTAGAAATGATGTGATCAAATTGATCAACCGTAACATCATGTTCAACGTAGCCTTGCTCAAGTACTTTTTGCAAAGACTCACGGTGTGCTTCAGAATTCATTAATAGAGATAAAACAGAAATCTTGGAGGGTGTCTGGAGTAGCTGCTCCACGATGTTAAACTCGCTCTTCTTTATCAGACATAGTATTTCATCATTATCATCCTTATTCTTCAAACCGATGGACTCACCAGACTGACAGATTGGAGTGTTTACATGATCAGACAAAGGAACAACCACCTCGGCCTTCTTTCCATCTATGATGTTCTCAACAGCCTTCAGGAATACCGGACTGAACACTTAACTGCTTCGGGTCACCTTGACAACGTCAGCAATGCTTACTACTGAAGTAGCTGCGGGAAGAGGAACCTCTTGCCCATCTTTAATCATAATAGTATCGTACTTGTAATTCACTGCCTTATCAGACGTGTGTGGGACTAGGCCTGCCAACCGTATCACTAACGATGATACTGATCTATTGCTTCTTTTACTGCTATCATACTGAATCACCACTCGTTCAGGAGTTTTGAAAACTGGAACAATCACATTCACGTCATCATCCAGATTTCTAGCTTGGTGGATATGAACCATACCTTCATCCATTAACCTTTGAATATCCCTCTTCACAATCACGCACCCACGTGGATTGACACTACAAATGATACAACTGTCACGATCATGCTCGCATTCACTAATCTAACACAAAGTCTTGTGAAGCTCTACCAAGGATCTTTGGATATATCGAACATCATAAACTTTGTACTCACCTGGACAACCATCCACCATATTTATAGAGGATTTACCATAAGCGGGTAACGGATTAACTTTAACATTCGGTGCACGGTCCTCAAAGGACACCATTCCACTTCTTACCAACCGTTGAATCTCGTATTTCAACGGATAACAGTTCTCAATATCTTGGCCTGGTGCCCCTTGATAATAGGCACAATGTTGATCAGGCTTATACCACACGGAAGAGGTTCAAGCATAGGCAGAGGACTTCTTAGCTGAACCATACTTTTGACAATAAGAGACGGATATAATTCGGCATAGGACATCAGAATTGGGTCAAATGTGACCTTATTCCTCTCATGCTTGTTGTGTTGATTATTGTTGTGATTGTTGTTATGATGATTTTTGTTATGAGTATGTTGTTAGGTTAGACTGTTGCTGATTAAATGGCAGAATTATTGGTAAACACTGGAATAACATAAGACACTTGATGATGTTGTTGATGAGATCTGGAACTCTTCTTCACATAAGGCTTCATTTGCCTCTCCACGGTCACTGGATTACTTTTTCTATCCTTCTTTTTTAGAAACCACTCCCATACTTCTTATTGGTGCACGCTTCTTCTCTAGACAATCTTCCCTCACGGACACCTTCCTCTATACGCATCCCCATGTTAACCATCTCGGTGAAATCATTGGGAGCGCTAGCAATCATACGCTCATAGTAAAATGAAATCAAAGTATTGATAAAGATCTTTGTCATTTATTTTTTTCTAACGGAGGACTGATCTGAGAGGCTAGCTCTCTCCATAGTTGTGCATATTCTTTAAATGTCTCTTCGTCTCTCTGAGACATAGACCGAAGCTGGTCACGATCAGGCGCCATATCCATATTATACTTATACTACTTGACAAGGTCCTCTCCTAAGCCATTGAAAGTATGAATGCTACCACTGTCCAGACCCATGTACCAACGAAGAGCGGCACCGGTCAAGCTATCTTGGAAATAATGAATGAGCAACTGATCGTTGTCTGTTTGGGTTGACATCTTACGGGCATACATCACAATATGGCTTATAGGGAAAGTGTTCCCCTTGTATTTCTCAAAGTCAGAGACCTTGAACTTAACAGGGATCTTCACATTGGGCACCAAGCAGAGCTCAGAAGCGCTCTTCCCAAACAAATATTTTCCCCTTAGGGTCTTCATTTCCTTCTTCAGTTCTTGAAAATGATCCTTCATTTCATCCATATTTTCACACGTATTTGGGCCTTCAGACGGCTTAGAATAATAGACAGTCTCTTAAACACGAGGCATGACATGCACAACAGGAGAAGGAGTAGACATGATCGGGCGAGATGCTGGCATAGGAGCAATGGTAGGAACATAACCCTCATGCACATAGTTTTAAGGCATTCCCAAAGGGAATCCGGCAGGCATAGCGTGTAAGAACAAAAATTGTTCTACAACAGATTCCTTGATTTTGATGATAACAAAGGATGAAACCAAAAATGGCACCCTAACGAAAAGTTTCTAAGTGTGCAGGGTTCTAAAGATAGAAGAAATAAATCTGATGATGTCATCAGATGCACAACAAGATCAGATACAAATTATCAAGTATCAGAAGCATCTAAAGTGGAATCTCGTTTCAAGAAGCTCTGACTCTGGACAAAACTGCAAAGTATCAGAAGCATCTGAACATGAAGTAAAGTCTAGAAGCTCTGATTCTGGAGAAACGTTATCAGCGCCATCTGAACTCTCAAGAGATCAACATCAGAAGCAAGATTCCAAGATTCTCCAGAAACACAAATACTCTGATTATGGATTTGCTAATCATGAAAGAGTAACGTTGAAGACAAGTAAAGATTTTCAATTGGATTTCCTGATTAAGAAAGAGACGTTAATCTCCGCTTCCAAGAGAAAAGATACTACTTGTGGTAAGTAGTCACTTCAAAGATGAAAAGTTAAACTGCAGAAGCTATTTAAGTGATGGAGTAAACTCAGTTTAATATCCACCAGATTCAACTCTACTCCAACTCATATATAAATAGAGATGCAATCAACATTCAGTAATAAGAAATCAACTAGCCAAAAACTATACTGAATTATTTCACGCTCAAGAAAATCATCTTTGCTCTCAAAGAATTTCACTAAGCTTTTGCTTATTAAGTGAAAAATCTGTTCTTAAGTTTGTAATACTTGCTTTCTTAGAAGCACTCTAGATTACATATCTTGTATCTAATTTTTATTTGATTTCCTCAAGTGACTCTTTGTAATCAGTAGACTTGAGAAGACTAAGAGATTTTCTTCTCTCTTAGGTGTTGTTTGTAATCTTTCAAGATTAGTGGATTAAGTCCTTGTTGAAGGCGAAATCACCTTGGCCGGGTGGACTGGAGTAGCTTTGTGTTATAAGCGAACCAGTATAAAATCATTGTGTGATTTTATTTTGAAAAGCGCTTATTTTTCAAACAATTCAAACCCCCCCTTTCTTGTTTTTCTCACCTTCAATTGGTATCAGAGCTCCGGCTCTGTTATTGATTTTCAAATCAAACACTTAACCGTGTAGAGAGATCCAGTGCGAGAAAAACAAATGGCTCACTCAAATGAAAGAGATTCTTACAATGCTAAACCTCCTGTTTTTGATGGAGAAAAGTTTGATTACTGGAAAGACAGAATCGAAAGTTTCTTTCTGGGTTATGATGCTGACCTCTGGGACATTGTCACAGATGGATACAAACCTCCAGTCTTAAATGGAGCTGAAGTTCCCAGAAGCAAAATGTCAGAAGATCAGAAACGTGATTTCAAGAATCACCACAAGGCCAGAACAATACTTCTAAATGCTATATCATACAACGAATACGAAAAGATCACCAACAGAGAGACGGCTAAAGATATACTTGACTCTCTGAAGATGACCCATGAAGGAAACTCCCAAGTCAAGGAGACGAAGGCTCTGGCGCTGATCCAGAAGTATGAAGCCTTCAAGATGGAAGATGACGAAGCTATAGAAGCTATGTTTTCCAGATTCCAAACTCTTATTGCAGGTCTTAAAGTGCTTGACAAAGGATACACGACTGCAGATCATGTTAAGAAGATAGTCAGAAGTCTGCCAAAGAAATGGAGACCAATGGTTACTGCTCTGAAGTTATCAAAGGATCTGAACAATATCAGCCTTGAAGAACTTGTTAGTTCTCTCAGAATTCATGAGATAGAACTAGAGGAGGATGAGCCTCAGAAAAGAAACAAGTCAGTGGCGCTGAAGTCCAGACCTGAAAGACGGAAGTCAGACAGAACCAAAGCTCTCCAGGCAGAAACTGCAGATACTGACGACTCTGAACCTGAAGACTCTGATGATGAAGAAGAACTGTCCTTACTAACCAGAAGAGTTAAGCAACTCTGGAAAAGAAGGAACAACAACAACTTCAGAAGATCAAGACCCAGAGGGGATCGATCAGAGTCAACTTCAAAAGGTAAACCTAATAAAGATATTACCTGTTTTGAATGTAAAGAAACAGGTCATTACAGAAATGAATGCCCCAAGCTGAAGAAAGACAACCCTAGAAAAGAAAGCTTCAAAAAGAATACCTTCAGAACAAAGAAAGGATTAATGGCCACCTGGGACGATAGTGAATCAGGATCATCAGAATCTGACTCTGATGAACAAGCCAACGTAGCACTTATGGCTACCACATCCAGCAGCTCAGATGAAGAATCTGAAGAGGTATTTTCTGAACTTTCTAGATCTGACTTAGAATCATGTTTATCAGAAACTCTTACCTCTCTTCAGAAATTAAAACAAAAAGTTAAAAGCATTAAAGGCCTTCTTAAAGCAAAATCTGAAGAATGTAGTAAACTTGAGACAACAATTCTAGCACAAGAAGATACTATCAGATCTTTAACGTTAGAAATAGATGGAGCTAAAACAAAAAGCTTAGAATTAGAAGAAGCGTTGTCTCAAGCACCACAAACTTCAAATGAAATTATTTATAAATATGAAGAAGCCTTTCAAAAATTTCTGAAGAATGGAATAGATAGGAGTATTATGGCATCCATGATTTATGGAGTAAGTCAGAATAATAAAAGGGGAATTGGGTATGATTCTGAGGAACATAAAACCTCTACCAGTAACCAAATTAAATCACCTTTTTCATATCATTACACACACACACAAGAACACAAATTTAAAAATGCTAGAAGACCCAAAGTTGTAAGAAACTCTGGGAAAACTAATCTGAAAGGACCCAAGAGATTCTGGGTACCGAAAGATAAGATTATCTATGTTGCAGATATCCTATGCAGCAAAGTTCAGACACCAATCATGGTACCTGGACTCTGGATGCTCGCGACATATGACGGGAAGAAAGTCTATGTTCCAAAGCCTGGAACTTAAAGACGCTGGATTTGTAGGCTTCGGAGGAGATCAGAAAGGAAGGATCAGAGGCTCCGGAACTATTGGTAATGGTACTCTTCCCTCTATATCTGATGTTCTTTATGTAGAAGGATTAATGCATAACTTGTTATCCATAAGTCAATTAAGTGATAACGGTTATGATGTAATCTTTAATCAAAAAACGTGTAAAGCCATTAGTCAGAACGATGGCTCTGTCCTTTTCACAGGCAAGAGGAAAAACAACATTTATAAAATAAATCTTTCTGATTTAAAAGATCAAAATGTTAAATGTTTAATGTCAGTTCACGAAGAGCAATGGGTATGGCATAGACGCTTAGGCCACATTAGCATGAGAAAACTCTCTCAGCTAACTAAACTTGAGTTAGTCAGAGGCTTACCTAAACTGAAGTTTTCTTCAGATGCTCTGTGTGAAGCTTGTCAAAAAGGAAAGTTTTCAAAAACATCTTTTAAAAAGAAAAATGTTGTTTCTACATCTAAGCCTCTGGAGCTTCTTCACATTGACTTATTCGGTCCTGTGAAAACAGCATCAGTCAATGGAAAGAAGTATGGACTAGTAATCGTTGATGATTACAGCCGCTGGACATGGGTAAAATTCCTAAAGCACAAGAGTGAGTCTCACTCTGTATTCACCAGTTTCTGTTCTAAAGTGCAAAAAGAATTTGACTCTAAAATTGTTAGAGTCAGAAGTGATCATGGTGGAGAATTTGAAAATAAAGATTTTGAAGAATTATTTGATTCTAATGGAATATCCCATGATTTCTCCTGCCCTAGAACTCCACAATAAAATGGAGTTGTAGAGAGGAAGAATAGGACACTCCAAGAAATGGCCAGAACCATGATCAATGAAACAAATGTAGCAAAGCACTTTTGGGCAGAAGCTGTAAATACAGCGTGTTATATTCAGAATAGAATCTCTATTAGACCTATTCTGGAAAAGACTCCCTATGAACTGTGTAAGGGAAGAAAACCCAACATTTCATATTTTCATCCTTTTGGATGCATCTGTTTTATATTAAATACTAAAGAACATCTGAACAAGTTTGATTCCAAAGCACAGAAAGGTATTATGTTAGGATACTCAGAACGCTCTAAAGGCTACAGAGTATACAACACAGAAACCAAAATTGTGGAGGAATCAATTCATGTTAGATTTGATGATAAGCTTGACCCTGAAAAGTCAAAGCTAGTTGAAAAGTTTGCAGATTTAGAGATCACTCTGGTAGAATCTGAGAAAACTCCAGAAGCAACTGTCACTCCAGACTCTGAAGAAATTAAATCTCCAGAAATTCCAAGGAAAGTTAAAAGTCGTATTAACGTATCTGAAGATTTGATTTTGGGAAACAAAGATGAACCTGTTAGAACCAGATCTACCTTCAGAACTTCTGAAGATATTCCTCTGGGACTAGTGTCTCTGATTGAGCCTATGTCCTGTGATGAAGCTCTTCAAGATAACGATTGGGTGGCAGCTATGCAAGAAGAGTTAGATCAATTCTCCAAGAATGATGTCTGGGATCTCATTCCTAAACCCAGAGGCACTCATGTCATTGGAACCAGATGGGTTTTCAGAAACAAGCTGAACGAGAAAGGAGAAGTTGTCAGAAACAAAGCTCGACTGGTAGCTCAAGGTTATAGTCAACAAGAAGGTATTGATTATAATGAAACTTTTGCTCCAGTCGCGAGGTTAGAATCTATTCGTCTTCTTGTATCTTTTGCTATTAATCATTCTATCAAATTATACCAAATGGATGTCAAGAGTGCATTTCTTAATGGTTATATTTCAGAAGAAGTGTATGTCAATCAACCTCCAGGTTTTGAAAATTCAAACTTTCCAGAACATGTTTTCAAACTTAAGAAATCCTTATATGGACTTAAACAAGCTCCCAGAGCTTGGTATGAACGCTTAAGTAATTTTCTTCTGGAACAAAATTTTATCAGAGGGAAAGTTGATTCTACACTCTTCTGTAAAAACCTTAATAATGATCTCATGATATGCCAAATTTATGTTGATGATATTATTTTTGGTTCTGCTAATATCTCTGTTTGCCAAGAATTTTCTAAGTTAATGCAGGCAGAATTTGAAATGAGTCTAATGCAAGAACTAAAGTTCTTTCTGGGAATTCAAATCAATCAAACTCCAGAAGTCACGTACATTCATCAAAGCAAGTACATTAAAGACGTTCTGAAGAAGTTTGACATGACTGAATGCAACTCTGCAAAGACTCCCATGCATCCAACTTGCATTCTGGAAAAGGAAGAGGTAAGCAACAAGGTTTGTCAGAAGCTCTATCGAGGTATGATAGGCTCTCTTCTCTATCTGACTGCTACTCGTCCTGATATTCTCTTTAGTGTCTGTCTTTGTGCCAGATTCCAATCAGATCCTAGAGAATCTCATTTAACAGCTGTTAAGAGAATTCTTAAGTATCTGAAAGGAACTCCTAACCTGGGCCTGATGTATGAGAAAACATCAGAGTATAGGCTTTCTGGTTATTGTGATGCAGATTATGCAGGAGATAGAATAGAACGAAAAAGTACTTCTGGAAATTGCCAGCTTCTGGGAAACAATCTAATCTCCTGGGCTAGCAAAAGACAGTCAACTATCGCTCTATCAACTGCAGAAGCAGAATATATCTCAGCATCACTGTGCACAACTCAGATGCTCTGGATGAAGCATCAGCTAGAAGATCTTCAGATATTTGAGAGTAACATTCCTATCTTTTGTGATAATACTGCTGCTATTTGTTTGAGTAAGAATCCTATTTTACATTCCAGAGCCAAACACATAGAAATTAAACATCATTTTATTAGAGACTATGTTCAGAAAGGGATAGTAACGCTGAAGTTCATTGATACAGAACATCAATGGGCAGATATCTTTACTAAGCCTCTAGCTGAAGATAGATTTCTTTTCATCTTAGAAAATCTGAACATTAAAAATTGTCCTGAATGAAGTATGGCTCTGAAAAGTATAAAATAAGATTCTGATAAAAACAAATACACTTCTGCCTCTGACTCTGATACTTCTACAAGTTAAGAAGATATCTGAGTTAGAAATCTTCAGAAACCAATCTCTTGGTATTCCTGAAGATCAGATACATTAAACACGTGGAGCTCTGAGCGTCAAACCTTAGAACTTCTAGACAGCTGTCAAGAAATTCAAAAAGGCAGACGTTTGAGTTTTCCTCGAGCAGTGTGCAAACTGTGGGATTAGACATTCATTTATTAGCTGTAATCATTTTTCCCCCAAACGTGCTATTTTGGTTTTTGTGCTAACGCTGGTATGTGTGTCGTTTTGCATGCGTTTTTACTTAGGTATATAAACACTTTTCTCACAGTTCACACACTTATCACTCTCACTCACTCTAAAACCCTAAACCCTTCTCTGCAAGTTCTCTGCAAGTTCTTCACCTTCTTCTTCAATCTTCTTCATGGATGCTCAACAGCAAGAAGTTTTTAACTTCTCCCAACAGATGGAATCCGCTTCTAATCCCCAAACCTCAAACACTCAAACTCCTACTGTTACAGGCGTCACCATAACCCCTGTTTATCAAGAACCCCACATTCTTGACCGAGAAAGCCACATAAACCTTTCAACTCCCTTTGAAGGTTTGGATGTTTTGTGTGAATCCTTGGTTGATTTTGACAACCTAAGAAGAAATGGCGTTGATCTCACTAGGGAACTTCGTCAACAAGGATGGGAAACCTACTTCGACAGGCTTTATGGTCCAATCTACCCTCTTCTGGTCAAGGAATTCTGGAGACATGCTGATGCAGATGACCAATTCATTGTCTCTTTTGTTCTAGGGGTAAAAATTGTCATCACTGAAGCATCAATTGCCTCCTTGCTGAATATGGAGGAAAGTGGAGGAAAAAGGATTTACAACATTCCTCCAAGGTCAAAGCGCATCACTGAAGTCATCAACCCAACAATCTTCAAACCTAATGTTGAAGGAAACCCCTCTAAGAACAAGGAGCTTCACCAGAACCTCCGAGTTTGGCTGAAGATAATTCTGGGAACAATCCATCACCGTCCAGCCTCTAACTCTTCAGATTATATCAATGCAGACCAGAAATGCATTCTGTACTGCATTCAGAAGGGTATCAAAATCAACCTCCCTACTCTCCTGTTCAGATATCTGAGGGATTCAGTCAGAGAAACCAGGAATAACATGAAGCCCAGATCCTACATTCCTCTGGGTAGATTGCTCTCTGACATCTTCATTGAGCATGGACTGGTAGACGCTCTGGAAAAGACCAGATGTATGGATGATCTGGCAATTGATGTAGGGAAGCCTCTGAATGCCAAAAACCTCAAGAGCATGGGAATCATCAAAGACATTAGAGTCAAGCCCACTCTGGATGTATCCTGGGAATCTCTAAAAGATCAGAGGAAGATGCCTCATGGCCTGGCCAGATTCTTCAAGAATGAGCCCAGAGACGCTGTTGCCCTCTACCTTCATCGTCTGCTGGAGGAAGGTGTTGATGTCTCTGATTTCAGCATCGATGACTGTCTAGATTCAGAAGAAGATCTAGTCAGATACAAGAGAGGTGTCTCTGAGAAACAGATAGCTGCTGAGGCAAGGAGAGCAAAGAAAGCCAGACTTGGAGAAACTTCTGGAAGCAAAACTTCAGCACCTCTGAATGTCTCTTCTGGTAAGTCTATTCCTCCTGTCTCCTCTGAATTTAAAATGGCTTCCTCTAACCCTCTCTCTTCACAACCAATATATACCACCTCTGAAATACCACCCTCAATCACCAGAACCTCCCAACCTACACCAGTTCTAAACATAGCTAGAACCTTCATTCCTCCCTCTCAACCTATACAAACCCACCAAAGCATTTCTTCTTCTTCATCCTCTGAATATGAATCACCTCTTTACCTTTCCCCTTCTTCTGACCAAGAGTCCTCTGACCAAGAACACTCTGACCCAAACTCCCCAACCATAGCAACACTCTATGCCCATCGACTTGCTTCACAACGAACACAAACCACAGAACCTGAAATAACTTCACCACTACAACAAACAACCACCATACCCTCTGTAATTCAACCATCTGCTCCTTTCACCTCTAATATCATTCCATCAATCCTTCCCGCTGTCCCAGAACCAGAATCCGAACCTTTAGATTTAAACCCACTTTATGCTTCATCCCCCAGTCTTCAACCAGAAGCAGATTTTGAACCCCAACCTGAGTCAGAATCTGAACCTCAAACTCTAAATCTCAGCCCTCAAAACTCTCCACCTCATACCTCTGAACCAGAACCTGAACCTGAGCTTTCTAAACCTACCCTTAAGGAAGCCATCTTTATGATTGCAGAGGCTTCAGCTCAAAAGATAGATTCTCTAGTCACAAACTCTGAAATCAGTGATGATCCTGCATCTGTAAGGACACACTGGAACAGAGTCATTGGCTGGATGACATCTGAGTCTTTTAGGCTGAAGAGTGTCTCTGAACAAGTCAGAAATGGCTACATCAGAGATGCTGAGGAAAGACTCCAGGAGAGATTAGCCAGAGAAGCTGAAGCCAGAAGGCTAGAAGAGGAGAGGTTGGCTAAGGAAGCTGAAGAAGAAGCAAAAAGACTAGAGGAAGAAAGACTGGCAAAAGAAGCAGAAATCCTAAGGCAACAAGAAGCTGAAGCTAAGGCTCTGGCAGATGCAGAAGCTCAAGCTGCTGCAGAAGCTGAAGCCCAGCAGGCTCTGACTCAGGGGGAGTCTTCAACTGCTGTTCCCATGATTCTTCAGACTTTGAAGGATCTTAAGGAAGATCAGAATATCCTCCGAGACAGAATGGACAAGCAAGATACGGTCAATGAGAATATCCAGGAGATGCTTGCCATGATCTTGCAGAAATTGCCTCAGAACCCTTAGGCACTTAGGATTTTATGTTTTGTTTGCCTTTTGTTGTTTTTGCTTCTGTCTTCTTTTTGGATCTAATGTTTTGCTCTTGATTTTAATGAATCTGATGTTTCTCTTTTAATGAAGTGTTTTTTCTCTTTAAGTTATTTTTTTTACTATGTCTTTTTGATTCTGACAAAAAGGGGGAGAAATCATTAAATAGATCTGATGAAAATTGTCTAAAAACCTTAAGCACTCTGCAACAATTGTAGAAATAGCTCTGATAAAAACAGCTCTAATTAAATAGCTCTAACATTAAATTTAAGAAATTGCAGAAAGTTTTCAGAAATCTCATTACTTGGAAAGCTCTGGTAAGAACTTCTGAACTCCCTAGCACTAACTCAGGGGGAGCTTCTGTCTATCTGATCTTATTTTATTCATGTTTCATCTGCTATTTCAAGTTGTTTTGTCATCATCAAAAAGGGGGAGATTGTAAGAACAAAAATTGTTCTACAACAGATTCCTTGATTTTGATGATAACAAAGGATGAAACCAAAAATGGCACCCTAACGAAAAGTTTCTAAGTGTGCAGGGTTCTAAAGATAGAAGAAATAAATCTGATGATGTCATCAGATGCACAACAAGATCAGATACAAATTATCAAGTATCAGAAGCATCTAAAGTGGAATCTCGTTTCAAGAAGCTCTGACTCTGGACAAAACTGCAAAGTATCAGAAGCATCTGAACATGAAGTAAAGTCTAGAAGCTCTGATTCTGGAGAAACGTTATCAGCGCCATCTGAACTCTCAAGAGATCAACATCAGAAGCAAGATTCCAAGATTCTCCAGAAACACAAATACTCTGATTATGGATTTGCTAATCATGAAAGAGTAACGTTGAAGACAAGTAAAGATTTTCAATTGGATTTCCTGATTAAGAAAGAGACGTTAATCTCCGCTTCCAAGAGAAAAGATACTACTTGTGGTAAGTAGTCACTTCAAAGATGAAAAGTTAAACTGCAGAAGCTATTTAAGTGATGGAGTAAACTCAGTTTAATATCCACCAGATTCAACTCTACTCCAACTCATATATAAATAGAGATGCAATCAACATTCAGTAATAAGAAATCAACTAGCCAAAAACTATACTGAATTATTTCACGCTCAAGAAAATCATCTTTGCTCTCAAAGAATTTCACTAAGCTTTTGCTTATTAAGTGAAAAATTTGTTCTTAAGTTTGTAATACTTGCTTTCTTAGAAGCACTCTAGATTACATATCTTGTATCTAATTTTTATTTGATTTCCTCAAGTGACTCTTTGTAATCAGTAGACTTGAGAAGACTAAGAGATTTTCTTCTCTCTTAGGTGTTGTTTGTAATCTTTCAAGATTAGTGGATTAAGTCCTTGTTGAAGGCGAAATCACCTTGGCCGGGTGGACTGGAGTAGCTTTGTGTTATAAGCGAACCAGTATAAAATCATTGTGTGATTTTTATTTTGAAAAGCGCTTATTTTTCAAACAATTCAAACCCCCCCTTTCTTGTTTTTCTCACCTTCATAGCGTGCACAGGTTGGTTGAATGGATCCATAGACATGGGCGTTGAGGTAATCTCGGAGATAACTGTCCGTTGTTGCGGAGTTGCAGGAGCTTGAGCCGCTTGACTTTAAGCTGTGATGAGAGACTTCATAAGAGTAGTAAGTCTAGCAACCTCCTCTTTGAGTTCACGGTTTTCATGCTCCAATTGATCCATCTTGCGTTGATGATTAGCACGAGTGTTGTACTGATGCATCAACTTAACTGATACAAAGATGAAGATCATAAGACACCTGGCCAAAGGGCTAGAATGCAAGAAACCTGTGATGCAAATGATGCATGAATGCGGTGTTTTTGATTTTATTATTTTCAAGGAACATACAAAGTCTTAATTTATAAATATTTCAACAATAATAATCAATAATAACAATTTAAGTTGACCACAAAATCTCATTTTTATTCATAATATTTGGAAGGATTACACTAAGTACAATTTTAGAAACCAAAATACAAATACAAGAGAAAAGGAAAATAACATCCTAAGGATCCCTAGCAACTGCATCAGATGAACTGGTTGTGGGCATGTACTTCCTTTGAATGCTTCTGATCTCTGACTCGTAGGCGGTCTTCATATGAGCTTTCTCGATGACGAGCTGATCGGCGATCTTCTTCCAAGCACTGGAAGACTGAGGGATACCTCTTTTCTTCGTCATATTTGCATCAATCTCTGACTTCTTCAAATGAAGAGCATCGTCTATGACTTGAGATTTCAGAATCTCCTCGAATCCATTAAAAGGCACCTTGTCAGATACGGGCATACCCAAGAGATAGGCACACTCCTCCAACATAGGCATAAGCTGATAGTCAGGAAAGGTGAAGCATCGGTAGAGAGGATCACAGAACTGAACCAACATGCTCAAGAGTCCTTTAACAACCTCGGTAGACAACACAGACAAAAGCTTCCCATGATGTTCTTTGAAATCCAAGGGATCAACCATAAAGGATGCTAGCTTCCTTAACTCTTTCAAATCTGGACATCTGAAACCGTATTTCTTAGTGTTCCTTCGCCCATAATCAGTGGTCTGAAAATATTTGCAAACACGACCTTAGTTCCTTGAAATTTATTTTTGTGATGAATGTTATGATATGCATGTATGCATGAATGCAACAATCACACACAAGGGATCACACATAAGGAAAACACAAACAAAGGTAAAGGGATGGATCAAGTCATCGTCAAGATCTATCATCCATTTTGGTGGATTATGGTTTTCACCCCCATCAACACCCAAGATCCATTGATATTAATGGTAATTGATCGTATCAACCAAGAATCAATGGGTTTATTGCGAGTCACGAGCATGGAGTCAGGTTAAGAACCATCCCAAAGGAGTGTACTAAGGATAAAAACTTATAGAGCATGTTCTAAAAAGTTCCGATAGTCGTGATCTCATCTATCAGATACTATAGGTTTGGATGATTGACTCATCAAACCATAGTATTCTCAAGAGAAACTCGTCTGAGTGTAGTATTGTGTATCAACTAAATCAGGATAGCTCTTGGTTATCCACCATACTACATCCTAATAAGGTCAAGAGGGGTAAATGGGTTTCTAAAGGTCTCCAGCTTCTTAGACTCCCATGTCGGAGAAAGTAATGCCTATCCATGACTTACTCGTGTGACAGTAGTAACTCCAAAGGGGTCTCCACTGAGTGGGGAATCTCAAGTCAACTTTTTCAGGAATGACTCCATCAAAGCCAACATTGACTATACCCACCATCCTAATCATAAGTTCTCTCAATTTCGGGTTAGGACTTATCTCACCACACAGAGATCACTAAACACAACAGATAAAAAATATCATACATACAATATATACAAACATACAAACATCAATAATTAACAAATATAATAGGCACAAAAAGTGGGCTTAACCCACCGAGGACTACTCCCCAACAGAGTCGCCACTTTTTTCTATAGCGGTAAATTCATGACCACTAAGCTATTGGTTAACTCAACATCAATAAAACCAGAGTCGTCATCGCACTTTTATTATTTCTAAAGGAAAAGGGAGAAAGTACGAATTAAATCCAAAGATAAGAAGTTTTCAAATCAAAACTAATAAAATGTCAGAGATTACAGGTAAATGGGTTGGTTACACAAAGGGAAAGTATTAGCACCCAAAGTGTCATAGGTACTCCTAGGGAGCCCTTTTGTGTGCACTTGTTTCGGTTGAAAAGATGTTTTTTTTTTTAAATAGAATGAGGGGATGAGAAAAGAATTCATTATTTACATTTCGTGTTTGACAAAACTTTTGGTCTTATGCCTACGTACCAACATAAATGAGGGATCAAAACCTCGTAGTTCATGGTAAAAATTTCAAAGATGGGTGGATTGATTTTAACAAAAGCTTAAAGATCTTTTGTTATCAATGGGAGAATACTCAGCCAAACATCCACCGATAATGAGGGCTTTAGAACATTTAAGAGGGAGGGCTCCAACTCTGATTAAATCAACAAGTATGCCTCTAACACCTAGTAAATGTAAATTATTACACTTAACATATCATGGAATTGGAGAATTATATCTCAACCAAGGATAACTCAAATCTAAATGCTTTCTTTTTTAAAACCTTAAAAGGAAAAAGGCACCAAGTGGAAAAAATGATTAGATGAGGTTATTGATTCGTTTTGGTCTTTGTGAAAATAAAGTCAATATGATTAAATCTTCTTACAAGTTTGATTAAGAAAATAGTTTGAAAATCAATGGCATAAGGCCAAGGTTTCTACTCATTAAAACAAGTCTAAGTTGAAAAACAACAAGCAAATAAGTTTTGAAAATGAGAAGGAGATTTTGAAATTAAAGAAGAAAGGGTGGAGATGAAGAGGATATCTTAGACAATATTAAGAGTTCTGAGTTGAAAAGATTTAACCCATTGGAAGCATCCACAAGACAATAGTGTCAGATAGAAAACCATTTCCTTTGGATTGTCAAGCAAACAACAAAGCCATAATCATCCAAGCAATTAATAAGAAACCCAATGGTATCAAATAAACATAATCAATCTTCCAAGCTAGCACTCCAAAGCAAGCAATCTTCAATGTCTTTTATGTGTATCAGATGAAAAATCCCTTGAAACATACTCAAAGAGAAAACATCAAATAATAACAATAAGATCAAAAAAACCATTTAGACAAAGATAAAGAGTTTATCAGATAAACCCCAAGGAGTCTCCCAAGCTTCTGTCAAATTGATGGCATTGACCATTTTTTGGTCTCAAATTAATGGCATTGGCCAAGTTTTTCTTCCATAGCTCAGGAATGTTGCCTACTCTAAGTCCATAGGTCCAAATCAAGTCACATACAAAGATCCAATAGTTCATCAATGTGTTTTTTATTGTTTTTGTTTTTATTAAGTGTTTTAAGATCCTAATACCACAAACAAAATATGATCACAGGCACAAATGCATAACAAGCACAAAATATAATGGCTCAAGTGAGAAAAAATGAAAATAACTGAAGCATAAACATAGGCCCAAGTGGGAAAAGCACAAATGACTGAAGCATAAACAATTTGCATGAATGTAAATGACAAGGAATGATAAAGTGTGAGAATTTAAATTGAATTAAAATAAATTACAAGAAAATTAAATGTTAGTTGTCAAGTTAGTATGTTAATTTGTTCCTTCAGGAAAATTTAGCGCTATATTAAGCAATCGTAAGTAGGCTTATGTAGAAGTCATACCTATCTGAGGCCGGTCAATAATAATGTTGGTGTTAATGCATGCTAGAGATAAGGTATCCAAGACCAAGCTCCTAAAGCATACCACACACAAAAACAAGAGAGGATGGGCATATCTCAATCAAGCCTTTATTGATTCATCTGACACAAGGTCATTGATGAATCAATTAGCTAATGATCCATGAGAAGTCATTGGCTAAGAGACGATTGAGGAAGAAATGAGATGAAAATGGAGAGATGAAATGAAGGGGATCCCAAATTGGTCAATGGATGAACCTCACTTGACCAATACCATTCATTCATCTGAGGGATGAAGTTTTAAACTTCATCAATCTCCTAAATCCAATGGTATTGACCAAGTCAAGGTCCAATTCAACTAAGACTAAGGCCAAACAGAAGTAAGGTCAACATAAAGTCAATACAAAAGCTCACCAAAGCATTAAATCAATTAAACTATTTTTAAAACATTTTTAAGAATTAAGAAAAATAAGTTTCAAAGATCAAAACCCTAAAACCCCTTCAAAACACCAAAGAAATGACCAAAGGGTTTATCATAGGCTGTAGCGATAAATTCATGATCATCAAGCTATGCATAAGCAAGACATCAATGTAACCAGAGTCGCCACCGCGCTTTTATTATTTCCAAGGGAAAAGGGAAAAGTATGAACAAAACCCAAAAAGTAAGAAGTTTTCAAATCAAAACTAATAAAATGTTAGAGATTATAGGTAAGGGGGTTGGTTACACAGAGGAAAGGTGTTAGCTCCCAAAGTGTCCTAGGTACTCCTAGGGAGCCCTTTTTTGTGTGCATATGTATTTTGAACAAATTGATGTATTCAAACAAATTGAATGGGGGGATGAGTAAAAGAATTCATTAATTATATTTTTATGTTTGACAAGACCTTCGGACTTGTGCCTACGTACCAACATAAAAATGAGGGATCAAAACCTCGTAGTTCGTGGTATAAATTTCAAAGTGGATGTATTGCTTTTAACAAAAATTAAGCTTGAAAGGCACAAAGACCTAAAAATGGTTTGAATGAGTTAGTTCTTTTTGGCTTTTTTTGAAAGTTTAGGTCAAGTATAATTAAGTCTATTTACAAATTTGATTAAGAAAAGAAGTTTGAAAATGCAATGGCATAAGGCCAAAGTTTCTAGTTTGCAAAGTGGTCAAAGTTTTAAAAAAACTAGTACAAGCAAAGAAGATTTTTTAAAAGGAGGGAGAGATTTTGAAATTAAAGAAGTGGGAAGGAGATGAAGAGACTAATCCTAAGCACAAATTTAAAAGTTAAGAGTTGAAAAGATCTGACCAATGGGTAGCAATCCAATAGACAAGAATGTCATTTAGAATCAAGCAACAAATAATGCATAATATGTCAATCTTGAAGAGAAAGGCATCAAATAAAGATAGCCACATCCAAGCTTAGCCACTCCATGATCTTCTTCAAATTTTCCCATGTAGCAGATGAATTCTACAAGTTACAGGCTTAAAATAACAACTTTATAATGATCATGCTGTAGATGAACTCAAAGGGATCTTCAATGATGTATCAGATGAAGTTTCAAACTGCAAGCACTTGGTTTCATGAAACTTGGCATTGGCCAAGTCCTTTGCATAGGGATGTTGCCTAAATTCTACGTCCAATTGTCCGAGATCAAACCAACAGTCCGCACAAAAGGTTTTTAGGGTTTTTGTTTCTTATTATGTACATTAATGATCAAATACCACACAAACAAACAAAATATACACAAACAAGATATATCACACAATATGGTCCAAGTGGACAAAGTGAAAATGGAATTAACATAAACAATTAGAATGGTATGAATAATGGCAAATGAATAAAGACTTGAAATTAAATTGCATTAAAGTAAATGACTTGAAATTAAATGTTAGTTGTTAATGAGTTAAAGTTAGTATTATTT
Organism: Lathyrus oleraceus; assembly: GCF_024323335.1. NCBI lineage: Eukaryota > Viridiplantae > Streptophyta > Magnoliopsida > Fabales > Fabaceae > Lathyrus > Lathyrus oleraceus. The sequence continues at coordinate 377,831,561 of NC_066584.1, read as the reverse complement.
TTGCTTTTGCTTTTCATTTTAAGTCATTCTTTGGAGAACACTCAACGCACTTATCACAAGCATGGATCCTTGAACCAAGACATTTTCCAAAGGAAGAAAAAAGGCCAAGTTTCCACACAATACCATGAAAAAGGGGAGACTTACAATCTCACTAACTAGAATGTTATGCCTTTTGTGTCAAAAATTTAGCGCTATGTTAAGCAATCGTAATTAGACTTATGTAGAAGTCACAACTATTTGAGGTCGGGCAATAGAATTTTGATGTTAATGCATGTTAGAGACATAGTATAATGGACTATGCTCATGAAACATACCACACACAAAAAGAATATGCAAAAGAGGTGGCCTAATCTCATCCATACTTATGTTGATTTTGCAATCAACTAGCCTTAGGATTTAGAGATATCATAGACCAAATGAAATGGATGTATAAAGAAGGGGAATTAGATGAAGAGGGAGGGGAGTGGATCAAAACTCAAATTGGTCAAAGGAGGACTTTTACCAAATTAAGATCATTCATTTATTTTGGGAGATGGAATGTACATTCTATCGATCCCCTAAATCCAATGATCTTAACCTAACAAAGTCAAACCAACCTTGACCAAGGCCCAACAACACAAGTCAAACTGATACAAACCATCAAGATAGCTCAAACAAATTATTTGGCATTTATTCAATTTAAAAATACTAAAAATAATGCATTAAATTAAATATAGTTTGTCAAATTCCTAAAACCTAATCAAAATACCAAAGAAATGGCCATGAGATTTATTATAGGTCAAACAAGGTCAAAGGACATTGGAGAAAAAATTTCAGAATTTTTGGAGACTTAAAAGTATTTTTAAACAATTAAAAATATCCACAAAATCAATTAAATCATGAAAAATATTAATAATGATCCAAAAAATAATTTTAATTCAAAATATGATAGAGGAATTTATTTAAATTTTTTTGGTGAAACTCTCATATTTTTTAGATCAATATTAAAATTAATATGAATTAATGAAAATCAAATGAAATAAAATAAAAATCAAAAAAACGTGGACCACTTGATCTCCCTCATTAATTGAGGTGGCAGATCAAGTGGACATGAGCCCGCGTTCCAACATACACCCAGTCAACTGTTCCACACGCGTGGTAAATACTTTGGATGCTCAAGATTAAAACATTTCAATTGAGATCAATGGCTCAGAACCTCTCCAGCAAACCACCGGCGCTGGACCTCCGGTCACCTTCTCAGGCAAGGTCCACCGGACTAGTTCACTCATCACCATCACCAAAATGAAAAAAAGGACATGATCTGAAAGAAAAAATGGCGTAGAGCACGAATCTGACCTCAATTTCAACTAACTCCAAATATATAGAAAGATATGAGGAGTTGAATTTTGAGGCGTGTCAACTGAGTTGCTTCGATTTGACCTCAAAGCAACTCAATCTTCTTGCCTACATTGCTAGGACTTCAGACAACCAAAGATCCAAGAAAATTGATGAGAATTGAGTGAGAATTGAAGAGAAGAAGATTTCTGAAAATTACCTTCAATGTTGTGCAGAAACGGGTCTTGCTTGCTTCAAACTTGACTTGATCACACTCGAGGAGCTTGCAGAAGTGGTTTGGCAATGGTACAAAGCTTTGGATCCTGGAGTTTTTGAATCTCCAAATAGTGAGATTCAAACTTAATTTTCAAGTTGAAAATTCTCAGGTTTTCCTTTGAATGGTGAGGGTTTGAATTGGTGGGCAAAGCTGGCGTGCAAGGTGTGTTTGAAATGAGCTCAGAGGCCTTATATTTATAGCATTTGGGATTGATAATTGCACACTCGAAAAATTGCTAAATTTGGCCATGGTGATGCACAAGCTTGCATGGGCGTGTACAGGCCCATGAAGCAATCCATTATGATCCAATTACAACTGTACTGAGGTTAAAATCATGCTTGAATGGCAAGGCAATGTGAAATGGAGTTTTGGACATTTGGTTTTCTCCAATGATGCAGACCTATTAAGACCATGCGCAGCCCTAGCAAACCTCATCCAAAATGCATGAAATTTGGTTCTTTGGAAAGCTTAGATCAAGGGGAACAACTTTGATGTTAGACACTTTTTCATTTGTAACTTGGATCATGGTGAATTTTGAGGTGGAAGTTTGGAAATTTCAACATGTTGAAAATTTTTCTAAGTGTCAACTCATATATCTCAATATTCCACATTGCTTAACTTTTTATGTGAGCTTCAAATGAGGAAAGTGTCTTCATCAAACTTGTATCTCTTTCAAAGACCTTAAAAGTTGTCACCCATTTCATGTAATTTGGATTTAGAATGATAGAGTTATGCATTTTTGAAGTTGAGGAAAATCACTTGTTCAATGGTATAGGTCAAAAATGACCTATAATGTATCCTCATATCACATGCTCATAAACGTTGATTTAGATTTCACTCCAAACATCAAAGTTGAATTATACATCTTGAATTTCATTTTGCAACTTGGAAATCTTTCATCTCATAAAAATTGAGCAAGTTATGGCCTTGGGAAGTTGACTTTCAAATTAGGGTTTAGACAAAATGACCTATAATGTTTCAACATAGAAAATGATTGTCCAAGCAAAACTAGCTCTACGTCTCTACATGAAAGTTGTTTGGAATGTTATTTAGAGTAATGTTTCTCTTGGAATAATTTTCATATGGTGAAAATTGTAGGAGATAGGGTCTAGGGAGACCCAGTTTTGATCAAATGAATTCATCTGGCCAACCACCATCAACCAACTTACTAACCTTAAATTCTCTTGACTTTCTAGACTCATGGTAGATCATATATGCATAAGATGATGAATTTTGAAGTGTCCCTTAAGAAATTTTATCAATTCGTGAGATAGCTTGTTGGAGAAGTTACTCAAGATACCCAGCCAAACTAGGGTTTCCAAGGCAAATCACCTCCAAACTCTTGAAGAATACTTGATTAATATGACATGTAGAGATCATTGGGACTCATATATGATGCTTTGAGACATTATGGATTAATACTTGATTTTACTTTTAGCCATGAGGGTCTTAAACCCTAGATGTGAACTTGATAGATCAATGGGGATCATGCCCTACCTACAAAAGAGTTAGACAAATACAAATACATATTTTTGGTATTTTGGTTAGTAAAATGATAATAAACAAGTATTATACAATCACATGGTGCTTGGTTATCTCTCCCAAAATAAACCCAATGAAAGAGGGGTAAGGAGAATGCCAAGGTATGATCCCAATGCTAATGCATATGATGAAATTGCATGAGGGATCTTAGGGTCAAAATTGGGGTCTTACATAGGTCAAGGTCAAAGGACCATTGACTAATTTTTTTTGTTGGTATTTTTCAAAAGTCATAAGCAATTAAAAGCTAATTAAAACAAGTTAAAAATCACAAAATTCACCAAAAATATCAAACATAATCCAAAAATTAGTTTTAAATAATAAATGGGAGGAAGAAAATATTTGTGAATTTTTGTTGTTGGTCCCATAATTTTTGGATCAAAAATGAATTTATGGTGAATTTTAAAATAAATGGCTATTTAAAAATCAATTTATAGAAATAAAATAAAATGGAAAAACAGGAGCCATCAGATCACCCCTCATTAATTGAGGTGGCAGATCTGATGATCTAAAACGCGTGTTCCATGTGTTCCCTCAGTCAACGTGCCACACGCATGGTAAACACAAACAAAGGCTCAGATTAAAAGATGTAAGTGAGATCCAAAGGTGAGGGCCTTGCCACGCCACCACCGGAGCCCTAGCTCCGGTTGTCTTCTCTAGTGAGGGTCACCGGACTGTCAAGAACCAACTTGCCCAGAAATTGATGGATTTAACATCATTTGAAAGGAAAAATTGCAAGGATCATGAATATGACATTTTTTTATTCCATCTATCATTCTATAATTATAAAAGTGAAGATCAAACCAGAGGTGTTCAACTTGAGTTGCTTCGAATCAAACCCAAAACAACTAAGTCATATTGCCTACATTGGTAGGACTTCAGCCAACACAAAATTCAGTTTAGATCTAGAGTATGGAGGGAGAATCAGAGAGATGAAGTTTTGTGAAATTCACCTTCTCTGAGCTACTTCTGAGCTTTGTTCTTGATGTGATTCTTTGTGCGTTCTCCTCATCTTACTTGCAGAAACTCAATGAAGTGGAAAAGGGAATGAATCTTTGGAGTTTGTTCAGAAACTTGAGTTGAACAAAAACTCGATTTCTCAAGAAATCTTCAAATTTTAAATTTTATGGTGTGAGGTTAGGGAAATGACTAGGAGAGCTTGGGCAGTCGCATCCTTGTTTCTGAGCAAATGGTCTTTGATTTATAGGTCAAGTAATTCATATGTGCACCTTTCCAATTTTAAATGAAAATGAACAATTCTTAGTGCATGGGTGCATGGGTGATAGTACATTCCCAATTAATGATTAGAATCCACTCTAAATCATGCAAGGAGGTTGTTGAAATCATCACACAAGGCCATGCAAAATTGTGCATTATTTGGAGCTCAAAACTTGCCAAAATAAGACATGGAAAGACCTCATGCGCAAGTCCCTCATTTCTCATCCAAATGATGTGATCTTGGACTTTTTTAAATATCTCATCATAAGTAATAACTTTGATGTTGTGACTTTTTCAATTTGAAGCTTGGAAAATAGATAACACTGGCCTTGAAGGTGGAGATATCAAACATACTTAGAAATTTTTCTAAGTTATAAGTCAAATAACCTCTCTTTCCACCTTAAATAACTTTTGATGTGAGCTTGAAATGAACTTGTCTTCTTCTACAAGGTTGTATACATTTCAATTAACTTCAATTTAACAAAAAATTTGGCACCATTTTGAGTTTGGATGATGGAGTTATGGATTTTAGAAGTTGAGGAAATTTGCTTATTCAATGATGAGGACCAAAATAAACGTATAATGTTTCCTCATGGTACATGACTTTGAAAGTAGAATTTGATCTTTCTCAAAGAATAAAAATTGAATAAGACATCTTTAAATTAATCATGAAACTTGGATAATTTTCATATCATAAAAATGAGGAAGTTATGGCTCTTGGTAGTTGACCTTCTATCTAGGGCACAAACAAAATGACCTATAATCTTTCACCATAAAACATGACCTTCCAAGCAACATTAGATCTTGAGGCCAACATAAAAGATGTTTGGAATGTCATAAATAGTAACTTTTCTCTTGGAATCATTTTCATATGACAAAAATTGTAGGAGATAAGGTCTAGGAAACCCTAGATTTGACTAGTTGACTTTTCTGGTCAACTTCCTTGAATCAACTTGCATACTTGAAGTTCCTTTTCTCTTAGGGGATAATGGAGGATCATATATGCTTATGATGATATAAAATTAAGTATCCCTTGATATCTTTGACCAGCTGTTGAAGAAACTTGCTGAGGAAGGCACACAAGATACCCAGATGAATTAGGGATTCCTTGACAAACAAGCTTCAAACTCTTGATGAACTCTTGATCAAAATGATAAATAAATAACTCGGGGATACATATATGATTTTTATAACCAATTTGGACCTTTTCTTGCTTGATATCTTGCATTGAGGGTCTCAAACCCTAGTTGTGGGCTTAGTGAGACACAGATGGACACACACACTACCTACAAAAGAAACAAAGCTATACTAGACATATTTTTGTATTTTGGTTAGTAAACAAAGAAAAATAAAGTATGATACAATTATATATGCTTGGTGATCTCTCCCAATGCAAACCCAATGAATGATAGGTGAGGAGAATACCAAGGTGAGATCCCAATGCCAATGCAAAGCTGTGAGATGGCATGAGGGATCTTATGGGTCAAAATTGGGGTTTTACAGGAGCCATTAATGATGATGAATATTGCAAGAGAATTTGCACAAATACAGAGAAAATAAGAAGAAGAAAATTATAAGAATGCAAAAGAGATATTAGAAAAAGGAAGGAGGCGAGTACCTTTATATATACTTTGTCTAATTGATAATCTACCCTAATAATCGATTAGGGCAATAAATATTGGATTCCCTCATGATTGGATTTTTATATGGCACACGGTTTCAGAGACCCATAATTGATTCCTTAGGGTTAATCGATTATGTGGAGCGAAAGTTTGAATTTTAAATTTTAAATATGCTCTAATCGATTAGGCTCATACCTAATCGATTATTAAGATAATTTTTAGCTATTTTGCTCATTTTGGGCTACATGATTTTGGGCTTGATTGGTGGCTTTTGGCATCCTCAAAATTCAACAATGCACCCTTCTGCCTGGGTTTTTCAAATTTATCAACATACTTGACAAAGACTCAATCAACTCAAAAACAAATATACGTTAGCGATAAAGTCATATTTATCGAGCATGAAAAATACCACTAGCCAGATAATCTCCTTGGAGTTATTCAATTTAATTTTTGTCAAGTTTTTTATCTTAGACTCTCAAGATATCTTAAGAAAACTAAAGGTGAGAAAAATACAAAAGAAAGGGGGGTTGGATTGTGTATGCTTAAAAATTGTTTCACTTATGAACTAGTGAGTTCAGATTATAAACAATGTTTAGACTCTTATATCAGAATCAAATACAACAGTAAAAATAAAATGTTTAAAAGTAAATGCAATCAACACACGAAGATTATCCTGGTTCCTCTCCTCAACTAAGAGTAATTCAGTCCCCTTGCCTCAACAAAAGCTTTTCATTATAACCAAACAAGTTACAAATTGCTCAAGCACACTTACAAAAGACTTCGATGCTCAATCAACCTAGAAAGAGACTTCTGCTCAAGTCCTCAGACAAGAAACTTCCCTGCTCAATCAACCTAGAAAAAGACTTCCTTGCTCAAGTCCTCAGACAAGATATTTCCTTGCTCAATCAACCTAGAAAGAGACTTCCTTGGTCAAGTCCTCAAACAAGATACTTCCTTGCTCAATCACGCATGCAAGAGACTTCCTCTACTTTAAACAAAAGTTTAGTAGAAAAGATAACTATTATACTTTGATACACAATCTGAAGTGTAACAATTGTGCAACAATCACAAAGCTTTTACAACGTCTTAATATTTCTAAGATAGACTAAGATAAGAAATCTTAAGATTTGTAGGCAATAACAGTTACAAGAAATAATAAATCAGAGTTATTCTTTAAGATATTTAAAATGCATTGTGATGTTGTAACCTTCATTTGAGTCTTCAGCTTCCTTTTATAGAGACTGAGAAAGAGTCATTGGAGGGTTTGAACATAACGAGCAAACTTAGTGAAGAAGTATGCCAAGAGAGACGTTGGAGACTAGAATCTGGTTTGAAGTTTTATCCATTGAATAATAGTATTACACTTAGAATCTTTCGAAGTACTAGGTATCTACCAAAAGGTAGAACAGGTTGAAGATGCAACATCTCTATTTCTTGAGCCTTGCAAAATGAAACCTTAGTTGAATTTATCTAGAAATCTGGGGCTTTGATAAGATAAGACTGCTTTTGGTACAGTGTACGGAACATATGCCTGTCGCAACCTAAAAAAGGGGATGCGAAAAAAACAACCGGCAAGAAAAGAAATGACAGAAGAGTCGCCACCGTGCGTTATTTATCCCAAAGGAGGGAAAGGAAACGCTCGAAGTAAACCTGGAAAAAGGAAAGGAAAAGACAAGGTCTCGCAACCAAATCTCGGGTTCGGGAGTGGATTATGCGAAGGGAAGGTATTAGCACCCCTACGCATCCGTAGTACTCTATGGGATCCACTCTTGTTGTTCTTGTCTAAACGGTGTGGGTATATCTAATGTACCATTTACCAAAAGAGGGGTTAAGAGAAAATGACTCGCACGGATGTCGCATCCATTGCATACGTATCTCATCTGAATATGAGAATCAGAGTCTTCGTAGCTCGGCTACCTATGGGTTAAAGAGGAGTGTGCTCGCTAAGACATCGCGTCTTATGCCTACGTATCTCATCCGGAATGAGAATCAGAGCAAACCATAGTTCGGCTAACTACGGGTTTATTTAGGACGAACAATGTTACTACGCAATCTACCGGATGCTCGACCTTTGGAGACTTACTCGCCTGTAGTAGAAGGAGTAAACGTGTTCTTAGGAGAAGAAAAATCAATGAGTTTGTTTGTGTTTTAGGAATGCTCATGAAAAAAGGAAGTCCTAGACGAAGGAATCGGGCTACCTTAATTAACATGCAAACGAGAGACTATACGAAGCCTAGCAATCCTATGGGGGAGACGACCACACCATACAAAACAAACATGCATAAAGTAAACGCGCCAACAAGGGGGCTCAAACATACGTGGCCGAAGCAACCATGCTGAGATCGGGCAGAAACTCAGAACTGTAGAACAACAACTGTAACTTGATAGGAACTCTGAGAAAACTAGCAACCTCCTCCAAAGTAGGGACCAAAATATAATCTGGGAACGTGAAACACCTCAATGGAGGGTCATAGAACTGCAACAATGTAAAGAGAGCATCATGTTGATCTTTGGAGAGAACTGTAACAAAACTTAGAATCAAACCATAATCCTTCCGGAATCCTTCTAGAGAATCATGATTCATTAACTTCATCAGTTGTTGAATAGGATCCAAACAAACCACAGGAAACTTGTAGGCGACGTGTCTCTTTCTGCCAATGTCCATCTTAAGAGAACCAGAAAACCCCGACCGGAATCAAGAGGAAGATGTAAACCCCTAGAAATAGATAAACATGTATTAAATGATATGAATGCAAAATGATGTGATGCAATGCAGTGACATGGGAATCAGGATTGCTGTATCTGCTTGAACATCTGTCGGGTTGCACTGTCTGAAGAGAAACCCACTGGGGAGTATAATACAAGATCAAAACTTGCTCCAGAAAACCGGGTTGGTTGAAGGTTAAGGTTTCCTGAATTTAGCCCGCCCCTCACTGGTAGGTTCTAGGAACAGAAGTTCGTCAGCTTCAGCCCTTCAGTCGAGAACAATACGTTTACCACTGAAGGTTTGGCATTATTACGGGATAAAAGACCTCCACTGACTCCCCTCAACATGATATCCTAAAGCAAGTTCCCAGTCTCGGGGTCCTCGGATTGAGCAGCGAGAATGCGCCCACCAGAGCTAACATAAACACGTCTCGGAGGAGAGGCCTCGACTGAGTTCTCGGGAAATGGTCACCAGAGTCGACGATTTCTAAAGGAACATCAGTCGTTATGGAACACCCATAGGACAGAATATATCCAAAAGAAACCTCGTCTGAAATGTGGGTCTTCATGAACGACTTAACGTAGCAACATGCCACGCAAGCCTCATGACTATCCATTCTAAAACCTTTGTGTACGCTCAAGCCTGGGTAGTGGGCTCATCTTTCATAGAACATCCCATCCCAACAAACAAACAACCCACAGAAACCACAGATACAGCAGACATATGTACATGAATGCAATAAGGTAAAGCAGGTAAATAAATAACTGTACAAAAGAAATAAACACCCAACCAACAAGAAACCTACAGAAGCTAGGAGGGACTCGCATAGGGAAACCTCTCCCCAGCTGTCGCAACCTAAAAAAGGGGATGCGAAAAAACAACCGGCGAGAAAATAAATGACAGAAGAGTCGCCACCGTGCGTTATTTATCCCAAAGGAGGGAAAGGAAACGCTCGAAGTAAACCTGGAAAAAGGAAAGGAAAAGACAAGGTCTCGCAACCAAATCTCGGGTTCGGGAGTCGATTATGCGAAGGGAAGGTATTAGCACCCCTACGCATCTGTAGTACTCTACGGGATCCACTCTTGTTGTTCTTGTCTAAAGGGTGTGGGTATATCTAATGTACCATTTACCAAAAGAGGGGTTAAGAGAAAATGACTCGCACGGATGTCGCATCCATTGCATACGTATCTCATCTGAATATGAGAATCAGAGTCTTCGTAGCTCGGCTACCTATGGGTTAAAGAGGAGTGTGCTCACTAAGACATCGCGTCTTATGCCTACGTATCTCATCCGGAATGAGAATCAGAGCAAACCGTAGTTCGGCTAACTACGGGTTTGTTTAGGACGAACGACGTTACTACGCAATCTACCGGATGCTCGACCTTTGGAGACTTACTCGCCTGTAGTAGAAGGAGTAAACGTGTTCTTAGGAGAAGAAAAATCAATGAGTTTGTTTGTGTTTTAGGAATGCTCATGAAAAAAGGAAGTCCTAGACGAAGGAACCGTGCTACCTTAATTGACATGCAAACGAGAGACTATACAAAGCCTAGCAATCCTATGGGGGAGACGACCACACCATACAAAACAAACATGCATAAAGTAAACGCGCCAACAAGGGGGCTCAAACATACGTGGGTAGGGCTTTAGTCAAGAGGGGTCATATCAACCTCGACAAACAAGCCATGGCAGGGTAATCAAACGGGATCTTAACCACTGACATTGAACGTCAGGGTGAGTAGATCAACAGGGTAATGAGGATAAGACCTCATAGCTCTTAACCCTGGACGGGGTGAGCTTCTGACAAAAAATGGGGATTCAGAAAGGTGGAATCCTCTTCACTGACTGACCGGACAAAAGATCTTGGGCTTTTGTTCTGAAGCATTGACACGTAGTGTGAGCTTAAAGAACGACACACTGAATAACGGGGGATTGACTACTGATCCCTTTTATCCGTCAATTGCCTCTTCATGGAGGTCTTCAGCACTAGTGCCTCTCCTTGGAGGTCTTTAGGCACAAAAGTAAACACACAAAAACATTGCCTCCTATCGAGGTCTTCCAGCTAAGAAAGCGGTAAAATGCGGGAAAGATGTAAAAGGGATCAAGAGATCTACCACACGGATAAAGATCCGAAGTAACAACAACTACAGAGACAAGAAACCCAGAGATCTCTCAAGCTAGAACCATCAAAGAAAGCAACTCAGCAAAGCAATCAGGATAAATCTCCAAATGGTATCCCACAAATAAAGTGGAATACCAGGCAAGCTATCTCTTTAAGAGTCATGTGAGCCCTCACAAAAACTCAACAAACAGGTTAGAGAAACAAGATGGGATGCAATCAAGAGTTGCACCAAACCAGAATCAAAATATAGCCACATGAATCATGCCATTAGAGTTCACAAAAGCTCACAAAAAACAACCAAGAATAGGAGGTCTAAACCTCTTGTCAAACAAATGCATCAAAAGGGTATCAAAACTCAAGATCAGGGGGTAAAGATCCACACGTCAAAACATGACATACATATTAAAACATGTGCCCGGGTGCAATAGAAAGCATGTCATAACAAACACAAAACAGATTAGAGAGCAAAAGGCAGCTACTGTCGCGATCGCTACTGCATCGCTTAGCGAAGGCTTAGCGAAGCTTCGCTGCAGGCTCGCCTAGCGAAGGTGCTAGCGAGTGTCTGCAGGTTCTGGATTTTTCTCTGATAACAGTACGATTTCAGAAATTAGGTGATCAAACATTCAAGGCATTGTTCTACATATTCATGCATAGCTAAACCCACATGTGAAACCTAACAATACCCACTCTTCCAACTTCACCCATAATACCTCATACATTCAGAAAATTCAAATTGAAAGCATAGAGTAATGGAAATAGGGCAACCTGATTGGAGAGATCGAATGAAATTGAATTGCCCGGTTGGGTTTGCAAAGCAATCTTAGAATTGGTAGAGGTGATCCTCTGGAAAGGAGTTTTCTTTAGTGTCTATGGAGGCTGCTCTGAATTCTGTTAGCTCTTCTCTTCTGCCAGGGTAATAGGAATAGAATAGGGTTTGGCTCAATGAAATTCTGAATTTATAACCTGGTTTTCGTGGCTTTGTGGGCTCAAATGAGAGAGGCCCAAGTCCAAGATTCTTCTGTTATATTCTAAAACGCGTGCGCTTCGCCTAGCAAAGAATTTGCTCGCCTAGCGAGCATGACAGTTCAGATTCGCTAAGCGAACCATGCTGCTCGCCTAGCGAGCATGACAGCTCAGGCTCTGCTTTTTGCTCCTTCGAGATTAGCGTTTTGAATGATGAATAGATCCCATTTGAACATGTTGGAAGTAACTCAAGTCATTCCCTTGTGTTGACTGATCACCCAGATAGAACCCACAAAGTGTCTTGGATGATATTCAAGCTTCTTGGATCTAATTCTGATTGACATGATGAAATGCAATATGAAATGCTAAATGACCTAAAAATGAATGCATGAATGCGGGGTAAATTTTAGGGTATTACAGCTGCCCCTATTCAATCAACTGGAGACCCGAAAAGAAGATAGCAGCGGCTTTCGCATTTTCGAGGTATCAAGGGATTGAATACAATAAACCTGAAAATTTACACTGAAGTGAGGTAACAATGCCTGTCAGAATCGGCAAAGAGGTGGTCTCGAAAGAAGAATTCGTCTGGTACGGTGAGAGTCGGTCTGAATACCGAAACAAGGAATGTTAGCCTGAATACCAAAATAAATGGTAACACGGAAATAACCATGGCCTGAATGCCGCTCGTCAATCTGAATACTGGAAATGACTTCGATCTGAGCATCGGAAGATATGAGATTATTAATATCGGTCTGAACACTGAGAGACTGGCCTGAATGCCACTTCGGTCTGAATACCGGAAAACTGGCCTGAACGCCACTTCGGTCTGAATACCGGAAATCTGGCCTGAATGCCACTTCGGTTTGAATACCGGAAAACTGGCTTGAATTCCACTTCGGTCTGAATACCGGAAACCTGGCCTGAATGCCACTTCGGTCTGAATACCAGAAAACTGGCCTGAATGCCACAAGTTGCGTCGGCCTGAACGTCGGAAACTTCTTCGATCTGAACATCGGAAAACTGGCCTGAATGCCACTTCGGTCTGAATACCGGAAAAAATCTCGTGCCTGTCAGCATTGGCAGAAATAGAGAGAATGATAATTGAAGCGGCGCGTGGGCCAACTACCCCTGCTGGGAATGATAAAGATAAGTCATGAACAATCTTCAGTCTGAGTACTGGAAACAAATTCTGGCTTATCACTTGGGATACCGAGAATGTCTTATGCTTTATACGCGTATGTTTGAATTTTTCGATGGCGTAATGCTCCATGAAAATGGAAATGCTACGCAATTTGGGAGGATGCAATGCAATATGATTCTACATGCAGGGATGCGAGATGCTAGGTTAGAGAGAACGCCAAGCCGGGGCAAGGAATTCTGCTGGGGAACTGATCAAAATCTTCTGGACCCTGGCAATGTTGTTGGAGATACACAGCATAATGAACTCTGTGAGGAAATGACCCGCCACACGGTGTTCTGGCAATAAAATACCGAGGCTCTGACTGAGGAGAGAACGGCACTGAAGACTGGCTGTTAAGGAAAGCGACAATGGTTATGGCGACCATAATCTGCGAGAGAGACGACTCAGCAGGGGAAGCAAACACCGATACGGTACCGAGATTCTGCTTCAAGGAGGGGGACCGTGGATCTAGCATCGAGATCATCGATCTGGCATCGAACTCTGAGGAGTTGCTGCTTCTGCTGGGAAGATACAGTCTGTCACTGGCAACTCCGCTGGGGATATACAGTCAGGCGTTGTCGACTCTACCGGGGAGTGTATAGTCTGAAACACAAACTTGGGGGAGCACAGTAGTGAGAGTCTGCTGGGGATTGAAGAATCCAATGCTCGGACCGGCTCTGCAGGGATAAGGTACTAACTCTTGAAGCAAAACATCCGCGACCGTCCGCTGGGTATCTTAAGGAAATGCCCCGAGTGTACCTGTTCTGAATAGACGATCCAAAGCACTTAAAATTTACAGCAATTTTAAATGTTTATTAAGCATGTACCTGTAAAGCTCTTATGTTTCATGATGCAATGTTTATCAAAAATTCGGACGTCATTTTTGCAAACAAAACAGTAAAATGAAAATGAACACAGAGATGTACTGAATAACATGATTTTATTGATTGAGTGGCTCTTGAATAGGCATTTACATCAGGAAGCAATCCTTGGAAAGAGGTAATCGCACAAAAAACAGAAATTAATCTAATGGCAATGTGAAATAGATTTCTATCGGGTTCCAATTCTGCTATGACTCGCTCGTCTTCAAGATCCTCCAGATGATCAGCTTTCCGAAAAAGGTGATTGGACTGTTTCCTATCCTTCGGAAGTTTCCGGTTATCAACACGAGATGATATAAAGAACTACTCAGAATGCAGTCATTCGCTTAATCCCTAACTTTTGCCTGGATCACCCTTTTCGGGTTTTCAATCCACCGGGATACCCATTTTTGCCTAAGTTGCCTTTTCAGGTTTTCAACTTACCGGGTGTACAATCTTTTCATTTTTAATCCCTAATTTTTGCCCGAACCTTTTCATTTTCTTGGTTCGTCGGGATGCCCATTTTTTTGCCTGGACTATTCTTTTTATTGTCCAGCGGGTATATTTTATGCGAAGTATTTTTTTACTGCGTCTGAGTTCACAGGGGAAGTGAGGTTTTCACCATCCATAGTTGCAAGCATTAAGGCTCCACCATCAAAAACCTTGGTGACAATATACGGTCCATCATAGTTAGGAGTCCACTTGCCCCTGTGATCTGTCTGAGGAGGAAGGATCCTTTTCAGCACTAAATCTCCGACTCGGAAGCATCGAGGACGCATTCTCCGATCAAAGGCTCTCTTCATCCGACTCTGATACAACTGCCCATGATAAATGGCTGCCATTCGCTTTTCTTCGATAAGACTCAACTCGTTGAACCTTGTTCAAATCCATTCAGCTTCGTCCAACTTGACATCCAACAGGACTCTTAGAGAAGGAATCTCTACTTCAACAGGTAGGACTGCTTCCATACCATACACAAGGGAGTAAGGGGTTGCCTCGGTCGATGTACGCACTGAAGTACGGTACCCATTCAAGGCGAAGGGTATCATCTCGTGCCAATCTCTGTACGTAACGACCATCTTCTGCACAATCTTCTTTATGTTCTTATTTGCTGCCTCAACAGCGTCGTTCATCTTAGGGCGATAAGGGGAAGAATTGTGATGCTGAACGTTGAAGTTCTGGCACAAGTCCTTCATCATTTTGTTATTGAGATTAGAACCGTTATTAGTAATAATTCTTTCGGGAATCCCATAACGACAAATGATCTCTTTCTTAATGAATCGGGCAACCACATGTCTGGTGACCTTCGCAAATGACGCTGCTTCGACCCACTTGGTGAAATAGTCGATGGCAACAAGGATGAAGCGATGCCCATTGGAAGCAGTCGGCTCAATATTTCCAATCATATCGATGCCCCACATAGCAAACGGCCACGGCGAAGACATCACATTCAAAGGATTTGGCGGCACGTGCACCTTATCAGCATAAATCTGGCATTTATAACACTTCCGAGCATATTTGAAACAATCTGATTCCATGGTCATCCAGTAATAACCCGCTCTCAACAATTTCTTAGTCATTGCATGTCCGCCGGCATGAGTACCGAAGGAGCCTTCATGAATTTCCTGGATTAACATGTCTGCTTCGTGTCTATCCACGCATCTGAGCAAAACCATGTCGAAGTTCCTCTTATACAGCACATCGTCTTTGTTCAAAAAGAAACTTCCTGCCAATCTTCTCAAAGTCTTTTTATCATTGTTGGATGCCCCTGTAGGGTACTCTTGATTCTTCAGAAAGCACTTGATGTCGTGATACCAGGGCTTGTCATCAACTACCAGTTCAGCAGCAAACACATACGCGGCCCTGTCAAGGCGCATAACATCAATCCTGGGAACATGGTTCCACCTAGTCACCTTGATCATGGAGGATAGAGTAGCAAGAGCATCTGCCATCTGGTTCTCATCACAAGGTATATGATACAGTTTTACTGTTGTGAAGAAAGTCAACAGTCTTCTCGTGTAATCTCTGTAAGGGACCAGATTGGGCTGGAGGGTGTTCCAATCACCATTCACTTGATTGATCACTAGAGCTGAATCTCCGAAGATGTCCAAGGTCTTGATTCTCAAATCAATGGCTTGCTCAATACCCAAGATACATGCTTCATACTCAGCTTCATTATTGGTGCACTCAAAAGTCAGACGAGCGGTGAAAGGCATGTGGGCACCTTTCGGAGTAGTAATGACAGCACCAATTCCACTTCCTCTGGCATTGACAGCCCCATCAAACAACAAAATCCACTTTTCGTCTAGATCAGGTCCCTCCTTAACAACTGGCTCTTCACAGTCTTTCATCTTGAGGAACATGATGTCTTCATCCGAAAAATCAAACTTCATCGGCTCATAATCTTCAACCGGCTGTTGAGCGAGATAGTCTGACAGAATACTCCCCTTGATGGCTTTCTGGGATGTATACTGGATATCGTACTCTGTCAGTACCATTTGCCAACGAGCAACCCTTCCGGTGAGAGCTGGCTTCTCGAATATGTACTTGACTGGATCCATTTTGGAGATCAACAAGGTTATGTGAGTCAGCATGTATTGTCTCAATCGCTTAGCAGCCCATGCAAGTGCATAACATGTCTTTTCAAGCATTGAGTATCTCGACTCGCAATCTGTGAATTTTTTACTCAGGTAATAGATGGCATGTTCTTTCCTACCTGTCTCGTCGTGTTGACCGAGAACACAACCCATGGAATTGTCAAGTACTGTCAAGTACATAATCAGCGGTCTCCCTGGGACCGGGGGCATAAGGATTAGAGGATTCTGCAAATACTCCTTTATCTTCTCGAAAGCCCTTTGACAATCATCATTCCACCTGATAGCCTGATCTTTCCTCAACAATTTGAATATTGGCTCACATGTGGCTGTTAGGTGAGAGATGAACCTTGCAATGTAGTTCAACCTCCCTAAGAAACCACGGACTTGTTTCTCTGTTCTTGGCTCAGGCATTTCCTGTATCGCTTTTACTTTGGCTGGATCCACCTCAATCCCTTTCTCACTGACAATGAAACCCAGCAGTTTTCCAGATCTCACCCCGAAAGTACACTTGTTCGGATTAAGCCTCAGCTTGAATTTCCTCAAACGCTCAAACAATTTCTGCAAATTCACCAAATGTTCTTCTTCCGTCTAAGATTTGGCAATCATATCATCCCCATAAACCTCGATTTCATGATGAATCCTATCATGAAAAAGAGTTACCATAGCTCGTTGATATGTTGCCCCGGTATTTTTCAGACCAAACGGCATCACCTTGTAGCAGAAGGTGCCCCATGGGGTTATGAAAGTCGTCTTCTCCATGTCTTCTGGTGCCATCTTGATTTGATTATAGCCAGAAAAGCCATCCATGAAGGAGAATACCGAGAACTGAGCTGTGTTATCCACCAAAACATCAATGTGAGGTAATGGGAAATCATCTTTAGGACTAGCTCTGTTCAGATCTCGGTAGTCAACACACATTCGTACCTTTCCATCCTTTTAGGTACTGGAACAATATTTGCAACCCATGGCGGATAATTTGTAACTGCTAGAAAACATGCATCCAACTGTTTTTGCACTTCTTCCTTTATCTTGGCAGCCATCTCTGGTCTTGTTCTTCTGAGCTTTTGCTTGACCGGAGGACAATCCTCTTTGAGAGGCAAACGGTGTACCACAATGTCTGTGTCAAGCCCTGGCATGTCCTGATAAGACTAGGCGAAGATGTCAACATACTCTTGCAGCAATTCAATCAACCCCTTCTTCACATCGTCTTCCAAAGCAGCCCCTATCTTGATTTCTTTCTTGACGTCCTCGGTGCCAAGATTAATCACTTCAGTAGACTCTTGATGCGGTTGAATGACCCTTTCCTCTTGCTTTAATAGCCTGGCAAGTTCTTTAGGGAATTCACAGTCTTCATCACCCTCTTCTTCAGCTTGAAAGCTTGGATTTTCAAAGTCGAAGTGTGCCATAGCAGAACCGTTATCAATAGGATCCAGTGATGTGCATATGCATGAGTGATGGTATGTGCTTATGAGTGTGAACAAGAAGTGGAAACTAAACAAAACATTGCCAAATGTATATTTTTTTATTTTGATTTTTGAAAACTGCAAAAATAGAAAGACAGTGAACACAATATTTGAATGCAAAAAGACGTCCTTTATTTATGATAAAAAAATGCAGGTATCCACATAGATGAGCCCTACAATGAGTCATTACATCCTGGGCGGAACGTAAGACTTGGATATGCATGAATAAACAAGAAAAATTACTCCTCTGGAAAAGTGACTTGGACAATCTCCTCAGAAGACCAATTGTTGATGACTTCACCCGGGATCCTCGGACGCACCCAGTTATCGATTTCGCAATCACTATCCCCATCTTCATCGTTGACCGCAGAGACCTGGCCATATTGGATGACGCCAGCGCTAGAGAAAGTAATCGGCCCCTGACGAGTCTGAAGTGTTGAAGTTGTAGAAGTCAGAGTTGGCTGATACCCAATCCCGAACTTGTCTTCTTTCATCGGTAACTCCAACAGACGTCCCCAACCGGGAGCAACACCTGAATCTACCAAGGCATGTGCCTGCTTGAAGGACGACAAAGAGGCGCCCGCTTTAACCTCTTCCATCGGAGCTGCGTCCTTGATCTGAACTGCCTCAAAGGCCTGACATAGGGTCTCATGAAATTCACCTTCTACCTTTACATACTTGAATGTAGACAGGTTACTGACCAGAATATCCTCCTCACCACAGACGGTGATAATCCTTCCATTGACTGGGAATTTAACCTTCTGATGTAAAGTTGACGAGACTTCCCCAGCATTGTAGATCCAAGGACGACCCAACAGGCAACTGTACGAGGGACTGATATCCATCACATAGAAGACGGTGTTGAAGGTTTGTGATCCAATCTGAATTGGCAATTCTACCTCTCCGAACACCGACCTCTTAGAACCATCAAAGGCTCTCACAATAAGATCTGAAGGCTTCAGGGCCAAACCCTCTACTTCTAACCTTGACAGGGCTCTCTTGGGTAGCACATTGAGAGAGGAACCTGTATCCACCAGAACATGAGATAGCACGGTGTCTCTGCATTCCATCGAGATGTGCAAAGCCTTGTTATGGTTGCGTCCAGCTGGTGTTAAGTCAGAATCAGTAAAACCTAACCCGTTGCTTGCATGAAAATTAGCAACGATCCCTTCTAGTTGGTTCACCGAGATCTCCTGAGGCACATATGCAGCATTTAGGACTTTCAGCAGTGCCTCCCTGTGCGCCTCCGAACACAATAGGAGTGAGAGAATGGATATCTTGGACGGAGTCTGAATCAACTGATCGACTACCTTGTAGTCGCTTTTCTTTATAATTCTCAAAAGCTCGTCCACATCATTCGCAAAAGTGGGCTCAGAACCAGCCTGGGGTACAGAGGCACCCTCACTCACGACTTGCTTGCCTTTGGCTTTCGCCGCAGCATCAGCACTATCAGCTTGGGTAACGGGTGGTGAAAACAGTCTACCACTCCTGGTGAATCGCCCGATTCCACCAACATTGCCCACTGCGGGACCTTTAACTTCAAGTTCAGGCTTCTGACCCTCTTCTACCTTCAGTGGCCGTTCCACCCCATGATCGTGCGTGTACACACTCCCCCCATAATACCAAGGAATGGCCCTTTCGCTGGCGAAAGGTAAAGGACCAGGAGTTGTGATAGTCATAGTGGACGGTCGCGCTGGTGGCACCGGTTGCGCTTCTGGTACATTGATCTGATTAGTTGGGTAGAAAATGGTGATAGTAGCAACATCATAATCATACTCTGAAATCTCATTCATTGAAACATAAACATCCGAAACATCGGAATCAAGTTCAATTACATCAGAATCAACCACATTGTTTGGGATATCAGTAACAACATTGGAAAAATTAAATACATCATCATGGATTACAAAATCAGTAGGAACAACATCTGCGAATTCATCAGTAGCATCTTCAAATACCTCTTCCTCAGACTCTTGGACAGACAAATCTTCAACCTGGAGGATACCATTGTCAAGCAAGGTCTGGATACCCTGCTGCAGCTTCAAGCAATCTCTACTCTGAGTAGCACAATCCACACAACCTTTCCCACAACCGGGGAAAACATCGGCCTTCAATAAGTAGCCCTTGATATCCAACAACGGAGTCTTCAGCTTCAACACATCTTTGACGGACATGGCTTCCCCTTCCATCATATTAACATTCGCACTACCATGCTGTGGCATGGGATTGTTGACGACATTAGGAGCCGGCGCAAGGTCGATGGCCTTTGAATCTATGAGGTCCTGAACTACATGCTTAAAAGCTTTGCAGTTCTCAATATTGTGGCCAGGTGCCCCAGAGTGGAAGCTACACCTAGCGTTGGCGTCGTAACCCACCGGAAGCCTACCAACAGGAGGAGCCAGAGTGCGTAACTGCACAAGTTGTAGTTGTTGAAGATTAGAAAGTAGCTGAGCGTACGACATTGGAAGAGTGTCGAAACGCCGGTCCATCATCCTTTGCCTCTGTTGATAGGCGGGTCTGTTACCCGGTTGTTGTTGTTGGTACTGAGTTTGCTGACGTTGTGGTTGTTGTTGTTGTAGTGGTGCTGCAGCTGGAATGGTCACAGCCGCAACATACGGTTGTTGATGATAGTTCTGAAAGTTATTCCTCCGGTTACCCCTGTTCTGATAAGAAGATATGGCACTTGCATCCCCTTCTCTCCTCTTCTGTCCCTAAATGAACGGCTTCTTCACCCCTGATGAAGATCCACCTCCACTCTGGGTCTTGTATGTCTTTAGGTAATTCTCCACCCTCTCTCCGGTAGAGACTACATCAGCAAAGTTGGAGGCATTGCAACCCACCAGGCGCTCCAAGTAAGGTCCGGGTAGAGTGTTCATGAACATGTTATCCATTTCCTTCTCCAACATAGGAGGTTGAACACGGGAAGTTGTCTCCCTCCAGCGTTGAGCGTATTCCCTGAAGCACTCATTGCTTTTAAGAGACAGATTCTGAAGTTGAGTTCTGTCCGGAGTCATGTCTGCATTATACTGATACTGCTTCACGAAAGCCTCCGCCAAATCCCTCCAGCAGCGGATGTGGGCTCTGTCCAGCCTCATATACCATTTCAGAGATGCCCCAGCTAGGCTATCCTGGAAAAAGTACATAAGCAACTCTTCATCGTCAGAGTATGCAACCATTTTGCGGAAATAGGCTTGCACATGGGTCTTCGGGCAAGAGTTGCCACCGTATTTGTCAAACATCGGGACCTTGAATTTCGGTGGCACCCTCACGCCTGGGACCAATCCTAACTCAGCAACGTCTACTCCCAGAGGATATTGTCCTTCCACTGCCTTCAGCCTCTCCTCTAACCTTCTAAACATGGGGTTTATGCCATGGCCCATGCCAAAGTCTTCCTGCATCTGGGGGAACTGATCGTCCTGATCATCATGGATGGGTTGTTGACCAAGGTTGCCATGTGGGATCGGGATAGGCCCCGGCCCATTGGGTCCGTTAGCCTCTCCAGCTGGAGGATCAGTCAACATCTCCGGTTGAGTAGTGGCGGGATTCCTCTGCATCATCTGCCTGAGCTCTTGCTGTCCCTGAGCCACCCCTTGAACCACATCCATGAATTGAGTCATGCGGATCTTCATCTCGGCGAGCTCTGCTTGTAGGCTCTCCATTGCTCTCTGGTGGTTTCTACGGGTACAGTATCGGTGAATGCCTGAGTCAGCTATCCTGCTAGTGGAACACCAAATAATATGAGAACACCGCAGCGGTACCTGTTATGCAAGCTATGCAAATGAATATGTAAATGCAATGACATGTTTATCGATTCCAAAGGGTATTCTACCCCCTTGATTCCAGTCTCACAAGAAGATCGAGCCATAGATAAATTTCGAAGATCAAGATGCAATAGAGGGAAAACATTCATACAGATAAGTTCAAAGAGAAGGGCCTTAGCCGACAGTACACCAAGAGAGGATCTCCACAACAAGCCTGTGGATTATCACTACAATACAATAAGTAAAGAGAGGAACAAAAATCAGGAATCAGCCTCCTGTATACAACCCATAAGGACTGCTCCTCACTTCAGCCAGTAGGGCCACTGTGTCAGGATGATCTGGAAATTCTGTCAAACGCCAGATAAGCAGATTCCTCTTGTGAATAACTCCATCCAACTCGTTGATGTGCTCTCTGTAGTAATTCCCATCATCTTCTCCGAATACCTCTTCAAGTCTGGATTTCTTCAAACCTGCCAGCACTTTGAGTTCCTCAATCTGTCCTTGAGCTTTGTTGAGTTGATCTGTGATATAACCATTGGTTGACCGGGCACACAGAAGCTCCTTGCTCTTCTCCTTCAGCAAAACCTTCAACTTCTCCATCTGACCAGTCAATTCGGCCACCATCTTCTCCTCTTTTACCTTCCTAGAAGTTGAAAATGTATCCCATTGCTCTTGCCAACCAGCTAACTTACCATGAGCATCTGTTAACTGCTGTTTGACTCGCCTCAACTCGGAACTGGATGATCCTAGGGCTTTGTCTGTCTTCCTAGAGAGGTCCACTTCCACGGCTAATTTCCTCTCTGCTTCCCCTTGCAATCTGATGGCCTCCCCCTTCTGATATTCTGCCTCATGGAATTGATGCATACAGACTTGCAGCTTCACACTTAACTCTGAGTTTTCAGTTTGAAGCTCCTCCATGGCATTCTTTAATTTGTCATACTCCTCTCGGCTCACCACTGTTGACTTCTCAGGAGTAGGTGGGTACAAAGGTTCTTCCATAGGAAATGGCAGACCAAACTCTTCGACTCTTCTCTGAAGCCAATCTTCATACTGAGGATAAGTCCTGCAATCTCCTTTTCCAAGAACAGTCCTTCCTCTCTTGATCACCTTGAGCCAGGCCTCAGCTGCCTTACGGGATACAGTCAAATCAGATGAAGAATGGGAAAACAGAGATTCTCCCACATCCTTTTCCAAAGGCGGAGTTCTTAAAGCATACCCAAACTGTCTAACTGCTAGAGAAGGATTGTAGTTGATACTTCCTCTTCTTCCTACCAACGGTACATTCAGGAAGTTCCCACAACTATGAATAATATCCGCCTGAAGCAAGCTCCGGTCAGACCACCAAGAAATATCTTCAGCTCTCAACCCCATCAATCTCTTCGACCAACTCAACGAGTCCTTGACATCAATGAACGCTCTTGACTTAGGTAGGTGGGAACTGAACCACTTATAGAACAAAGGCGCACAATAATTCACCAATCCTCCCCTTTTATTCTCATTCCTGTGATGCACCGAATGAAAGAAATCTCCTAGCAAGGTCGGCACCGGATTTCCCAACACGAAGAGGCGTATGGCGTCTACGTCCACAAATCTCGCCACATTAGGGAACAGGACAATCCCATACACACAAAGAGCCAACACAACATTGAAACCCCTCTGGTCACCAACTTCAAGCTTCTTCTTTGCTTCTCCCAGTAAGAAACTCAGATGAAAACCATTAACTCCTCCCTTCTGACACATATTAGACTTCAAGGCTGATTTCCCCAAATATGTGGCCGAAGCAACCATGCTGAGATCGGGCAGAAACTCAGAACTGTAGAACAACAACTGTAACTTGATAGGAACTCTGAGAAAACTAGCAACCTCCTCAAAGTAGGGACCAAAATATAATCTGGGAACGTGAAACACCTCAATGGAGGGTCATAGAACTGCAACAATGTAAAGAGAGCATCATGTTGATCTTTGGAGAGAACCGTAATGAAACTTAGAATCAAACCATAATCCTTCCGGAATCCTTCTAGAGAATCATGATTCATTAACTTCATCAGTTGTTGAATAGGATCCAAACAAACCACAGGAAACTTGTAGGCGACGTGTCTCTTTCTGCCAATATCCATCTTAAGAGAACCAGAAAACCCCGACCGGAATCAAGAGGAAGATGTAAACCCCTAGAAATAGATAAACATGTATTAAATGATATGAATGCAAAATGATGTGATGCAATGCAGTGACATGGGAATCAGGATTGTTGTATCTGCTTGAACATCTGTCGGGTTGCACTATCTGAAGAGAAACCCACTGGGGAGTATAATACAAGATCAAAACTTGCTCCAGAAAACCAGGTTGGTTGAAGGTTAAGGTTTCCTGAATTTAGCCCGCCCCTCACTGGTAGGTTCTAGGAACAGAAGTTCGTCAGCTTCAGCCCTTCAGTCGAGAACAATACGTTTACCACTGAAGGTTTGGCATTATTACGGGATAAAAGACCTCCACTGACTCCCCTCAACATGATATCCTAAAGCAAGTTCCCAGTCTCGGGGTCCTCGGATTGAGCAGCGAGAATGCGCCCACCAGAGCTAACATAAACACGTCTCGGAGGAGAGGCCTCGACTGAGTTCTCGGGAAATGGTCACCAAAGTCGACGATTTCTAAAGGAACATCAGTCGTTATGGAACACCCATAGGACAGAATATATCCAAAAGAAACCTCGTCTGAAATGTGGGTCTTCATGAACGACTTAACGTAGCAACATGCCACGCAAGCCTCATGACTATCCATTCTAAAACCTTTGTGTACGCTCAAGCCTGGGTAGTGGGCTCATCTTTCATAGAACATCCCATCCCAACAAACAAACAACCCACAGAAACCACAGATACAGCAGACATATGTACATGAATGCAATAAGGTAAAGCAGGTAAATAAATAACTGTACAAAAGAAATAAACACCCAACCAACAAGAAACCTACAGAAGCTAGGAGGGACTCGCATAGGGAAACCTCTCCCCAGCTGTCGCAACCTAAAAAAGGGGATGCGAAAAAAACAACCGGCGAGAAAAGAAATGACAGAAGAGTCGCCACCGTGCGT
The DNA here is from genome assembly GCF_024323335.1 of Lathyrus oleraceus. Lineage (NCBI taxonomy): Eukaryota > Viridiplantae > Streptophyta > Magnoliopsida > Fabales > Fabaceae > Lathyrus > Lathyrus oleraceus. The sequence goes on along the minus strand of NC_066584.1, from coordinate 377,806,859 downwards.
TATTTATCCCAAAGGAGGGAAAGGAAACGCTCGAAGTAAACTTGGAAAAAGGAAAGGAAAAGACAAGGTCTCGCAACCAAATCTCGGGTTCGGGAGTCGATTATGCGAAGGGAAGGTATTAGCACCCCTACGCATCTGTAGTACTCTACGGGATCCACTCTTGTTGTTCTTGTCTAAAGAGTGTGGGTATATCTAATGTACCATTTACCAAAAGAGGGGTTAAGAGAAAATGACTCGCACGGATGTCGCATCCATTGCATACGTATCTCATCTGAATATGAGAATCAGAGTCTTCGTAGCTCGGCTACCTATGGGTTAAAGAGGAGTGTGCTCGCTAAGACATCGCGTCTTATGCCTACGTATCTCATCCGGAATGAGAATCAAAGCAAACCGTAGTTCGGCTAACTACGGGTTTGTTTAGGACGAACGACGTTACTATGCAATCTACCGGATGCTCGACCTTTGGAGACTTACTCGCCTGTAGTAGAAGGAGTAAACGTGTTCTTAGGAGAAGAAAAATCAATGAGTTTGTTTGTGTTTTAGGAATGCTCATGAAAAAAGGAAGTCCTAGACGAAGGAACCGTGCTACCTTAATTGACATGCAAACGAGAGACTATACAAAGCCTAGCAATCCTATGGGGGAGACGACCACACCATACAAAACAAACATGCATAAAGTAAACGCGCCAACAAGGGGGCTCAAACATACGTGGGTAGGGCTTTAGTCAAGAGGGGTCATATCAACCTCGACAAACAAGCCATGGCAGGGTATTCAAACGGGCTCTTAACCACTGACATTGAACGTCAGGGTGAGTAGATCAACAGGGTAATGAGGATAAGACCTCATAGCTCTTAACCCTGGACGGGGTGAGCTTCTGACAAAAAATGGGGATTCAGAAAGGTGGAATCCTCTTCACTGACTGACCGGACAAAAGATCTTGGGCTTTTGTTCTGAAGCATTGACACGTAGTGTGAGCTTAAAGAACGACACACTGAATAACGGGGGATTGACTACTGATCCCTTTTATCCGTCAATTGCCTCTTCATGGAGGTCTTCAGCACTGGTGCCTCTCCTTGGAGGTCTTTAGGCACAAAAGTAAACACACAAAAACATTGCCTCCTATCGAGGTCTTCCAGCTAAGAAAGCGGTAAAATGCGGGAAAGATGTAAAAGGGATCAAGAGATCTACCACACGGATAAAGATCCGAAGTAACAACAACTACAGAGACAAGAAACCCAGAGATCTCTCAAGCTAGCACCATCAAAGAAAGCAATTCAGCAAAGCAATCAGGATAAATCTCCAAATGGTATCCCACAAATAAAGTGGAATACCAGGCAAGCTATCTCTTCAAGAGTCATGTGAGCCCTCACAAAAACTCAACAAACAGGTTAGAGAAACAAGACGGGATGCAATCAAGAGTTGCACCAAACCAGAATCAAAATATAGCCACATGAATCATGCCATTAGAGTTCACAAAAGCTCACAAAAAACAACCAAGAATAGGAGGTCTAAACCTCTTGTCAAACAAATGCATCAAAAGGGTATCAAAACTCAAGATCAGGGGGTAAAGATCCACACGTCAAAACATGACATACATATTAAAACATGTGCCTGGGTGCAATAGAAAGCATGTCATAACAAACACAAAACAGATTAGAGAGCAAAAGGCAGCTACTGTCGCGATCGCTACTGCATCGCTTAGCGAAGCTTCGCTGCAGGCTCGCCTAGCGAAGGTGCTAGCGAGTGCCTGCGGGTTCTGGATTTTTCTCTGATAACAGTACGATTTCAGAAATTAGGTGATCAAACATTCAAGGCATTGTTCTACATATTCATGCATAGCTAAACCCACATGTGAAACCTAACAATACCCACTCTTCCAACTTCACCCATAATACCTCATACATTCAAAAAATTCAAATTGAAAGCATAGAGTAATGGAAATAGGGCAACCTGATTGGAGAGATCGAATGAAATTGAATTGCCCGGTTGGGTTTGCAAAGCAATCTTAGAATTGGTAGAGGTGATCCTCTGCAAAGGAGTTTTCTTCAGTGTCTATGGAGGCTGCTCTAAATTCTGTTAGCTCTTCTCTTCTGCCAGGGTAATAGGAATAGAATAGGGTTTGGCTCAATGAAATTCTGAATTTATAACCTGGTTTTCGTGGCTTTGTGGGCTCAAATGAGAGAGGCCCAAGTTCAAGATTCTTCTGTTATATTCTAAAACGCGTGCGCTTCGCCTAGCGAAGAATTTGCTCGCCTAGTGAGCATGACAGTTCAGATTCGCTAAGCGAACCATGCTGCTCGCCTAGCGAGCATGACAGCTTAGGTTCTGCTTTTTGCTCCTTCGAGATTAGCATTTTGAATGATGAATAGATCCCATTTGAACATGTTGGAAGTAACTCAAGTCATTCCCTTGTGTTGACTGATCACCCAGATAGAACCCACATAGTGTCTTGGATGATATTCAAGCTTCTTGGATCTAATTCTGATTGACATGATGAAATGCAATATGAAATGCTAAATGACCTAAAAATGAATGCATGAATGGGGGGGGTAAATTTTGGGGTATTACAATGCCCTTCAACCTTTCAGAGTATGAGCTGTCATCAGAAGTTGAGTTTTGAGACCAGAGTCTGAACCTTCAGATTCTAATGCCATCAGATGCTGATGAACGACTTCAGATCAATCAGAATTAAACAAACATTGCTTCTTTAAATATGCTAAGAATCAAGATTAGTTTTATGCTTGTGATCCTGCACACTTAAACAAATGTTAGCATACCCATTTGTTCTTTAAACACTTTGTTATCATCAAAACCTTAAGAGATATGAACAATATTGTTCCAACAATCTCCCCTTTTTTATGATGACAAACAAATGTATTTAAGAACAATGGTTGGTCAATTTTAACTAACTTGACAACATCAAAGTTTTAGGTTTGTAAGCTCCCCATGAGTCTAATAGTCCATAGGTTGAGTTTTGTAAGCTCCCCCTTATCCAAGTTAATTTAAACTTATTTTGATATAAAGATGTTTAGAAGAAATTAATATCAAAATAATTGAGTAATTAGGGTTCATGATTAATTAAAAGCATTAAAAATACTTTAAACCTTCTTAAATATTCCCATTATTTTCTCCCCTTTTTGTCATCATAAAAAGTGAGTTCAGACAGGTCAGCAACAAAGAGGACAAAAGTATTAAAAATACGAACAAATATATGGAAAACTTTTATCATGGTAAACAAAGTAATAACAACCTTTACACTTCTCAATACTGAGAAACAACTAAAATGGTTGAAATATTTCTGCTTTTCTCAAGATGTCACACGTCATTCAAGAATATCAACCATCAGAGGTCATCATTGCAAGCATTAAATGAGAAGATGTTTCATCTTCTTATTGCAACATTCAAGATACACAACTTCCTCTGTAAAAGCACATCATCAGAGACATACTTCGCATCTTTTCATCTAACTCTACTTCTTTTTCTAGCAAAAAAAAATTAGTTATCCATCAAAGAAGGCGACGAGCACCATCTTAGAGGAGGTCACAATCCCACACCAGCAGCAAGTTATTGAGGAGACCCAGCCAACTGGGCCAACCATCATATGGGATACATTAAGGGTAAGGAAACCAATGAAGAAAAAGAAGAAAAGAGTGCCTATAAGGATGTTCTTCTGCAACTCCAATGAAGGAAGTGAGGAGTGGGTGCCTGACTGGGAGGATTCTCCTTTGAATGTGTTTAATCATTAAGAAATCACCATAAAAATAATTCATCCAAAAGATAACCAAGCAAATACATTATCAAACATTTATGAAAAGAATTATTATAATACCCAGATAAATAGAGCTTAATGTAAAAACATAAGCAAGTAAAAAAAATTAATTGCAAGATAAATGAATGCCAAAAAACAAGTAATGGCATATATCATATAATAACAAAATGAGTTCATAAGACAAAATAAAAAAAACATTCTAGAGCCTAAATCTAAGGTTTCTTCAACAGTTCCAAAATGGCTCTAAGATCTGCAATCATGATATCTTGTCTGACATCCATAGACTTCACCCTTTCGTCCATTTCTTTCTGTTTGTCATTCAAAGCTTGTTGAGATGCAGCAACCAAAGTCATAATCTTTTCCAAAAGATCTTGCTTAAAATACGAGGATGCAACAAAATATGAAGTGTCTTTCTTGAGGTTCTGAATCACCGATGCAACATATGTCTTAAGAGAATCCCACCTAGAAGCATATGCTACTAGGTCAGATGCAAAAGGTCCCGCATCGATCAGATTCTGCATTTTATCTAAGAGAGTGTTTTTGATTACACCCATGTTTATTTGGACAGTTTGAGAGATGGATGAGGTGTTTAAATTTGAGGGTCCATATTCAAATGAAAGTTTTGAAGGATAAGGTGGATTCAGTGAGATTTCAGGGTGAAGGAGATCAAACGGAATTTGTTCAAACTCAACTGTAGATTCAAAAGTAATTTGAACTAGAGATAGATCATGAACAACTAGTTCAATTCTAATATGAAGTTCAGATACAACTTGATCTAAAGGTTGATTCTGAACATGGCTAAGTTCTCTTAGAGGGGATGTTGGAGGTGAAGGTTGAGATGATTGATGGGTCTCTGATTGAAGAGTGATTTATGGTTGAATAGAGATTACATGTTCTACTTCAGAAGTAGAACATGTTTAGTGAGAGGATTTGATTAAAGGAGAGAAGACTTAGATGGGAATAACAGGATATGATTGATAATATCAGGTGAAATTTTTGAAGATTTTAGGTCAAGATGAGCTTCAAATCTAGTTGCATCATATTCTGGCTCACAGCTATAAGATATAGCTTTCCCACTAGAAACATCTATGGGCAGTTCAAGCATTATGTTTAAGGTGATGATTGCTCAAAAGCAGAGAATTCAACTAGCTAATTCTTAACACCGGTAGGTTCACTAGTAGGGAGAGATGTGTGTTTAGGTGAGGGAATTGGTGAGGGATTTGGAGAAATATGGTTAAGGTTAGTGCAATCAAAATCATCCTTAGAGACTAAATTCATATATATGCTTGTTTCACCAGTATTTAAAGCATCTGAAGCAGCAGTTTCTGGGACAACTTCTTCAGAAATTGCAGAAGTTTCCACAGCTTTTAAACCAACCATAACTTCAGTTGCTTGAACCTCAACAGGTTCTAAAACACCAACAATAACTTATTGATCGCTAGACACATATGCTTCTTGATGCTTTTTTTACTAATCCAAGATGACGGATGCTAAAAGTTAAGCAACCTTGAGAGTAGGCTCAATTGCTTCCTTATGAGTAGAGTCATCTGCATCTTTCTTCTTCCTGATCACTGACACACTTTCTTCCTCTTCTTCCACTTCTTCCTCAATCTCATCCAACTTCCTTAATCTCTTCTTCCTTAAAGGTGCTTCTAAAATAACATACACATAAGCAACCTTCTTGGGAGACTTTTCACTCCTAGTCTTGGAGGGCATTATTATAGTGGTAGAAACCACTTCTTCAACTTCCTTATCAATAACTCTCTTCTTAGAATATTTTTGAACATCATTCAGAACAACTAAAGCTTCTTGCTTCCTCTTCTTGGACAAATAACCATCAAGAGGTTTGCTAGGAATACCTTTGAGTCTGATGTTTTCCCTTTCCTTTAAGGATTGTATGATGAAATTCCTGATTACTTCAGGGTTATCCATTTTAGTGATGACAAGATAATCCTCAAGATAATCAGAATTAGTACATCTAACATAAAGAGAATCTTTGAAGCAACAATCTCACATTTCTTCTTCAACTTCGTGTTAGCCAAAACAAAAGCTAAAAGGATATTTCCTTAAACTTCCTATAGATCTTCATTGCTAGCCAGGACTTTAAAGGCATTAATTAGACGACCTTGAGAGAAAAATTCTGACAACAATCTAGCATAGTGCATATTCTTCCTATGAAGCTTTGTGTTATCCTTGATTGCTTCATGTTTTTGACCTTTCCAAAATTAGAAGAACATAGATTATCAACATTTTTAAATAGACGCCACTCGATAGCATCTACTTTAGGATTATTTTCTTTAGTGCCCACAACGAATCTACCAGAGTTTAGAGTACTCAAGAGCTTGGAAATAATTATTTGAGTAATGATTTCAACTTCTTCAAACTTCTTCAAACCAACTTATTTTCTTGTCTTCCCCTTTAAGGAATTGTCCTTTTCAATCAGAAGTCTAAGTTCATCACATATGTTGCTTTCTCGATGTTTTCTAACGTTTTCACCAAAACCCTCTCATAAAAGAATTTTTATAATGTTTTTGGTGATATAGTAAGTGGTATTTTGACATTTCTTTTTCTATTCATGTCAGCATTGCGTATCAAGGTTAGTATATCAGCGATAATATCTTTACCCACGATAGATTTTTGCTCCTTACTTTCCATATAATCAACATGCTCCCGTTTTTTTATTTTTTATTTTTTTATTCAATAAAATATCTAATATTGAATATGAGAATAGAATAATACTTTCTACATGTATAGAAAATTTGATTGTAATTAGGATAATGACAATCTCAATATAGAATATAGAATATTCTAAAACTAACAAAATTATGGCTTAACCCATAAATCTTTCACAAGATGAGGATAGGTTGGTCCATTCAACATATCAAAGAATGAATACCACTCTTGAATTCTAAAAATCTCTAGTGATTATAACCATTTTGACTGAGCGAGTCAAATTCGACAATTTGCTTTACCAAAAGCTTCGGATCATCTTGATTCAACTGCAAGGTCTTGGACTTGATAGTCATACTTTTGCGAGAGTTAACAATCATGTGTGCATTTTGAGCTTTTGAAGATGCCATTGAAAAACGAAGTTTTAGGGTTAATTTTGAAAAAGGGTTTTTTAGGAGATTAGAGAAAGAAAAAGTGTTGATAGTGAAGTAGTGAGGTGTGTGATTCTGATATAGAAGAAGTGTTTTTTTAGTGAAAAGTAAATTTTAAACAAATCATTAACATAAATTCACAAAGAAATAGATAATAGAGAAGTAAATGCAAAACACCAAGAACAAAGGATTTTTTACTCAATATTTATAATCCACGTGTCAGAAGACATTCCAAATTTATGATACATAAGGAGATAGATGTCAAAAGCAGTTTCCAAAGGATGTCCACTTATGTGCATATCATAGGCAGTTAATCTTGTTCATAGTATTAGAGGTTGAGATGTTCTAGAGGCTATTTATTCATCATAAGCTGACTCTAAGCTTTCTGATCAAGGTAGCTTCTGAACATTATCAAATTCTGATATAGAGTAAGATTTTTGCCCAACTGAGAGAAGTAGAATTATCACATTAAGGTGTAATTCTTCTTTCATAAATATGAAGATCTTTTGACAAACATTTAAAAAATTTAGGAGCAGAAAATATTTAATAAAAAACACAAACATACCTCTCTTTGCAGTACATCTATAGATATTGTCCAACATGAACAATATAGTTCCAATAATGATCTTTTACGAATCATCAGAAATCTCTTTAGACTCCTCAGAACAATTGGATAAACTTTAGAGGCATAACCAAGAACCTGAAGCACCAATCCACAGTAGGAGACTTTAATCTTCCCAGTACCAGTAAGCTTGACTTACTAGTTTCTTCTAGGTTCCACATCTTCTTCCTCCTTCAGAGTTAGGATTTGGGATGTAAGCATTCTTCTTGTTGAAGGTTGTAAGCAGTCACTATCTTGGAGCAGCTATTGCTTTGTTCTTTCCTTTGGTACCCATACTTTTATGGGTCCTCTGAGGTTACTTTATAGGGATTCTTCTTGCTTTGTGCCTTAGATTTATAGTAAGGTTTAGACTCCTTCCAGATAGTTTGTCTAGGATAAGTCTTAACCTTGACTTCTGAACCTTCAGGAACTTTAAATACAATAACTTTAGGTTCTAAGTTTTTCAATATCTTTGACTTGAGAGTTGTAGGTTCTAATTTTCTTAGAACCTGTAAGACCCCAATTTTGACCCTAAGATCCCTCATGCAATTTCATCATATGCATTAGCATTGGGATCATACCTTGGTATCCTCCTTACCCCTTCTTTCATTAGGTTTGTTTTGGAAGAGATCACCAAGCACCATGTGATTGTATCATACTTTTATATTATCATTTTACTAACCAAAACACCAAAAATATGTCTTTGTATTTTCCTAACTCTTTTATAGGAAGGGCATGATCACCATTGATCTATCAAGTTCATATCTATGGTTTGAGACCCTCATGGCTAAGATCACAACCAAGGAATGATCCACAATATCTATAAGCATCATATATGATTCCCCATGATCTTTACATATTATTTTGATCAAAGTTTCTTCAAGAGTTTGGAATTGGGTTGCCTTGGAAACCCTAGTTTGTTTGGTAATCTTGAGTAACTTCTTCAACAAGCATCCTCATCAATTGATCAAATACTTCAAAGGAAACTTAAAAATTCATCATCTTATGTATATATGATCTACCATGAGCCTAAAAAGTCAAGAGAATTGCAAGTTAGCAAGTTCATTGATGGTGGTTCGCCAGATGAATTCAACTGATCAAAATTGGGTCTCCCTAGACCCTATCTCCTACAATTTTCACCCTATGAAAATGATTCCAAGAGAAAAGTTACTCTAAATTACATTCCAAACAACTTTCATGTTGAGGTCTAGATCTAATTTTGCTTGGAAAGTCATTTTCTATGTTGAAACATTATAGGTCATTTTGTCTAAACCCTAATTTGAAAGTCAACTTCCCAAGGCCATAACTTGCTCATTTTTTATGAGATGAAATATTTCCAAGTTTCACAATCAAATTAATTATGTCTACTTTAACTTTTATGTTCGTAGTGAAAGCTAAATCAACTTTTATGAGCATGTGATATGAGGATACATTATAGGTCATTTTGGACCAATACCATTGAACAAGTGATTTTCCTCAACTTCAAAAATGCATAACTCCCTCATTCTAAATCCAAATTATGTCAAATGTATGACCATTTTGAATTTTTTTGAAAAATATACAACTTTAATGAAGACACTTTTCTCATTTGGAGCTCACATAAAAAGTTAAGCAAGGTTGAATATTAAAGTATCTGACTAGACACTTAGAAAAAATTTCAACATGTTGAAATTTCCAAACTTCCACCTTAAATTTCACTATGATACAAGTTCCAAATGGAAAAGTTCTCAACATAATAATTGTTCCTCTTGATCTAATCTTTCCAAAGAGTCCTAATTCATTCATTTCGGACAAGGTTTGCTAGGGTTGTGCATGGTGTTAACAGACCTGCATCATTTGGAAAAATCAAACTTCAAATAACCATTTCACATTTCCTTACTATTCAAGCTTCATTGAAAATTCAGCACAGTTGAATTTGGACCTTAGTACATTACTTCATGGGCTTGTACACGCTCATGCAAGCTTGAACATGACATTGCCAATTTTGGAAGAAATTTCAAGTGTACAAATAACACTTCAATTTGTTATAAATAGGGACCCTCTGAGCTCATTTGAGAGGATCCTTGCGCGCCAACTTTGCCTCCACTCTTCAAACCCTCACAATTCAAAGGAAAACCTGATAATTTTCACTTGAAAATTAAGTTTGAATCTCACTGTTTGGAGATTCAAAAACTCCAGGATCCAAAGCTTCTTACCATTGTTAATCCACTTCTGCAAGCTATTGGAGCAAGATCAAACAAGAATTGAAGCAAGAGAGATCAAGTTCTATACAACATTGAAGGTATTTTCCAGATTTTTTCTTCTCTTTGATTCTCACTCAATTGTCATCAATTCTCTTGGATCTTTGGTTGTCTGAAGTCCTACCAATCTTTGGTTCTATACAGCATTGAAACAACTCAGTTGACACACCTCAAAATTAAATTCCTCATATCTTTCTATATATTTGGAGTTAGTTAAAATTGAGGTCAGATTCGTGTTCTACGCCATTTTTTCTTTCAGATCATGTCCTCCTTTTTCATTTTAGTCATGGTGATGATTGAACCAGTCCGGCGAGGTTCGCCTGAGAAGGTGACCGGAGGTTTGCTCCAATGATGCGTTGGCACGGTTCAGAACCATTGATCCAATTTAAAATGTTTTAATCACAAGTGTTGGTTTAGATGACCAGTTGTGTGGCACTCTGACTAAGTTCCATGATGGAACGCGCGTTTATGTCCACTTGATCTGCCACCTCAATTAATGAGGGAGATCATGTGGTCCACGTTTTTTTGTATTTTCAGATTTTCATTTTATTCCTTTGATTTTCATTAATTCATATTAATTTTAATATTGATCCAAAAAATATGAGACTTTCACCAAAAAAAAAATCTTATTTTATATTTTGAATTAAAATTATTTTTTGGATCATTATTAATATTTTTCATGATTTTGTGAATATTTTTATTTGTTTAAAATAACTTTTAAGTTTCCAAAAATTCTAAAAAAAATTCTCCAAGGTCCTTTGACCTTGTTTGACCTATGATAAATCTCATGGCCATTTCTTTGATGTTTTGATGAGGTTTTAGGAATTTGACCAACCATATTTAATTTAATGCATTCATTTTAGTATTTTTTAAATTGAATAAATGTCAAATAATTGTGTTGAGCCATTTGGATTGACTTTGTAAGTTTGACTTGTGTTGTTGGGCCTTGGTCAAGGTTGATTTGACTTTGTTAGGTTAAGATCATTGGATTTAGGGGATTGATGGAATGTACATTCCATCTCCCAAAATGAATGAATAATCTTAATTTGGTAAAAGTCATCCCTTGTCCAATTTGAGTTTGATCCACTTCACCTCCCTCTTCATCTCATTCCCCTTCTTTATACATTCATATCATGGACCTATGATATCTCTATATCCTAAGGCTAGTTGATTAAAAAATCAACATAAGTATGGATGAGATTAGACCACCACTTTTGCATATTCTTTTTTTGTGTGGTATGTTTCATGAGCATAGTCCATTATACTATGTCTCTAACATACATTAATACCAAAATTCTATTGCCCGGCCTCAAATAGTTGTGACTTCTACATAAGTCCAATTACGATTGCATAACATAGCGCTAAATTTTTGACACAAAAGGCATAGCATTCTAGTTAGTGAGATTGTAAGTCTCCCCTATTTCATGGTATTGTGTGGAAACTTGGCCTTTTTTCCTTCCTTTGGAAGATGTCTTGGTTCAAGGATTCATGCTTATGATAAGTGGGTTGAGTGTTCTCCAAAGAATGACATAAAACAAAAGCAAAAGGCAAAGCAATACTAACTTCTAACTCATTAACAACTAACATTTAATTTCAAGTCATTTACTTTTAATGCAATTTAATTTCAAGCCTTTATTCATTTGCCATTATTCATACCATTCTAATTATTTATGTTAATGTCATTTTCACTTTGTCCATTTGGACCATATTGTGTGATATATTCTGATCGTGAATATTGTGTTTGTTTGTGTGATCTTGGACCATTAATGTACATAATAAGAACAAAAACCATAAAAAATATCTTGTGTGGACTGTTGGTTTGATCTGAGACAATTGGACTTCAAATTTAGGCAACACTCCCTATGCAAAGGACTTGGCCAATGCCAACTTTTATGAAACCAAGTGCTTGCAATTTGAAACTTCATCTGATACATCATTGAAGATCCATTTAAGTTCATCTGCAACATGATCATTGTGAAACTGTTACTTTGAACCTGTGACTTGTGGAATTCATCTGCTACATGGGCCAATTTGAAGAAGATCATGGAGCTGCTAAGCTTGGATGTAGCTATCTTTATTTGATGCCTTACTCTTCAAGTTGATATTTAGTGCATTGTTTGTTGCTTGATTCTAATGTCCAAGGGAGTTTGGGTTTCTATATGACATTCTTATCTATTGGATTGCAGCCCATTGGTCAGATCTTTTCAACTCTCAACTTTTAAATTTATGCTTAGGATTAGTCTCTTCATCTCTTCCCCATTTCTTTAATTTCAAAATCTCTCCCTCCTTGTAAAAAAACTTCTTTGCTTGTGCCTGTTTTTTTCTAAACTTAGACCATATTGCAAATTAGAAACTTTGGCCTTATGTCATTGCATTTTCAAACTTCTTTTCTCAAACAAACTTGTAAATATACTTAATTATACTTGATTTAAAACTTTTTAAAAAAAACTAAAAATAACTAACTCATTCAAACCATTTTTAGGCCTTTATGCCTTTCAAACTTAATCTTTGTTAAAAGTAATGCATCCACTTTGAAATTTATATCACGAACTACGAGATTTTGATCCCTCATTTTATGTTGGTACGTAGGCACAAGTCCGAAGGTCTTGCCAAACACAAAAATATAATTAATGAATTTTTTTCTCATCCCCCCATTCTATTTGTTTGTAAACATCATTTTATACAAAATACATATGCACACAAAAAGGGCTCCCTAGGAGTACCTAGGACACTTTGGATGCTAACACCTTTCCTTTATGTAACCAACCCCCTTACCTGTAATCTCTGGCATTTTATTAGTTTTGATTTGAAAACTTATTATTTTTGGGTTTTGTTCGTACTTTTCCCTTTTCCCTTGGAAACAATAAAAGCGCGGTGGCGACTCTGGTTTTATTGATGTCTTGCTTATCCATAGCTTGATGATCATGAATTTACCGCTACAGTGGGTTTAGCCTACTTTTTTGTGTGTGTATATAATTGTATAATTGATGTATGTATATTTGTTTGTATGATATAATCTGCTTGTTGTGCTTGGTGATCTCTGAATGGTGAGATAAGTTCTAACCCGAACTTGAGTGCAATTAAGATAGGAGGATGGTATAGTCATATTCGACTTGTGTGGAGTAGTCCTTAACAAGTTGGCTTGAAACCCATCTGCTCAGTGGAGACCTTTTTGGATTTGGAAATGTCACACAAGTATTTGTGGTTAGGCATTACTATCTTTAATTTAGGGTCGAGAAGCTGAGGACTGATCCGCTGTCGCGCGCGGATCAAAAACGAATATTTTTGACAAAACGTAGTTAGCGACAAATTGACTCAGATTATCGTTCTCACAAGGATTCTTGAATGAATTAACCAATGATAGTAACGATTAATGGGGTTTTGGTTGGTTTAGGATTCAATTAAAAAATAGATTAAAATAAGTGATTATTGAAATAAGCTGTAGCAACAATTTACTGATTCGGTCTTTGCCTATCATCGACTATAGTAATTCCAACCGCAGATTAACTATTCCTATTCGATTATAATATCAACTGACAAGCGCAATTGATAGTATAAGTTGTATGTTCCTATTATCCGAATTAAGCAAACGGGATTAAGTTTCATGAATTAAGCAAACATGAATTAAACGGACTCGATAACGAATTAAGCAAACGAAATCGTGACTATAGTTAGGATCACACAATCAATCGGATTAAATCAATATAGCATATGTAAATCGGATTAAGCAAACAAAATACATATATTAATATTGAAAGGAATAAAAAAACCTGAGTAAGAATTACTAAAATCTCAAGGTATCGAAACCAGAATACAGCAAATTGTTTGGATCGATTAGTTCTTCATGAGAATTCTTGCCAAAGCTTTCCCGTATTTCGTGAATAGTGATGATCCCCTAATGTTATGTGGCTGCTAGGAATATGGAAAACAAGGAATTTGGTTTACAACCCAACTGGATCGAAAACATAACCCAAGCCCAAAACTAATTACCCAAAACTTAAATAAAACTAATGTTGCAACTTCAACGAATTTTCTGGCCCTGTTACAGTCTGATTCAGCTCTTTATTTCTGAACAAAAGTTGTAGATCTTTTTCTTAGCTTTCCATCGACTGGTAGCACGTCTCAATCCGATACTCCTAGCTCAAGATATGATTTTTCTCACGAAAGCTGCTAATGCTGAAAATTAAATACGAAAATTAAATAAGTGAAAAAATAACATAAATTATGAAAACACATTAAAACATAAAAATAAGCAAAGCAAACCGAAGAAATGCTTAAGTACAAACATGAAAGAACGTGCATCAAAATGCACTGATCAAGGACCGTAAAACATTTACCCCCTCTTGGCCTATTTAGGACGTAGTGCAGAGACTGTTCAAGTGTAGACTTGATAACAGTTGTTACACGATACTACACTCAGACAACTTTCTCTTGAGAATATTATGGGTTGATGAGTCAGTCATCCTAACCTATAATATCCGATAGATGGAATTAAGACTCTGGGAATTTTTTAGAACATGATCTACAGGTTTTTATCCTTAGTTCACTCCTTTGGGATGGTTCTTACCCAGACTCCAGGCTCGTGACTCACAACAAACCCTTGATTCTTGGTTGATCCAATCAAGTCTTGTCAATATCAATGGAACTTGGGTGTTGATAAGGTGAAAACCATAATCCACCGAAATGGATGATTGATCTTGACAATGACTTGATTCATCCCTTGACCTTTATTTGTTTACCTTGTGTGTGATCCCGTATTTGTGATTGTTGCATTCATGGATTCTTGTGCATCATAACATTCATCACACGGAAATTTCAAGGAACTGAGGTATTATTTGCAAATATTTTCAGACCATGGATTATGGACGAAGGAACACTAAGAGGTACAGTTTCAGATATCCTGACTTGAAAGAGTTAAGAAAGCTAGCATCTTTTGTATTAGATCCCTTGGACTTCAAACAACGTCATGGGAAGCTTCTGTCTATCTTGTCTGCTGATGTCGTTGAAGGACTCTTGAGTGTATTGGTTCAGTTTTATGATCCTCTCTATCGTTGCTTCACTTTTCCGGAATATCAGCTTGTGCCTACGTTCGAGGAGTATCCCATCTTTTGGGAGTACCTATTTCTAACAAAGTTCCATTTAGTGGATTGAAAGAGATTCCCAGATCTCATCTTATTGCTGAAGCTCTTCACTTGAAGAATTCTGAGATTGAGGCTCATTGGGTGAAGAAAGGAGGGTTGTTTGGGTTGCCATCTGATTTCCTCATCAAGGAAGCTACTGTCTTTGCTCAAGTCGGTAGTGTGGATGCTTTTGAAGCTATCTTTGTGTTGCTCATCTATGGATTAGCTTTGTTCCCTAACATTGACAATTTTGTCGATATTAACGCCATTAGAATCTTCTTGATTGGGAATTATGTGCCTACTTTGTTGGGTGATATGTACTTCTCTTTGCATCTAAGGAATTCTAAAGGTGGTGAAACTATTGTCTGTTGCATTCCTCTTATGTACAAGTGGTTTATTTTTCACTTGCCTCAGACACCTGCTTTTGTGGAGAACAAACAATGTCTACGGTGGTCTCAGAGACTTATGTCTCTCACTAATGATGATATAGTTTGGTATGATTCTTCTTTGAGCAGTTTGGATATTATTGATCATTGTGGTGAATTCTCTAATGTGCCTCTTATTGGTACACAAGGAGGAATTAACTACAACCCTGCTTTGGCTCGTCGTCAACTTGGGTTCCCCTGAGAGACAAACCTAATAACACTTTGTTAAAAGGTCTTTTCTATCAAGAGGGTAAAGATCCCCAGCATTTGAAGCAGAAGATTGTGCATGCTTGGCATAATGTGCATAGTAAAGGAAGATCCGAGCTTGGTCCGCGCAATTGTGTAGCTTTGGAAGCTTACACTATTTGGGTGAAGAAAAGAGATTTGGAATTGAAGATGCCTTATCCTTGTGAAAGACATATGTCTATGGTTGTGGTTGATCCATTAACTCTCCCTAACCAAGATGTAGAGTAGTTGGAGTATGTGTTCGCCAAGTTGAAGCGAGAGAAAGATATGTGGGAAGAGCGTTTCCATGCTTTGAGCCAAAAGCATGAAGAGTTGCAGCTTGAGTCTAAGGACAAAGATGCACTTATTGAGCTACTTGAAGACCGAGTGACAAAGAGACGGAGAGAGCCGGAGGTTTCATCTTCCTCTAGCATGCCTCAGCCTTCCGTTGCTTGGAAGAAGATTGTTGATCAGCTTGTCCTCGAGAAGACTCAAACGAAGGCTTCTTTTGAGACTGAGATTCGACGCATTCGAAGGAAGTACGCGCCTACGCCAGATATTTTGACATTGTTGTTAAGGATCCTTAGGATGACTAGTCTCCTTTTCTCTTGTGTTTTTCATTTGGTTTCTGAAATTGTACTCAGCATAATCCTTCCAATTATATGAATAAAAAGAGATTTTTATGGTCATATCAAATTGTTGCAATTGTTGTTATATATATATATATATATCTGCAAACAATATATTAAGTTCCTTGAAAATAAAAATAATCAAGCATTACATTTCATGCATCATTTGCATAAGCAGGTTTCTCTTTCGCCAGATGTCTCATTGGTGTTTCTTCTGTGCTTCAGACAAGTTGACTCATCGGTACAATACTCGTGCCAATCACTCCATAATTATGGAACGTCTTGAGCAAGAGAACAGAGACTTGAAAGAGGAGATCTCCCGCCTGACTTCCATGATGGAGTCAGTTCTAGCTGCACAGAGCCAGTCTTCTCCAATGCCTGCAACTCCTTCTCCTCAGAGGACTGTTATTTCAGAGGTGGCTACCTCTACTGTTCCCGCAATTGCCGCTCATTTCACGCCTGCCATGCCTGCCAAATTCCCGTGGGGAATGCCTCCGAACTTCGTGCCTGAAGGCTTTGTGCCTATGTTTACTTCTATGTCGGCATCTAGTCCGGTCATGTTTGTGCCACCGCTTGTCGTGCATACCTTACCTCGTGTGGTAGACACCATTTATCATTCTGAGCCATCTGAGGGCCCGGACGTATATGAGAAAATGGAGGAAATGAAAGATCAATTTCTTGAGTTGCGCAAGGAGTTGAAAACTTTGAGAGGTAAGGACCTATTTGGGAAGAGTGTTGTTGAATTATGTCTAGTGCCCAATGTGAAGATTCCAATGACACTCAAAGTGCCTGACTTTGAAAAGTACAAAGGAAACACATGTCCGCTCAGTCATTTGGTGATGTATGCCCATAAAATGTCTACCCAAACAAACAATGATCAGTTGTTGATCCACTACTTCCAAGACAGTCTGACCGGTGTTGTATTGAGATGGTATATGGGGTTGGACAGTGCGAGCATCCGCACTTTCAACGATTTGGGTGAAGCATTTGTTAAGTAGTACATGTACAACATTGATATGGCTCCGGACTGAGATCAGTTGAGATCACTGTCTCGGAAGGACAAGGAAACGTTTAAGGAGTATGTGCAGAGGTGGAGATAACTCGCTGCTCAAATCAACCCTTCTTTAGAGGAAAAGGAGATGACTAAAATTTTTCTGAAGACCCTAAGCTCATTTTATTATGAGCGAATGATTGTCAGTGCCCCCAGTGATTTTACCGAAATGGTAAATATGGGAATGAGGCTAGAAGAAGGTGTCTGAGAAGGATGGTTGTCTAAAGAGGAGGTATCATCCAGCAAGAGATACGACAACAGTTTTGGTAAGAAGAAAGATAATGAAACCAACGCAATAACTAGTGGGAGACAGATGAGGCCTTAGATCAGAAGAAGTCAGCCACCCCGTCAACATCATCATCAAGTATCTTCCATAATTCCTGTATTTCCAACAAGTCAATCAGCACCAATTCAACAACAACAACGTCAACAACAACAACAACCACAACAACGAACACACACCTACAACAACAACAACGCCAACAATCATCAGCAACAGACTTTTGAGAGGAAAGAGGTCTCTTTCGATCCGATTCCTATGACATATGCAGAGCTATACCCATCATTGATTCTCAAGAACCTACTCCAACCAAGAAATCCTTCACAAATCCCTGAACCACTTCCATGGTGGTACAAGCCGAAACACTGTTGTGCTTTTCATCAAGGGGCACCCAGACATGATATTGAGAACTGTTATCCGCTCAAGTATGAAGTTCAAAAGCTGATAAAGAGTGGAATGGTGTCCTTCACCCAATGCGAAAGCAAACCCATTGCCCGATCATGGAAATTTATCTGTCAACATGGTGGACGGTTGTCCCGAGGAGTTCAAAGTCTATGATGTATGTTTCATTCGAAGGTCCTTGGTGAGGATGCACAAGGATATTTGTTTAGTGAGTGATTGTGAGTATGACCATGATGGTTGTGCTATCTGCAGTGTTAATCCAAGAGGTTGTGTAATTGTGAAAAGGGACATTCAGTGGTTGATGGATGAAGGCATGATTCAAATCTTCCAATCCCTTCACTTAGGTGACGATGTGAATGTCATTGTTCCCGTTTTCAAGTACCCCGAGAGAGTGGTGATTCAGTATGATAGCAGCAACAGTAACAGTATCAGCCAAAGATCGGTATCACCTTTGGTCATACGGTTAGCGGATCTAGCCCCTTACGCATCCGATAAGGTTGTTCCTTATCAGTCTAATGCAACTATCTTGAAGGATGGTCAAGAGGTTCCATTACCTACGACCAGTTATGTCGTGAGCATTACTGATATTACCAAGGTGATCCGTAGTGGTCGAGTGTTTGTGTCGGTGTTCCCAAAAGATGTGGAAGATTCAAAAGTTAGCAAGAAGGTAGAAGTGCATGCAGCAGATCCAATTAGTGTTTTGAAGCATCATTCTAGTGAATCCAGCAATTTGAAGACTAATGATGATGATGAGGTACTTCGGTTAATAAAGAAAAGTGAGTTCAATGTGGTGGAGCAGCTGCTCCAAACCCCCTCAAAGATTTCAGTATTGTCTCTGCTTATGAATTCATAAGCACACAGAGAAGCACTGCAAAGAGTTCTTGAGTAAGCTTTTATGGAACATGATGTTACGGTGGATCAGTTTGATCATATTGTGGCTAACATCACTTCCTGCAACAATCTCAGCTTTTGTGATGAAGAACTCCCTGAGAAGGGTAGGAATCATAACTTGGCTTTGTATATCTCCATGAATTGCAAAGATGACGCTTTATCCAATGTGCTAGTTGACACCGGATCATCGTTAAATATGCTGCCGAAGTCAACATTATCAAAGTTGTCATACCAAGGAGCGCCTATGAGGTATAGTGGTGTAATCGTCAAAGCTTTTGACGGTTCATGCAAAACGGTGATTGGTGAAGTGGACCTTCCAGTGAAGATAGGTCCGAGTGACTTCCAGATTACTTTTCAAGTAATGGATATCCACCCAGCTTACAGTTGTCTATTGGTAAGGCCATGGATCCATGAGGCGGGAGCTGTTACCTCCATATTACATCAAAAACTCAAATTTGTCAAGAACGGGAAGTTAGTCATCGTTGGCAGAGAAAAGGCATTGTTGGTTAGCCAACTGTCATCTTTCTCTTACGTTAAAGTTGAGGATGAGGTTGGAACTCCGTTCCAAGCCTTATCTATTACTATTGAAAAGAGAGTTGGGGCACCTATGTCCTCATTGAAAGATGCAAGAAAGATTGTTGAAAAAGGAATTGTTAATCAGTGAGGACGAGTGGTAGAAGTCTCCGATAATAAGAGTAGAACCGGTCGGGGTTTCCAGCAAGGTTCGTCAACTGCTAAATCAGAGGATATGCAACTCAGCTTCCATGGCAGAGGGTTCATTCATGGCAATGAACAACACTTAGCTGTTGTGCTAGAGGATGATGAAGAGAAAGACTGCACCAATTTTATGACACATGGAAAGGCTTGCAACAATTGGACTACTGTTGATATTCCTGTTATTATGCATTGATCTAAGTAATTGCTTTATTTGTTTTAAAAATCCTTCTCATATGCCTAAGGGAGAAGTGAACATTATTTGGGCATTTTCAAATTGATCACCAATAAAATTAATTCTATTCATCCACATCTATGATGTTTTGTTTTTATTTTTTGCTTTATTCTGAAAATGGTAATCATAAAAAACATAAATAAACAATATAATTATCCATCTACATAATATTTGGTCACAAATTCACTTCTCTAAAATCAAAATATCAAATCATTATGCAGGTTAGTTTCTAACCCCATTGAATATAATGATCCTTCTCCTTCTCCAAATTTTGAATTCCCTGTGTTTGAGGCCGAGGAGGAAAGTTATGAAGAAGTGATTGATGAATTATCTCATCTTCTTGAGCATGAAGGAAAAGCCATTCAGCCATTCGAAGAGCAGATTGAGCTAGTCAACTTGGGTCCCGAGGATGATGTGAAGGAAGTCAAGATTAGGTCTCGATTGTGTCCAGATGTTAAGAAGGGCTTGATTAATCTTATTCGAGAGTATTCAAATGTGTTTGCTTGGTCCTATCAAGACATGCCTGGTTTGGATTCTGAGATAGTGGAGCATAGATTGTCATTGAAGCCAGAATGCCCGCCAGTTAAGAAAAAGTTGAGAAGAACGCATCCTGATATGGCAGTGAAAATCAAAGAAGAAGTGCAAAAGCAGATTGATGTCGGTTTCCTTGAGACCGTCGAGTATCCGCAATGGGTGGCCAATATTGTGCTTGTGCCAAAGAAAGATGGAAAAGTCCGCATGTGTGTTGATTATAGAGATTTGAATAAAGCCAGTCCAAAAGATGATTTCCCTCTACCACACATTGATATGTTGGTAGACAATACTTCTGAACTCAAAGTATTTTCGTTTATGGATGGATTTTCCGGATATAATCAGATCAAGATGGCACCCGAAGATATGGAGAAGACCATGTTCATTACACCTTGAGGAACATTTTGTTATAGAGTGATGCCTTTCGGTTTGAAGAACGCTGGTGCAACCTACCAAAGAGCAATGACTACTCTTTTTCATGATATGATGCATAAAGAGATTGAAGTTTATGTCGATGACATGATTGCTAAATCAAT
The DNA here is from genome assembly GCF_024323335.1 of Lathyrus oleraceus. NCBI lineage: Eukaryota > Viridiplantae > Streptophyta > Magnoliopsida > Fabales > Fabaceae > Lathyrus > Lathyrus oleraceus. Next base: position 377,786,108 of record NC_066584.1, on the reverse strand, counting down.
TGATGAAGAGGAACATGTTGAGCATTTGTTGAAGCTATTCCATCGTTTGAGGAAGTATAAACTCCGCTTGAATCCCAATAAGTGTGCTTTTGGTGTTCGTTCTGGTAAGTTGTTGGGCTTTATTGTCAGTGAGAAGGGTATTAAAGTTGATCCTGCCAAGGTCAAAGAAATACAAGAGATGCTTGTGCCCAAAACTGAGAAGCAAGTCAGAGGTTTTCTCGGCCGCTTGAATTATATCTCATGATTCATTTCACACATGACTGCCACATGTGCACCTTTATTCAAGCTTCTTTGGAGATATCAGTCTTGTGATTGGACCGAAGATTGCCAGAAAGCTTTTGACAGTACCAAAGAATATCTGTTTGAGCCTCCGATTTTGTCTTCGCCTGTTGAAGGAAGATCGTTGATCATGTATTTGATTGTGCTTGAAGATAGTATGGGTTGTGTCCTAGGTCAGCAAGATGAGACTGGAAAAAAATAATTTGCAATTTACTACCTCAGTAAGAAGTTCACCAACTTTGAAACTCGGTATTCTATGCTAGAGAAAACTTGTTGCGAATTGGCTTGGGCTGCTAAGCGTCTACGTCAGTATATGTTGAATTATACCACTTGGTTGATATCCAAAATGGATCCAATCAAGTATATATTTGAGAAGCCTGCTTTAACTGGGAGGATTGCCCATTGGCAGATGTTGTTATCAGAGTATGATATTGAATACCGATCTTAGAAAGCGATTAAAGGTAGTGTCTTGGCTGACCATTTGGCTCACCAACCAATTGAAGATTACCAGTCAGTACAATATGATTTTTCTGATGAAGAGATCTTGTACTTGAAAATGAAAGATTGTGATGAACCATTGCTTGAAGAAGGGCTAGAACCTGGTTCCCGTTGGGGCATGGTATTCGATGGAGTTATTAATCAATACGGTAATGACATTATGGTAGTGATTATTACTCCTCAAGGCACGCATTTTCCACTTATAGCTAGATTGACTTTCAAGTATACAAAGAATATGGCAGAATATGAAGCTTGTATTATGGGGCTTGAAGAGGCCATTGATCTCAGAATCAAGCATTTAGATGTCTTTGCAGATTCAGCTTTGGTTGTGAATCAGATCAAAGGTGAATGGGAGATGAATCAACCCGGTTTAATACCATATAGAGGCTAAGTGAGGAGGATTTCAACTTTCTTTACGAAGGTTGAGTTTCATCATATCCCTCGAGATGAAAACCGGATGGCAGATGCTCTTGCAACATTGGCGTCGATGATTATGGTGAAGTATTGGAATGAAGTTCCCAATTTGACTGTGATGCATCTTGATAGGCCAGCTCATGTGTTTGTTGTTGAAGAGGTCAAAGACGAGAAGTCATGGTATTATGATATAAAGTGTTTCCTCCAAAGTCAGATTTACCTGTCTGGGGCATCTTTGAAAGATAAGAAGACTTTGAGAAGATTAGCCGGCAATTTCTACTTGAATGGTGATGTTTTGTACAAGAGAAACTTCAACATGGTTTTGCTCAGATGTGTGGATAGACACGAAGCAAACTTGTTGATGACAGAAGTCCATGAAGGTTCCTTTAGTACTCATTCCAATGGGCATGCAATGGCAAAGAGGATGTTGCGAGTAGGTTACTATTGGCTGACAATGGAATCTGACTGTTACAAGTTTGTGAAGAAATGCCACAAGTGTCAAATTTATGCAGATAAGATTCATGTTCCTCCGACACTATTGAACGTCATTTCCTCCTCATGGCCCTTCTCCATGTGGGGAATTGATATGATTGGCATGATTGAGCCCAAAGCTTCGAACGGACATCGTTTCATTTTGGTGGCAATTGACTACTTCACAAAATGGGTTGAAGCGGCATCATATGCAAATGTAACCAAGCAAGTTGTTGTAAGATTTGTCAAGAATCAGATTATATGTCGTTATGGTGTGCCAAGCAAGATCATTACTCATAATGGATCGAACTTGAATAACAATATGGTGGAAGCTCTTTGTAAGGACTTCAAGATTGCACATCATAATTCTTCTCCCTACAGAGCCAAGATGAATGGGGATGTTGAAGCTGCAAACAAGAACATCAAGAAGATTATTCAGAAGATGGTTGTCACATATAAGGATTGGCATGAGATGCTCCAATTTTCTTTGCACGGGTATCGTACATCCATCTGCACTTCAACAGGGGCAACCTCTTTCTCTCTCATATATGGCATAGAAGCAGTGCTCCCCATAGAGGTTGAGATCCCGACATTACGTGTGCTCATGGAGGCCAAGTTGACTGAGGTTGAATGGTGTCAGACCAGGTATGATCAGCTGAATTTGATTAAAGAGAAGAGATTAACCGCCATGTGCCATGGTCAGTTATATCAGCAGAGAATGAAGAGAGCTTTTGATAAGAAGGTTAGACCGCGCGTATTCAAAGAAGGTGACCTTGTGCTCAAGAAGATTCTATCGTTTAAACCAGATTCTAGGGGAAAATGGACTCCTAATTATGAAGACCCATATGTTGTTAAGAAAGCCTTTTCAGGCGGTGCTTTGATTCTTACAACTATGGATGGTGAAGATTTCACTCGTCCTATGAACGCAGATGCAGTCAAGAAATACTTCGCCTAAAAAGAAAAGAACAGCTCGCTAAGTTGAAAACCCGAAAGAGCGATCCGGGCAAAAGTTAGAGACATAAAACAGAAAGAATTATCCCAATAAATTGAGTACCCACCTTGGGGCAATTTATGCAAAAATTAGGGATTATGGCAAGTAACTGCATCCTGCTGATCTTCAGATTTTGAAGACTTTGTTGAGCACAATGGTCGACGGTGATGCACTATCCCTAGTAACAGCCAAAAGCACAGTGGACATCAAGAGTTGGTAGAAGGATTAGTGGTCATTTGTATTCAATGCAACCTTTTTCCGTGTAAAGTACCATTTTCAACTTTGTAAAGATCTATGGAGTCTTGTCATTTACAGACTACCATTCCAGTAAATAAAGTTGAGCTTTATCCAATTGTTTCTACTCTTATTTAATTCAGCCAAATAGTTTTAAATTTTATTATGATCATTTTTGAAAATTTAAGTTTTAATCAAAATCATTTTTCCCAAACATATAAAAGCATGAATTTTAAGCAATCGATTTCATTTAAAAATAATATCAACAGTGGTTCGAAAGCAGTAAGCCCTAAGTGTGGAGCGTTGTTGGTTCTCCTCAAGCAGTAGGCGCAATTTCTCTTTCATCCCTGACAGCATTATTTAGTACTCGGTGTTTGTTGATTTTCTCCAAGACGATTATTGTTCGTTATTCCCCAGTGTGGTAGCCAACTGAGTTGGTTGATTAGTCCTATGCGGAGTGTTTATTCCCCAATCGAGTTTATATTTGGTTTCCAGCGGAGTAAGAATGGTTTCCTCAACAGTTCGCGTGGTTGCGGTAGAACTTTGGTTTCCCCACCAATCGCCATCAGATTCGCTCCCAGTCAGAGTTTCCTCCTGGTTTCTGAGCAGCTATTTGTGTTTATCCTCTGCATGGTTGTCTCCCATTTGATATGGTATTGACCTAAAATTCCCCGCAGACTCGATAATGGTTTTCTCAACAGATCTCCTCTTTCCCCAGCTAGGGTTGAGCCTTTGGAATGTTGATCTCTCTTTTCTCCAGTAGGTGTCTCCCTCTTTTGTGGATTGACCGAGAATTGTATCAATGATTCAAATCTGCGACACCTTTGTATCCTTTGCAATTGTTTTGTCAGCATAATCATCATATATACATATACATATACATATACATATACATATACATATACATATACATATACATATACATATACATATACATATACATATACATATACATATACATATACATATACATATACATATACATATACATATACATATACATATACATATACACTCATATAATTTCATCATTGCATCTTTTGACTCATTCTTGTGATTCTTATTCTCTGTTATGGCAGTACTTTATCCCCATACAAGTTTAGTGTTTGTCCTCCCTCAATTGTAGAGCGTCAGCCCCTTAAGCATAAAGACTTTAACCTTTCTCTTTTCCCCACTGAGTTATTTCCTCGTGGATGATTATTATTTCAGTTTCATCCCCAGTTGATTATCTGGATGGAATCATTCCCCTTGAGTTATATCCTCATTGGGTTGAGTCTTGATTGACTGCTTCTTTCTAGATCTTACCTAAATAGATGCTTTGGGTCCCCTAAGAGTTTATTACCCAGTAACTGGTAATATTCTTCTTAGTTTGCAGTTTGCTACTTCTTGCCCAATACCCGACAAAAGTACCCCTGCTTTCTCCTCGGTGGAGTCCCCAGCGGATTCATTTTTATGTTTCCCTAGGAAGTATATCCTTGATATGTTCATCCTAACCAATGACGGATATTTTCTTCCCCTGTTTGAGTTTATCCTTGATATGTTCATCCTAACCAATGAAGGATACTCTCATCTTTGGTATTCTACCCAGTAAAAGGGTAGTTGTAATCCCTATTTTTGTTTCCCAGAGAGTTAATCCTTTATATGTTCATCCTAGCCGATGACGGGTTTCCTTCTCTTTGTGGTCTTCTGCCCAGTGACCGGTAGTTGTAAATCCTGCTTTTCTTTTCCCCTTGTAAAGTTTATCCTTGATATGTTCACTTTAACCGGTGACAGATACTCTCTTTGATGGTGTTCTATCTAGTAACTGATAGATGTAATTCCTATTTTCTTCCTCGTATAGTCTATCCTTGATATGTTCATCTTAACCGATGACAGATATTCTCTTCAATGGTATTCTATCCAGCATTCGATAGATGTAATTCCTCCTTTTTGTTTTGTTGGTTTATCCTTGATATGTTCATCTTAACCGATGGCGGATATCCTCCTTAACATCCCCAGGCAAGTTTATCCTTGATATGTTCATCTTAACCGATGACGGGTTTTCTTTCTTTTGAGTTTATCCTTGATACGTTCATCATAATCGGTGATGGATATTCTCATCTTTGGTCTTCTGCCCAGTAACTGGTAGTTGTAAATCCTATTTCTGCAGTTTTCCCCAGCAAGGCTATTCTTACCCAGTAACCGATAATGAAAACTCCCCCCTGGCGGTTCCCAGCGAGTCATCCTTGATATGTTCATCCTAACCGATGACGGGTGTCCTCTCTATTAGATCTTTATTATCTCCTTACCTAGTAGCAGGTAACCGATAATAGATTTGTGCTCCTCCTGTGTTGAAGTTTATTTCTTCCCCAGTTGAGTTGAGTGCGTATTTCCTTAGTGAAATATATTTTTTCCTGCATGATTCAAGTATGTCAGTTTTATCCTGATCTACTCGTTTCCCCTGCAGATGTTTTTGTTTCCCTGGCTGAGTCTTTCCATGTTTATGGAATTCCTCTAGTCACTCAGCAGTTTTTAAGTGGTAGCCTAGCCTACGCATAACCCTTTTATCCCCTTAGAGTCTCTGTCTCCCTAGTGAGTTTCCTTACGGAATGCATTTGTGCTCCTGCGGACTTTTGGTCGCTCTGATTTCCTTTCCTTTGTGGAAACATTTCCCCACAGGAAATTTGCTTTTACATTCATATCATATGCATCATGAGGTCTCTTAGGGACCAAAATTTGTTTCTATATATTGTTATTTAAGCCCATTCTACTGAGTCGATATGAAGATTTTAACCTTCACCTCCTCAGTTAGAATGTCCTTAAATAGGGGCAGTTTCATCATATGCATTATCATTGGGATCATACATTGGCGTCCTCCTTACCCCTTCTTTCATTGGGTTTGTTTTGGGAGATATCACCAAGCACCATGTGATTGTATCATAATTTTATATTATTATTTTACTAACCAAAATTCCAAAAATATGTCTTTGTATTTTCCTAACTCTTTTATAGGAAGGGCATGATCACCATTGATCTATCAAGTTCATATCTAGGGTTTGAGACCCTCATGGCTAAGAGCACAACTAAGGAATGATCCAAAATGTCTCTAAGCATCATATATGATTCCCCATGATCTTTACATGTTATTTTGATCAAAGTTTCTTTAAGAGTTTGGAATTGGTTTGCCTTGGAAACCCTAGTTTGTCTGGGTATCTTGAGTAACTTCTTCAATAAGCATCCTCATCAATTGATCAAATACTTAAAAGGACACTTAAAAATTCATCATCTTATGCATATATGATCTACCATGATCCTAAAAAGTCAATATAATTGCAAGTTAGCAAGTTGGTTGATGGTGGTTGGCCAGATGAATTCATCTGATCAAAACTGGGTCTCCCCAGACCCTATCTCCTACACTTTTCACCATATGAAAATGATTCCAAGAGTAAAGTTACTCTAAATGACATTCCTAACAACTTTCAAGTTGAGGTCTAGAGATAATTTTGCTTAGAAAGTCATTTTCTATGTTGAAACATTATAGGTCATTTTGTCTAAACCCTAATTTGAAAGTCAACTTCCCAAGGACATAACTTGCTCATTTTATAAGATGAAAGATTTCCAAGTTGCACAATCAAATTCAAAATGTCTACTTCAACTTTGATGTTTGGAGTGAAATATAAATCAACTTTTATGAGCATGTGATATGAGGATACATTATAGGTCATTTTGGACCAATACCATTGAACAAGTGATTTTCCTCAACTTCAAAAATGCATAACTCCCTCATTCTAAATCCAAATGATGTCAAAATGGTGACCATTTTTAAGGTTTTTTAAACATCTACAACTTTGAGAAAGACACTTTTCTCATTTTGAGCTCACATAATAAGTTAAGCAAGGTGGAATATTGAAGTATATGACTTGACACTTAGAAAAAATTTCAACATGTTGAAATTTCCAAACTTCCACCTCAAATTTCACCATGATACAAGTTCCAAATGGAAAAGTGTTCAACATAAGAATTGTTCCTATTGATCTAAGCTTTCCAAACAGTCTTGATTCATTCATTTTGGATAATGTTTTCTAGGGCTGCACATGGTGTTAACAGGTCTGCATCATTTGGCAAAATCAAAACTTCAAATAACCATTTCACATTGCCTTGCCATTCAAGCTTCATTGAAACTTCAGCACAGTTGAATTTGGACCTTAGTTCATTACTTCATGGGCCTGTACACGCCCATGCAAGCTTGACATGACATTCCCAATTTTGGAAGAAATTTAAAGTGTGCAAATAACACTTCAATTTGCTATAAATAGGGACCCACTGAGCTCATTTGAAAGGATCCTTGTGCACCAACTTTGCCTCCACTCTTCAAACCCTCACAATTCAAAGGAAAACCTGGTAATTTTCACTTGAAAATTGAGTTTGAATCTCACTATTTAGAGATTCAAAAACTCTAGGATCCAAAGCTTCTTACCATTGCTAATCCATTTCTGCAAGCTATTGGAGCAAGATCAAACAAGAATTGAAGCAAGAGAGATCAAGTTCTGCACAGCATTGAAGGTATTTTCCAGATTTTTTTCTTCTCTTTGATTCTCACTCAATTCTCATCAATTCTCTTGGATCTTTGGTTGTCTAAAGTCCTACAAATGTAGGCAAGAAGATTGAGTTGCTTTGAGGTCAAATCGAAGCAACTCAGTTGACGCACCTCAAAATTTAACTCATCATATCTTTCTATATGTTTGGAGTTAGTGAAAATTGAGGTCAGATTTGTGTTCTACGCCATTTTTTCTTTCAGATCATGTCCTTTTTTTCATTTTAGTCATGGTGATGATTGAACCAGTCCGACGAGGTTCGCTTGAGAAGGTGATCGGAGATTTGCTCCGATGATGCGTTGGCACGGTTCAGAACCATTGATCCAGTTTAAAATGTTTTAATCACAAGTGTTGGTTTAGATGGCCAGTTGCGTGGCACGCTGACTAAGTTCCATCATGGAACGCGCGTTTGTGTCCACTTGATTTGCCACCTTAATTAATAAGGGAGATCAAGTGGTCCACGTTTTTTTGTATTTTCTGATTTTCATTTTATTCCTTTGATTTTCATTAATTCATATTAATTTTAATATTGATCCAAAAAATATGAGAGTTTCACCAAAAAAATTCAAATAAAATCCTCTTTCATATTTTGAATTAAAATTATTTTTTGGATCATTATTAATATTTTTCATAATTTAATTAATTTTGTGAATATTTTTAATTATTTAAAAATACTTTTAAGTTTCCAAAAATTCTGAATTTTTTTCTCCAAGGTCCTTTGACCTTGTTTGACCTATGATAAATCTCATGGCCATTTCTTTGGTGTTTTGATGAGGTTTTAGGAATTTGACCAACCATATTTAATTTAATGGATTATTTTTAGTATTTTTAAATTGAATAAATGTCAAATAATTGTGTTGAGCCATTTGGATTGACTTTGTAAGTTTTACTTGTGTTGTTGGGCCTTGGTCAAGGTTGATTTGACTTTGTTAGGTTAAGATCATTGAATTTAGGGGATTGATGGAATGTACATTCCATCTCCCAAAATGAATGAATGATCTTAATTTGGTAAAAGTCCTCCCTTGTCCAATTTGAGTTTAATCCACTTCCCCTCCCTCTTCATCTCATTCCTCTTCTTTATGCATTCATGTCATGGACCTATGATATCTCTATATCCTAAGGCTAGTTGATTGCAAAATCAACATAAGTATGGATAAGATTAGGTCATCACTTTTGCATATTCTTTTTGTGTGTGGTATGTTTCATCAATATAGTCCATTATACTATGTCTCTAACATGCATTAACACCAAAATTCTATTGCCCGACCTCAAATAGTTGTGACTTCTACATAAGTCCAATTACGATTGCTTAACATAACGTTAAATTTTGACACAAAAGGCATAGCATTCTAGTTAGTGAGATTGTAAGTCTCCCCTCTTTCATGGTATTTTTTTGAAACTTGGCCTTTTTTCCTTCCTTTGGAAGATGTCTTGGTTCAAGGATCCATGCTTGTGATAAGTGGCTTGAGTATTCTCCAAAGAATGACATAAAATAAAAGCAAAAGCAAAAGTCATACTAACTTCTAACTCATTAACAACTAACATTTAATTTTAAGTCATTTACTTTTAATGAAATTTAATTTCAAGCCTTTATTCATTTGCCATTGTTCATACCATTCTAATTGTTTATGTTAATGTCATTTTCACTTTGTCCATTTGGACCATATTGTGTCATATATTGTGATTGTGAATATTGTGTTTGTTTGTGTGATCTTGGACCATTAATGTACATAATAAGAACAAAAACCTTAAAAAATATCTTGTGTGGACTGTTTGTTTGATCTGAGACAATTGGACTTAGAATTTAGGCAACACTCCCTATGCAAAGGACTTGGCGAATGCCAACTTTTATGAAACCAAGTGCTTGCAATTTGAAACTTCATCTGATACATCATTGAAGATCCATTTAAGTTCATTTGCAACATGATCATTGTGAAGTAGTTACTTTGAACCTGTGACTTGTGGAATTCATCTGCTACATGGGCCAATTTGAAGAAGATCATGGAGTTGCTAAGCTTGGATGTGGCTATCTTTAATTGATGTCTTGCTCTTAAAGTTGATATTTAGTGCATTGTTTGTTGCTTGATTCTAATGTCCAAGGGAATTTGGGTTTCTATATGACATTCTTATCTATTGGATTGCAGCCCATTGGTCAGATCTTTTCAACTCTCAACTTTTAAATTTATGCTTACGATTAGTCTCTTCATCTCTTCCCATTTTCTTTAATTTTAAAATCTCTCCCTCCTTGTAAAAAAACTTCTTTGCGTCTGCCTGTTTTTTCTAAACATAGACCATATTGCAAATTAGAAACTTTGGCCTTATGCCATTGCATTTTCAAACTTCTTTTCTCAAACAAACTTGTAAATATACTTAATTATGCCTGACTTAAAACCTTCAAAAAAAGCTAAAAATAACTATCTCATTCAAACCATTTTTAGGCCTTTGTGCCTTTCAAACTTAATCTTTGTTAAAAGCAATGCATCCACTTTGAAATTTATACCACGAACTACGATGTTTTGATCCCTCATTTTAAGTTGGTACGTAGGCACAAGTCTGAAGGTCTTGTCAAACACAAAAATATAATTAATGAATTATTTTCTCATCCCTCCATTCTATTTGTTTGTAAACATCATTTTGTACAAAATACATATGCACACAAAAAAGGGCTCCCTAGGAGCACCTAGGACACTTTGGGTGCTAACACCTTCCTTCTGTGTAACCAACCCCCTTACCTGTAATCTCTGGCATTTTATTAGTTGTAGCGGTAAATTCATGATCATCAAGCTATGGATAAGCTAGAGATCAAATAACAAGAGTCGCCACCACGCTTTTATTGTTTCCAAGGGAAAAGGGAAAAAGTACGAAAAAAACCCAGAAGTAAGAAGTTTCCAAATCAAAACTAATAAAACGTTAGAGATTACAGGTAAGGGGGTTGGTTACACAGAGGGAAGGTGTTAGCATCCAAAGTGTCCTAGGTACTCCTAGGGAGCCCTTTTTGTATGCATATGTATTTGGTACAAAATGATGTTTACAAATAAATAGAATGGGGGGATGAGAAAAGAATTCAATAATTATATTTTTGTGTTTGACAAGCCCTTCGGACTTGTGCCTACGTACCAACATAAAAATGAGGGATCAAAACCTCGTAGTTCGTGATAAAAATTTCAAAGTGGGTGCATTGCTTTTAATAAAAATTAAGTTTGAAAGGCACTAAGGCCTAAAAATGGTTTGAATGAGTTAATTCTTTTTTTGCTTTTTTGAAAGTTTAAGTCAAGTATAGTTAAGTTTATTTACAAATTTGATTTAAGAAAAGAAGTTTGAAAAGCCAATGGCATAAGGCCAAAGTTTCGATCTTTTTGCAAAGTGGTCAAAGTTTAGAACAAAATAAGTTCAATCAAAGAAGATTTTGAAAAGGGAGGGAGGGATTTTGAAATTAAAGAAATGGGGAGAAGATGAAGAGACTAATCCTATGCACAAAATTAAAAATTAAGAGTTGAAAAGATCTGACCAAATGGGTAGCAGTCCAATAGACAAGAATGTCAATAGAAACCCAGAATTCCCTTGGACATTCAGAATCAAGCAACACACAAATGCATAATTATATTATCTTGAAGAGCCAAGGCATCAAATAAAGATAGCCACATCCAAGCTTTATGCATTCCATGATCTTCTTCAAATTAGCCCATGTAACAGATGAATTCCACAAGTCACAGGCCCAAAATAACAGCTTCATAATGATCATGTTGCAGATGACTTAGAGGGATCTTGAATGATGTAACAGATGAAGTTTCAAATTGCAAGCACTTGGTTTCATAGAAAGTTGGCATTGGCCTAGTCCTTTTAGCATAGGAATGTTGCCTAAGTTCTAAGTCCATTTGTCCAAGATCAAGCCAACAGTCCACACAAAAGTTTTTTAGGGTTTTTGTTCTTATTATGTACATTAATAGTCAAAGACCATACAAACAAGCAAAGTATACACAAACAAGATATATCACACAATATGGTCCAAGTGGACAAAGTAAAAATTTCATTAACATAAACAATTAAAATGGTATGAATAACGGCAAATGAATAAAGGCTAGAATTAAATGACATTAAAGTAAATGACTTGAAGTCGCAACTATTTGAGACCGGGAAACAAAATCTTGGTGTTAATGCATGTTAGAGACATAGTATAATGGACTATTCTCATGAAACATACCACACACAAAAAGAATATGCAAAAGAGGTGGCCTAATCTCATCCATACTTATGTTGATTTTTCAATCAACTAGCCTTAGGACTTTGAGATATCATAGGCCAAATGAAATGGATGCATAAAGAAGGGGAATGAGATGAAGAGGGAGGGGAATTGATCAAAACTCAAATTGATCAAAGGAGGACTTTTACCAAATTAATATCATCCATTCATTTTGGGAGATGGAATGTACATTCCATCAATCCCCTAAATCCAATGATATTAACTTGACAAAGTCAAATCAACCTTGACCAAGGCTCAACAACAAGAGTCAGTCTCAAACAAATCATCACAATTGGTCAACAAAAATTATTTGGCAACTATTCAAATTAAAAATACTAAAATAATGCATTTAAATTAAATATGGTTTGTCAAATTCCTAAAACCTTATCAAAACACCAAAGAAATGGCTATGATATTTATCATAGGTCAAACAAGGTCAAAGGACCTTGGAGAAAAAAATTCAGAATTTTTTAAAGACTTAAAAGTATTTTTAAACAATTAAAAATAATCATAAAATCAATTAAATCATGAAAAATATTAATAATGATCCAAAAAATAATTTTAATTCAGAATATGAAAGAGGAAACTATTTGAAATTTTTTGGTGAAACTCTCATATTTTTTGGATTAATATTAAAATTAATATGAATTAATGAAAATAAAAGGATTAAAATGAAAATCTGAAAATAGCAAAAAACGTGTGCCACTTGATCTCCCTCATTAATTGAGGTGGCAGATCAAGTGGACTACAACGCGCATTCCACCAAACACACGAGTCAGTGCGCTGCAGGGATGGTAATCACAGTGGACGCGTGAGATTAAAACATTTTAAAACAGATCAATGGCTCTGAACACTTCCAGCGCATCGCTGGAGTCCAAAGGTCGGTCATCTTCTCCGGTGACCCTGGCCGGACTGGTTCACTCATCACCATCAAGAAAATGAAAAAGGAGGACATGATCTGAAAGAAAAAATGGCGTAGAGCACGAATCTGACCTCAATTTTAACTAACTCCACATATACAGAAAGATATTAGGAGTTGAATTTTGAGGTGTGTCAACTGCGTTGCTTCGATTTGACCTCTAAGCAACTCAATCTTCTTGCCTATATTGGTAGGACTTCAGACAACCAAAGATCCAAGATAATTGAGCAGAATTGAGAGAGAATCGAAGAGATGAAGTTTTCTGAAAATTACCTTCAATGTTATGTAGTTCTTGATGTTGCTTGCCCCAAACACGATCTGATCATACTTGAGAAGCTAGCAGGAAGTGATTGATGAGGTTGTAAGGCTTTGGATCCTGGAGTTTTTTAATCTCCAACAGTTGAGATTCAAACTCAAATTTCAAATTGAAATTTATCAGGTTTTCCTTTGGAATGAGAGGGTTTCAATGGGGGGCAAAGTTGGCGCGCAAAGTCTGATTCAAATGAGCACAGAGGTCATGTATTTATATCATAAATGAATGATATTTGCACACTTCAAATTTTGTCCAAATTTAGCAATGTTGATGGCACGAGTTCATGGGCATGTGTAGGCCCATGATGCAATGCAAAAAGGTCCAAAATTAATCCAAATGAAGTCTGAATGGAAGCTTGATTGGCAAGGCAAAGTGAACTGAAGTTTTGAAGTTTGAGTCTTTCCAATTATGCAGCCCTGTTAAAGCCATGCGCAGACCTAGCAAACCTCATCCAAAATGCATGAACTTGGATTATTTGGAAACCTTGGATCAAGGGTAACAAGTTTTATGTTCAACACTTTTTCATTTGGAGCTTGGAACGTGGAAAATTTTGAGGTGGAAGTTTGGAAATTTCATCATGTTGAAAATTTTTCTAAGTGTCAAGCCATATATCTCAATATTCCACCTTACTTAACTTTTTATGTGAGCTTCAAATGAGAAACGTGTCTTCCTCAAACTTGTAGCTATTTCGAAAACCTTCAAAATGGTCACAAATTTAATGTCATTTGGATTTAGAATAATAGAGTTATGCATTTTTGAAGTTTGGAAAAATCACTTGTTCAATGGTATAGGTCAAAAATAACCTATAATGTAACCTCATATCACATGCTCATAAAAGTTGAATTAGCTCTCAATCCAAACATAAAGTTGAAGTAGACATCTTTCATTTGATTGTGAAACTTGGAAATCTTTCATCTCGTAAAAACTAAGCAAGTTACGGCCTTGGGAAGTTGACTTTCAAATTAGGGTTTAGACAAAATGACCTATAATGTTTCAACATAGAAAATGATTTTCCAAGAAAAAATAGATCTAGGTATCAACATGAAAGTTGTTTGGAATGTTATTTAGAGTAACTTTTCTATTGGAATCATTTTCATATGGTGAAAATTGTAGGAGATAGGGTCTAGGGAGACCCAGTTTTGATTAGATGAATTCATCTGGCCAACCACCATCAACCAACTTGCTAACCTTCAATTATTTGGACTTTCTAGGCTCATGGTAGATCATATATTCATAAGATGATGAATTTTGAAGTGTCCCTTGAGAAATTTGATCAATTGGTGAGATAGCTTGTTAGAGAAGTTACTCTAGATACCCAGTCAAACTAGGGTCTTCAAGGCAAATCACCCTCAAACTCTTGAAGAAAACTTGATCAATATGACATGTAGGAATCAAAGGAACTCATATATGATGTTTGTAACCATTCTTGGATCAATTCATGGTTGTGCTCTTTGTCATTAGGGTCTTTAAACCCTAGATATGAACTTGATAGATCAATGGAGATCATGCCCTACCTACAAAAGAGTTATGCAAATGCAAAGACATGTTTTTGGTATTTTGGTTAGTAAAATGATAAAATACAAGTATGATACAATCACATAGTGCTTGGTGATCTCTCCCAAAACAAACCCAATGAAAGAGGGGTAAGGAGGATGCCAAGGTATGATCCCAATGTTAATGCTTATGATGAAATTGCATGAGGGATCTTAGGATCAAAATTGGGGTCTTACAGCTGCCCATATTTAAGGACATTCTAACTGGGGAGGCAAAGGTTAAAATCTTCATGTCGACTCAGTAGAATGGGCTTAAATAACAACATATAGAAATAAATTTTGGTCCCTAAGAGACCTCATGATGCATATGATATGAATGTAAAAGTTAATGCCCTGTGGGGAAATATTGCCACAAAGTAAAAGAAATTAGAGAGACCGAAAATCCGCAGGAGTATAATGTATTCCATAAGGAAAACTCACTGGGGAGACAGATACTCGGGGGGATAAAGGGAGTTGTGCATAGGCCAGGCTACGACTTAAAACTACTGGGGGACTCGAGGAATTCCATTCAAACATGGAAAAGACTCAGTCGGGGAACAACAACATCTGCAGGGGATTCGAGTAAGTCAGGATAAAACTGAAGTACTTGAATCATGCAGGGAAAAGCGATTTCACTAAGGAAATGCGCACTCAACTCAACTGGGGAAGAAATAAACTTTAACACAGGAGGAGCAAAAATCTATTATCTACTACCTGTTACTAGGTGAGGAGATAATAAAGATCTGACAGAGAGGATATCTGTTATCGATTAAGATGAACATATCAAGGATGACTCGCTGAGAAATGCCAGGAGGGAGTATTCATTACCGGTTACTGGGTAAGAATAGCCTTGTTGGGGAAAACTGCAGAAAAATAGGATTTACAACTACCAGTTACTAAGTAGAAGACCAAAGGATGAGAGTATATGTCATCGGTTAGGATGAACATATCAAGGATAAACTCAACAGGGAAGAAAATCTGTCATCGGTTAAGATGAACATATCAAGGATAGACTTGCCTGGGATTGTCAAGAAGGATATCCATCATCGGTTAAGATGAACATATCAAGGATAAACCAATTGAGCAAAAAGTAGGAATTACATCTATCGAATGCTGGATAGAAGACCATCAAAGAGAAAATCCGTCACCGGTTAAGATGAACATATCAAGGATAGACTCTGAGAGGGGAGAAAATAGGAATTACATCTATCAGTTACTAGATAGAATACCAAGAGAGAGAATCTGTCACTGGTTAAAGTGAACATATCAAGGATAAACTCTGCGGGAGGAAATAGGGTTTACAACTACCGGTTACTGGGTAGAATACCAACAAAGAGAAAATCTATCACCGGTTAGGGTGAACATATCAAGGATTAACTCTGCGAAGGGGACAAAAGCAGGATTTACAACTACCGGTTACTGGGTAGAAGACCGCAAAGAGAAGGAAACCCGTCATCAGTTAGGATGAACCTATCAAGGATTAACTCTCTAGGGAACAAGAATAGGGATTATAACTATCTTTTTACTGGGTAGAATACCAAAGGATGAGAGTATCCGTCATCGGTTAGGATGAACATATCAAGGATAAACTCAGGCAATAGAGAGAAAGATATCTGTCATCGGTTAGGATGAACATATCAAGGATATACTTTCCGGGGAATCATGAACAAATGAATCCACTAGGAACTCCACTGCTGGGAAAACAAGGGTACTTTTGTCGGGTATTAGGCAAGAAGTAACAAACTGCAAACTAAGAAAAATATTACCAGTTACTGGGTAATAAGCTCTTAGGAGACTCAAAGCATCTATCTAGGCATGGTCTAGAAAGAAATAGTCAATCAAGACTCAACCCAATGAGGATATAACTCAAGGGGAGTAATTCCATCCAGATAAACAACTAGGGAAGAAACTGAAGTAATAATCATCCACGAGGAAACAACTCAGTGGGGAAGAGGAGAAAGGTTAAAGTCTTTCTGCCTAAGGGGCTGACACTCTATAATTGAGGGAGGACAGACACCGAACTCGTATGGGGATAAAGTACCGCCATACAAAGAATGAGAATATCAAATCGACATATCAAACAAATATGATGGTGCCAATATGCAATGATGAAATCATATGAATGTATATGTATATGTATATATGATGATTATGCTGACAAAACGATCACGAAGGATACAAAGGTATCGCAAAGGATTTGAATCATCGGTATGATCCCCAGTCAATCTACAAAAAGAGGGAGACCACTGTTGGAGAACAGAGAAATCAACAAACCAAAGGCTTAAATCTAGCCGAGGGAGGAGATCTGTTGAGGAGAGGAGAAGTTATCGAGTCTGCAGGGAATTTTAGGTCAACACCATATCAAATGGGAGACAACCATACAGAAGATAAACACAAAACAGTTGCTCAGAAACCAGGAGAAAACTCTGACTGGGAGCGAGTCGGATGGCGACTGGTGGGGAAACATGAACCCTATTGGGGAATACAGAAACACTGCCAGGGAAATAACACGGCGTAAGGTACTGAATCAACCAACTTAGCTGGGGAAAAGAATCAGAACTCTGCTAGGGAACAAACACTTTGCAAAGGAACCGGATCAACACAGACAACTAGGGATACCCGAAGGGTTAACTGCTTGGGGAACCTCTGATGCTTAGCACTTAAGGACTTGCTGCTCTTGAAGTGTTGTTGATACTTCCTTTTAATTTGCTTTGAAAATTTCTTGTTTTTATATGTTTTAAGAAAAAGATTTAAAAATTTTAAATTTTCAAAATGATCATAATAAAATTTAAACTACTGGCTGAAGTAAATAAGAGTAGAAACAATCGGATAAAAGCTTAACTTTATTTAATGGGATGGTAGTCTGTAAATGACAAGACTCCATAGATTTTTACAAAGTTGAAAATGGTAATTTACATGGAAAAGGGTTACATTGAA
Source organism: Lathyrus oleraceus (assembly GCF_024323335.1). Lineage (NCBI taxonomy): Eukaryota > Viridiplantae > Streptophyta > Magnoliopsida > Fabales > Fabaceae > Lathyrus > Lathyrus oleraceus. The sequence goes on along the minus strand of NC_066584.1, from coordinate 377,768,706 downwards.
TACAAATTATCCTTAGTCCTTCTACCAACTCTTGATATCCATTGTGCTCTTGACCGCCACCGGGATGATGAATCGACGTTAACCCTTGTGCTCAAAGTTCTCCAAAATTGGATGATCAGTAGACTACACTTACTTGCCATAATTCCTAATTTTTGCATAAGTTGCCCCAAGGTGGGGTACTCAACTTATCGGGAAATTCTTTTTTGTTTTTATGTCTCTAATTTTTGCCTGGATTGCCCTTTCGGGTGTTCAGTCCACTGAGACGCTCTTTTTTGCCTAAGCCGCCCTTTTGGGTTTTCAACTTAGCGAGTTGTTCTTTTCTTTTTAGGCGAAGTATTTCTTGACTGCATCTGCGTTCACCGGACGAGTGAACTCTTCACCATCCATAGTTGTAAGAATCAAAGCACCGCCTGAAAAGGCTCTCTTGACAACATATGGGCCTTCATAATTAGGAGTCCATTTCCCCTTAGAGTCTGGTTTGAACGATAGAATCTTCTTGAGCACAAGGTCACCTTCCCTGAACACACGAGATCTGACCTTCTTATCAAAAGCTTTCTTCATTCTCTATTGATATAACTGACCATGACACATGGCAGTTAATCTCTTCTCTTCAATCAAATTCAGCTGATCAAACCTGGTCTGACACCATTCAGCCTTAGTCAACTTGGCTTCCATGAGCACACACAATGAAGGAATCTCAACCTCTACGAGGAGCACTGCTTCCATGCCATATACAAGAGAAAAAGGGGTTGCCCCTGTTGAAGTGCGGACGGATGTACGATACCCATGCAAAGCAAACGGGAGCATCTCATGCCAATCCTTATACGTTACAACCATCTTCTGAATAATCTTCTTAATGTTCTTATTTTCAGCTTCAACAACCCCATTCATCTTAGACCTGTAGGGAGAAGAATTATGATGTGCAATCTTAAAATCTTTGCAAAAGGCTTCCACCATATTGGTATTCAAGTTCTATCCATTATCGGTAATGATCTTACTTGGCACACCATACCGGCATATAATTTGATTCTTGATAAACCTCACAACAACTTGCTTGGTTACATTCGCATACGATGCCGCTTCAACCCATTTAGTGAAGTAATCAATTTCCACCAAAATGAAACGATGTCCATTCAAAGCTTTGGGCTCAATCATCCCAATCATATCAACTCCCCACATGGAGAAGGGCCATGGGGAAGAAATAACATTCAATAGTGTCAGAGGAACATGAACCTTATCAGCATAAATTTGACACTTGTGGCATTTCTTCATAAACTTGCAACAGTCAAATTCCATTGTCAGCCAATAGTAACCTGCTCGCAACATCTTCTTTGCCATTGCATGTCCATTGGAATGAGTACCAACGGAACCTTCATGCACTTCAGTCATCAACAAGTCTACTTCGTGTCTATCCACGCATCTGAGAAAAACCATGTCGAAGTTTCTCTTGTACAGTATATCACCATTCAAGTAGAAATTATCGGCTAATCTTCTCAAAGTCTTTTTATCTTTCAAAGATGCCCCAGGCGAGTAAATCAGACTTTGAAGGAAACATTTGATGTCGTAATACCACGGCTTCTCATCTTCGATCTCTTCAACAACTAACATATGAGTTGGCCTATCAAGACGCATTATAGACAAATTAGGAACTTCATTCCAATACTTCACTACAATCATTGATGCCAACATTGCAAGAGCATCTGCCATTCGGTTCTCATCTCGAGGAATATGATGAAACTCAACCTTTATAAAGAAAGTTGAAATCCTCCTCGCATAATCTCTATATGGTATTAAACCTGGTTAATTTGTCTCCCATTCTCCTTTGATTTGATTTACAACCAAAGCGGAATCTCCAAAGACATCTAAATACTTGATTCTGAGATTCATGGCCTATTCGAGCCCCATAATGCAAGTTTCATATTCTGCCATGTTCTTTGTACACTTGAAAGTCAATCTAGTTGTAAGTGGAAAATGTGTGCCTTGAGGAGTAATGATCACTGCCCCAATTCCATTTCCATATTGATTAGCAGCTCCATCAAATACCATGCCCCAGCGGGAACCAGGTTCTGGCCCTTCTTCAAGCAATGGTTCATCACAATCTTTCATTTTCAAATAAAAAATCTCTTCATCAGGAAAATATACTCTACTGACTGGTAATCTTCAATTGGTTGGTGAGCCAAATGGTCAGCCAAAATACTACCTTTGATTGCTTTCTGAGATCGGTATTCGATATCATACTCTGATAACAACATCTGCCAACGAGAAATCCTCCAAGTTAAAGCAGGTTTCTCAAATATATACTTGATCGGATCCATTTTGGATATTAACCAAGTGGTATGATTCAACATATACTGATGCAGACGCTTAGCAGCCCATGCCAATGCGCAACAAGTCTTCTCAAGCATAGAATACCGAGTTTCATAGTTGGTGAAATTCTTACTGAGGTAGTAAATTGCAAATTCTTTCTTTCCAGTCTCATCTTGCTGACCAAGAACACAACCCATACTATCTTCAAGCACAGTCATATACATGATCAACGGTCTTCCTTCAACAGGCGGGGACAAAATTGGAGGCTCAAGCAGATATTCCTTGATACTGTCAAAAGCTTTCTGGAAATCTTTGGTCCAATCACAAAACTGATCTTTCCGAAGAAGCTTGAATATAGGTGCACATGTGGCAGTCATGTGGGAAATGAATCTGGAAATATAATTCAAGCGGATGAGAAATCCTCTGACTTGCTTCTCAGTTTTGGGCGCAGGCATCTCTTGTATTGCTTTGAACTTGGCAGGATCAACTTCAATACCCTTCTCGCTGACAATAAAGCCCAACAACTTACCAGAACGAACACCAAAAGTACATTTATTGGGATTCAAGCGGAGTTTATATTTCCTCAAACGCTGGAATAACTTCAACAAATGCTCAACATGTTCCTCTTCATCAATCAATTTAGCAATCATGTCATCGACATATACTTCAATCTCTTTATGCATCATATCATGAAAAAGAGTAGTCATTGCTCTGTGGTAAGTTGCACAGGCATTCTTTAGACCGAAAGGCATCACTCTATAACAGAATGTTCCCCAAGGTGTGATGAATATGGTTTTCTCCATATCTTCGGGTGCCATCTTGATCTGATTATATCCGGAAAATCCATCCATAAATGAAAAGACTTTGAATTTAGCAGTATTGTCTACCAACATATCAATGTGTGGCAGAGGGAAATCATCTTTTGGACTGGCTTTATTCAAATCTCTATAGTCGACACACATGCGGACTTTTCCATCTTTCTTTGGCACGGGCACAATATTGGCCACCCATTGCGGATACTCAGCGGTCAAAAGGAAATTGGCATCAATTTGCTTCTGAACTTCTTCTTTGATCTTCACGACCATATCAGGATGCGTTCTTCTCAACTTCTGCTTGACTGGCGGGCATTCTGGCTTCAACGGCAATCTATGCTCCACAATCTCAGAATCCAAACCAGGCATGTCTTGATAGGACCAAGCAAACACATCTGAATACTCTCGAAGAAGATCAATCAACCCCTTCTTGACATTTGGACACAGTCGAGACCCAATCTTGACTTCCTTCACATCATCTTCGGAACCCAAGTTAACTAATTCAATTTGCTCTTCGAACGGCTGAATGGTCTTTTCATCTTGCTCAAGAAGACGAGATAACTCATCACTCACTTCTACATCACTTTCCTCCTCGGCTTCAAACACAGAGAATTCAAAATTTGGAGAAGGAGAAGGATCATTGTATTCAATGGGGTTAGAAACCAACCTGCATAATGATTTGATATTTTGATTTTAGAGAAGTGAATTTGTGACTGTAGCGGGGTATTCGTTACCTTTAGATTTATTGACTAAATCAAAAGTAAACCATACAAGTCGAGTCGCCACCGCACTTCTATTTATCCAAAGGAATGGTTAGAAAGCGAACAAAAACCTAAAAGTTTTATCGAATCAAAAACTAGTAAAAATGTCAGAGATCGGGGTAAGGGGGTTGGTTATGCAATGGGAAGGTGTTAAGCACCCAAAACATCCTAGGTACTCCTAGGGAGCCCTTTTCACACTTGTTGTAAGGTTGGTATTTTTTAAAATTTGTTTGTGCAAACACGATTGAAGAGATGAGAAGAGAATATACAAGTTATTTACATTTTGTGTTTGGATGGATAAACCCATTGCCTACGTACCATCTTAAAAAAAGATTGGGATCAAAACTTCGTAGTTTGGGGTAAAAATCTCAAAATGAGTTGGTGAATTGATTGGTCCAAAAGCTTTAAAGTCTTTTGTTATCCAAGGGAGAAAACTCAACCTAAAACCACAAATCCACCATGTGAGGATAGCTATAACATGCTAGTGAGGGGTTAACCCTATAATAAGCATGGAAGACTCATTGTCCATCACTAAGGATATAGGTGAGTATTACATCTACCTCAAGGATAACTCAAACCTAATAGCTAAAGGTTATGAAAAGTTTTGATTAAGAAAGTGGCCATCGAAACCACAAAAAAGTATTTGAATGAGTTATATTTACCAATGAAAAGTCTTTACAAAATGTGGTCAAAGTGGGTTTAAAGATTCAATTCAAAATAAGTGTTATGAAAAGAAAGTTTGAAAATCAAAAACATAAGGCTTAGGTTTCTAATGTTGGAAAAGAAGTGTTAAATGTTTGCACAAAAGTTTTGGCTTGGGTTAGAGTGGAGGGAAGAAGAAGAATGGCTAAAGTCCTAAACATACAAAAGATAAGGGATAAGAAACAAGACCACAAATGGAGTTCCTCTCTTGAGATCATATTGATGATCCAAGTAGCTCCCATCCTTTGGGATATGCAAGCAAAATAATAGTAAGCCCAAGCAATCAACATAATCAAACAAGCTCTTGGAGAGTTCTTCAATGGCTCTTAGATCTCTCTCTCTTAGAAGCTCATGGCAATGGTTTCTTACTTAGGCTCAATGTTGGAACCCCTAGCACAAGAACACACACATTAAAAAGTTCTATCAAACAAATCAAGAATGAACAAGAAGGAGTTTAGAAAGTGGTCTCTTCAAAGTTCTCTTTAGCATTTATAGCATTCTAAAGGCCCAATACCTAGTTGCTCTTTGACTTTTATAGCACTCTAAAGGCCCAATGCCTAGTTGCTCTTTGACTCCAAATTTGCATAGGGAAAGTCCTAAAGTCTAAGTCCATTTGTCCATTTCTTTGCATTTGGTACACAACAATCAAAACAAAACACAAGCACAATGATATATATACAATTATGTGCTCAAGTGAGCAAAAGGCAAATTGCATTAACATAAACATGTGCTCCAATGAGCAAAAGGGAAAAGCAAATGAATAATATGTGCAAGAATAGTAAATTGCATAAATGTAAAGAGCAAAAAATAAATGTTAATGGTTAATGGTTAGTGTTAACAGTTAGTGTGCCATAAGGCAAATTTAGCGTTATGTTAAGCAATCGTAATTGGACTTATGTAGAAGTCACAACTATCTGAGGCCGGTCAATAATAATGTAGGCAACAACACAAGTTAGAGGTCTTGATTAGTGAATCAAACTCCAATAACTTGCCATGCCAAAAAGAAGATGAGAAATGATCTTGTATTGATTTAGGTCCTTTGCATGATTTAGGAAGCAATCTATCCTTAATGCAAAGCCATTCACTTGATCCATGATCAAAATGAATTAGATTTGAATCAAGGAAGATTAAACCTCCATGTATCAATGCTAACCACTAATCTTTAACTCATTGATCAAAAAAGAAATGAAGAAGATGAAGAATATTAAAGTGCATTAAATGAAATGGAATGAGATAGTCAACTAATGTTGACCAAAGATAGAGAAGATCAAGGTCAAACAATAGAAAACAGAAGTAAGATGAACATTAGAAGTTAAGAAACAAGTCAAATATTTTTGGCATTTTTAATATTTAAAATAAAACTTGAATTAAAATAATAAAGAAAGGTCAAACTTCAAATTTACTTCAAATCAACTTTGAAAAGTCCAAGTGAATTATCCCAAGTTCAACAAGGTCAAACAAAGTTTGACAAAAAAAATTCAGCATTTTTAGAAGTCACAAACTATTTTAAATCAATTAAAAATGCATAAAAATAACCTAATTGAACTAAAATCTCAAATAAATCTCAAATCAATTAATAAATTGATGAGAATATTTTTCATAGATCTATCATCATTCAAAGAGGTTGAGAAAATATTTTTGTATTTTTTGAATATCAAAAACTATTTAAAATGAATTAAAAATAACCAGAAAAGAGAAAATTACTAAAAAATAGCAAATGATAAAATAAAAAATATTAAAAATCATTTTTAGAAACTAGAAATTAAAAGAGAAATAATGCAATTGGTCCCATAATTTTTGGACCAATAATGAGAGAGATATGAATTTTAGAAATAAAATGGAATTAAAAGAAATAAAAGAAAATAAAATCAAAAATTGGAAAATATGGAAAATCCACACGCGTTGGATCCAAGCTCATTAATTGAGCTGGAGCATCAGACGGCTGTGGCATGCGCGCTCATCATGGTCTTCAGTCAACTGAATCACATGTGACATTATTGTAAGTCATAACAAGGCACGACTGAGATTCAATCTGGGAAATGAAATGGAAGGCTGTGATTGAATCTGGAGGACAGACGGTGGCCAGCGCCACCGTCTTCTCCAGCTAGCTCCGGGGAAGGCCAAAAATTACAGAGAAATAAATGTGAACAAAACGCACGATCCAGGTACCAAACGAAAGGTGGAGTGATATACATCACTCCTGTGCCACTCAATTCCACTCTAGATCTCTAAATTGAGAGAAATCAGAGATGGAAGTTTTGTGGTGTTCAAGTGAACTCAATGATTTTCAAAAATTGAAAACACAATAATGTTGCCTCTATGCAGAGGACTTCAGATCACACAATAACAAAGCAAATGGAACAATATATGAGCTGGTTCGAAGCAAATGCAGTTGAGGAAAACCTTTGAATTGTGAGGAATTGAGTCAAGATCCTTGGGTTCTTTTGCAAACAGAAAACTCTATGGATCAAAGTGAAGAGGTTTAGGAACTTTTAGATCTAAGAAAATAGTCGAGGAAACTGAATTATAGATCTGAAATTTTGAGAGAAAAGAGAGAGTTCTTTTGGTGTGAGGGTGGGATTTCAGTTGCACAACATGTAGAGCGCCTTAAGGTTGAAGAAATGAGAGGCCAAGCACTCCTATATATAGCAAATGGCAAGGTGGAAGCATGAACAAAGCATTGCATGGGAGAATAGGGCCTCCATGCATGGGCCTGTACAGGCGCATGGAGGGCCCAATTTTGATTGGAATGGCAAGCTAAACATCATCAAATATGAATTGGACGTGCAGATTGTGTATTAATGGATCATGCATGGCAATTGAAATGATTTTCACAAAATGCACTATTACATTGAAGCCTTCGAAAATGCTATGTCCAAAATCAAAATGCAACCTTATGAGTAATGGTTGGAAAGTTTGTTGCATAAGGAACACATGTCATGTTGATCAAAATTTCATTTGGGCCTTGGAAATTAATGAAAACTGAACTTGAAGTGTAAGGTGCAAAACATGCATGTGTGAAATTTCCAAAATTGGCCAATGTTCAAGCCCTTCTGTCTCAATGATGCAAGATCCAAATGACAAAATATTTAACATGAGAGTTGTATATCTTTTCAATACAATCAATTTGGACTTAAATTTTGCATCATTTGGATTTTTAATGAAGAAGTTATGGGCACTTGAAGTTGGACTTTTTCACATTTCAATGCATTTGGTCCAAAGTGACCTATAATGTTTTGCATTATCACATGTATTTATTTTAATAGTTTGTAATTTTTCTCAACATAACATTTGAATTAGACATCTTAATATTTCCAATGAATTTGATACCACCTCAAAATCATGAAAAATGAAGGAGTTATGTCCTTGGGAAGTTGACCTAAAATTAGGGTTTCAGTCAAAATGACCTATAATGTCTTGGAATGGATGATGACCTTCCAAGCTTCAAATCAAATTTTGATGAACATGAAAGTTGTTCATATGGTTCTTAAGAACATATTTTCTCTTGGGGTAATCTCCACTTGACCAACACATAAAAAGTTAGGTCTCAGTGTATTTCAAAATAGTCAGATGAATTGACTGATCAACTTCTCAAGTCCAAAACTCATATCTTGATGAATGGATGATTGAGTACACTCAAATAAGTTCAAAAATGCATGAAATTATGAATTAAAGAACTTCCCTTGATTGTATTTGATCATGGGTTGAGGTTGCTTCAAGAGCAAGGCACAGTTGATGAACAGATGAATTAGGGTTTCCTTGGGAAACAAGCCTCAAGCCTCTTGATTTACTTTGATCAAAATGATAAACTGAGATACTTGGGAGGTATATTTGATGGATGAGAGCTTTGGGAACCATTTCCATGTTTGCTTTCATCTTTCCTTGACCATATCATTGCACAAAGGATCTCCTAGAAGCTTTAGCCCTTGTGACTGCTCAAGCTACAAACAAAAGATGTTAGTGACATATTTTTGTGCTTTTGGTTAGTGAATAAAAATGAGAAAAGCAATAATATAAAATTCAAGCATGCTTGGTGATCTCAAACCAAATCTCAAGAGATCCCACCCAAAGGCCAAGAGCCAATATGCTTATGATCCTTGAGGCAATGTAAATGCAATGTAATGATGCCATGAGGGATCTTAGGGTCAAAATTAGGGTCTTACAGATGCCCCTATTTAAGGTCATTCTAGCCGGAGAAGTGAGTTAACATCTTCGTCTCGGCGGGGTAAAATGGGCTTAAATAATAACAAAGAGACGAATTTTGGTCCCTAAGAGACCTCATGATGCAAATGTATGTATGCAGAAAGGTAATACTCTGTGGGGATATGTGTCCACAAAGAAGAAAAGAAATCCGGAGAAACTGACAATCCATATGAGTAATTCACTCCATGGGACAGAGACTCTGGGACTCTTATGGGGATAAGAAAGGAGATAAATTGCGTGAGCAGGTCACGACTTAGAACTTGCTTAGACACGAGAGGGATTCCATGAAAATAAATCAATGGAAGGACTCGAGCTGACTCGAAGATGCATGTATTGGGGAATATGCCAATACAGCGGAACTATCCACAAAGGATACTTCGAATGAAAATCCGGACTCAGATGGGGAACATCCACTAAGGATTGTCCAAACAGGACTCCTCTGAGGAAACAACAGGATGAGATATTACCGGTTACTGGGTAATAAGCTCAAGGAGACCTGTGATCAAAACACCGGTATAAGGGTGAGAGAACGACACGCTCAGGGAGAATGAATATCTAAGACCGGTATAAGGGTGAGAGATATCAAACATCCAAAATCATCTGAGAAAAACCTAAAAAGGTATATTTCAACTCAGGAAAAGCTGACTCCACAGGGGACAAAAAAGTCATAATAGGGAGTAGAAGGGAAGGAACACCAGGGATACCGGTTACTGGGCATATAATAGGTGGCCGACCAAGCGTGAATTGGGGAATATTTCCAAGACACTCATCATCCGAAAGAGGACTAAAAAGTAGACTCGATTACAGGATGGGCATTCGATTCCACAAAGGGGGATACGAATCTTACTCGACTGGGGAAGAACAGAAGACTTCGACCGAAGAGTGCATGAGATATATTATCTATTACTGTCAGAACATAGATAATATACTCGCATGGAAGATTATCCGCAACCGGTTACTGGGTTAATAAAGGATAAATCGACCGAAAGAAAAGGGCATCAGGATACCAAAATACTAGGTTTAAAATGATGACCAAATCAAAGGGAGAAACAATCATTACCGACAATCGGTAAATGAAAGATGACTCGCTGGGGGATACATTGTCAAAGGCAATGATCTGGGAGATATGTCACCGATTACTGGGAGACATACTCAATAGGGTGAAGGACTATCAATACCGAATATTGGATAAAGATAACCGTCAAGGAGGGGATTACATCTACCGATATAAGGGTAGAAAACCACGGAAGAGTAACCGTCATCGGTTAGGATGAACAACAAAAGGTTAACTCTGCAAAGGGATAAAATAGGGTTTACAACTACCGGTATAAGGGTAGAAAACCACAAACTCCGCCGGGGAAAAGATGGATAATTACTGGTTACTGAGCAATCATTCATCTAAACTACAGGGAAGTGTAAGGAAAATCGCAAAAAGCCAATCTAGGAACAAACTAGAGAGGTACGATGAAACAAGACTCATCCCTATGAGGATATAACTCAAGGGGAACTCCATCCCAGTATATGTGTTGGGAGGAAACAGAAACAACCATCATCCACGAGGACATAACTCAGTGGGGAATATGGAAGGAAAGGTAAACACTTTCTGCTTATGGGGCTGACTTTACCTGGGAAGATCAGACACAAACATCTGCTTGGGGAAATATATTACCAACTAGCAGGAGATAACAAACAAAGATATATAGCAAAGAATGCAACATGAATATCTGAATGTTAAAATTTTATGCATATATGTATGGTTTATGTATGATGAATGCTGACAAAACAGACATTTCTAACACAAACAAGTCCAAAGATCGATGGTCAAACATCCAGTACTACATCTCGAGAGAGAAAGCCAGGTCCACTAGGGAAACATCTAATCTGATGGGGATAAGAGATACCAGGAAACAACGATCTCTACAGGGGAATGAGCATCAGTCATTCTAGCTGGGACAGGATCACGACACAGATAAAATTCGTCGTAGAAGCAACTCTACTGGGGAAATTATCAGAGGGGATAATGGAACTCTGTGGGGGGAACAACCACCAATCAGAAGCTTCCAAGGTCACCACTAAATATTGTACCACCAAAGAGATCACATCTGCTGAGGAGGAAAGATTACTACTCCGCTGAAGGAAAGAGAGATGAATATCTTACCAAACATTCTGCTCGGGAGAAAAACCACAAACAGGCCTCGAGGGAAAGGGATACAACCTTGTCGGGAATGTGAACAAACGTCATACCCTGTTGAGAATCATACCATCTTTGGGAGAGCACTGAAGACCTCCTAAATATCCTTTTGTCATTGTGAATGTTCACTTTGTTTAAAAACAAGTTAGGAAAAATTCATCTGTTTAAAATAATGATATTTCTCAATTAAAACATGCAAACATTTGTTGAATAGAAATAAATAAGAGTGTAAAATAATTGGATAAAGGCTCAAATTTATTTGATGGAATGGTAGTCTGCAAATGGCAAGACTCCACGGATCTTTACAAATTTGAAATTGGTGATATATATTGGAAAAGGGCTACATTGAACATAATGACCATTTCTCCACCAACTCTGAATCCGATGTATTTGAAGCTTCAGTTGACGATGACTGAGCGAGAATCTCTGACAGCTAACAGTTTGTAGAACAAAGTCTTGTCAAGATGCAGTTACTTGCCAAATCCCTAATTTTTTCCTAGATTACCCCAGGGTGAGGTACTCAATCTAGCGGATACATGTTCATTTTTTCATATGTCTCTAACTTTTTCCTGGATCGCCCTTTCGGGTTTTCAATCCACCGAGACGCTCATTTTTGCCTAAGCCGCCCTTTCGGGTTTTCAACTTAGCAAGCTATTCTGTTTTTATTTTTAGGCGAAGCATTTCTTGACTGCATCTGAATTCACAGGACGAGTGAAATCCTCCCCATCCATAGTTGTAAGTATCAAAGCACCGCCTGAAAAGGCTCTCTTAACAACATATGGACCTTCATAGTTTGGAATCCACTTACCCCTGGAATCGGGTGCGAAAGACAAAACTTTCTTGAGCACAAGGTCTCCTTCTCGGAACACACGAGACTTGACCTTCTTATCAAAGGCTTTCTTCATCCTTTGCTGATATAACTGACCGTGGCACATGGCAGTCAATCTCTTTTCTTCTATCAAATTCAGTTGGTCATAACGACTCTGAACCCATTCAGCATCAGTAAACTTGGCTTCCATCAAGACTCTCATTGATGGGATCTCCACCTCTACTGGGAGCACTGCCTCCATGCCATAAATAAGAGAGAAAGGGGTTGCCCCTGTTGAAATGCGGACATATGCATGATATCCATGCAAAGCAAATGGCAACATCTTGTGTTAATCTTTGTACGTAACAACCATCTTCTGGATAATCCTCTTGATATTCTTATTAGCAGCTTCAACAGCCCCATTCATCTTGGGTCTATAAGGAGAAGAATTATGATGTGCTATCTTGAACTCACTACACAGCTCTTTCATCATTTTGTTGTTCAAGTTAGATCCATTATCAGTAATGATCTTATCTGGCACACCATAACGGTATATGAGTTGGTTCTTAATAAACTTCACGACCACCTACCTGGTTACGTTTGCATATGACGCTGCTTCAACCCACTTGGTGAAGTAATCAATTACTACGAGAATAAATCTGTGACCGTTAGACGCTTTCGGCTTTATCATGCCAATCATGTCAATTCCCCACATAGAGAAAGGCTATGGTGATGAAATCACATTCAGAAGTGTCGGGAGAATATGAATCTTATCCGCATAAATCTGACACTTATGGCATTTCTTCACATATTTGCAGCAGTCAGACTCCACTGTCAGCCAATAGTACCTCTTAACATCTTTCTAGCCATAGCATGTCCGTTGGAATGAGTACCAAACGAACCCTCATGGACCTCAGTCATTAACAGGTCTGCTTCGTGTCTATCCACGCATCTGAGCAGAACCATGTCAAAGTTCCTTTTATAAAGCACATCGCCATTGAGGTAGAAACTGCCTGACAATCTCCTCAAAGTCTTTCTATCTTTCACAGATGCCCCAGGTGGGTAAATCTGGATCTGAAGAAAGCATTTGATATCATAATACCATGGCTTATCATCTTGCACCTCTTCTACTGCAAATACATGAGCTGGTCTGTCTAAGCGCATCATAGTGATGTTGGGAACTTCATTCCAAAGTCTAACCACAATCATTGAAGCCAGTGTAGCAAGAGCGTCTGCCATCCGATTCTCATCTCGAGGAATATGATGGAAGTCAACCTCAGTAAAGAATGTTGAAATCCTCCTCGCATAATCTCTATATGGGATGAGGCCAGGCTGATTCGTCTCCCATTCACCCTTAATCTGATTAACAACAAGGGCCGAATCACCATAAACATCAAGATGTTTGATCCTAAGATCAATACATTCTTCCAATCCCATAATACAGGCTTCATACTCAGCCATATTATTCGTGCATTTGAAAGTTAGCCTTGTTGTAAAAGGAAAATGTGTGCCATGAGGAGTAATAATTACTGCCCCAATACCATTTCCGTACTGATTTACATCGCCATCAAACACCATGCTCCATTGGGAACCAGGCTCTGCCCCTTCATCGAGCGTAGGCTTATCACAATCTTTCATTTTCAAATACAGAATCTCCTCATCCGGGAAGTCATACTGAACAGACTGATAATCCTCAATTGGTTGATGTGCCAAGTGGTCAGCCAAGATACTTCCTTTAATAGTCTTCTAAGCTCGATACTCAATATCATACTTAGACAACAACATCTGCCAACGGGAAATCCTCCCGGTTAAAGCAGGCTTCTCAAAGATATACTTGATTGGATCCATTTTGGATATCAACCAAGTCGTATGATTTAACATATACTGGCGTAAGCGCTTAGCAGCCCAAGCCAAAGCATAGCATGTTTTCTCAAGCATCGAGTATCGCGACTCACACTCAGTGAACTTCTTACTCAGGTAGTAAATAGCATACTCTTTCTTCCCTGATTCATCTTGCTGACCAAGGACACAATCCATTGAGTCTTCAAGAACTGTTAGATACATAATCAATGGTCTCCCTTCCACAGGTGGAGACAAAATCGGAGGCTCAGACAAATACTCTTTAATACTGTCAAAGGCCTTTTGGCAATCTTCGGTCCAATCATGAGATTGATTTTTCCGGAGGAGCTTGAATATCGGCGCACATGTGGCAGTTATGTGGGATATGAATCTGGAAATATAATTCAAGCGGCCAAGAAAACCTCGGACTTGCTTCTCAATTTTGGGCGCAGGCATCTCTTGTATTGCTTTGACCTTTGCAGGATCAACCTCAATACCTCTTTCGCTGACAATAAAGCCCAATAACTTGCCGGAACGGACTCCAAATGTACACTTGTTTGGATTCGGACGAAGCTTATACTTTCTCAAACGTTGAAAAAGCTTCAACAAGTGCTCAACATGTTCAACTTCCGTTCTTGACTTTGCAATCATATCATCAACATATACCTCGATCTCCTTGTGCATCATATCATGAAACAGGGTAGTCATAGCTCGTTGATACGTGGCTCCGGCGTTCTTCAAACCGAAGGGCATCACTCGATAACAGAATGTTCCCCAAGGTCTGATGAATGTTGTCTTCTCCATATCCTCGGGTGCCATTTTAATCTGATTATATCCGGAAAATCCGTCCATAAACGAGAAGACCTTGAATTTAGTTGTATTATCTACCAACATATCAATATGTGGTAGAGGGAAATCATCTTTCGGACTAGCTTTATTCAAATCTCTATAGTCCACACACATTCGGACTTTTCCATCTTTCTTAGGCACGGGCACAATATTGGCCACCCATTGAGCATATGTAGAAGTCACCAGAAACCCTGCATCAATTTGCTTCTGAACTTCCTCTTTGATCTTTACTGCCATATCAGGATGAGTTCTTCTAAGCTTTTGCTTCACGGGCACGCACTCAGGCTTCAAAGGCAAGAAATGTTGCACGATATCAGTATCCAGACCAGGCATGTCTTCATACGACCAGGCAAAGACGTCGACGTATTCTCGTAGCAACTCAATCAACCCCTTCTTAACAGATTCTTCCAGGAGTGCCCCAATCTTCACTTCTCGCACACAATCTTCAGACCCCAAATTGACTGTTTCCAGATTCTCGAGATGCGGCTGAATGACCTTCTCTTCATGTTCAAGTAGACGGGTGATCCCGTCAGGAATCTCTTCAACATCATCTTCTTCCGCCTCAAATACAGGGAATTCAAAGTTGGGAGATGGTGTTGGATCATTATGTTCAATGGGTTTGATCAACCTGCATAATGATTTTTGAATATAAAGAGATTTTAGAATTCAAACAAGACAAATCATTATGCAGATGAAAAGATTGATTTTATTCTTATTTTTAAGGTTTTAAGTGATCACCAATTTCATGCAAAAGCGAAAAGGGAAAATAATTAGAAAAACAAACATTTAGCATGAATTTATTGAATGAAAATATCATTGTATTTATGCGTCAACAATGTCATCACTTTTCCTTTTGGCAGGGGAGAAGGGTTTTCAAACACAATGAACATTACTTTGACTTATGGATAACTATCGGAATATCAACAGCGACCCAATTATTGCAGATCCCTCCAGGGATGACGAAGTTGCCTGAATCCTCTGCATCCTCTTCCAAAATGGCAGCAGCTTCCTCATCTTGACCAGTGTGGATGAATCCACCACTCTTGAACAGCCCTTGCTTATTTAAGACACCAGAAGAATAGCCTATGCCAGCCCGGGATCTGTTGTCTTCTAGCTTAATCATTTGCCCCAATCCAGCAGTTGTACCAAGCTCAATGGCCAACTTCGCATCTTTATAGGACGCAAATGAAGAAGTTCCCCTCTTAATAGGCTCAGCAATAGATAAAGCTTGGAACGGAGTTCCAACTTCATCCTCAACATCTATATAAGAGAAGGAAGACAAATGGCTAACCATGAGAGCTTTTTCTCCCCCTACCACCACTAGCTTTTTGTTTTTGACGAATTTCAGTTTCTGATGTAGGGTGGATGTCAAGGCGCCTGCCTCGTGAATCCATGGTCTGCCCAAGAGACAGCTATACGATGGGTGAATGTCCATGACCTGGAAGGTAATCTGGAAATCACTTGGTCCAATCTTGACTGGGAGATCAACCTCTCCAATCACAGTTTTACGAGACCCATCGAAAGCTTTCACCACCACTCCACTCTGCCTCATGGGAGGCCCCTAATATGACAACTTTGCAAGAGTGGACTTTGGCAACACATTCAATGATGACCCAGTGTCCACCAGCACATTGGACATGGCATCATCTTTGCAGCTCATAGATATGTGTAGTGCCAAGTTATGGTCTCTTCCCTCCTCGGGGATATCAGCATCACAAAAACTCAAGTTGTTACAAGCGGTGATGTTTGCAACAATACTGTCGAATTGTTCTATCGTGACGCCATGATCCACATACGCCACATCCAACACCTTCTGCAGAGCTTCTCGGTGTGGTTCTGAATTCATCAGCAATGATAGTACAGAGATTTTGGATGGCATATGTAGAAGTTGATCTACCATGTTGTACTCACTTCTCTTGATGAGCCTTAGCATCTCATCACAGTCTTCCTTCGCATTGCCACTCTGGCCAGCAGAGACAGAAGCTTTCAACGTAGAGGTGGGTTTGGCGATAAGTGCCAGATTCGGAGCATTCACAGCATTCCCAACTGGGCGTTCAATATGATCAGCAGTATCAGCTCTTCGAGCATCAGCTTGAGGTTTCGGCGGAGTCGAGAAGACACGACCGCTACGGGTCAGGCTGCTGACGTCGGCAATATTAACAACAGATGAAGAGGGTAGGGGCACCTCTTTCCCATTCTCTAATGCTACAGCATTGTAGCGATAGGGAACCGCCTTTTTAGAAGAGTATGGCACAGGGCCGACCGGTTTAATGATCAAAGCAGGAGAAGCCTTTTGCTTGCTACCATCATACTTGATAATAACAGGCTCAGGGATCCGAATACCGGAGAAATCACATTGACTTCATCAGCAACTTCATCAACATTTCTATTTTGAAGTATCTCAATGACTCCTTCATCCAGCATTTCTTGAACATCTTTGCGCACTTGGCGACATCCTCTTTGGTTGACAGAACAAACTCGGCATCTATCGTGGTCGTGCTCGTAATGACTGTACTCACATAGTAATCTATGCATCTCGACCAGAGATTGTCGAATATGGCTGACATATTTGACTTTGTACTTACCAGGGCAACCCTGGACCATGTTGACAGATTTCCCATGCTCAGGCAATGGGTTCTTCTTTACATTGGGACCTACGTCCTCGAAACACAGAACACCACATCTCACAAGGTCTTGAACCTTGGTCTTCAGTGGGTAGCAATTTTCCACGTCGTGTCCGGGAGCACCGGAATGATAAACACAATGTAATTCGGGCTTATACCACCACTGAGGGTTGGTAGGTATAGTCGGTGGGTCTCGTGGAGTAATCAACTTCCTCTCTATCAAAGAGGGATACAATTCTGCATATGTCATTGGAATAGGATCGAAGGTGACCCTCTTCCTCTCATAACTTGTGCTGGCTTGATTAATGTTTCTAGGCTGGTAGGCCTGCTGTTGAGGACGGTGTTGTTGTTGTTGATATTGCGGATGTTGTTGTTGCTGATTATTGTTGTGATGTTGATACTATTGATTATCTCTGAAAACAGGTGCTATATGAGCCACCTGGTGCCGATTACCGGCAGGACACACGGTCTTCCTCCTCACTGAAGGTCTTCTAGGTTTAGCATGGGAGGTTACAGCATGTGCCTCGCCATCTTTCTTCTTTCCAAACGTCCCATACCGTTTGGTAGAAGAGCCTTCTTCTCTGGTCAGGCGCCCTTCCCTGACTCCCTCTTCCAGACGCATCCCCATGTTCACCATCTCGGTGAAGTCAGAAGGAGCGTTGGCAATCATCCGCTCGTAATAAAAAGAACTCAAGGTCTTCAGAAAGATCTTGGTCATTTCTTTCTCTTCTAGCGGGGGCACAATCTGTGCAGCTGGCTCTCGCCACCTCTGGGCGTACTCTTTGAAAGTTTCTTTGTCCTTCTGGGACATGGCTCTCAATTGATCCCTATCGGGAGCCATATTCATGTTGTATTTGTATTGCTTGACGAAGGCCTCGCCAAGGTCATTGAAGGATCGGATGTTCGTATTGTCCAAGCCCATGTACCAACGTAGGGCAGCACCGGATAAACTGTCCTGAAAGTAGTGGATGAGAAGTTGGTCGTTGTCGGTCTTAGTCGACATTTTCCTGGCATACATGACCAGGTGGCTGAGAGGGCAAGTATTTCCCTTGTACTTTTCAAAGTCAGGGACCTTGAACTTTACAGGGATTTTCACATTAGGGACCAGACAGAGTTCAGCAGCAGACTTGCCGAAAAGATCTTTTCCTCGAAGAGTTTTCAATTCCTTGCGGAGCTCAAGAAATTGATTGTTCATAGCATCCATCTTTTCATAGACATCTGGGCCCTCAGACGGCTCAGAATGGTAGATGGTGTCGTCTACTCTGGGCTAGATACCGGCAGAGAAGCAAAAGTGGGTGCGGGACCCTCAAGCATGAAGTTGGGAGGCATCCCCTACGGAAACCCGGCTGGCATGGCTGTTGGTGCAAAGTGTGCGTTGGTCGCAGGCACAGTTGAAGAGACAATTTTAGAGATGATTGTCCTCTGGGGAGGAGTTGAAGGTGTCGGAGACGACTGGCTCTGGGCAGCCATGAATGACTCCATCAGGGCAGTCAATCTGGCTACTTCCTTCTTAAGCTCACGGTTCTCTTGTTCCAAATGATCCATTAGTCTTGAGATGTTGGCTCGGGTGTAGTACCGGTGAGTCAGCTTGTCTTCAAAATAAATGAAGAACACAGAGTTAGACCATAGAACAAGAAGCCTAGAGCAAAACCTGTTGATGCACATGATGCATGCAATGCATATGTTTTATTTTTTTATATCAGAGGAACTTTAGAGTTCTATTTGCAAATATTGGAAACATTTATCACATACGGAAATATCACGTCATTAATATTTGGAAATATTTTTACACCAAAGAAGTACAGTCTTGGTAACCAAATACAATACAAGAGAGAAGGAAAATGATCATCCTATGGATCCCTAGAAATAATCATCTAAAGCTCTGGAGACTGGAAGATAAGATACACGAAGCCTTTTCACCTCCCTCTCGTAGATTGCCTCCATGTCCGCCTTCTCTTTGGCGAGTCGATCATACTTCCTCTTCCAAAACTTGGAAGACTGAGGAAGTAGAGAAGTCCATGCATCATCAGGATCATCTATAACCTGGTGCTCAAGGAACTCTATCAAATCATCCTTCTCCTTGATCTGCTGAAGCAACTCCTCTCGTTCACGAATCCAAGCACGCGAATGGTCTTCGTCTCTCAACTCCTCTACTCCTTGGTCAGAGAGGGTTGAAGGCCCAGCCACAACCAAAGGTGTAGGTCTTGGATACTCATGAGGCATGAGGTACTCGGAAGCTCTCCTCCTAACCCAAGAAGCATAAGGCTCCAATGTGATACAATTCTTTGGACCTAGCTCCTTCCTTCCTTTCATATGGATCTTGCGCCAAGCACGGATCATCCTGCCCTTCAAGCCTTGGGGATCTTTACCCTCCTGGAAGAACACACCCTCTAATAGAATGTTATTAGGCTTATCCTTTAGGGGGAACCCAAGCTGACGACGTGCTAAAATAGGGTTGTAGTTAATCCCACCACATGTACCAAGAAGAGGCACATTGGAGAATTCACCACAAGAGTCAATAATCTGCACACCATCATATACGTGGTTATACCAAAAGATATCATCATTAGTGAGAGACATAAGTCTCGTGGACAACCGTAGACATCCTTTGTTCTCCTTGAAGGCGATTGTCTGTGGCAAGTGCGAAATAAACCACTTGTACAACAGAGGCAAACAACACACAATGGTACCACCACCCTTTGCATTCCTCATATGCAAAGAAAAGTAAGTGTCACCCAACAGAATCGGAACGGGATTAAGAGTAGAGAAAATCCTAATAGCGTTCACATCCACAAACTTGTCGATGTTGGGGAATAACACTAGCCCATAGATGAGAAGTACAAATATGGCCTCAAAGGCGTCCTCACTCATGGCCTTCCCATACATAGTAGCTTGAGCAATGAGGAACTCAGAAGGGAGACCTTGAATTCCACCTTTGGTAGTCAATCTACTCTTCGAACGGTTGAATGGTCTTTTCATCTTGCTCAAGAAGACGAGATAACTCATCACTCAATTCTACATCACTTTCCTCCTCAGCTTCAAACACAGGGAATTCAAAATTTGGAGAAGGAGAAGGATCATTGTATTCAATGGGGTTAGAAACCAACATGCATAATGATTTGATATTTTGATTTTAGAGAAGTGAATTTGTGACTGTAGCGGGGTATTTGTTACCTTTAGATTTATTGACTAAATCAAAAGTAAACCATACAAGTCGAGTCGTCACCGCACTTCTATTTATCCAAAGGAATGGTTAGAAAGCGAACAGAAACCTAAAATTTTTATCGAATCAAAAACTAGTAAAAATGTCAGAGATCGGGGTAAGGGGGTTGGTTATGCAATGGGAAGGTGTTAAGCACCCAAAACATCCTAGGTACTCCTAGGGAGCCCTTTTCACACTTGTTGTAAGGTTGGTATTTTGTGAAAATTTGTTTGTGCAAACACGATTGAAGAGATGAGAAGAGAATATACAAGTTATTTACATTTTGTGTTTGGATGGATAAACCCATTGCCTACGTACCATCTTAAAAAAAGATTGGGATCAAAACTTCATAGTTCGGGGTAAAAATCTCAAAATGAGTTAGTGAATTGATTGGTCCAAAAGCTTTAAGGTCTTTTATTATCCAAGGGAGAAAACTCAACCTAAAACCACAAATCCACCATGTGAGGATAACTTCAACATGCTAGTGAGGGGTTAACCCTATAATAAGCATGGAAGACTCATTATCCATCACTAAGGATATAGGTGAGTATTACATATACATCAAGGATAACTCAAACCTAATAGCTAAAGGTTATGAAAAATTTTGATTAAGAAAGTGGCCATCGGAACCACAAAAAAGTATTTGAATGAGTTATATTTACCAATGAAAAGTCTTTACAAAATGTGGTCAAAGTGGGTTTAAAGATTCAATTCAAAATAAGTGTTATGAAAAGAAAGTTTGAAAATCAAAAGCATAAGGCTTAGGTTTCTAATGTTGGAAAAGAAGTGTTAAATGTTTGCACAAAAGTTTTGGCTTGGGTTAGAGTGGAGGGAAGAAGAAGAATGGCTAAAGTCCTAAACATACAAAAGATAAGGGATAAGAAACAAGACCACAAGTGGAGTTCCTCTCTTGAGATCATATTGATGATCCAAGTAGCTCCCATCCTTTGGGATATGCAAGCAAAATAATAGTAAGCCCAAGCAATCAACATAATCAAACAAGCTCTTGGAGAGTTCTTCAATGGCTCTTAGATCTCTCTCTCTTAGAAGCTCATGGCAATGGTTCCTTACTTAGGCTCAATGTTGGAACCCCTAGCACAAGAACACACACATTAAAAAGTTCTATCAAACAAATCAAGAATGAACAAGAAGGAGTTTAGAAAGTGGTCTCTTCAAAGTTCTCTTTAGCATTTATAGCATTCTAAAGGCCCAATACCTAGTTGCTCTTTGACTTTTATAGCACTCTAAAGGCCCAATGCCTAGTTGCTCTTTGACTCCAAATTTGCATAGGGAAAGTCCTAAAGTCTAAGTCCATTTGTCCATTTCTTTGCATTTGGTACACAACAATCAAAACAAAACACAAGCACAGTGATATATATACAATTATGTGCTCAAGTGAGCAAAAGGCAAATTGCATTAACATAAACATGTGCTCCAATGAGCAAAAGGGAAAAGCAAATGAATAATATGTGCAAGAATAGTAAATTGCATAAATGTAAAGAGCAAAAAATAAATGTTAATGGTTAATGGTTAGTGTTAACAGTTAGTGTGCCACAAGGCAAATTTAGCGCTATGTTAAGCAATCGTAATTGGACTTATGTAGAAGTCACAACTATCTGAGGCCGGTCAATAATAATGTAGGCAACAACACAAGTTAAAGGTCTTGATTAGTGAATCAAACTCCAACAACTTGCCATGCCAAAAAGAAGATGAGAAATGATCTTGTATTGATTTAGGTCCTTTGCATGATTTAGGAAGCAATCTATCCTTAATGCAAAGCCATTCACTTGATCCATGATCAAGATGAATTAGATTTGAATCAAGGAAGATTAAACCTCCATGTATCAATGCTAACCACCAATCTTTAACTCATTGATCAAAAAAGAAAAGAAGAAAAAGAAGAAGATGAAGAATATTAAAGTGCATTAAATGAAATGGAATGAGATAATCAACTAATGTTGACCAAAGATAGAGAAGATCAAGGTCAAACAATAGAAAACAGAAGCAAGATGAAAATTAGAAGTCAAGAAACAAGTCAAATATTTTTGGCATTTATAATATTTAAAATAAAACTTGAATTAAAATAATAAAGAAAGGTCAAACTTCAAATTCACTTCAAATCAACTTTGAAAAGTCCAAGTGAATTATCCCAAGTTTGACAAAAAAAATTCAGCATTTTTAGAAGTCAGAAACTATTTTAAATCAATTAAAAATGCATAAAAATAACCTAATTGAACTAAAATCTCAAATAAATCTCAAATCAATTAATAAATTGATGAGAATATTTTTCATAGATCTATCATCATTCAAAGAGGTTGAGAAAATATTTTTGTATTTTTTGAATATCAAAAACTATTTAAAATGAATTAAAAATAACCAGAAAAGAGAAAATTACTAAAAAATAGAAAATGATAAAATAAAAAATATCAAAAATCATTTTTAGAAACTAGAAATTAAAAGAGAAATAATGCAATTGGTCCCATAATTTTTGGACCAATAATGAGAGAGATATGAATTTTAGAAATAAAATGGAATTAAAAGAAATAAAAGAAAATAAAATCAGAAATTGGAAAATATGGAAAATCCACACGCGTTGGATCCAAGCTCATTAATTGAGCTGGAGCATCAGACGGCAGTGGCATGCGCGCTCATCATGGTCCTCAGTCAACTGAATCACATGTGGCATTATTGTAAGTCATAACAAGGCACGGCTGAGATTCAATCTGGGAAATGAAATGGAAGGTTGTGATTGAATCTGGAGGACAGACGGTGGCCAGCGCCACCGTCTTCTCCGGCTAGCTCCGGCGAAGGCCAAAAATTATAGAGAAATAAATGTGAACCAAAACGTACGATCCAGGTACCAAACAAAAGGTGGAGTGATGTACATCACTCCTGTGCCACTCAATTCCACTCTAGATCTCTAAATTGAGAGAAATCAGAGATGGAAGTTTTGTGGTGTTCAAGTGAACTCAATGATTTTCAAAACTTGAAAACACAATAATGTTGCCTCTATGCAGAGGACTTCAGATCACACAATAACAAAGCAAATGGAACAATATATGAGCTGGTTCGAAGCAAAATGCAACTGAGGAAAACCTTTGAATTGTGAGGAATTGAGTCAAGATCCTTGGGTTCTTTTGCAAATAGAAAACTCTATGGATCAAAGTGAAGAGGTCAAGGAACTTTTAGATCTAAGAAAACAGTCGAGGAAACTGAATTCTAGATCTGAAATTTTGAGAGAAAAGAGAGAGTTCCTTTGGTGTGAGGGTGGGATTTCAGTTGCACAGCATGTAGGGCGCCTTAAGGTTGAAGAAATGAGAGGCCAAGCACTCCTATATATAGCAAATGGCAAGGTGGAAGCATGAACAAAGCATTGCATGGGAGAAGAGGGCCTCCATGCATGGGCCTGTACAGGCGCGGGGAGGGCCCAATTCTGATTGGAATGGCAAGCCAAACATCATCAAATATGAATTGGATGTGCAGATTGTGTATTAATGGATCATGCATGGCAATTGAAATGATTTTCACAAAATGCACTATTACATTGAAGCCTTCGAAAATGCTATGTCCAAAATCAAAATGCAACCTTATGAGTAATGGTTGGAAAGCTTGTTGCATAAGGAACACATGTCATGTTGATCAAAATTTCATTTGGGCCTTGGAAATTAATGAAAATTGAACTTGAAGTGTAAGGTGCAAAACATGCATGTGTGAAATTTCCAAAATTGGCCAATGTTCAAGTCCTTCTGTCTCAATGACGCCAGCTCCAAATGACAAACTCTTTAACATGAGAGTTGTAGATATGTTCAAGACAATCAATTTGGACTTACATTTTACATCATTTGGATTTTTAATGAAGAAGTTATGGGCACTTGAAGTTGGACTTTTTCACATTTCAATGCATTTGGTCCAAAGTGACCTATAATGCTTTGCATTATCACATGTATTTCTTTTAAGATTTTGTAATTTTGCTCAACATAATATTTGAATTATACATCTTAAGCTTTCCAATTCATTTGATACCACCTCAAAATCATGAAAAATGAAGGAGTTATGTCCTTGGAAAGTTGACCTAAAATTAGGGTTTCAGTCAAAATGACCTATAATGTCTTAGAATGGATGATGACCTTCCAAGCTTCAAATCAAATTTTGATGAACATGAAAGTTGTTCATATGGTTCTTAAGAACATATTTTCTCTTGGGGTAATCTCCACTTGACCAACACATAAAAAGTTAGGTCTCAGTGTATTTCAAAATAGTCAGATGAATTGACTGATCAACTTCTCAAGTCCAAAACTCATATCTTGATGAATGGATGATTGATGACACTCAAATAAGTTCAAAAATGCATGAAATTATGAATTAAAGAACTTCCCTTGATTGTATTTGATCATGGGTTGAGGTTGCTTCAAGAGCAAGGCACAGTTGATGAACAGATGAATTAGGGTTTCCTTGGGAAACAAGCCTCAAGCCTCTTGATTTGCTTTGATCAAAATGATAAATTGAGATACTTGGGAGGTATATTTTATGGATGAGAGCTTTGGGAACCATTGCCATGTTTGCTTTCATCTTTCCTTGACCATATCATTGCACAAAGGATCTCCTAGAAGCTTTAGCCCTTGTGACTGCTCAAGCTACAAACAAAAGATGTTAGTGACATATTTTTGTGCTTTTGGTTAGTGAATAAAAATGAGAAAAGCAATAATATACAATTCAAGCATGCTTGGTGATCTCAAACCAAATCTCAAGAGATCCCACCCAAAGGCCAAGAGCCAAGATGCTTATGATCCTTGAGGCAATGTAAATGCAATGTAATGATGCCATGAGGGATCTTAGGGTCAAAATTAGGGTCTTAGAGTGACCAAATATTATGCAGATGGACAATTTATTGTTTATTTATGTTTTTTGTGATTACCATTTTCAGAATAAAACAAAAAGTAAAAACAAGACATCATAGATGTGAATGAATAGAATTAATTTTATTAATGATCAATTTGAAAATGCCCAAACAATGTTCACTTCTCTCTTACGCATAGGAGAAGGATTTTAAAAGCATATAAAAGCAATTACTTAGATTGATGCAAAATAACAGGAACATCAACAGCAGTCCAATTGTTGCAAGCCTTTCCATGCGTCACAAAATTGGTGCAGTCCTCCTCTTCGTCATCTTCTAGCACAACAACTAAGTGTTGTTCATTGCCATGAATGAACCCTCCGCTACTGAAGCTAAGTTGCATATCTTCAGACCTTGCAGTTGATGAACCTCTCTGGAACCCCAAACTGGTTCTGCCTTTGTTGTCGGAGACCTCTACCATGTGCCCCAACTGATCAATATTGCCTCCTTCCACAATCTTCTTAGCATCTTTCAATGAGGACATAGGTGCCCCAACTCTCTTTTCAGCAGCAATAGATAAGGCTTGGAACGGAGTTCCAACCTCATCCTCAGCTTCAACATAAGAGAAAGATGACAAATGGCTAACCAACAACACTTTCTCTTCACCAACAATCACAAGCTTTTCATTCTTCACAAATTTGAGCTTCTGATGCAAAGTTGAAGTAACAGCTCCTGCCTCATGGATCCATGGCCTTCCCAACAAGCAACTGTAGGTCGGGTGGATATCCATTACTTGAAAAGTAATTTGAAAATCACTCGGACCTATCTTAACTGGAAGGTCCACTTCACCAATAACCGTTTTGCACGAACCGTCAAAGGCCTTGACGATTACCCCACTATACCTCATAGGCGCTCCTTGGTATGATAATTTTGACAGAGTTGACTTCGGTAGCACATTCAGCGACGACCCGGTGTCAACCAGCACATTTGACAAAGCGTCCTCTTTTCAATTCATAGAAATGTGCAAAGTCAGATTATGATTTCTTCCCTCCTTAGGGAGTTCTTCATCACAGAAGCTAAGATTATTGCAAGAAGTGATGCTAGCCACAATATGATTGAATTGATCCACTGTAACATCATGTTCTACAAAAGCTTGTTCCAAAACTCTCTGTAGTGCTTCTCTGTACGCTTCAGAATTCATGAGCAGAGATAACACTGAGATTTTTGAGGGGGTTTGGAGCAGCTGCTCCATCATGTTAAACTCACTTCTCTTGATTAACCGAAGTACCTCATCATCATCGTTGGCCTTCACATCGCTGGATTCACCAGACTTACCCTTTGAAGCACCAACTAGATCTATAACAGGCACTTCCACCTTCTTTCCAACAACTGATTCTTCTTTATCCTTTGGGAACACCGGCCCAAACACTCGACCACTTCGGGTCACCTTGGTAACATCAGCAATGCTCACCACAGAGCTAGTCGTAGGCAACGGGACCTCTTGACCACCTTCTATCATTGTAGCATTATACTGATACGGCACAACTTTATCAAATGAATATGGGATTGGGCCTGCTAACCGTATAACCAACAACGATATTGATCTATTACTGACATTGTTACTGTTGCTACTGGATTACCAATCTCTCTGGCTACTTGAAAATGGGCACTATGACATTCACATCGTCATCTACATAACGGGATTGAACAATTTGAATCATGTCTTCATCCATCAGTCGCTGGATGTCCCTTTTCACAACTTCACAACCCCTCGGGTTAACACTACAAACAGCACAGCCAGCATGGTCATGCTCACAATCACTTACCAAACAAACATCCTTATGCATCTGCAACAAGGATCTTCGGATAAACTGCACATCAAAAACTTTAAACTCGCCAGGACAACCATCCATCATATTCATAGAAGAGTTCCCATGGGCAGGTAACGGATTTGCTTTCACATTTGGCGCACGGTCCTCGAAGGACACCATTCCACTCTTCATCAGCTTCCGAACCTCATACTTGAGCGGATAACAGTTCTCTATATCATGTCCGGGTGCCCCTTAATGAAAAGCACAACGGAGTTCAGGTTTGTACCACCATGGAAGTGGTTCTGGAATCTGCGGAGGGTTTCTTGGTTGGATTAGGTTCTTGAGAACCAAAGACGGGTATAATTCTTTATAAGACATAGGAATCGGGTCGAAAGAGACGGGCATTTTTGAAGTTTGGAAAAATAACTTGTTCAATGGTATAGGTCAAAAATGACCTATAACGTAACCTCATATCACATGCTCATAAAAGTTGAATTAGCTCTCACTCCAAACATCAAAGTTGAGTTAGACATCTTGAATTTGATTTTGAAACTTAGAAATATTTCATCTCATAAAAATTGAGCAAGTTACAGCCTTCGGAAGTTGACTTTCAAATTAGGGTTTAGACAAAATGACCTATAATGTTTCAACATAGAAAATGATTTTCCAAAAAAAACTAGATCTAGGTCTCAACATGAAAGTTGTTTGTAATGTTATTTAGAGTTACTTTTCTCTTGGAATCATTTTCATATGGTGAAAATTGTAGGAGATAGGGTCTAGGGAGACCCAGTTTTGATCAGATGAATTCATTTGGCCAACCACCATCAACCAACTTGCTAACCTTCAATTCTTTGGACTTTCTAGGCTCATGGTAGATCATATATGCATAAGATGATGAATTTTGAAGTGTCCCTTGAGAAATTTGATTAATTGGTGAGATAGCTTGTTAGAGAAGTTACTCAAGATACCCATCAAACTAGGGTTTCCAAGGCAAATCACCCTCAAACTCTTGAAGAAAACTTGATCAATATGACATGTAGGAATCAATGGAACTCATATATGATGTTTGTAACCATTCTTGGATCAATTCATGGTTGTGCTCTTTGTCATGAGGGTCTTTAAACCCTAGATATGAATTTGATAGATCAATAGAGATCATGCCCTACCTACAAAAGAGTTAGGCAAATGCAAAAACATGTTTTTGGTATTTTGGTTAGTAAAATGATAAAATACAAGTATGATACAATCACATAGTGCTTGGTAATCTCTCCCAAAACAAACCCAATGAATGAGGGGTAAGGAGGATGCCAAGGTATGATCCCAATGCTAATGCTTATGATGAAATTGCATGAGGGATCTTAGGGTCAAAATTGGGGTCTTACATTAGTTTCGATTTGAAAACTTCTTATTTTTGGGTTTTGTTTGTACTTTTCCCTTTTCCCTTGGAAACAATAAAAGTGCGGTGGCGACTCTGGTTTTATTGATGTCTTGCTTATCCATAGCTTGATGATCATGAATTTACTGCTACATAACCTTTGGCCCTTGAGTATGAGATCTTGAATCCTTCGGAATTTGTGAGTTAATTATCACCGATTCTGATTGGTTCAGAATTTACCTTTTTCAACAGTAGGCAAAAAGTAAGCATTCAGCCTATTTTGAGTAGTGCTTGAAGAAGAAGGATCAGATGGTTTCACTAAGATATTAATCCTTGGATTGTAAGGTCTCTGATGATAACCAAGTTCCTCCCCTTTGCTCTAACTTACTCTGTAAATTATGGAAGCAAGTTTGGCTCTATCATAATCAGATAGAATGAAATCTTGAATAGCTTCAGAGGTTTTTCATACATATTTTTCATTGAAGCAATTTGTTCTTTTTCAAGATTTTCATTTTTTTCTTTAGAAAGATTTAGCTCATCTTTTAAAAGATCACATTGCTTCTTCAATGTTTCTATATGTTTGGCTTTTTGTTGGCATCTTTCCATAAGATCATGACACGTAGTACTTAAATTAGATTTGGGAAGATTACAAACTACCTGTTATGTGTCTTCTGACTCAGAGTCAGAATCAGCTTTAGATTCTGAGTCTGAGAAGGCTGAGGCCATCAAAGCAAGATTGACTTCTTCATCTTATTCTTCATTGTCAAGTTCTTCCCATTTTGCCATGAGACTTTTCTTGAACTTGCTTCTGAAGTTGTTCTTTTGGAAGCTCTCGTTTTTTTTTTTTGAAGATCAAGACATTCAACAATGAAATGAATAGGCTTCTTACAGTTGTAACAACCATCCTGATATTTAGTCCTAGAACTTGATCCTTTGAAGTTATCTCTCTTACTAGAGAATTTGTTCTTTTTCCTGGCTAAATATTTAATTCTTTTGATGATAAACTCTAATTCATCATCGTCAGACTCTTTATCAAAAGCTTCATCGTGAGTGGCTTCTTTGAGTTTTTGTGAGGATTTTCCAGATCCCCTCACAAATTTTAAAGCTACAATTTTAACTTACTTTTCAAGCTCATCTCCATTTAACTTCATTTCAGGACTTTGGAGATTTCTAATAAGACCTTCAAGACTTAAAGAGTTTAAATCTTTAGCTTCTTGAATAGTAGTCACTTTAGATCTGTATTTAACAGGAAGACTCTTAAGAATCTTCTTGATATGGTCCACAGTCGTATAGCTCTTGTTGAAGACCTGAAGTCAAGACATAATAACTTGAAATCTTGAGAACATGGATTCAATGTTCTCATCATTCTTCATTATGAACAACTCATATTCCTGAATCAGGAGATTGGCTTTAGCTTCTTGAAATTGTTGGTTACCTTCATAGGTAGCACATAGAGATTCAAAGATAGTCTTTGCAGTAGACTTACCAATAATCTTTATGTACTCAAAATGAGGTAAAACATCAACAAGAATGCACTCACTCTATGATGCATTCTATAAATTGTTTTTCTGATCAGGAGTGAGAAACTTTCTGTCAAAAACCATTCCAACACCATCGACATGAAAGTTAATGCCATCTTCAAAGATACCCCATAACTTATCATCTAGACCAATGATGTGAGTGTACATCTTGCTTTTCCACCATTCAAATTCAGTGGAGTCGCCACTGAATGTTGGTGGTCTAGCAGTATAGATGTTTTGACTATATGTATTATGATTATGGTTGTTATTTCCATGAGTTGGACTTCCAACATGGCTAGTTAGTTTAGAACTATCAGCCATGATGGAAAGAGTATTTTTCTTAAGATCTTTTATGTACCCCTGTTAAGTGTTCAGTACAGACCAGGCTCATATGCCAATTGAAGGTGAGAAAAATACACAAGAAAGGTGGGTTGAATTGTGTATACTTAAAAATCATTTCACTTATGAACCAGGAAGTTCAGATTCTGAACAATGTTCAGACTCTGATATCAGAATCAAACACAACAGCGGAAATAAAATATTCAGAAGTAAATGCAATAAACACACCAAGATTATCCTGGTTTCTCTCCTCAACTAAGAGTAATTCAGTCCTCTTGCCTCAACAAGAGCTTTTCACTATAAACAAGTTACAAATTTCTCAAGCGCACTTACAAGAAACTTCAATTTGTAATCAACCTAGAAAGAGACTTATGCTCAAGTCCTCATACAAGAGACTTTCTTTCTCAATCAACCTAAAAAGAGACTTCCTTGCTCAAGCTCTCAAACAAGAGACTTCTTAGCTCAATCAACCTAGAAAGAGAGTTCCTTGATCAAGTCCTTAGACAAGAGACTTCCTTTCTCAGTCAACCTAGAAAGAGACTTCCTTTCTCAAGTCCTCAGACAAGAGACTTCCTTGCTCAATCAACATAGAAAGAGACTTCCTTGCTCAAGTCCTCATACAAGAGACATCCCTACTTAAGCACGCGGGCAAGAGACTTCCTCTACTTTAAGCAAATGTTTAGTAGAAAAGATAAATAATATACTTTGATACATAATCAGAAGTATAACAGTTGTGCAACAATCACAAAGGTTTTACAACCTCTTAAGATTTCAAAGATAGACTAAGATAAGAAATATTAAGATCTTTAGGCAATAACAGTTACAAGTAATAACAACTCATTGTTATGCTTTAAGATATTTCAAATGCGTTTTGATGTTGTAACTTTCCTTTGAGTCTTCAGCTTCCTTTTATAGAGACTGAGAAAGAGTCGTTGGAAGGTTTGAAAATAATGAGCAAACTTAATGAATAAGTATGCCAAGAGAGACGTAGGAGACTAGCATCTGGTCTGAAGATTTTTACACTTAATAATATCATTACTCTCAGCATTTTTCAAAATACTAGGTATCTACCAAAAGGTAGAATAGATTAAAGATGTCACATCTCTATTTCTTGAGCCTTGCAAAATGAAACCCTAGTTGACTTTATCCAAAAATTTAGGGCTTTGATAAGAGAAGACTTCTTTTGGTACAATGTACAGAATAAATTCCCTTTAACCTTTCAGAGTATGAGTTGTCATCAGAAGCTGAGTTTTGAGACTAGAGTTTGAACCTTCAGAGTCTGATGCATTCAGATGCTGATGAACCACTTCAGATTCTTAATCAATCAGAATTGGGAAAATATTGCTTATGCACATATGCTAACGATCATGATTAGTTCTATGATTTTGATCCTGCACACTTAAACAAATGTTAGCATGCCTATTTGTTCTTTAAATATTTTATTATCATAAAAAACTGTAGAGATATGAGCAGTCTTGTTCCAATAAAAACTCCCCATTATGAGGGAACGAAGAACCATCGTCAAAAGTCCATCTCTACGAATTGCTTGATATGAAGTTGGTTAAAATAATATGAAGATAAACTTGATAATCAAAGATCCTTAGGCTCCAAAACATCAGGACCATCATGACTGTTGAGCATCACCATCAATGCCAAAAAAAACAGCTAGGTTAAAACACGATTTTTGAGCACCATCATCAATGTTAATAATAGGACCAAAACATGACTTTTGAGAACTACCATCAATGCTAACGGAGCAACTCTTGAGCACCACAATAAATTCTAATAGATTATAAAACTTCTTTTGTATATTCACAATATACACATGTATTAGACAACTTTATTAAATTTTCATTAAGCACCTTCAAAGCTGCAAAGTATTCCCGACAAAACAAATTAAATTTTCATATTTAGTATCCAAATATTTTTGGGCCCCAGTGCGTTAATCACTTTAAGAGGTTTGAAGGTATTCCCTTTTGACCTCTTAAGTTAGCATAACAAAAGAGATCAAGATAACCAAGCTTATTATATAATTCAATTTAAAGACCGAGCGATTAGATTTTTTTTGTATCATGCCAAATATTATTAAATGGTATATTAGGTTCATGACCTACACCATTTTTAATAAAAGATGCCTTTTGATTGGAAAGAATTAAATAAAGATTTTCTTTGACCTTAGTGAATTTCTCTAAGGTTTCATTCAAACTAGTTACTTCGTTTTTCAAAGATTCGTAAGATTCATATTTACCTGATTTTAAGGATTCACTTCTTATGATAGAAATTCCTTCACCAAGGATCTTATTGCTATTTTCTAAGAATTAAATATAATATTTAAGATCAATAATGTTCTTCTCTAATTTATCATTCTCCTTAATAAGATTTAACATTTAATTATAAGTTAAGGAGGTTACCTCATTGTCCTCTTCTCGAGAAGCTTTGAGAGAGGTGAAACTATGCAAATGTGAATGTGATAATACTTGAGCATGACTCTGAGTCACACTTATATATGAGATATGGGAAGAATCAACCCATGTGATCCAATATGGGATGCATATGATCTTGGGTGAACATCAAAGGTGGAGACGACCATATGAGGCGTGCTTTTATGCGATGCTCTGGAGCGGGTGTCTACATCTATGTTAGTTACTGGAGAAATTTAGCTAGATAGTGTTAGTCGTGTTGGGCCTTTGATCAGCCTAAAGTAGTTTCCTATAAGTCCTTGCTATCAATAATAAAACGAGGAATATTGAAGCAGAAGTTTTGAGACCAGTCCAAGCATATGTTATATTAAGGGAGTAGGTTCATTGAGAAGATTTTTTCGGGAAGAGAATGAGTTTCATTTTGGCGCTAAGTGGGAATAGGTGACATTGGGATAATGTGCATTTAATGCCCATCGTACAGCTGGATTTTTTCCTTGTGGAAGGTCTCCACGCCTGCTCACGTGCATATGGTAGAAGGGTGATGCGCCTAGGCCCATTTTGAATGGACTTATATAGACCATTGAATGTGGTTTTTTATATCTTTTTTTGAATCATGGTTGTTAATTTTTGCACTATTTTGTGCATAAAAATTAGGGACTTGAAATTGAATTGAATTTTTTCGAATTCCTTTGTTTCTGAGTGTCA
Source organism: Lathyrus oleraceus (assembly GCF_024323335.1). Lineage (NCBI taxonomy): Eukaryota > Viridiplantae > Streptophyta > Magnoliopsida > Fabales > Fabaceae > Lathyrus > Lathyrus oleraceus. The sequence continues at coordinate 377,735,404 of NC_066584.1, read as the reverse complement.
ACAACTTCCTTCTTATTCCTATGGTTACTTCCATTATTGTTAAAGATTTACTAGGTCTCAAATTCTTTGTCTTGAATCAAATTGTTTCCTTCTTGAATCTTCAGAGTCTACATTAAAGTGCAAGGTACATGTTTCCTTATCTATTGTTCTTCTCCGATTTTCATTAGTTCTTCCATAATTTCCCATTTAGGAAACTTATAAATATGTATTCGCATTACCAACATAAGTAGTGATGTATTATCTCGTAGTAAAAAGGAGGTGATTGATCCATATGTGACGAAACCACTAGTGAGAAGTCCAAGAGTGACTAACCTAGAAAATAGATAACTTCCCCCACTGGGATAGATATGAGGGAAGTTGATCATGAGTTTACCTTTGACGGAACTTTGATGTCTCCTCTAATACCTGTCAGGAATATCATGGTGGAACGGGGGGATGAAGCTATCGTCGAGTGTATAAGGTGTCCATTCAATTGTGAACCCACTGAGAGTAATATTAGGTGGTGATTAGAAGATCAATCGAGATGTAGAAATCATGGTAGGCATTTTTTATCCATTGATAATGAAGTATACATGGAGAGAAAGAAGCCACGAACTCTTAATCTTCTTGAGGATGCTAATCAATATTCGTAGGTATATAAATAGATTATATGGACTCTATCATGGTATACAAACAAAAATAGGATCGATCTTACTTACCAAGATGTTGGTTCATCCTTGTATATGCAGATGAGCCATCCTGGGAATGGTAAAGGGATGTGTGGTCAGCATGAGCTGTGTGGGTTTCCTATGTACGAGTGTCTGTTCTCTAGGATAATGTTCACCCTTCCTTTCAATGATTTTGAAGTAGGGATCCTGAATTATTTGGAAATCACTCCCTCACAGTTGCACCCTATGAGTTATGCTTATGTAAAAGTTTTCCAACATTAGTGCGAATACAAGAATAATATTCCTACACTAACAATGTTCTTTCATTTTTTTTCTTCATGTTTTGAGAACTTCTATTGACCCTGATCTCCCCCAAGGGTTGATTTCTTTCAAACAAGTCCAAAAGATGTCTAATTTTAATATGGACAACTTCAGAGGCTTTAAAGTTCAATACTATTTTGTTGTACCCTTTAACCGTAATGCTCACAAGAGTCACCATGAGATCCCATACAGGGATTTTGATGTACCAAATTTCTCCATGGAATTCTCCATCCCCTCCTCGTACTCCTACTTCACCACTACTATGTAAATATAGGTTCCCAAAATTAGAGAGGCACAACCTTTTCTCGACGAAATTGATGACAACATATACAAAAACACATATTTGTTTGATAAGGAGGCATACATGAAGAAGACTCTTATAAATTCTAGAATGATCATGGATAAATTAAAGAAGAAAAAGAGTTACATTAAAACCAATTTGATTGTCGATACTAACACTAAGGAGGAAAGGAATCTACTTTTTGGTGAGAAATTGTCCCTTTGTGAACTTATTACTTAACCTATTTTTTATCAAGTTCTTTTTCTTGTAGCTGATATGACTTGTTTGTAAGTGTATAACTTACCTATTTGGCATTATCATTTTCACACACTTATTATCTTACTTATACTGAAGTAATACTGAAAAACTCCAATTTATGCTAAATTAAGAATTATCCTAATAGATAAGCATTGTCCTATTTTATACATCTTTAGGTTGGAAGATTTAAAAGCATAGCTAAAAGGTTCAAATCTGGAGCCAAACAAGATCATTTAACCCAAGACCTGGAAGTTATAGCCATATTTGCTGGGAGAATTTATGCTCGATCAACAAATGAGAAATATAAGGCATGGCTAAAAACCAAGACAAATTCACTAGGTGAATCTAATCTTGACCAGTGAACCTAAGAAAAAACAAAAGGGAGATCCACTTGGTTAAAATGTAGCTTGCCCAATGAATTTAAGGCAGAAAAGCGAAGGCGGATGAGAAGACTTTAAAGATAATAAATCCCAAAAACAAGATTTGTTGGACAAATTATTGCTTGCCAATGAAATTGGATCAACTTATGGAATTTTATAAATAGGGAGCTTAACTAGTTTAGTTGATATCAATTTATATCATAATATTAGTTAGTTTATAGTCTATTAAAACTTTTAGTGAGAGAGATCTAGAGTTGTTATAATATTGAATTTCTTGTCGAAAGAGCTGACCTAAGGACCTTTAAATGGAAGTTCATCTTTGCATCTTTTATCTAACTATTGTTGTCATGTGTAGCTAAGTTCTCTCTTGTCGGGGTTAGGTTTGTACATAATTATGTATTTTATTTACTTTATATGATCAAGGTGTTATACTAAGATTAATCTATGATATGCCGCAAGCGTACAACAATATTGTAGTAGTAAAAAATTTGTCTACAAATACCAATTCTTAAGTACTGAGTTCTATTGTATATGTGCTTTGATAAACCGACCAATTTGTTTGATGATTGGAAAATTATTTTTGTTTTAAAATTAAAATGCTAAAAAGCAGTTTATAGAAAACGATCTATTGTATATCTCAGACAAACTCAAGCAGACTTCCGATTCAATACGAGAAACATATCAGTTTATAGAAAAAAATAAAAAAGTTGGATAATTCCTACTTTCATCAGCGTGTTTCCCTATCTTAGACAAATAATCTACTCACTTTCGTCAATGTAAATCATTTGTTTAAGATTTATTTTAGTGTAACTATTAAAACTGGAGTTTTCTCAAGTGGGTTTGAGACACATTTGTCGCGTCAAACTCGATTGTTTTGGAATTTCGCATCCGAATACCGGATCACATCCTTTCAGCATGCAAACAATATCTAAAATATATTTACTTTCATAGATTGCACAAGTCGCGCAATATTATTATAAATAGTAAATAAATATCATATAGTGATGGTTAAGAAATGTATATAAAAGATATATAAATTAAGTAGTCTTTCCCCCGTCAGAAATGTATATTTTAATTTAAAAAATTAATGAAATAATTAAATAGTCATCTACATGTGGATTCCCATGGATCGCGAAAATATCTTTATAAATAGTAAATAAATATAATATAGTAATGGATAAGAAAATGCATAAAAGATATACAAATTAAGTAATCTCGGTCCGTAGGGCATGTCTATTTTAATAGAAAAAATAAATAAAATAATAGAAAATCAAATAGTCTCGGCCCGGAGGGCATTTATATTTTAAGTTGTCTTGATTCATAGAAAATGTATAAAATAAATTTTTTATTGTCATATGAGTTTATAAGTTTTATGCTAGAAAACATACATGTCAAACATAAAATTAATATTAGATAATGAGGTTGTTTGATTATGTTACATTTTTTAGATTTTAAAAATAAAAATAAAAATTAATATTTAAGACGTATTTTTCACACAATAACTAATGATTTTAAAAAGTATGTATCACAAAACTTATTTGATAGATTATTTTAAGAATATGATTTATAAACTAAATATAAAAAATATGAAAAACAAAAATTAAATTCTATTTAATTGATGGATATGTGACAGTGGAAATGATGTAGGCTTAGGCATTTATTATATATTTATGTTATAAAGCATAAAATGATAGATTCATTTGACAATAATACTAATATGATTTTATAATTGATATTAAATAAAAAATATATCGATTAATGGAATCGAAATTGAAATTAAAGTTATTTATAATATCTAAAAATTGATATGATATTATAGTTGTTATTTTTCTAAAATTTAAATAATTAAGGGAATCACAACCACATGTGTTCACACGGGTCAAGTAATATGAAGAGTAATATTAATATATAATTTTTTTTTGACAAAAAAACAATATGTAAGACAGACAAAATACTAAAAAGTATTATTATTTTAAATAAATTATGCAATGAACTACAAATAAATAATTAATAAAGTTTGAATAAAATTTTGAACAAATAAATTTTGAACATTAATTCACATTCTTTTGGTGATATTTTTAATTCATCAATGAGAAATTTTTGTTCTTCAGAAAAAATTTGTGTATTTATCAATCATAATCGTCTTATATATTTTTTTTATAAAATAGATATTTGTAGTATTTTTTCGTGATTGTCTTATATATTTTTTCGTGATTGTCTCATTTTTAGCATGATTTTTTTATGTATTTATCAATCATAATTTTTGTTTTTCATTAAAAAAAAGTTTATGTATTTATCTATGATAATTGTCTCATTTATACCAAATATTTCAATTATATGTATAGTAAATAAGATTTGTTAATATCATAATTATTAAAATTGTGATTTTGTAACATTAATAAATCTACAAAAATTAAGTTGTCTCGACCCCTAGAGGATGTCTATTTTAGTAGAAAAAATAAATTAAATAATAGAAATTAAATAGTCTCGACCCAATAAACATATATATATTTTAATTTGTCTTGGCCTATAGTAAATGTATAAAATTAGACCTTGAAAACTAAGTTTAAATATAATATTATTGTATATTATTGAATTTGTCAATATCCCTAATATGAAGTAACTATATTGTAAACTTTATTGTAGTATAAATATAAAGAATGCTAAAATAAAATAAAATAAAATAAAAATGTAAAAATTATTAAATAAGATACTTTAAGATTATAAATTGAATTTGTCAATACCCCTAATATGAAGTAACTATATTGTAAACTATATTGTAGTATAAATATAAAGAATGCTAAAATAAAATAAAATAAAATAAAAATGTAAAAATTATTAAATAAGATACTTTAAGATTATAAATATATATAAAATAGTATAAATAAATAATTTTATATCATAATTGTATAAAATAGTACTAACGTGGATTAAAAAAATTAAGTTTAAATATAGCATTAATTTGATAGTTATATATTTAATGAATTTTACCGCAATCGTGTCTGAATGTTGAATGATATGAAAGTTATATAAAAATAATAAAATAAAATTAAGAATTAAATACAATTAGTATAATTATTTTAGTATGCATTAATTAGAATTGACCATCCTAGTATTAAGAAATATTAATTGAAAAAGAAATTAGAGAAACATAAGAAGAAATCTTGATTTGTTTAAACTTTAAAATTTTAATGAATTTTTATGAATAAATAAAAATATTAGTAAGCAAAAATAAGAATAAAAATTAAATAAAAATGTAAGTACAATCAATAATAATGAGTTAATATTTTGTATTAAAAAAAATTGTTCTAATTTTAAGTATAATAATTATAATTTAGATTTGTTTGCGTTTACCACAATTGTGTTGGAATGTTGAATAATAGAAAAGCATATAAAAATAATAAAATAAAATCAATAATTAAATATAATTAGTATAATTATTTTAGTATGAATTAATTAGAATTGATCCCCTAATATTAAGAAGTTAAATAAATAATTTTAAATGATAATTATAATTTCCAAATAAATTATTTAAAATCATAAATTATGGGCCATTTTTCTTTAAAATGTGTATATTATGATATTGGTCATTAATTATAATGATGTTATTAAACTTCCAACCTAAAACTAATAGGATAATAATTAAATAAAATGAAAATTAATTAAAGATAGAATTAGGTTGAATTGACCATCGAGGACATGAAATATTGTATTAGATTAGTTTTTCATTTGGGAAATTCATAATTTTGATGGGTATTGATTTTCTTATATTGATAGTAGATATTTAAGTGAAAAACTAGAAATTCAGAACAATCTATATTTGTTTTTCGTAATAAAATGACAGAGAGTTTACACGAGGTCTGTTATAAGACGGTCCTCGTGACCTAAAGTTCCATAAGAATCTACTCAGACATAGCGGCGATGGAAGCAAACATAATAATAATAATAATAATAATAATAATAATAATAATAATAATAATAATAATAATAATAATAAGAGGCATAATTGTCACAAACTAAATAATAAATAATCAAGACATGTATTGCAATTATTCCCAGTGTTACAACTTGTTCCACGAAGACTTTTACAAACAACAAGAGGAAAACAAGAAATGTAGAAAACTAACTTGGAATGCTAAGAAATGTAAAGAAATATAATTTTTGGTACTTTGCTATATGTTTTCAATGCTATTTATAGGCCTGTAGGGCACTAAATTACAATAATAATCTCATATACGAAGCAAAACCTCTAGAAATTCAAAAGGCTTTGAAATGAAATGAACGGGAATCAAAAGTCACCCTTTGGTATAGGGAAATTAGAAATGTAATACCCTATTATGGAATGACTGTAATACCACTGTCTTTTGCTTAGCCAAGTGCTTTCTTCTGTTCCTTTATTGTACTTGAAAACATAGATAAAAATAACAAAACATAGTAGAAATCCAAACAAAACAAGGTGAAAACTTAAGGAAATTCCTAAATAAAAAATGATAAATAATTTTGATCAATCTATCAAATATATTTAATCTTTCATCTTATTCTTAATGCATGTTATATTTGTATTATGCTTATGAACCAATGAGGTGTCAAGAATGTCTCATAGGTCTAAACCAAGGATAACTTGTGGTTATGTCTTGAAGTACATGATATTTTATAACATAATACGTGAATCTATCAAATGCCAAGAAGTTCTCTTAGATTTATACACATGGAATCATATATCCTGGGCTAGAGTCTAGAGATACATTTAGAAGTGGAGTTCACATATACTGTTGAATTGTAATGTTTTCATATTAGAATATCATATTATCAATATAAATGATATCACAGTGTTATTTTAAACATATACAACATTGTTGAGCAATATGTGATAATATGAATTGAAAGTTAAAATGAGCATCACTGGTCATCTAATATGCATAACATTACAATGTATGTGGAAAGAATTATATGGTTTATAATAACTCGAAGGGAAATTGGCATTGCCTGTATCACCTGCAACAAAATATAAAGCATATTACACGCTAAAAACCGACCACTTTGTTTTCTAAGCCTACTGATGGGCATGTTTAAAATACACCAAGTGAAAATTCCTGAAACATCTATGTTTCCAATAAATCCAAACATCGATGATGCCTACATCAACCAGTACTCTCAAGAAACCATTAACAAAAAGGCTCCTCGTGATAGAACTATGTTATCCAACTTTGAATTAACAAACATTTCCAGCTGATATTGTTTCACCCATAGTTGGGACAAGTTGAGTGATCAAGATAAAATAAGTATCTCTCTTGACGAGACATTAATTGGCTAAAATTACACCACCCATAAACTTTTATCGGGTATCTGACATAAATTTTTTCAACGCACTTTGTGCATGGTCAGAGGACATATTTTTTTCCCTAAGAGGAAGGGATTATGAAGAATATACGACAAGGAAGGAAGCGTGAAGAAATGACTGAATCTAAAGAGGAAAGTGATGGAGACTAAGAATGAGAAAGAAGGCTGAAAATTACAAGAAGAAAATAAATTATATTTAATCTTTCAGTCTTTTTGAATTAATATACGTATGTTGTCTATCAGTTTGCTATTATTTATTTGTTGTTTTTAGTTATGATTTATCTTCATTAATTTGTTTATTACTATATTTTCGTAGTTTAAATTCCATACTTAGTTTAGTTTTAAACATTATTTCTAAGAATATGATTAAGGTTAGTTAAAATTGATATAACTACCATCAATGATGTTTAGCATGGTTTTATAATCAATGCTTGAAAATATGATGCATGGTTTAGGTATTTAATTGAACAAGCTTGCATGAAGTATAATTTTTTCCTTTAAAATACTAATTTAATGATTAATTATTGAATACAAGCCTAACTATGAATTTGTTGTTTTTTCAAAAGTATACTTTAGTGAAATCATGAAATTGATTAACCATTCGTTTTAATATGCAAAACCAAACTAGTGAGGTTGTGTGAGTTTTCCATTGTTTACTTATAATGCGTGAAACCATCATTGCATGATTGGATGTTATTTTGATTGATTCTATTGACTTACCTGACTTGTTAAAAAAATCATAAAAATGATCCAGGCATTATTTCAAATTTGAAAGAAAGTCACTTTACCTATAAAGTTAACACGTGAGCGAGTGATCTCTCATACCCTCTTTTGAGGCGAATATTAAAAATGATTTCTTTTTGAAAAATTACAACCCCAAACTTAAATAGATAAAAAAAATTATGTCCTTGTCTTAAGAATTATGAGAGCAATCATTACACGGCGAGTCGGCGAGGTTGTAAGTAAGTTAGGGAAAAATATGTTGAATAAGTCAAAGTGTAGAAAAATGAAAATGATACAGGAATGAAAAATAATAAAATTGACAAATCAAAGTAAAAGAAAAATTAAAAGCATTCCAAGACAATACAAAAAACATCGTAAAGACAAAAAGAAAAAGAATGTGGTAAAAATGAAATAAAAAGAAAAAGAAAAAAGAGTGTATAAAAAATAATAAATAATTGCTCTCTTAAACCTAAATGCTCTGTGAATCCAAGAAAAACAAATATTTATTATGAGCCAAACTATATTACAACATAAGAAAGACCTTAGTATTTCATGATTTGATAAATTATTTGCATTAATATGATAATCTGATTAAAATGAATGCATGTGTATGATAAGAAAGAAACATTCACCCTTGTGAGAGAAAGACTATGAAGCATAAATGAATGATTGGTTGTCAAAAGAATAAAATCTTTGATTTTATTCTTTGTTTTATAGCAACATATTCATAGTTTTTTTTATGAATCTTATTCTGATTATCTTGAATTTAGTTGTTGTCAAAGTTATACAAGTTATTTAAAAAATATATTTAATCAAAACCTTGAATTATGTAAGCATGTATTGAGGAAACTATGTTTGAATGTTTGTCTTATTTTTTTTAAGGACAAACAAATATTAAGTGGGAAGAGTTGATAAATGTGTAGCTGACCTATTTGACAATATTAATTTTTCACGTATTTATTAACTTAATTAGACATGAAATAATATTGAAAATTACCCAATTTATTCTAAATTAAGATTTATACCGATGGAAAAGCAAGACTAAAATGATCAAATGTTGAGTGAGACATGATCATCTAACCAAAAAATTAAAAGCTAAACTCGAGTTAAATTTATTGAATAAATTTAAACTAAATTGATATGTGCTAATTGAACTAATTAAATAAATATAAATTAATAATCTAAAGTTCAATAACCAAAAATATCATTTATTTATGTATTAATTTGAATAAGTTGTTGATATTTCAACAAATTAAAAAAAAAACATGTTCAAAGATTCGAATTTTTTACTCAAATACCCCACATTTTCAAAAAAAAAATCCAAAATAACACAGTTTTCAAACAAATTCCCAATCTACCACAGTTTCAAAAAAAAATACTTAAGGCATAGGCGTCAGACCAATTGGCGCCTACCCTTAATCTTTAGGAGGGGCGCCAATTGAATTGGCTGCAGCACATGATGTTGTCAATCCAATTGACGCCCATATATATAAAATGAGAGGAGGCGCCAATTGGTTTGGCGCCTTAGTGTAATGTGCAATTTTTTTTATAAATAGAGGTGTTTGGTGATTCACTTTTCCACATCTCATTTCGTCATATTGCAAACATGTTTGGTATTCGTCGCCGCTATGAAAAAGTGATTTATTCGAGAGACAAACCTCCGATGTTGATGCTCTTCTAGAAAATCTGTAGTTTCGATCAACTGAAGAGGGAGCTGGTTCGTTGGTTAGATAGAAAAATACCAAAAGGGGAGAAAATTAGAAGTATTGAGAGACTCGATAGTATATTTGGTTGGGTGCGAGTAAAAACTGATAAGGATGCTAGGGAAATGATGTTTGGACCAGATGACATCAGTTTGATTGTTGTAATCAGTTAGAAATGTTTTGTTTTAAGTGTGCTTATGTTGTAGTGATGTTTGTTGTTAACCTTGTTGTAACAAAAAGTTAATCATATATAAAAATCCAAGGTTACAAAAATTGAAAAGAGGTACTAAATTATGATGCAGATGTTGCTCTTAGATTGGGACATTTGTTCTTATTGTGTCCGGGTTCACGATATATACTACATAATCTTATCATTTTATCAGTCGTATCCATTTTTATTCTAATACGCGTGCTGTTTGGTCGTTCTTTTTTCTTTCTTCGCATCTCATCATTGTGTCAAACTATGTCACCTTCATATGGAGGCCAATATTCCTCCATTGGTAACACTGAGAAGCTTTTGTTATACACATTCATAATGGTAATGGTCTTGTAAACATCCGATAAATGGTTGTAAGCGTCTTGGTGAGTATGTGTGCATGCCGCAATGACATGGGAGCAAGGAATACGGATGGCATGGAGCTTTCCATAGTCGCAACAACTTCTGTTTAGTTTGACAATATAAGATAAATTTGGCCTCCCCTCACTGTGGTCCGTTGTTTCCTGTACACTAAAATTTTGCCTATGACGTTCAAAGATTGTAGCAGCGTGTGTGCTAGCTTTGATACTTTCCTCTTTCATCACTTTCATACAACATTCACTAAATATTTGACTCGACATTAACACTGCACTCCGTCTTTCACCTCTGGTTGTGAAGGTAGATGCCAACCTAAAATAGGTTGTTCTGACCAATGTTGTTATTGATAGATTTCTAATGCCTTTGAATACGATGTTCATGCATTCCATAAGGTTTGTTGTCATGTGGCCCAATAGACAACCTCTGTCAAATGCCCTTGTCCACTACTCTATTGGTATGTTATCCACCCACCTTCTTGCATCTTCATAAGACAATCTAATTTCGTCACAATAATGTTGAAATGAAGGCTGAGTTAGAGCATACCCTACATTCACCACTTTTTTGTGAAGGTTCTTGTCTTTGATTGCACACATGAAGTTTTATGCAATATGTCTAATGCAATAAACATGGGTAGAAGGAGGATCATGTCATCTGTTATCATGGTTATTGTAAGCACTCTCAATGGCAGCATGTCTATCTGAAATCAAACAGAGATTGGCTTGTGGAGCGACATGTATTCTGAGATATCGAAGGAAGAAACCTCAACCACCAGCGTTTTCACCTTCAACCAGAGCAAAGGCAATAGGAAAAACATTATTGTTGTCGTCTTGTGCAACAACCATAAGCAAAGTACCCTTGTATTTGCCGTATAACCATGTTCCATCAATTTGAATAATAGGTTTGCATAATGCAAAACCTTGGATGCATGGTTGAAATGCCCAAAAGAGGCGGTGGAAGATTCTATTTCCAGCAACATAAGTTTCGTCTGGCATAAATGCTGGCAATGTCTCCATAATTGCAACAGTTCCTGGTGCGTATGTTTTAAGTGCCCATAAAAACCGTGGCAATTCTTTGTATGAATCCTCCTAGTTGCTGAATACATGTTCAACAACCTTTGTCCTTGTAATCCACACTTTCTTGTAAGATGGAGTATAATTATATCTTATGACGATATGAGATATTATTATACTTACCTTCACTGATGGATCTTTGTTGACAAGCGACAAAATGTCTTGACATATCAATGCAACGCTTAATTTACGGTGATCTTGTACAACATTAGTGACAATGCAACTGTGAGGTGGGTCTATAGAAGATATCTCCCAAGAGTCACTTCTATTCTTGTGAGACGCAGCCAACCGAAACTTGAAAAGGATGTTACGACATTCGATGACATACCTTCTCGAATCAGTGTGTTTCACGGTGAAATCAGCAGAGTTATTCGTGTGAATTTTTTTGATAGCTTGCACACATTCTTCTTTAGTGTGGAACATGTCTCCCACTTTTAACTCACCCTCTCACCGTGGATACGGGTTATAAAAAACACTTTTGGATGTTTCATCCCCATGCATATCCATGTTTTTCATATGTTGAGGTGGATTATGTGCATGACTTAGAGGTAATGGCGTTGGATGATTGTCATCTTCAATGTTGTTGTTCAACATATGATCGACCTGTGTCTCGGTATCTTCTTCTTCTTCATCAACAACGTTGACTTCTGCTTCTGCTTCTAGGTCGGCTTCATCTGAGTTTTCTAAATCAAATCCATCATATTCAACTTGATTAGTTATCTGAGATTGTTAAGATGGTATACTTGGTTGAAGAGTAATATATAACTCAATAGAGTTGCAACCAGAATGTTCGTGACTAACAAACATATATTCAACATCTTCATCGTCCCGTACCTTTAGCGGGTAAAATTTACATTGATTTTTCTCGAAATAAATTGGATTTTTATATGTGATTTGTGACACAAGACCAGATCCTATGCGGGATTCAATTTGTTTTTTCAAATGCAAGAAATTTGAATTTCTCTTGATCGTAAGTCAGATAGTATCGGTGTTTCGAAAATAAAACTTGTATACATCACATTCACATGTCTCACCGTTGCAGTGAGCATTGATAATATATTTGGGTGAAGATGACATTGTAATATTTGAGTGTAGATGAAAAGTAAAAATTTCGGTGCATATGACTTTGTGTTGATTGTATGATGAAATGGTAAGACACTTAAATATCCAGGTGACAGACATGCGTGCAAGCCCTAGCGCCAGTCATATTGGCGTCTGCATGTATTATTTGTACATGGGCACCAGTCCATGTGGCGCCTTGCAAACCTCGAAATTCTGCATGCAGATAGCCCTACAACCTACAACCCATGTGAATACCATGCATGCATGCAAGCCTAGGAGGCGTCAGTCTATATGGCGATGTAAGACCCCAAATTTGACCCTAAGATCCCTCATGTTATCTCATCACATGCATTGGCTTTAGGATCACACCTTGGCATCCTCCTCACCCCTCATTCATTGGGTTTGCATTAGGAGAGATCACCAAGCACATTTGATTGTATCATACTTTATTTTTCTTTGTTTACTAACTAAAATACCAAAAATATGGCTAAATATGTCCATGTATAGATTTGTTTCTTTTGTAGGTAGTGTGTGCATCCACCAATGCATCATCAAGCTCACAACTAAGGTTTGAGACCCTCAGTGCAAGGATATCAATCAAGAGATGGTTCACTATGGTTATAGACATCATATATGGATCCCCATGGTCTTCATTTATCACTTGGATCAGGAAATCATCAAGAGTTTGAAGCTTGTTTTGCCTTGGAAACCCTAATTCATCTAGGTATCTTGTGTGACTTCCTCAACAAGTTTCTTTAACAATTAGTACAATATATAAAGGTATAATTCATTTAACATAATATTATACATATATGATCCTCCATGATTCGAAAAGATCAAGATAACTTCAAGTTTGCAAGTAGGTTCAAGGTGGTTGACCAGAGAAAGTCAACTAGTCAAAACTGGAGTTCCCCATACCTTATCTCCTACAATATTTGTCATATGAAAATTATTCCAAGAGAAACGTTACTCCTTATGACATTCTGAACAACTTTCATGTTGAGGTCAAGATCTATGTTTGCTTAGAAAGTCATTTTTTATGGTGAAAGATTATAGGTCATTTTGTTTGTGCCCTAGTTGGGAGGTCAACTTACAAGGACAATAACTTGCTCAATATTTATGAGATGAGGGCCATACAAGTTTCATGATAAATTTCAAGATGTCATATCCAACTTTGATACTTTGAGAAATGTCAAATTCAACTTGCAAGGGCATGTGCCAAGAGGAAACATTATAGGCCATTTTGGGCCATTACCATTGAACAAGCAATTTTTCTCAACTTATAAAAGGCATAAATCCTTCATGCAAAATCCAAATGAGGTCAAATTTGTGACTAAATTTAAGAGGATTTAAATAGATACAACTTTTATAAAGAAATGTTTTCCATTTGAAGCTCATAGCAAAAGTTATTCAAGGTGGAAGAAGTGGATATTTGACTTGGTACTTAGAAAAATTTCAATTATGTTTGATTTCTCAAACTTCCACCTCAAAATTCATCATGATCCAAGCTTCAAATGGAAAAGTGTTCAACATGAAAGTTGTTCCCCTTGATGTCACCTTTCCAAAAAGTCCAAAATCACTTTGTTTGGGCAAGGTTTGAATGACTTGCACATGGTTACTCTTCATGGTTCAATTTGGATGAATCTCATGATCACTTCTCAATTACAAATGCATGGCCTCATGTTAGACTTCCAGCATCATTCATGATCATTTTTAGACCTGACTACATCATCTCATGGGCCTATCACACGCCCATGCAAGCATGCACTTCACCTTTCTAATTTTGGCCAATTTTTGAAGTGTGTGAAAAGCAATAAACATGGTTATAAATACATGACCCTGGTGATCAGAATGTGGATCCTCTTGCCCAAGCTTCGACCCCCTTCTTCCCCAAACACCATTGAAAGGATAATCTTGAAGATTTCTTGAGAAATCGAGTTTCAATTCTCATTCCGTTTTAGAATTGAAACTCCAAGAGTCCAAGCTTTTTAATCATCAATATCATCTTCTGCAAGCTTCTAGAGTCAGTCCAAGCCAAATTGGAAGCAAGATCAAGCTGATTTGAAGCTCCCTGAAGGTGAGATTTCAGAAACTTCTCTTCTTCGATTCTCCCTCATTTCTTATCCATTTTGATTGATTATTGGTTTGCTGAAGTCCTACCAATGTAGGCAACAAGATTGAGCTGCTTTGAGGTCAAATCGATGCAACTCAGTTCATGATCCTCAAAATTCAAATCCATGTATCTTTCAATATACTTGGAATTGGACAAAATTGAGGCGAAATTCGAGCTCCTGAGCATTTTTTATTTAAAACCATGTTCTTGTTTTTAATTTTGGTGAAGATTTGTGGTGGACCAGTCCGGTGAGGTCCATTGGAGAAGACGACCAGAGCCCTAGCTCCGGTGGTGTGTTGGCACTCTCTCAACCTTTTGATCCATTTGAAATGTTCTAATTCTAGCCCTTGCTTTTGATTACCATGTGTGTGGCGCATTTGACTAAGGTGTTTGTGGAACGCGCACTTGGCCATCAGATTTGCCACCTCAATTAATGAGGGAGATCTAATGGCCCCTGATTTTCCATATTTTTTTATTTTTCATTTAATTGTGTTATTTTGTTTAATTCATAATAAATCCGTTTTTAATTCAAAAAATATGGGACTTTCACTAAAAAAATTCAAATATTTTTCTCTTCCATATTCTGAATTAAAATTATTTTTTGGAGTGATCTTGGTATTTTTCATGAATTAAGTGTTTTTATACATATTTTTAATTGTTTAAAAACACTTCTGACTTTTTAAAAATCATGAAATTTTTTGTCCAATGTCCTTTAACCTCGTTTGACCTAGGATAAATCCCTTGGCCATTTATTTGGTGTTTTGAAGGTATTTGAGGTTTTGTCCAAATTAAAATGCATTTAAATTTATTTTTAAATTGATTTTAATTGATTAAATGTTTGAAAATTATGTTGAGCCATTTTTATGGTCTTGTGATGTTTGACTTTCTGTTTGGGCATTGGTCATGGTTGATTTGACTTTTGTTAGATCAAAACCATTGGATTTAGAGGATTGATAAAATGTACATTTCATCTTCCAAAATGAATGGATGATTTTGATCAGATGAAATTCCTCTCATGATCAATTTGTGTTTCTATTTCCCTTTCCCTCTTCATCTTCATCCCTATTCTTCCTCATTCCCTCATTTAACCAATGAAATATCTAGTGTCTAAATGCTAATTGATTCATTAATCACCTTGTGTCAGATGAATCAATACAAGTATGACTGAGATAAGTCCCTCCCATTTTCTTTTAGTGTGTGGTATATTTTAGGAGTTTGGTTCTTTGTACCAAATCTCTAACATGCATTAACACCTATATTTTTATTGCCTGACCTCAGATAGTTATGACTTCTACGTAAGTCCAATTACGATTGCTTAACATAGAGCTAAATTTGACCCTCAAGGCATATCATTCTAGTAAGTGAGATTGTAAGTCTCCCATTCTTCATGGCATTGTGTAACACCTCAAAATTTGCCCTCCTTTCTTGGGACTAGCATGACATATTACATATCATTTTTAGGTCATTAGGCATTGCATATTGCATATCATGTGGTTACATTGTGCAAGTTATCCTCACAAGTCTTGATCAGGAGATGGAGAGGTCATGTGCAAGCTAGGGTTTTATTGGACTGGTCATTAATCATCTGAGGATGTGGAGGTCCAAATTAGGGTTTTGTGGTTCTCAAGGAGATTGGTCTTCGTCTTGATTGAAGTGATACATCATCATCATGGTCTTGTTATCATCAGGAGTTTGATCAGGATACCTTGAGATTAGGGTTTTGACCACTGGTCAACCCTAATCAATTGCATTGGGCCAATCAGGGCATAGCAAGGAGATGGGGTCTATGATGAATATGGGGATCATTATCTGATTATATGGAGCTAATTGAGGCTAGGGTTTCATCCTTGGGCCATTTCATTAGGAGATTGGAGCTCAGTTTGATCAGTGCATTGCCAAATTCATCTATCAGTTGAAAAAGTCAATTGTGGTCAACTATGCTTGATTTTATGGATTTGGAGGTGGAATTGAGTTGGATACACTTCATTCATGTGAAACAAGTGTTATTTGACATGTCAAAGCTTAAGAATGAAGAAAATCAAGTCAGGACAAAAATTGCCAAAAATAGAAAGTGACTTGTAATGGAAGTTTCCAAAAATGGAAAGTTTTTGACCTCAAGATTACATGTCCAAGGAAGCTTCAAATGAAAATTTGTTCAACACGAAAGTTGTAGATCTTGGTCTCACCTTTCCAAAAAGTCCAAGAACTTGAAAATCCCATGTATGGTTGGCAAGTTATGGTCCATTCAATTTCAAAAATGACCCATAATCAAAGTGGCATAACTTCCACATGGAGTGTCCAAATTGAATGATCTTTTTATGTGAAAACTCCATTTGACATGTACTTTCATGGTGCATAATTGGAATTCATCAAAAATGGTCAATGCAAAAAGTCAATTTTCAAGTGTACAGTTAAAGATCCAAGGGCAAAATGGTCCAACTTGAGAAATAATGAGAATTTTGGAATGGGGATTTTTGCAACACCTCACAAATGCAAATTGGAAATGGTTTGAACTGTCATAAACATCCAAGGTGCAATATTTGACCAAGTCATTTTTGAATTGCATTTGAAAAGTATACAATTTACCATGACATAGTGAAAATCAAAAATACACATCCAATGGCCATGGGACAAGTTGCAACAGATCACACATGTCATTTTGAGAGTGTGTGAGCTGTCAAATGAGCTGTCATTGGCCTGTGGTGAAATGACATTTTTACCCTTGCTTTGAAAATGACATTTTGCTAATCACTTGCACTTTTGCTAATTGGATGATTAAGGATGGATTAAGCTGAAGTATAAATTCTTAATTGTAACTAACTTTGATCAGAAATCACAATTCACAAGGAACTCAACCATTTTTCCCTCCAATTCTCAAAATCTCTCAAGAACACAAAAAAGCAAAATTGAGCAAATCTCTTCCAATTCTCCACCAAATCGTGTGGTTCTTCTTGCTGCTTCTTCCAATCATCTTCTTCTTCTACTATTTTGGCAAGGCAACATCAAAATCCTCAAGATCCGTGACTGTTGAGAAAGTGTGCATCAATGGCATTTGGAGATTTCTTCCACTAGAAGCGAATTCGAGCCAAGCTACAAGCTGCATTCATCTTCCTTAACACCTTTCTTCATCTGTTTTGAGAAGCCACGCGCAAATACTACAGGAATCAGCACTGCCATCTCAAGGTACTTCAAAATCGAATCTCATAAATTGATGAATTGCCATATGCTTTTTGAAGAGTGCTCAATGTAGATCGTTGTGATATGTTTAGTTTTTGGAATGGATGACTGTAGGAAGAGTTATTTTGATTTTAAGCTTTGAATGCAAAACCTAATTCGATCGATCCGGTTTATACAGTTAGATTTAGGTTGATTAGGTTACATATTCATGATCCACGCACGTAGACCTTTCCAACGGTTATCCATTTGTGAGATTTGGTTGAGAAATGAGCAAAACCAATTTTGGAATGGAAGAACATGAGCACGATGAAGATGAAGCAGATTTCTGGATTTTTACTGTTTGATCCACTCAGTGCCAGGCCAAATTCGAATTGTTGTTTCCCTCCAAACTGAGCCAATCAGCGTGTGACACTGGATTAATGAAAACGGCGCCGTTTTTGGCCAGGGTTTGATAATCACGAAATTGCCATTAATCCATTTTAATTAATAAAACACTTAAATAATTATTACATAATTCATTTAAAACTTAGAAAAATCATAAAAAAATATTGGCTAATCAGAAAATTATGAGATTTTTTTTTGTAGCTTCCAAATTCCCTCTAGTTTTTTATAGGCATGGTTTTATAAGTTGTGCATGGAAAAATGTTGACCTGGCCTATGGATCTTTGACTTGTGTGTATTTTTTACATGTTTTGCCATTTTCATCATGAAATGCTCATACATTAAAAGAAATGCTTGAAATTTTTTGTGCTCATTCTGTACTCATTATTGGTGATTTCCATATAAAGTTTGTGATTTTTGGATACCTGGTGATTGAGTTATGATTTTTTGAATCTAGGTGTGACAATTTGTGTCACACCTAGCTAGGTCAACTTCATGAATATTTTTGCCTGGCCTATGATTGGTGGAATGGATTGAAATTTTGCATGGATGATTGTGGATATGTTGAAATGTTATATGAATTTTTCTGGATTTTTCTATGGCATTTTCAATTTGATTGATATTTTTCTTCTCTGTTGGCTCATTGTGCAAGCTTGTGTGACACATGTTTGTATATCTTGTGTGAAATTCTCATATGGTTTTGGATGAAGATGAAATTTGGTATGCTGATTGTTGACACATTGTAGGACATCACTGTTTTGGTCCCATTCATTTCTTAATTGTTCTCACTCTGTTATGAATTTTTGAAGTGAATGTATGTGTTGATACCTTGAATTGGCTTGAATAATTGTGTCTGGATTTCTTGATTTTCATTGGCCTAGTTCCTTTTGTCCAATTGAGCTGAAAATTGACATGATATACCTTGAATAGGTCCTGTTTAGGTGTGAACTATTTGAGGATTTTTGGAATTATTTTGGTATGCTTTTGATGGAATTCATTCTGTTTGGACATTGGATGTTGCATTTGACTTAGTTTGTGATGTTTTGGTCATGAAATGAATGTGGTGAATGATATGAGTATGGGATCAATTGCATTTGCTTTCTATTTGCATTAATTTGGTTTTGGTTGAGAATTGTTTGCTGTTTAGAATTTTTTCTCCCTTTTGGACCCTAGGCTTGGCCTAGTGGTCTAGTTTCTCACATTTGGTTTGACTTTTCAGGATGAAATGCACAAAGCTTAAGGAGAATGCTTCAAGTCAATTAAATTGAGATTGTTGGATGTTTTGAACTAATTTGACTTTGTTTTGTAGGTTGTGAAGCTTGAGCTTGAGCTTATAGCTTGCACTTATGTGCATTAACCTGTGTTGCTTAATCTGTATAGTCTGACTGATTAACATTTGCTGTTTATTGTTGTCTGTCTGAGTACTGATGATACTTGATTGTTTTCAGGTACATTTAGTTGCTTACAGTTCTTTAAGAACTTGCTTGCTGCTGCTTGGTTTTTAAACCACTTGAGGTAGGACTTCTATTCTTCATGTAGTCTGGAAGACCTGGCCTGTTACTTGGCCAGGCAACTGTCTGAAGTCCTCCTTAAGAGGCGATGTTTGTGGTTGTTTACATTTGTGCCAAGCAGGTAAAGACCTCTATGAGGCAATTGGTGGATCAAAGGGATATGCAATCTATCCCCCACTATTCTGTGAGTCGTCTCTCTGCTCACACGGCTGTGTGTTGATGCATTGGGACACAAACCCAAGATCTTGTGCTGTTGCACAATCGAGTCAGAGTCTTTGAGCGTAGAAGGGTCCCTCCATTCTGGACCCACGCTCCTTTGTCTGAAGCTCTCCCTGGTCAGGGATAAGAGCTGTGAGGTCTCATCCTCACTTCACCTTTTCATCTGCTTCACCTTAGCCTCGTAATGGCAAGGTTAAGAGCGAATAATACCCATGTACAGATGACTTGCTTCGGCAGTTAAACCCATTGTTTGAGCCTCACTTGACTGGTTATAGTGTGTGCTATGTGAATATTTGCTTGAAATGCTTGTTTTGATCTGTATGCTTGTATGCTTGCTTTCTTCCTGGATAGGATTAGCTTGCAGTTGTGCAAGTAGGTAGAAACCTGAACATAGGGTAATGATGCATGACAACACTAGGCTCGAGTCCAGCTCCCTGGTAGTGTGTCTTCCCTTGGTTTCTGGCTAGATTTTCTTTCCCTTGAGGGGGAACTACGTCGCCCTGATCCTCATACCAGATGAGGTACGTAGGCAGGAGACCGTGCGAGGTCTCTCCGGGCACCCTTTTCTTTTTTTGTGTGTGTTTTGTTTGACAGCTATCAGGCTCGAGTTCCCGACTCCCTGTTAGTCTGTGTGTTCAGTTTCTTCTGACGTCTCAGCGTCTTATTGGTGTTTTGTTTGACAGCTATCAGGCTCGAGTTCCCGACTCCCTGTTAGTCTGTGTGTTCAGTTTCTTTTGACGTCTCAGCGTCTCTTCTTGCTTGCTTGATGACTTTTAGGTCCGAGTTCCCGACTCCCTATTAGTTTGTGTGTTCCTTTTCCCTTGAGGGGGAACTACGTCGCCCTGATCCTCATACCAGATGAGGTACGTAGGCAGGAGACCGTGCGAGGTCTCTCCGGGCACCCTTTTCTTTTTTTGCGTGTGTTTTGTTTGACAGCTATCAGGCTCGAGTTCCCGACTCCCTGTTAGTCTGTGTGTTCAGTTTCTTCTGACGTCTCAGCGTCTTATTGGTGTTTTGTTTGACAGCTATCAGGCTCGAGTTCCCGACTCCCTGTTAGTCTGTGTGTTCAGTTTCTTTTGACGTCTCAGCGTCTCTTCTTGCTTGCTTGATGACTTTTAGGTCCGAGTTCCCGACTCCCTATTAGTTTGTGTGTTCCTTTTTCCTTGAGGGGGAACTACGTCGCCCTGATCCTCATACCAGATGAGGTACATAGGCAGGAGACCGTGCGAGGTCTCTCCGGGCACCCTTTTCTTTTTTTGCGTGTGTTTTGTTTGACAGCTATCAGGCTCGAGTTCCCGACTCCCTGTTAGTCTGTGTGTTCAGTTTCTTCTGACGTCTCAGCGTCTTATTGGTGTTTTGTTTGACAGCTATCATGCTCGAGTTCCCGACTCCCTGTTAGTCTGTGTGTTCAGTTTCTTTTGACGTCTCAGCGTCTCTTCTTGCTTGCTTGATGACTTTTAGGTCCGAGTTCCCGACTCCCTATTAGTTTGTGTGTTCCTTTTCCCTTGAGGGGGAACTACATCGCCCTGATCCTTGTTCCAGACGAGGTATGTAGGCAGGTGGTCGTGCGAGACCACTCCGGGCAACCTTTTTCTTTTTTGTGTGTGTTTACTTGCTATCTGATTGTGTTTGATTGTGCTTGTTGTGTGCTTGGAAGCCGGTGTAAGTCCATCGAGTGGCATCTGGGTTCCAGTGTGCGTGTGTTTGGTTCGGATGCCGACGTAAGTCCAGTAATTGGTGGTCGGGCTCCACGTTTGCCCTCTGGCGTGTGTTTTGGTTCGGATGCCGACGTAAGTCCAGTGATTGGCGGTCGGGCTCCACGTTTGCCGTTTTGTGCGTGTTTTGGTTCGGAAGCTGACGTAATTCCATCGAGTGGTTGTCAGGTTCCACGTTTGCCTGTGTGTTTGTTTGTTTGTTTGGCGTGCGTGAGCCGAACTACAGCAGCTCTGATTCTCGTTCCAGACGAGATATGTAGGCATAGGATGCGATGTCCTATCGAGCTCCCTTCTCTTAACCCCACCTGCGTTCCCTGTGTGTGTGTGATGTTTAGCAACCTTTTCTTTTCTTAGAACGTGGATCCCGTCGAGTACGACGGACGTGAGGGGTGCTAATACCTTCCCCTTGCGTAACCGACTCCCTTACCCTTTCTCTTTGGTCGCAAGACCATTTCCTTTCCAGGTTTCTCTGAGCGTTTCCTTTCCCTACTTTGGGATAAATAACGCGTAGTGGCGGCTCTGTGTTGTGTTTTTGTTTCAGCCCGCCGGTTGTTTTTCGCGGATGCGACACATTGTATGGGGACTTGACCTTTTTTCCTTTCATGAGAGCTAGTTTCATACTTGTTGAATTATCCAAGTTGGAGCCCTTCTCATGGATGATATCTTGGTTCAAGGATCCATACTTGTGAATGAATGGTTGAGTGTTCTCCAAAGAATGACTTAATCAATTAAAACTCAACACTAACTTTTGACTAACCATTGACTAACTTTTATTCATTGTGCTTTTACTTTCAAGCCATTTACTTTATGAAATTTTAATTTCCAGTCATTTATCATTCATTACCATTTACATTTCATATAACATGTTTATGCTCAAGTCCTTTTTCACTTTGCTCACTTGAGCCATATCTTGTGATTGTATATATTTGTTTGTGTGTTTTGATCTTGTTTGTGGTCTTAGGACCTTAAAAACACCTAATAACAACAAAAGCCCTAAAAAATATTTGATGAGCTGTTGGGATTTGATCTGAGCTTTGGACTTAGAATTAGGCAACTTTTCATATGCTAAAGGACTTGACCAATGCCAACATCTGAGACTGAGCTATTCTTGACAAGTGACTTTCATCTGAAGCAAGACTTTAGATCTCTTTGGTTCATCAGTTATCCTGTCTCTATGTTTAATTTTTACTTTGTTATGATCTTTGTCTGATGTTTTATTTTGAGTTGATAAAGGAATATTTCATTTGATACATGGGAAGACAATGAAGACTACTAGCTATTGGATTGCTTGCTTATGCGTGGCTATCTTTATTTGATGCCTCAATCTTTATGATGTATGGATATTTCTCATTGCTTATTTCTTATTGCTTGATCAAAGTCCAGAGGAAATGCATTTCTATATGACATTCTTGTCTGATTGGATTGCATCCCATTGGTCAGATCTTTTCAACTCTTAATTTTTAAATTTTTGCTTAGGATAGTCTCTTCATCTCCTCCCACTTCTTAAATTTTAAAATCTCTCCCTCCTTTAAAAAACTTTCTTTACTTGTGATTTCAAACTTAGACATGTTTTAACAATTAGAAACTTTGGCCTTATGCCAATGAATTTTAAAAATCTTTTCTTAATCAAATTTGTAAATAAACTTAACCATATTGACTTAAATTTCAAAAGATAAGAAGAATTAACAACCCCATTCAAACCTTTGGCATTTTGTGCCCTCTTATTAAACTTTTGTTAAAATCAACTCACCAACTTCTTTGAAATTCTTACCACGAACTACGAGGTTTTGATCCCTCATTTTTATGTTGGTACCTAGGCACAAGACCGAAGATTTTGTCAAACACAAAAATATAATCAATGAATTCTTTTCTCATCCCTACACTTTATTTTTTATCAAACATATTTTATACCAAAACATATGCACACATAAAAAGGGCTCCCTAGGAGTACCTAATACACTTTGGGTGCTAACACTTTCCCTCTGTGTAACCAACCCCCTTACTTGTAATCTCTGGCATTTTATTAGGTTTGATTTGAAAACTTCTTATCCTTGGGTTTTGTTCATACTTTTCCCTTTTCCTTTAGAAACAACAAAAGCGCGATGACGACTTTGGTTTGATTGACGTCAAGTTTATGCATAGCTTGATGGTCATGAATTTACCGCTACAGGCACTAGCATTGTAACTTTGCATGTGTAAGCCAAACCAATTGGCGCTTGCATGCAAGCCCATTTACCCCATGCATTCAAACTTTTGCATGTCTTTGCATGTCTCTCATTATAAATAGCCATGTAAGATTCACTTCTTCATCACCAACAATCACTTCTTCCTTTGCAACAACCACTTTGTCATCTGCAACAACCACTGTTTCATATATTTACTACGACAAGATGTCTCTGCTCACTGTGGGTGAATCGCATAGAGGCACAATTGCAAACATGGCAACTTATGTAAGCGTTTAATTCTTGTATTATTTTTCTAACACAATTTTTTATAAAGTAACTTATTTTGTTGTTTATTTTTTATAAAGTAACTTATTTTGTTTATTTTTTAGGATGTTTCTAGGTTTCGAACTCGTGTCCACGAATTTGTTCACATGGACGCGATGACTCAACCTTATGACGAACTCGCCGATTTTGGACCTGTAAGCAAAATAATGTCTTGATCGGTTGATACTAAATTTATTCTTGCGTTATGTGAAAGATGGCGTCCCGAGACACACACATTTTGGTTTCCAACTGGTGAATGTACCATGACGTTAGAAGATATCTACATGTTATTGGGACTGCCTATCGAAGGTAAGGCGGTAAATGGTAAAACCAATTATGTGAATTCAATTTGCATGGACCTCTTGGATGCTGACTTGTTAGATGATAACTCGAGAGGTCAAGGTATACTCCTTTCATGCCTTAAGGCATATTATAACAACTTACAGTTAGATGAGAATTCTATCGAAGATGCTTGAATAATAAAAACTAGGTGTTATATTATGCTCTTAATTGATTTACTTTCATTTCCCGAAGGTAGTGGTTCTAGTATGCATGTTATGTATTTACCTTTACTAAGACATGTAGATAGAATAAGAAGTTACAGTTGGGGGTCCGCTTGTTTGGCTTATCTTTATAACTCTTTGTGTAAAAATTCACATAAAGACACATCTACATTTTATGGATGTGCTATTTTTCTCCAAGCATGTGGTTGATCCAGACTACCATACCTAGCGTCCGTCAACAACAACTCATTCACATTCCCGTACACACAAAAGTAAGTTCTTAAAAATGGACTATATTTACTTACTTTACCGATTATTATCTCTAAATAATATTTTTACTTTTATGGTGCAGATGGTCGGCACGTGGTATGAGTTATAACAGATGTCCTAGACACTGACTGTATTATCCAATATCGCAATCTCTTGAATCACCTTCGACCGACGGATGTATTTCCATTAACCTAATTATTTCGTAAAAATTTGTTAATTTCTTCTAACAAATTTATAATCTAATATATATTCACATTTCAGTTCATTTGACGTCCATATCTAAATTTGGATCATGACCATGAAATCAATGAACAAGACGCAACCGTTTGGACTGCATGCACATCAATCATAAGATTCACCATTGTGGAGATGCACAATAGTGACCGTGTTAAATTGCAGTTCAGTATGCTTCAACATATCCCAGATCCCCCGACAAACCTCGAAGAATGACATCTACGCAAAGTTAACGACCAATGGAACTTTAACCTATGGCAAAGCTTCGCTAGATTTGAGTGTCGAAAATGGAAGCACCGACAAGACCATGTCTTAACTGACGCTGTGATGCCAACCGAAGAAAAACCAACTCGTAATTATATGGCTTGGTATATATCAATTGGATTTGAGTTCATCGCCGATGATATGTACCTATACGACCCATGCCAGACAACTTACACACCAGAAAGTTCAACGTCTAACCCCTAACAACATTGTCAGACCGGTTACTCACAACCCCATATCCATCAAAAATTCTGATCCACAAACACACAAACTTACAACCCTAATATGCCAAACACCCGACCACAATACCAAGAGCATACCCCGTATCACCACCAACAAGTAGATCATCATCAAGACACCCAACATCGCTATGCACCCAACACATCACCCTATCATAGCCGCCTTAGCCAAAACACTCAGCGATCATTTAACAACAATCGTCCCTCCTCATACTATAACCAAGAAGCCCAAACATCACAAAACCAAAACATGCAACAACCATATGGATACCAAACACCACAACAATCATTTCAACATTTCCTCGACGCATCATTCACACCAATGTTCCCCTTCAATCGTCCTGGTCGCCCTTCAACAACTCAAACATAGCCAAACTACTCTGGCATGAGTCATGAACTCAGCTATGGCGATAGCCTTTCAATGCATACACAAGACTACGCTGATTTGTCTGAATATCTCAGACAATCTCCTGCAGTTAGTGGTGATGTTCCTAGCCCCTTAGATACTCAAACACCTAGGGTGAATCATCAAAGTGGATTAGGGTCACGAGTTCTGATAGCTAGGGGATGTGGGGCTGAAGGTCAGTTAGGTCATCCCGGTCAACGACATTAGTCTTTTTGTGTAAACATGTATTAATATTAATATGAATTGGTCCGATTTCGACTTTATCTAAAATATACAATATTTTTCAAAAAATATTACGAAACACACACATGTGTCATACCAATTGGTGCATCATCTCTAAGTTTAAGAGCAGACGCCAATTCATCTAACATCTCCTCTTCAAAATGAGGTATTTTGAGAAATAATCTAAAAAGTGGATTATTTTAAGTATTTTTTTAAAAAAAATTAGGGTTATTTATGTAAAAAAATTCCAAAGATTGACCATAATTAAAACTCATATCAATTTCTAAATAAGTTAATTATTTAAATAAAATAATAAAAACCTTATGAAAAAAAAATCAAATATTCATAGGAGTTACTTTACTACTTTGAGCTTCCAAGTTATTGCCGCGACTTTTGTTCTGTTGTGTGTCTGAATCGTCTCACTCGCGCGACGACGACAACGACAACGGCAGCGTTTCAACCGAGATCTCGACGGTGGCTCTCGATCTGCCACCGTCCAACCTCCTCCTCTTCTTCAGACGACGCCGTTTCCAGATCTGAAACCTCTATCTGATAACAGGTTTCATTCTGCTCCCATTCAATCCCAATTGATTCATTTCTATGTCTATCAATTTCGAATTTCCCCGTCGTCGTCTTGAATGTAATATGAACTTCAGGATTTGACATTCACCTTGATTTTATACGTCTTACTCGATCTAGATTTCCAATTTCAGGTACAGTTAGCTTGTTATCTAAGCATTGTCGAAATCACGTGTCTCCGAGCTAGAGATTTCTTTAACCGAAGGTTTCTCTCTTATCAGGTCTCTGATTTTCTTTCTAATAAGTTTATGCATATATGTTAGGTGTTGGAGCTTGTCGGTGTGGATTGTGGAGTAATCCTATAAATTACGTATACTATGTGAATTTATTTGTTGCATAGTTAATTTACTTTTTGGTCTTGTCTTTCATGCTGTTTTTGATTAAGGAATGTTTGGATTGATGGAATTGGATGGATTCAAGCGGAATAAGGTAGTGTGGATTCCATTCTATTCCACCACTTACCACCATATTTCTTCCTTTTTGATTTGGGCAGAATGAAAAACTTAACTTGTTCCGTCCTAAAATATTCAAACTATGGAATGAAATCTTGATTCCGCTCCGTTCCATTTCACTCCGTTCCATTTCACTCCGTTCATTTTATGATATTCAAACATAGCCTAAAATCTTAAAAATATATACCACTTGTGTAATGAGTATTCTAGCAGCAGCGTTTGGCTTTTGTCATATTTCTTTGAACAAAATATTGTATTATTATTTACTAATACTAATACAAACAGGAATACATTATACTATTAAATAAATAAATTATTTTAGTATGTATATTATTACTAATTATTAATTACTAATGCTGAATTTGAAAGTGTTGTTCTCCCTTTCAATTTAATATCTGTGTTTGCATGTTAATTTTATTTTGTTGAATCATAGATGTGTTTTCTATTGTAATGTTGAAGGTTTGTCACATTCTTGTGGTTATGATTGTATATGCGCTTTCTAAGGTTTATTCCTTTCAAATGACAAACAAGGTGATCTGTAACAGTTATTCCTGGTCTAAAGGAGAATCAGAGAGAAATGGAAGTCAGCAATTGGCATAACGATCTTACATATGATAAATGGGTACCTATTACTGTATCTGGTGCACGTCCTCCCGCTCGCTACAAGGTTTCTTTCTCTCCATTTTTCTCTTTTTCTTATTTTATTAAAGGATGAAAGAATACAAAATTGAAACGAAAACATAAAAGCAATTCATGATTGATTGGGTCTTGTCATGAGCTATTTTGCTTTGAATGATAAAAATGAATTTGTCATTCTTGGCTTCTTAGCTGAAAACCTTCTTTAGCTATGGCCCAAATTCTTATTACAATTGTTGTCCTTTCCCTGTAGCATGCAGCAGCAGTAGTTGATGAAAAGTTATACATTGTCGGTGGAAGTCGTAATGGCCGGCATTTATCAGATGTTCAGGTATATGGTATGCTCAGATGCTCTGATCTTGGACTCTTTGTAGTGAGTTACATGATTTAGCTGTTTGCAGGTTTTTGACTCAAGAAGTTTGACGTGGTCTTCCCTAAAGCTAAAAGCTGATACTGGAAAAGATAATGGCAACAGTTCACAGGAAAATCTGCCAGCGACATCTGGTCACAGTATGGTAAAACTTTCTGCCCACAAATAATCTCTTTGCATGCATACATATTTCAGTATTAAATATTGCTTTTTTTGGTCTGGCAATTGATGAACCTCGAGTTTTAGTGACCATCTGTTTGTTTGATTTATTAGAGATTTGTAAATTTCTGCAGATTAGATGGGGGGAGAAACTACTTATTCTTGGTGGCAATTCAAGGGGTTCTTATGATACATTAACAGGTTGCGATCTGTAAATTAATTTATCATGAGAGGAAATATGTATAAGGGCCTAACTTATTTCCTATATGTGCACGGTATGTTATAGCATGGTGTGATACATTTAAAACTTAAAATGTTTGTTGGATTTCTTGCAGTTCTATACATTGACATTGGAACATGCCAGTTTGGAGTTATTAAGACTTCTGGAAGTGTTCCGGTAAGTGTGTCCATTATTTTAAAGCTTGATATCTCTCGTACACTAAATGGTTTCACTGAAAATTTGGTTTATGAGAGGCTAATGGTGTTGATTGATTCATGTAGCCAACCCTAGTAGTGGGGTAAGGGTTGGTTGTTGCTCTTCTGTTTATATCCCTTTATCTTACTTCTTTTTCTTTTTGATCTATATAATTTTAGGATATTCAATCTGTGCAATATTTTTTCTTAGTATTCATTAATAAATGCGGGAGTCACTTTTAGTGTGGTTAAATAGACGTTTGCATTTTTTCCCCTCTATTTTTCCAGGTACCCCGTGTGGGACAGTCTGCAACACTGGTTGGTTCACGAGTGATATTGTTTGGTGGGGAAGATAGGAGCAGGAAGCTGTTGAACGATGTCCATGTTCTCGATCTTGAAAGTATGACTTGGGATATACTAAAGACTTCGTAAGTAGTAGCTGTTTTTCACTTCTAGAAAATGTGTTTTCATGCTTTAGAGAAATTCAGTGCAATTATACCACTTTCTTGCAATTTGATAGGCAGACACCCCCAGCTCCTAGATATGATCATGTAGCGGCTATGCATGGCGAACGATACCTTATGATTTTTGGTGGTTGCTCTCATTCTGTCTTCTTCAATGATCTTCACTTATTAGACCTGCAAACTGTGAGTAGATGTTAGTTTCAAACTTCTTTCACATGCTTAATTAAATCAAAGTATTAATAAGGTTTTTTCTTCTACCTGGGGCATTCAGTTATTTCTGTCTGTCCCCATATACAAAGCAATTTTTTTTCCATAGGTAACCCCTACCCAAAGCAGTTTTTTCTGTTTGTCCCCCATTCACAAAGCAGTCTCCCCCTGTTCACCCATACCCAAAGCAGTTTTTTCTGTTTGTCCCCCATTCACAAAAGTGCTTTCTTATTATAGTTAGACCTCCCATTACCCAAGTATACACTCAGAAGAAAAAGGACTGTAGAGACCAGAGAGTCAAGGCATGCATGCAATTTCCTGTACTGTGATAGCATAATCAGAGGAATCTGAGTTGGTGGAAATAATTCCCCCCTCCCCCCCTCAGTTTTGTCATTTAGTCTGGATGCTAGTTACTGAATTAGAGAGGACCTTCTGTTTTAATGTGCATATTTATATCATTTTGTCGTCATCTGGGCAGTTGGGTATTGATGATAAATATATAAATACTGTGCATAATATACAACTCCTGCTACACTCTTCTGCATCTGATGCTTGACAACAACTATTATTTTTAGAGATTTCCTTTCATATGCTGGTTTTTGAAGTAGAATATGTTTCATTGGAAACATAATGGTTATGGTCTTACTTCGTTTACCCGGACACTGTAATCCATGACATGAAAGTAAAGAACAACTTTGATATTCCTTTTAAACTTCAAAGTTCAAAATTCAAATTAGTTTTATACTTGCAATTCTTTATTCTGAAAAATGCTTTAGTTTTGGCCGTTGACCTTCAAAGCTGTTTTTTTTCATCATTCTTTAGCACCAACAATCTAATGATCTAAATCTCATTTGGTTTAGATGGAATGGTCTCAACCACAATCTCAAGGTGATTTAGTATCTCCCAGGGCTGGACATGCTGGTATAACTATTGATGAAAGCTGGTTCATAGTTGGTGGTGGCGATAACAAAAATGGTATGTACTAAATAAAGAGAAAAAAAAATAGTGACATAGAGAGGATCAACAACGCCGCATGGAAGTCCACTTCATGTGTTTTTTTAGAATAATAATTAACTTTTGTTAAAAAAAAAGAATAATAACTAACTAGAAAGTGCAAAACTGGCCTGAAACTTTAAATACAATCCTATCTTGAAGCACATTCTAAAGGGAAAAATGACTCCCTCTAAGGATGTGTGTGCATTCTGCTCAAACCAAATATATCAGCGGACTGCATAAACCCCATACTCCAAAATAAAGGGGGCTTCCTTATTTCTAAATGAACCAAAATAAACTGCTTAAAAGCATGGGCTAGTTAAATTAATTATTGACGTCAACTATGCATAATTATGCTCTCTGCATTAATGAAACTATGTTCTTTATGGATGTATGATTATCTGATTTTCGAAACAGGTTGCCCCGAAACCCTGGTCTTGAACATGTCTAATCTTGTTTGGTCAGTATTGGATGTTGTGAAGCAAAAAGATCCACTTTCTAGTGAGGTAATTACTTTATGCAATCTGTTCATTCAATATTTTTCTACTTTTCTAGGAATGTTGTATGGAGGATAGTGATTCTCTCTTTTCCAAGACTTGTTTTGTATAATTTTTTTTTATATTTTATTTTCTCATCCATATTTCAATTCTGAGATGGGGAACCACTTTCTTTTTTGACCCACATTTGAGCCCTTCTGATTAACTCTGTTTGCCATTCTGATTGCCAAAGTTGTACAAAAAAGAGTGTGATAATGATTCACACCCTTTGCATATTGATTTATATGTGACGGAAGTTATCATTGCTTATCAGGGTCTTAGTCTCTGCTCAGGATTGATTGATGGTGAAACATATTTGTTTTCTTTTGGTGGTTACAATGGGAAGTATAGCAATGAGGTATGTAAGAATACCTATCTTCACATTGAGTATTTAATTATTAAATACCTTTTGTGTTGTAACATCTTAGCAAAGATTATTTTTCTTATAATAGATGGATGATATACTTGGTTAATTGATTTTGTTGAATTAAAGTAAATTAGGCTCTACTATAACTTGAGTCCAAATTAGTTTGCTAAGAAAAACGTCTGTTCAGGTTTTTAGAATTGGTTTCTCGGAATTAGCTTTATGTGTTTCTAAGCAAGGAAGGTTCAACTTGTACAAGGGGAAGAAGATAAGAATTCTCAAGGAATTCAGAGTATGTAATAAATTGGCTGATTCGAGAAAGCCACTCTCTAATTACAATTGAGTTCAAAAGCCAATTCTCCCTTCCCTCCAATTACTACTTAAAATACTGTTTTACTAACAGAATTAGTTATTCATCTGTTACATATTCTCGCTTGTAAGCTATCCATGCTTTCTCATGAGCTGTCACCTTTTGGCAAATGTTTCCATTTTGCCAACACTTATGCTGCCCCCTGGTTGTTGTATCTTAGTTCAATCACATCTTCGAATTCTGGTTGAAGGACCCACTCTTCAGTGATGGCTGCAGCTGCACGCAATGGCTGGGGGATATAATTCGCTTAAACAACCTCTTTAATTTACTCACATGGAAAATTGGATGTACTTTACATCCCTCAGGTAGCGCCAATTTAAAAGCAACAGAACCAATCTGTTCCACCACTGCGTAAGTGCCATAGTACTTGGGGATAAGCTTGTTCCTGAGAGCTTGAAATGTTGAAGGAGCGTTGATTAATCCAAAGGGCATAATCAAGAACGCATAATGTCCCTTGTGCGTACAAAAAGCTTTTTTTGGAATGCCATCCTCCGCAATCCTGATTTGATGATAACATAATTTCAATATGTTTGCTCCCTTCAAGATAATTAATTGTATGGTCATGCCTCCTCTCAGGTGGGAACCCCTTCAAACTTCTGAAAAACAACTTCAAACTCCTGCAACAGGGTTCAGTATGCTTTTCTTTCCATTACTGCCCTCTTGTAAAGTTCTGCAATCTACCATAAAGGCTTTTGTGGTGTTTTCCTACTCCACCACCAATTGTTTAGTTGGCATTTCCCTTTCTGATAGGGCAGGATCACCCAAAAAATTATACTTGACTCGTCCTTTTTAATTCTCAATTTCAAAAGCTTGAAGTTGGCTTTAATGTCTCCAAGACTCTCCAACCATTTCATTCCCAGTACAACATCTTCTCCGTCTAAACAGAATACAAGTAAGTCAGTCACAAAACCAATTCCTTGTAATTTGATCTCCATTTTTTCTCCATTTCCCACCTTGACCTAATAAGACGTTGTAGTTTCTACCCTTGGGCCCTATTTCTCCATCAACTTAGAAGAAATAAAATTATGAGAAGCTCCACTATCTATTAACATCAGAACCTTTTGTTTCCCCAATTCTCCCCACATCATAGAATACTTTCTTATAGTAATTCCCACTAAACTACAAAATCTAAATTTTTTATTTATGCTTCCCATACAACTTCCTCCTTCTCAGATACCTCTAAAACTTCCCTGTCAATGTTTTCTTCTATCACCAGAATCCGGAAATGCTTATTCTTGCATACATGATTTGCAGAGAATTTCTCATCACAAGTGAAACATAGTCCTTTTCTTCCTTTTTCCATAATTTTCTTCACTAGATAAAGACATATGGGTGGAATTCTTACCTCCTTTATGTCCTCCTGCTGCACTTTTTGTTTGATCTCCATTGACATAACTGATTTGCTTACTCCTTGTTTCTGCATTCCAATTACTCCTTGGTCCTGCTGCACTTTTTGTTTGATCTCCATTGACATAACTGATTTGCTTACTCCTTGGTCGTGCATTCCAATTTCTAAACCCACCAGATTTGTTGAAAGTCAGATTCATGTTTCCATCAGTCCCTCCAGATTTGCCCAGACTCAATTTCTCCTCGGTTCGGAGAGCCACATCCATCATTTCTTCCAAATCTTTGGGTCTTTTCAGCCTCACTTCAACCCTAATTTCCTCCCTCAATCCATTAAAGAACATTCTTAAGATGAGTTATGGATCTTGGATCTTCAAATGCCCAGAAAGAGCTTCAAAACTTTGAAATTCCTTCACCGCGCCTTCTTGTTTCAGCCTCAACATCACCTCCACCACATTTGAAACCACTGTGGGTTGAAACCTTCTAAGTATGACATTCTTGAATTTGCGCCAATCGGGCGCCGTAGTGCTTGCCTCCCACCACTGTATCCATGTGAGAGTTTCTCCCTCCATCGCCATCAATGCAACGTCCAACTTGTCCTCCTAAGGCAGTTGCCTAAATTGAAAATAACGTTCAATTTTTCCAATCCAGCTCGGCATGTCTTCTCCACTAAAAAATGGTAATTCCACCTTGCGATGCCTTGTTTCTGATTCGCTCTGCATGGATCGACTCACAGTTCCAGGTCTGCCATTAGCATCCCCAGAATGGCTTCCCCCTCCGCTGTTACCAGTTTTGGGATTTGAAGTCATCGTTGATCCCCTTGTTCCAGGTTCACCATGATGTGTGTTTTCATTGCTTGAAGAATCTCTGTCTTTATCGTATCCGTTCTTGCTTCCACCTCCTGAAACAGTCGTTCCACTTCCTCTTGTCACAGCTTCATCGTGTTGCTCGGATACCAGTTGAAAGGTTCGATGGTACAGGGGAAGAAGATAAGAATTCTCAAGGAATTCAGAGTATGCAATAAACTGGCTGATTCGAGAAAGCCACCCTCCAACTACAATTGAGTTCAAAAAATAACTCTCCCTTCCCACAATTACTAATTATATTTCTGTTTTATACCAACAAAATTAGTTATTCATCTGTTACAACTGTAACTACTCTCTCAAAAAATGTCCTATTTGAACAATGTGTGGTTTCTTAAAAAATGATTAGATTTGTTGATTTTAATGATATAATTAGTATCATTGACTATAACATCCTTATTATTTGTAGTTAGTGGAGTAGTTGAATAGAGTTAAAGTTAATAAATTAGGGTATAATAGTGGGAAAAAAATAAATGTTGCATTTCTATTGTAAAGAGGCATTTATTTTGAGATGGAGAAAAAGTTTAAATGAGACCTTTTTTTATGAGACGGAGGAAGTACTATGTATAATTCTGATTTACCAACAGAATAAGTTATTCATCTGTTACAACTGTAATAATTTTAGTTACAAGCTTAGTTCCCACTTTTACCCTTCCTAACATACACCCTACTAACAGCTGGTCTACTAACA
The DNA here is from genome assembly GCF_024323335.1 of Lathyrus oleraceus. Lineage (NCBI taxonomy): Eukaryota > Viridiplantae > Streptophyta > Magnoliopsida > Fabales > Fabaceae > Lathyrus > Lathyrus oleraceus. The sequence continues at coordinate 377,700,861 of NC_066584.1, read as the reverse complement.
TAGCATTGGCTAATACCTTTGCAACTTGACTTGGATACTTTTTCCGTTAGCTACTAGACCAGTGATTTTGTGTGGTAGTCAATGTTGAGCAGTAGTGACATTTCCACAATACCAAAAACCTAGTATTGTGGAGATCAAAATGCTGAGGTGGATGGGTGAACATACAAAAACCAAAAACCAAAAGATTAGGAGCAAAGATATCTAGTCCCGTTTGAAGATGACCATGGAGGCACCAATAAGAAAAGTCGTTCAAATAGAAGATAGTCCACTCCAATTTGAAGGACCTTGCACTATTGTCACTGAGATTAAGATTAGGATTGGTTTTATTGAAAATTTGGTATTCAATGCTAATAAAACCCTGTGGCATCAATTATCCACATAGGAAGCTTGTGAGATAAGGTTTAATTGTTATATCTTGCAAATTGATTGAGTTTAATTCAATCAGACTAGATTCTAATTTTCTACCTGACACCATGTATTGCAAATGGCATGCTATGCTACAAATTCTAAACTTGCCAGCTTTACATATTTTTAAGTGCACTTTTATTTTTTAATTAAATTTTGGTGTATTCTGTAGTGGTTTCTGTGACTGATTCCTAGGGACTGTGCAAATTTAGGTTTTTGTTATGAGACCCAAGGCAAAAAACACTTTGCGTCCCAAGATTTTCCAGTCACCGGCTGCCGCAGCTGCAGCAGCTTCTGTTACTTCTGCTTATGCATTATCTAAATCTGAGAAGTTGGATTTCACGCAACTTGATGTTACAAATCCCAAGTCATCTGTAAATGGTCATCATCAAGATGATATCTCGGTTAAAATTGAAGCCATTAAAGAAGAAAAGCGCTTATTGGAACTGTCAATTGCAGAAGTCAGGGCCGGAAATTCTAAGCTTGGAGGTGAGATACATGAAGTAAATAGTACTCATGCTGAATTGACCAAGGTATGTATTACAATTTCTCTGTGAAGGTACACTATAAGTTGATTGATAATCGCGGTTTTCATCATAAATATGTATTTTCAGGAACTCCAATCAGTTCAGGGACAACTTGTGGCTGAGAGATCAAGATGCTTTAACCTGGAGGTTAAAATTCACTTTCCCATCTTTGAAGTTAACTCTTGGTTTATGTGTGTAGAATTTGAATATATAGGTAATGTTTGTTTCCAGGCCAAAATTTCAGAACTCCAAAAGTTGCTTGAATCAATGCAGTCTGTGGAAGATCAGGTACAGGCTCTTCGGCAAAAGAAGTCTGCTTTTGACCAGGAGATGGAGCATGCTGCAACTGCTCAGAGGCAGAGTTCTGGTGGAGTTTGGCGATTGTTTGGTGGGAGTGAAAAATGATGACTAAGGGCAATGCATCTTAAAGTGATTTGGGAGTTTATTCTGAGAAATTTGCACTTATTTTTTTTCAAGTAGCTGATTATTTTATGTTATTTAAGTTCATGCAGCAAATGACATTTCCTTGCTACAGAGGTTTTGGGCCCTCATCTTGTGTTGCAATGCATGATGGATATTGAGCTCCAATTTTGATGGACTGCAACTTTCAAAAGATGGGTTCACTTTGTCTGGCTCATTTCATACTCATGTTTCCATTATATTCTACAGGATTTACTTTGATTTCATTTATTCTATTTTATTTAACTTATTGTTAGTACTTTACTTTCAATTGCTAGAGGAACACAATTCAAAATTTATTGTTTCAACTTTCAAGCATTACTTCTTCGCATACTTATTTGATTTGGTGCCCTTTGGAACTCCCATAGTTTTTTTTCCACTTTTCATTCATTGGATGATGGTCATGACATGGTTTTTGGTTTGACTTAAAGAAGAATAATTACAGGGCGAGTAGGATTAATGTCGCCAAGGGAAATATGGTCATGACATGGTTCCCTTGACTTATGGTCCTTTCTTGTAAGTTTATTGTTCATTTCTTGAAATATCACAGGGGGGTGGGAGGGGGTAATTCAACTGGCCTGAAACAGTTGAATAAAGATTTACAAAGATCTGGAGGCCCCAAGACTAAAGTCCTAGTAAGGGTGTAAATATATACTAATAGTTAATAACTAAAATTTGCTATTAAAAAAAAAACTTTAACCACTAACAATTTGCTATTAAAAAAAACCTTCTACCGGAGGCAACACCATTACCATATCTGTTCAACAAGTATAATGAAAGCCTAAAACACAAACACAAAAGTAAAGAATTCACATATGTACAATATCTAAAGTACAGGCATCAATATTCTTTATTAAATGTTTATTTTAGATGCATTGAAGGGGTTGAGGTTGCTTCTCTTCAGTTTTGAACTTTCCTTCATTAACCGAACACAGCAAAACATTCCGTAGCACCATCATTTATTCACTCAAGTTACTCATAACTTAGAGACAAGTTGATATTTGCTTTGGGAAACAAGATCCTTGCGCAATATCTTGCCGGCAGCTGACCTTGGAATATTGTCAATAAAACTCACCCTTCTCACTTTCTTATAGGGAGCCACCTGAAAATTCTCAAAATTAGTTTAACTAAAAAAAAAAAAGAAACAAATTAAAACAACAGTATCTATGAGTGTTAGAAATGGGCTTGATGAAGTCAAATTCCCTGCGGTCACTTTATCAAGTATGTATCTTAAACCTAGTTAGGTGAAGTCACTATTAAGTTTAATTTAACTTAAATAAATCAGGTGTAAAATACAAACTTAGAATATGAATTGTTTGATCATCATCCAACAACTAAGCAACAATGGTTACAGGTACTGCAGCATTTCTTTTTCTGCACAAAATCAGGATCCGCGAGCAGCATACCTGGCCTGCAACAAATTGAATGACTTGGTCTTCTGAAAGTTGAGAACCAGCTCTTCTCACAACATATGCCATTGGTATCTGTCCAGTTTCTTCATCTTCAACCCTGCATCATTTTTTTTCCACTTAAAAGAAGTCACAGAGAGAACAAAAATAAGAGTGAAAAAAGTCCGAGGCTAACATACGGTATAACTGCTGCATCAACAATAAGAGGATGACTTAGTAGCACAGATTCCAGTTCCGCAGGAGCTACCTGATACCCTTTGTGCTTGATTAGCTCCTTTATTCGTTCGACTATGCAGACAACTCCATTCTCATCAATATAACCAAGATCACCTGTTCTCAACCATCTTTCTGAGTCAACTGTGGCAGCTGTTGCCTCCGTATTTCCTAGATATTCTTTCATGATAGAGCCACTTTTCAGCCATAACTCTCCTTCCTTGTTAGGAGGCAAAGGCTTCCCGGTTTCAATGTCCATCACTTTTGCACAAAAACTCGGAATCAACTTTCCACATGCTTCTGGATGAGCCTTAGCGTCTTTATCCGACGCAAAAAAGGTTGCTCCCCCGCAACTTTCTGTTAGTCCATACCCCGTCCTTAGTTCAACCCAAGGAAACATCTTTCTGAACTCCTGTGACATTTCCTTACTCAAAGGTGCTGCTCCTGAACCAATCCTTCTTAAGCTAGACAAGTCACACCCATCTTTGCTTGCATGTTTCACCAAAGCGTGGATCACCGGCGGCACTGCTGGTATGTTATTAACTTTGTACTTCTCGATAGCGATAAGCATACCTTGAAAATTGTATTTCTGCATCAAAACTGTTGTAACACCAACACACAACAACCCGAATCCAAAGAACATCAGTCCGTAGATATGAAACATTGGAATGAAGGCGAGGAAAACATCGTCTTGAGATGCTGATACATCAGCAGACCAGCAGAATAGTTTCGTTATGGTTATGAGATTTGAATGTGTCAAAACAACACCTTTACTTACTCCTGTGGTCCCTGAAGAGTAAAGTATAGCAGCAGTGTCCGATTGTTCCACATGAACATGCGGCAACTCTTGTGAATCATAGCAGCCTTCTATTAACTCTTCAACTGATAAAAACTTTTCATCAGATGAACTAGAGGTGAGAAGTGTAGGAACACCTGTTGGAACCAGTTTGTGCAACTCTTCTGGCGTTGAGATGGCTAGTTTAGCACCCGAATCATGTACTTGTTTCGCGATTTCCGTCTTCGTATTGAGAGGGTTCGCAGTGGTAAGAATTGCACCAATTGATAACACAGCTAAGCATATGGTCGAGTACAAAACCGAGTTCGGAGACAATAAAAACACGACGTCGCCTTTTCTTACCTCAAGTCCATGGAACAAAGCTGTTGCAAGCGAGTAAACCGATCGCCGAAGCTCACCGTAAGTTACACTATGATTAGTATTTAAATCAATAAACGCAATTTTCGCGTCAGCAAGTTCTGCTCGTGGGAACTGTGACAGGACAAGACTTGCTATGTTAAGGTTTTGCTCTGTTGGGATTTCATGCTTGGTGCCAAGCTTTTCAAGAGAGTGATATATTCCTGTTTTTGAATTATAGCCACTACTGTTATCAAATTGAGGCAGTGATTTTTTACATTCTTTTTCAACAGATGGCCAAATTTCCTCTCCAGACATTTTTTTCTTGCAAAACTGATTGATTTGTTAAGCAAATAATCAATTCTAACGTACTAGGTTGAGGTGAAAAGAGAGTTAACCATACACAACATATATACATTGCATTTTTTCGGAAAGTACTAGGACTAACGTTGTTAACTCCTAGTTAAGGTTAGTAAGACAATATATTTTTGTCCTTGATTTTTGTGGCCGGCCAAGAGAGTGTTTGACATAGATAACAAGTAGTAGCTAGAAGATATATACCTGATGTTCTCTGCATAGGCCAAGAAAAATAATTGAAAAATAAATATTCTTTTCATCAACAATAGAAAATTGAATAATTGAGAGAGTGTTGCTGTTCTTTCCTTAAATGATGGTGCACTATAGTCAAACCATTACAATAGTTCCAATGCATTGAAAAAGGGATGGACATTTCAAAGTCTTGGAACTATTTCCTTGAGATTGATTATACATTAATTTAAAAAATATGAATATAACCTTGGGCTTAGATGATCTATATTCTTGGAACTATTTTTTATTTTATTTTTTTATTTTCTATTTTTGGATATAGTATTAAAATTATTTATTGTTAAATTTCTAGGTTATTTTTATGTGTTTTTAAAGCTGTGTCAAATTTAAAATTTATGAAGTATGACTCAATTTATAATTTTCAAAAAAATGTAAAGGGATCATTTTGCAAAATTTAAAATTATCAAAAATCAATTTGCTATTTTTAAAACTTTTAGAGGTCAATTTGAAATTTTTGAAAAATATAAAGACCAATTTATATAATTGAAAAGAATAACAATAACCAATTTAACATTCGCATACTACAACAAAAATTTCAAGTTCTTAAATTTTACATATTATTTCACAACCTTCACATTTAATTTAAAAAAATATATTTCATAAATTTTCACAATTTTTCATATTTTTAGCCAAACAATATATTTTATTCAAATCATTTAAACTTTCTTCTAAACATTAATTTCTTTCACTAATATACCTTCTCCAAATACACTTTACAAATTGTAATAATAGTTGTAATTTTGCGCATCGATTATCCATGATCTAATTGAAATATCTAAGCCATATTTTGTTCCTATAAATAACAAGATTTGTGAAGGGAACGAAAAGGTTTAAGTGTCATATCAAGAGAAACAACTCAAGAGTGATAGTGAAGAATAATTTAAGAAAACAAGTGTAATTTATTCATTTTAAACAATGATAATGGGATTGGAAACATCAAACATTTTCAATGAGACAAAATCTCATCAATCCTATTGACAAAGACTCATTAATACTAAGGACTTCAAGTTAAAATTAGATAATGGGATATTATTATATATAAATTTGAATTTTTTGATATATTTTATTATTAATATATCTAATTTATATATGAATTATATATTAATTGTCAAAATATAAAAAGTCAAATTTATTATAAATAACCGAAGAATGTAATATCTTTGTAGAATCCAATGAATTTTTGTTTAAATATATGCAGTTCGATTACTATTATAAGAAAACACTTTAATTAATTTTTAGTCACTATTATAAATAAATGTTAATTTTATTATTAAATTTTTTGATATTGTAATTCCTAATATACCCCCTCTTTAAGTCAACTTTTATTTTCCAACACGTAAAGTTTGTAATTCAATTTCTTAGAGTTGGACATGTAGTGTACTTGTATGAGATGTTTCCAAGAAACAAATTTTAACTTCCTAGGTGTATTGGATACTACAAAAACACATGTTGTTTTTCTAAGTTTCATCTTCTTTGCACCATATGCACCTTCTTTTTTTCTCTTAAAATTGGCATCCACACAAAAATGGTTTGAAAGACTCTCTTTTGATTTGGACATTGACAACGACTCAGAAAATGTTTCTTCTCTCATTGTTGAAGATTCACTCGATGAGAATGGATAGACCAACCAAATTCAAGATGCTTCGTTTGGAAATGAAATGTTATCTCTAATGATGATGAAGCCGCAACAAAGGAAACACGGGGGTGTTTGAAGATGAAGCATTTTTCAGAAAAGTGTAAGAAAACTTTTGAGACCTGCATTGTCTACAAACCAATTCTTAGTTTAATTCTAAAAGATTTTTCCAACTAGAGGATTTTTCCAACTCATCTCTTTTCAACATTCATTTTACTATATCCCTCCCAGGAACATTTCACACATATTAAAAATCATATTAACCAAGGATATTCAAATATTTTTACTAAAATATTTTTTCTTAATAAAAAATATTTAAATTTAGTTGAACATGAAATGGATTTTCTTTGTTTATAAGCATTATTTAGTTGACCTTTCTTTGCAATAGATAGACAACATGAAATGATTCTCATAATTATAACCATTTGTAGTTATCATAATTTAAGAAATGAAAATTGGCAATGTAGTTAATTATGCAGTAAAAAGATTGGCACAATTACATTCATGCACAAAGTATAAACTAGTGTTACATTAAAGTATAAAGCAGTGTATAAATAAGCATTTGATCATCAAGTTTTAACACTATGCACATATTCAAGAATTTCACAAAATAATTATGGATCAAATTTTCTTTGAGCAGGTAATAAGCCTCTCTTAAGTGTAATCCGTCTTTCTTTAAATGGAAATTTTTTAGTTATTGGATCCTTTAGATTTCATGATTGACATATACGACTGAAGGGTGAGAAAATTTTTGTTCGAGCTTTTGGATGAATAATTTCCATATGACTCTTCCACAGCTTGAATAAGTACATCAACTGAATTAGTCACTTCCTTTTGCTGTAATTATTGAATGGATGTAAAATTCTAAATCCAATACATATAAATCAGAAGAATTAGGAGGTTGGAAAGTTAAACAGATGCAAACCCTCCCTCAATAAAAACTGTTATGCAAAACTCATCATCCAAAGACACATGACACAGTGCATTATCATGTTATATGTAAATTGTTTTGTTTGCATATTCTCGTGGCCATTTATATTTGATAGTTGATAAAACCTTGTTTATTAAGAATATATGACTGACTTCTTTGGTGATAGACGTGATTGATTTTGTTTCAAGTGTCCCGAACATTCGATTAACATTTGACCTTTTTACTGGTACTTTGGTGGATAGGGGGAAAACACCATTTTTTCTGAGAACGTCTCCTTATCCTCGTTATCAAATCATGGACTTGCCACAACAAATAGAAATGTGATCTTTCTGAAGTAAAAACTCGAGAATCTCTTAAAATCATGACAAAAATTGAAGAGTGGTTAAGATCAATTATCGTTCCTCACGATTGACGTTGACAGGAAGATAAGGTTCAGTAAAGTTGAAACTCAAGACTAATGAAGATGTAAGAGTAATGTGAAGTACATTTCGCTGTTAAAAAACCAAGAGTCCTATCGAGGTAGATGTGAAACTTGCAATATCAGCAAATAATATTTTGAAAATGATAAAATGTTCCAACATAACTAGTGATAATGAAGTGTTATTTTAAATTTATGTCAAATTATGTTATTTTTATGTTAAGTTTATGTTATGGTTATTGTCGCACCTCGAAAAATGAGAACACGACTAAGCGAAGTGCAATCGCACGCTCACAATGATGGACTGAACAAAGTCGCCACCGAACATATATTTATTCCTAAAAAGGAAAGGGGAAATATCGATAAAACCCAAGAAAGAACGACAATGATTATGGTCGTCGTAACCAAATCAGGGTTCGGGAGTCGATTACGCAAGGGGAAGGTATTAACACCCCTCACGTCCGTTGTACTCAACGAGAACCATTTAGTTAGTTTCGATTGGAAGGTTAGCTTATGTTAGTTTCTATTCTTCTATTTATTTGGGATAGAAACAGAGAGATAAGAGAAATGTTTGAATTTTATTAATGAGAGATGACCTAAAAAGATTTTTATTATTAGGGGGCAGAGAGGAACTAAACCTAAATTTTTATTTAACGAGCCTGACAAGATTTCACAATCTTGCTCCTACGTATCTCCGGGTGCAATAGAGAATTCAAGGCTTACATAGTTCTGGATAAAAAATGTTTGTTTGTTGGTCGATTTTAGCGAAAGCTATCTTGTATTAATCGACAGGAAACATTGTTTTACCCAAAACAAATGAGGAGCGGACATATACATCACATCAAATGGATTTACAAATCAACATTCAGAAAAACGTCACTTATCTCAACTCAACAATTGTGGACGAAACATTGCTTTGTATCATCTTAAGACAAGATATCCTTCGTTTATAAAAGGGTTTTAAAGATCGCACGACGGTAAAAAAAGTGTTTGGTTGGTTGGATGTTTTTTATAGGTGAATGACAAATGCTCAATGAGAATGAGACATAAGCCTCAGGATCAATCATTCGGGGTTCCACCGGAATGCTAGATTCCAACGGTCCTTTTTCATTCAAATTATTTAAGAAAATTGTTTGATAGACAATGAACACTTGATAAGAATCAATTGTTCAAAGAGTTACGCCAGAATGCTTGATCCCAACGGCCCTTATTTTGTCCAAATTAATTAAAGTGTTTTAAGGAACGTAAGAAAAGAAAGAACGGTTAACCTAAAATTCATGGCTCGGAACCGATTATTCGAGGATTCCCACCAGAATGCTAGATTCCAACGGTCCTCTTCTTTCGTGTTTGTTTAAAAAAAGTATTGACAAAATGGTTTGAAGCTAGTTGAAAATGGTTTCGAAAATAGTTTGGGTTTAGTTTGAAAATTGACTTGATGTGGATCAAGTGCTCATTGTAAGAAGGCCCGGGAGTAAGCCACAAGACCAAAATCCAACCGAAATCGAAAGCAACGAATTCAGCGCTAAGCTAACTTATAGTGGATTCATGTAAGAATCAATCTATAAGAAGTCGAGCAAAAATCTATGCATTTGAAAGAATTTCGAAAGTTAAATCAAATTTTAACTCTTAAATCTGAACGCAATCGACTAGAAAAATAACCACACAAACCTTCTAGTAATTAGAGAAGCAAATAAATAAATAAGGCTATAATCAAATAATTAAAAAAATTATTAATTACTAAACAAATAATTAAATAAACAAAAGAAAATAAAAATAAAACATTAACTACAAAAGGGTGTATACTAATACAGGGTATAAGTTAGTAAGACAAAAGGTCCAAGATTCTAATAGAAGTCCAACTCTGGTTTTAAAAATAAATAAGTAAATAAATAAAAATATGAAATAAAAAGGAAAAAAATGGAAAAGAAAATATTAAATAAAACATGAGCATACATATTGATGGAGCAACATCCCTCCTAGAAGAAGCTCCGTAAAAATGAAATTAAAAAAAATTAATTACAAAAATATAAAACAAAATATGATACACTAAATAAAAATTTCTAACAAGCCATATACTAAGAAATAAATAGTAGTAACAACAAGTGATACACCTAATCACCTAATCATAAATTAACACATCGCAATATATATATATATATATATATATATATATATATATATATATATATATATATATATATATATATATATATATATATATATATATATATATATATATATATATATATATATATATATAGACATAATAAATACAAGCAATGCAGTATGTTTTTCTAATATCTTTCCTCCCTCTTTCGTGTTCATTTCAACTTAAGAAAAAAAAACATGCCAAAAAGAAAACAAAACAAAACTTGTTCTCTCACTCTCATGCTCTCTCACTCTATTTATTGTCAAATTAAACATTCAAAATAATAATGTATTTCTTACTTTTTTCAAACAAAATATCAAAAAGAAAATATTAATCCAACAAAGATAAAACAAAAAAAAAAAATTAAAGTACCATCATGGAAAGAGAAATGAAGTTTTGTGGTTTGTTGAGTGTAGGTTATTTTAGAGGAGAATTTGGTATGAAGTTTATGTTGGTTTTATGAGAGTGAGAGATATGTAGTTTTATTGTGAAGGTTGGTTATTATTTGTGGTAATGGTGAGTGAAGAATATGTGGTATGAGAGAGATATGAGGTACATCACCATGAAATAATTCTTTATTGATGTGCTTTCTTTCAAAAGTTTACTGAGATTGAGTGTTCGAAGGTTGTGGTTTCTTTCTATAGTCCTTATATATTGCATATTAGGTTTTTCTATTTTTATTAAATGTCCAATGTACCCTTAATGAGTGAAAATAATTTTAAAAAGTTATAAACAATTTAAATCAAATAAAAATATATTAATCTAAATAATCAAAATTAGTACGAAACAAACACATAGAAAATTCTATTTATTTATTTCAAACATTTTGACAAAAAAGAAACATAAACGAACTCAACATGAATAAAAATTGGGTGCAAAATTGTCCGAAAAATTAAATTGAAGGCACCAAAATGATCAGTACAAAATAAACTTCTCAGAAATATACAACGTTTGAACCAATTTTGAAATAAAATTTGACCGGTTAAAAGGCTCAGACTGACCGAAATGCGACTGAAAAAATAGTTGATAAATTAAAACGAGCACGCCATATTAAACTACGCGAACCGTAGATTAATAAAATTGACGTCTGCAAGATCGATCTTGAAAATTTTAGCCCGCTAATTTTACGTACATTTGAGGATCAGTTCGACCGGTCTATCTATAAATCCAAAAATTTATTCTGGTTGAAATTTCAAGCATTATGCAATATAAAATGCATGAGATGATGTGCAGATGATGCAAAACTCATCACGAGTGTATCGATTTACTGAGTGAGGGGTAAAATTAGGGTATGACAGTTGCCCCTATTTAAATATCTTTAACCAGAGAATATGAAGAATGGTAATCTTCATATGATCGCAGTGGGAGATAGTTAAATACTAAAAATACCTTAATTTTGTCCCTAAATGTAGATGATATGAAATATTATGAATGCATGCAGAATTTTTTTTATTTTGATTTGCTAGGGATATGATATGAGATGAACCCTAACTGGATATTTTGTGATAGATGAAGAATGACAAATGGACCTGTGGGGAATGACGGAGACATGTTATAACGGTGGCCCACATGAAACGAAAATGAAGGTGAAAACTTGTTGGGGTTAACAATCCTGATGGAGGAAAGACAACTAGAGAATATGTAAAGAGATTCTAACAATAGGTTCGTACATGACCTGACAAACACCGGAATATTCAAATGATTTTCAACAATAGGTTCAAACATGACCTAACAACACCAGAATATTCAAAGAATGTTCAATTCATAGGTTCAAACATGACCGAGCAGCATTAGGGAACATACAAAGAATGTTTGAACAATAGGTTCAGACATTGACCTGATGACAACCTGAATATCAAGGAAAGTTTAGTCAGCAGGTTCATACATGATCTGACAACGCTGGAAAAAAACAAAGAATTCCATCATTAGGTTTATACATGACCTGACCATTTGAAATATTCAAAGAGTTTCAATAGCAGGTTCAAACATGACCTGACAATGTTGGGGGATATTAAAAGGTTCTATCAATAGGTTAAAACATGACCGGACAATACTGGAAAACATATAAAGAAAGTTCCATCAACAGGCTCGTACATGACCTGATAGTATTGGAAAAGATCAAAGAGTTTCAACAACAAGTTCAAACATGACCTGACAATACTAGAAAATCAAAGAAAGTTTAATCAATAGGTTCATACATGACCTCAACATTAGGATATTCAAAGAAAGTTTCACCCATAGGTTCATACATGACCTGATAATACTTGGAAAAAATCAAAGGGAGTTTTATCAACAGGTTCAAACATGACTTGACGGAACTTTAGAGTATATTTGTCAATTCTGGAGATTTCTCATGAGAAATTCATCCAATCAGAGATTTTGGAGATTCCTAACAGGGAGATTATCCAAGACAAAAATAAATTAGAGTTTTCTCATTAGAAAATCATCCACACAAAACATTGGAGTTTTCTCATTAGAAAGTCATCCATAAAAAATGTTGGAGTCTTCTCATTAGAAGGTCATCCATACAAAACATTGGAGTTTTCTCATTAAAAAGATCATCCACACAAAACATTGGAGCTTTCTCATTAAAAAGTCATCCACACAAAACATTGGAGTTTTCTCATTAGAAAGATCATCCACACAAAATAAACTATGACGATTCTTTATGAAGAAATCAATCAAAACAAACATCATTGGAGTTTTTCAACAAGAATAACATCCAAGCTTCTTGGAATTCCTTAAAATGAAGAGTCGCTCATGACTTTCACGAAATCATCAGGAAAGACATGGTGATCAAACTCTTTGTGCGTGCCAACAACAATTGGACTTTTACCGCAAGCAATGGATTACAATCAGCTTTTAACAGAGTTTGCCAACAACAATTGGACTTTGACCATAAGCAATGGATTACAACCAACTTTTAATAGATTTTTCCAACAACAACTGGACTTTGACCGTAAGCATTGGATTACAACCAGCTTTTAATGGATTTTTCCAACGACAATTGGACTTGACCAAAGGAATTAGTAAAATAAATACCGACTATAAGGAGTTTGTCAGTAATAACTGGACTTGAAATGATGTTGGTGACAACCAAACTTTAGATACCAATTACAATTGTATTTACAAACGGAGTGACAATGATGCCAACGACAATTGGGTTTTAAATGAGTTCTAGTAATAACTGGGCTTGGAATAATGCCAGTGACAACTGAATTTTAGGAGACACCAATAATGCTTGAAATAATGCCAGGGAATGACATATAGGTTCTGGAAGTGCGTCAGAACAAAAATGAAATATCAGGGAATTCATCAGAGAGTAAAAGAAACGAATTCTGGAAATGTATCAGAATTACAAGTGATATTCTGGAAATACATCAGAACACAGACAAATCCAGTAATACATCGAGGAAATTCTGGAAATACATTAGAATACAAGACAAACATATTTGAGAATACATCAGATAGGTAGGCAAACATCTGGAAACACAACATACAAGTTATGGAAATACATCAATAAACAAAGGAGTAATCCGGAAATTCATTGGATGATCCAAAAAGGAATTGAACCTCATGAAATTTTTTTTGATAGGTGCCAACTGAGTTGGACTTGAAAATGACTGGGAAAACCGGATGATGGTTTAAGGGAACCAAAGAAAAACTGGAATTAGAGGTCAAATGATATAGGATCAACAACAAGACCTGGGTCAATGCAAAATGAGCACGAAGTACATTTCGTCTATGCATGATTTGGATTTTTTTTATGCATGATATATGAATGATCATGATATGAAAATGCTGACACCTGAGTAGACTGGGAGTTATATAGGCTTTTTATGGAGATCATGATTCCTCAACACCGAGAACTCAACCAAATATTTTGTGACAGATGTTGTCAAAGGAGAATTATTTCAAGCTTGACATCTACAACTTAGCCAATGGGATCCTTTTGGAGGATTAATGAATCGTGCTAGCATAATTTTCAGGCACTCGTCTTAAACTTAATAGTTGTTGACGTATGGTAGAATTTATTTGAGTAGTTTGAAAACATGAAGGGGGTCTGCCCCTCTGTGGCTCATCTTGCCTTAGTCTGTTGGGTCTTTGAAAATGTTCACCTTGAAAGTAAGTTTGAAACAACTTGATATGAACGATCTCGAGATGACTTGCCCCAATGTTTGAATACCACAATGACCTGACCCTGATTAACCAAAACCTGGAATGGTAGACTTTTGATTGACTGTCCTAGGATAGTTGGACTCAATGAGCTTCTGAGGTGGCTTACCCCCGTCTGAGGTTTGAAGCAAATTACTCTTGGCTAACTAAAACTTGGGGTGATTGGCTCGGATTGACTGATACTCAAAGTGATTTCCCCTGACTGGACTTGTTTCACTTTATCAAGTTCCTCAACTGTATATTATTGGAATTTCTTTAATGCTAAGTGCTGACTCACAATTAAGATTGTTCATTCAAAAATGGTAATTTTAATGCGGTGTTTATGCAAAAAATTGAAATCAAAATTTATTGATATGAACGGATGAAATACAATGAACGTGTCATTGATAAGAACACAATGATGATCTAGTCATTCAAAAGGTGGAAGATGATGTGATCGATATAAATGATTAACAAAGATCGTTTGGAGTCAAGTTAACACAACCTTGCTGTGATATGCTTTCAAAATAGACCATGCCTCAATTAGGTCTTTAAGGATTGTAACGTGGTCTGATTCATGGTTTTTTGAAACAAAAGGATATAAGGCTCAAAATTTAATTTTTACCCACCCCTTTTTCTTGATGATCTCCAGTTCCTACGTTCAGTTAATTCAATACATGCATTCGAATTCGAAGGTGTGAGGGTGAAAATGAGGATTCAAGATGAGATTTTCTTGAAATGGTGTCCACCTTATTTTGTTTTTGTTGAGGATGATGTGACCTCTTTTGATTTTTTTATATCCCTAATTTTTTCCTGGACTGCTTCTTTGAAGCTTTTGGTCCACCGAGATGCCCTGATTTTTGCCTAAGTCATTTTTTGTTGTATTCAACCTAGCGGACTTTTTATTTTTGATGAATTTTTTTCGTGACTGCCATGTCATTGATTATTGAGTGACAACCGCTATAATATTGGGTTTTTCATAACTTCTTCGACACTTCAAGCATATGGTTGATCTCTTTAAGTGGGATGTTTCCTCTTGCAATTTAAATGTAAACTCAGATTAACTTAACAAACTACCCTGCCCCTGGTTAAGATTAAGGGTTTTAGTTCCGAAAGAAATACTAACTTCAAAGCTCAAAGTGGTTGACTAGAGACTAACTCCTTATCTTTCCGGTGTTTGGGGATTTGAAACAATGCCTTACATCATCAACGAAGTTTTCTTTGAAAGCACACCACATCAATTATGGGTAATTGGTTTTCATCATCCTCCCTCAAATCTTTTCTAAAATAAACAGTTTAAAAAATAAAATGGAAGGGAGAAATACATTTTTTTTCATAAATGAAGGGGAAAATCAAGAGTGAATACGAATGGATTGATTCAAAATGCATTATCACTTCATTAATATTACCATTAAAAGAAACAAAGCTTAAAAGCAAACAACATTTAACGTGCAAAGAAATACAAATGAAATGCTAAAATAGCCAAATAATTGTCAGTGTTAAGGATGAGCTTCTTTGTCTTGATTTGCTGGCTCTGGGAAGAGCCTTCTAAAGTCTTCGAACTCATGAGGGTAATGGACCATTCATCACATTAGGGCCATCGAAAGTCAGTTGCCCTTTGTTGATCATATGTTGCACTTCTTCTTGTAAAACATTACACTCTTCAATTAAGTGCCCTATTACCCCATCATGAAACTCACATTGAACATACGGGTTGCACCAAGGAGGGAATGAGAACTTCATGGGCCTGATCTTTCTAGGAGCTATCGAGGAGCTTTGTACCAACTGAGACCACAATTGACTATACATCATCGAGATCGGGTCAATATGGAGAGTCTCTCTTTCCTGTCGAATTAGAGGTCTATGTTGATTCTGATGCCGAAGTTGATTGTTTGGATTTTGAGCTCGGTGATTCTGACGTTGATGCTGACGTGGAACCTGAGTTGGCTGATTCAGAGGACTTTGCCACGGTTGCTGGCATAACACTTTTGGCATTGCTAACCGCTCATTTTCAGCCACTTAAAGGTTATGATCAACAAGCTTTTTGACATTGCCACACCGATCTTCAAATTCGTTTTCTTCAATCTCATTGTTGGATGCAACCCTCTTGGATCCACTACTCACTTCTCCTTTTCTTCCATTGGCATGGGTTATGACATTGGAAATCCAAGGCGATATCTCAATGCTCTTACCGAGAAACGATGATATCTCGTTAGTCACATCCCTGACCTCTTCCTTATGGTACAAAACCTTAAGGGGTTCAGGGGTCATTTGTCTTTCTCATTACCTGACCCAGAAATCAAGATATATGTACCTGAGCCTTTCTCCTTGAGTGTTGGTGACCTTATGTCAATCAATCTTTGCAGCTTGAGCTTAAAACTCTTGCATTCCTCGATAGAGTGCCCCATGGTATCCGCACTTGACCTTCGGGTGATCTTCTTTGAAGACTAAGCTCTTTTTATTAATCAGTTCTCGTACCATGGCTTTCAGCGCTAAGCAAGAATCCAGGTCATGTTCCACCATCCCTTTATGGAATTCACATATTGAATTTGGATTGTACCATGACAGGTATGACGACGTAGGTGTGAGAGCTCGAGGAGTCACCAAAGCATTTTGGATCAGCTACGAGTAGAGCTTGCTATATGGCAATGGAATTGGGTTACTATGATCTTTGTTCCCCTTGTTCTGATTCTGATTTTTTGTTTCGAACCTGAATTCAGTGATTTTGAGGAGGTATAGGCAGAGGATGTTGATGATGACATCCTGAGGGAGGGTCATATGTTGGTAGATGAGGAGCTTCCACATGGAATTGCCCTTGACTTGAGGTAACACTAGATGGATGTGGAGCAGTAGCTCCCTCTGTTGGTTTTATGAGAGTGAGAGATATGTAGTTTTATTGTGAAGGTTGGTTATTATTTGTGGTAATGGTGAGTGAAGAATATGTGGTATGAGAGAGATATGAGGTACATCACCATGAAATAATTCTTTAGTGATGTGCTTTCTTTCAAAAGTTTACTGAGATTGAGTGTTCGAAGGTTGTGGTTTATTTCTATAGTCCTTATATAGTGCATACTAGGTTTTTCTACTTTTATTAAATGTCCAATGTACCCTTAATGAGTGAAAATAATTATAAAAAGTTATAAACAATTTAAATCAAATAAAAATATATTAATCTAAATAATCAAAATTAGTACGAAACAAACACATAGAAAATTCTATTTATTTATTTCGAACATTTTGACAAAAAAGAAACATAAATGAATTCAACATGAATAAAAATTGGGTGCAAAATTGTCCGAAAAATTAAATTGAAAGCACCAAAATGATTAGTACAAAATAAACTTCTCAGAAATATACAACGTTTGAACCAATTTTGAAATAAAATTTGACCGGTTAAAAGGCTCAGACTGACCGAAATGCGACTGAAAAAATAGTTGATAAATTAAAACGAGCACGCCATATTAAACTACGCGAACCGTAGATTAATAAAATTGACGTCTGCAAGATCGATCTTGAAAATTTTAGCCCGCTAATTTTACGTACATTTGAGGATCAGTTCGACCGGTCTATCTATAAATCCAAAAATTTATTCTGGTTGAAATTTCAGGCATTATGCAATATAAAATGCATGATATGATATGCAGATGATGCAAAACTCATCATGAGTGTATCGATTTACTGAGTGAGGGGCAGAATTGGGGTATGACATGTGTCAAGTAATACCAAATTAATTTATTTTTATGTCAAGTTAATTTTTATTTTATGCAATAATAAGTCATGAACAAGTAATGCTACAATGATAAGTAATAAAACATTGAAAAGTCATGAAACAACAAAAAGTAATGAAACAACAATAAACCATGATACAACAAGTAGGAATAAAACATCGACATTGGTCTACCACGTACAACGTGTGAAATCTGCACTGCTAAAGCATAAGCCTCACCATCTAGGCTTATCAAACTCATGAGGATATCAGAAAGAAGAGCTATAATTTATATCTTTTGTTGATCAATCATACTAGGCGCTGGACGTAGTGGTGGAATCTCATCTAAAGTTTCAACAAAATTTGAAGGGTTATTGAACCAGGAGGGATAATGAGAGGATGCAATACTCTATAGTACCACTCTGAGTACCCATCCAGACAACGCCCATGAAACATCACAACCACTGCATGCTGTCTAATTATGGCGATAATATTCACCATGTTAGCACATAACCATCCATTAATGCTAGATGGTACGACTGGAACCGACCGTGGTATGCCATGTGTCGCTACCGT
Organism: Lathyrus oleraceus; assembly: GCF_024323335.1. Classification (NCBI taxonomy): domain Eukaryota; kingdom Viridiplantae; phylum Streptophyta; class Magnoliopsida; order Fabales; family Fabaceae; genus Lathyrus; species Lathyrus oleraceus. The sequence continues at coordinate 377,682,542 of NC_066584.1, read as the reverse complement.
AAAAAACAATTAATTGACCGACTAATCGTCAAAGAAAATGACACAGAGAGTCGCCATCGAATTTTATTTATTTCTAAAGACGAATGGAAAAATAGTTGATAACTTCTAGAGAAAAAAAGAAAGGATTGGTCTCGCAACCAAATATGGGTTCGGAAGTCGATTATGCGAGGGGGAGGTATTAACACCCATCACGTCCATGGTACTCCATGAAAATCATTTAAGTTGTCTGTGTGCGTTAGTATTTTTTTATATAATTGCTTTATTATTAAAAGAGTGGGAAAATAACGGGATTATGGTTTTTTATTATTGCTCTCGCCAAGGATTGGGGCCCTTGTACCTATGTATCATTAGTCGAGGAATAAAGAATCAGAGCTCCGTAGTTCGGAGTAAAAAAATATTTATGTGTTGGTTGATTTTACCTTGAAAAAGAGTTTTCAGTGTGATGTCCTAAGGCGCAAAAATAAGTTTGATGAGTTGCTGTTTGTTTTATGGTTTATGAAAAAAAAGTGTTTTTTATTAGATTGCATTAAAGACTATGGACGGAGGCAGATATTTCAGACAAGCAAGTCAATCGTCTTGTGTCTAAAATAATCAGGATAAAGGTAAGAGAGCTTCATCCTTACTCATTCCCCACCATTTAAGGCTCATGGCGCACAATACTAATCGTATTTTTATTGTATTTTTAAATTTGATTAAGAAAATGCCACTTGACGTTGGATCAAGGGTTTATTGCTTTAGATTTTTAAATGGTGACACACATGAATATTTACAAGAAAATAATTGTGAGAAATAAAAGGTCTCATTGTAAGGTAGCCCAAGAGAAAGCCTTGTGTGTGCAAAGTGACATATGCTAACAAATAGATAATGGTCTTAAAAACATGTCTCTCTAGGGTAGTGCCATGAATGTCATTCTTACAATAAAAGATTGCAAGTTACAAATGAAAATCCAAGTTAGTGCAATGGGTCAAGAATTAGGAAAAGGTCCACATGCAAGGGTCCTAATGAAATCCTCTAAGTCCGACAGTTGGTTACATATGAATGTATTTTTTTGGTCTTTTGATTTTATCATGTTTTTGTGGTTTTTGATTATGCAATGACATCAAGTAAATGTCAAATAATAAAGATGTATGAGATGTATATATAATGATGATGAATATGAGCATAAAGTAAATGACAATACAATAAGTTGACAAGAAAATAAATCACAAGGTGATAAATTAGGTCAACAATATCAATGGTTAGTAATGAATAGATAGCGGTTAGCAAACAAAATGCCCAAGGTAAACTACCTATGGATTATCCACCCACAAGTCAAATGGCTCAAAATATGGCGCATCAAGGGATAACTTATCATTGACATAAAGTATTGAAGATGATCCATGAACATCTAACAGTATATTTAAATCAAAGAAAGTTATACAACCCTAAGTCCATCTATCAATGATTTGAAGAGCGGATGATTATATCACCCAAGTAATTTCAAGTGTAAGGGTCAAATAATATACAATTTAGAACATTCAAATCCAAGTATTAATGGTTAGTGGTCAATGGGCATAACACAGTCAAATATAATCAACAAGTAAGAATCAACAAGTGAGAGTCTCATCTATGCATCAAATGGTTTAAACATGGTCAAATAGGATAAATTTATCAACACTTTAAAGTGTCATGAATGATCCATTGATCATTCATTAACATGTTTGAAATGTTGGAGATTAGGTCAACCCTAAAATCAAGTACCATGATCAATAGATTTGTCATCAACCATAATCAAACACAAGGGTGAAAATGTCAAATTAAAATGATAAAAATAAAATGATTAATGGATAAATGAAATATATGGATGGAAAATATTTAAGTGTATTTACAAAAATGTCTGGTTAAAATAAATAATCAATAAAAGAAAAGAAATTAAAATAGAAAAAGAAATAAGGAAAATAAAAAAATAAAAAGGGAAAAGGAAAAAAAGAAGAAGGAAAGGGGACGCTAGGGGTTAAACCTGACCCCAGGGTCACATGCCCATGCGCCAACCACTAAGCCAAGTGCTCTCGGTTGATAATAAGCGCATTCAATAAAACAAATAAAACACTTTAAACAAAAACTAACATATGGGCCCATCTCAGCCATAGGATCTAATCACTTAAAGTTAGTATGCATAATGAGTGGTTCTGATCAATGGGGAATACCAATGTGCGTTGACTTGGAGAAACACACACGCATGTCGCAACCTAAATGCGAAAAAGAGACAACCGGCGAAAAACGAAAGATATGACAGAAGAGTCGCCACCGTGCGTTATTCATCCCAAAGGAGGGAAAGGAAACGCTCAAAGTAAACCTGGAAAAAGGAAAGGAAAAGACAAGGTCTCGCAACCAAATCTTGGTTTCGGGAGTCGATTATGCGAAGGGAAGGTATTAGCACCCCTACGCATCCGTAGTACTCTACGGGATCCACTCTTGTTGTTCTTGTCTAAAGGGCGTGGGTTTATCTAATGTACTATTTACTAAAAGAGGGGTCAAAAGAAAATGACTCGCACGAATGTCGCATCCACTGCATATGTATCTCATCTGAATATGAGAATCAGAGTCTTCGTAGCTCGACTACCTATGGGTTAAAGAGGAGTGTGCTCGCTAAGACGTCGCGTCTTATGCCTACGTATCTCATCGGGAATGAGAATCAGAGCAAGCCGTAGTTCGGCTACCTACGGATTAAGGGTTGTATTTTTTAGATGAACGACGTTACTATGCAATCTACCGGATGCTCGACCTTTGGAGACTTACTCACCTGTAGTAGAAGGAGTTAACGTGTTCTTAAGAAAAGAAAAATCAATGAGTTTGTTTGTGTTTTAGAAATGCCCATGCAAAAAAGAAAGTCCTAGATGAAGGAACCGTGCTACCTTAATTGACATGCAAACGAGAAACTATACGAAGCCTATCAATCCTATGGGGAGACGATCACTCCATACAAAACAAACATGCATAAAGTAAACATGCCAACAATGAGGCTCAAACATACATGGGTAGGGCTTTAGTCAAAAGGGGTCATATCAACCTCGACAAACAAGCCATGGAAAGGTAATCAAATGGGCTCTTAACCACTGACATTGAACGTCAGGGTGAGCAGATCAAAAGGGTAATGAGGATAGGACCTCATAGCTCTGAACCCTGGACAGGGTGAGCTCATGACAAAAAGTGGGGATTCAGAAAGATGGAACCCTTTTCATTGACTGACCGGACAAAAGATCTTGGCTTTTGTTCTGAAGCATCGACACGTAGTGTGAGCATAAAGAACGACACACTGAATAACGGGGGATTGACTACTAATCCCTTTTATCCGTCAATTGCCTCTTTATGGAGGTCTTTAGTGCTGATGTCTCTTCTCGGAGGTCTTTGGGCACAAAAGTAAATAAACAAAAGAAAATATTGCCTCCTATTGAGGTCTTCCAGCTAAGAAAGCGGTAAAATGCGGGAAAGATGTAAAAGGGATCAAAAGATCTACCCCACGGATAAAGATCCGAAGTAACAACAACTAAAGGAACGAGAAACCCGGAGATCTCTCAAGCTAGCACCATCAAAGAAAGCAAGTCAGCAAAGTAATCAGAATAAATCTCCAAATGGTATCCCACAAATAAAGCGGAATACCAAGCAAGCTATCTCTTCCGGAGTCATGTGAGCCCTCACAAAAAAACTCAACAAACAAGTTAGAATAACAAGACGGGGTGCAATCAAGAGTTGCACCAAACAAGAGAATCATGGCAACCACATGAATCATGCTATTAAAGTTTACAAAAAGCTCACGAAAAGCAACCAAGGATAGGAGGCCTAAACCTCTTGTCAAACAAATGCATCAAAAGGGTATCAAAATTTAAAGTCAGGGGGGCGAGGGTCCATACATCAATACATGACATACATACCAAAACATGTGCCTGGACGTAATAAAAATCATGTCATAACAAACACAAAACAGATTAGAGAGCAAAACGCAGCTACTGTCGCGATCGCTACTGCATCGCTTAGCGAAGGCTTAGCGAAGCTTCGCTGCAGATTCGCCTAGCGAAGATGCTAGCGAATGTCTGCGGGTTCTGGATTCTTCTCTGAGAACAGTACGATTTCAGAAATTAAGTGATCAAACATTCAAAGCATTATTCTACACATTCATGCATAGCTAAACCCACATGTGAAACCTAACGGTACCCACTCTTCCAAATTCACCCGTAATGCCTTATACATTTAGAAATTTCAAATTGAAAGCACGAAATAGTGGAGATGAGGCAAACCTGATTGGAGAGATCGAATGAAATTGAATTTCCCGGTTGGGTTTTCAAAGCAATCTTAGGGTTTATATGAGAGGGAATTGGTTCTTTGCAGATGAGTTCCCTTCAGTCTCTGGAGGCTGCTCTGAATTAGTTCTCACTCTCTTTGTTCTGCCAGGGTTTTGTCCCACTGAAACTCTAAATTTATAACCTGGTTTTCATGGCTTTGTAGGCTCAAATGAGAGAGGTCCAAGTCCAAGATTTTTCTGTTATATTTGGAAAACGCGTGCGCTTCGCCTAGCGAAGGATTTGCTCGCCTAGCGAGCATGACAGTTCAGATTCGCTAGGCGAACCACACTGCTCGCCTAGCGAGCATGACAACTCAGGAACAAGCCTTTACTTCTTCAAGATTAACGTTTTGCATGATGAATAGACCCCATTTGAACACGTTGGAAGTAACTCAAGTCATTCCCTTGTGTTGACTGACCACCCGGATAGAACCCACAAAGTGTCTTGGATGATATTCAAGCTTCTTTGAGGTAATTCTGACTGACATGATGAAATGCAATATGAAATGTTAAATGACCTAAAAATGAATGCATGAATGAGGTGTAAAACATAATCCCATGCCTCCAGGAAAAATGAAGGGTAAATTTTGGGGTATTACAGCTGCCCCTATTCAATCAACTGGAGACCCGAAAAGAAGATAGCAGCGGCTTTTGCACTTTCGAGGTATCAAGGGATTAAATACGATAAAAGCCTGAAAATTTACACTGAAGTGAAAAAATGAAGTAACAATGCCTGTCAGAATCGGTAAAGAGGTGGTATTGAAAGAAGAATCCGTCTGGTACGGTGAGAGTCGGTCTGAATACCGAAGAAGAATGTCAACCTGGATACCAAAATAAATGGTAACACAAACATAACCATGGCCTGAATGCTGCTCGTCAGTCTGAATACTGGAAATGATTTCGATCTGAACATCGGAAAATTGGCCTGAATGCCACTTCGGTCTGAATACCGAAAACCTGGCCTGAATGCCACAAGTTGCATCGACCTGAATGTCGGAAAACTTCTTCGATCTGAACATCGGAAAATTGGCCTGAATGCCATTTCGGTCTGAATACCGGAAACCTGGCCTGAATGCCACAAGTTGCATCGACCTGAATGTCAGAAAACTTCTTCGATCTGAACCTCGGAAAATTGGCCTGAATGCCACTTCGGTCTGAGTACCGGAAACCTGGCCTGAATGCCACAAGTTGCATCGACCTGAACGTCGGAAACTTCTTCGATCTAAACATCTGGAAATTGGCCTGAATGCCACTTCGGTCTGAATACTGGAAAAAATTCATGCCTGTCAGCATCGGCAGAAATAGGGAGAATGATAATTGAGGCGGCGCGCGGGCCAACGACCCCTGCTGGGAATAATAAAGATAAGTCATGAACAATCTTCAGTCTGAGTACTGGAAACAACTTCTGGTTTATCACTTGGGATACCGAGAATGTTTTATGTTTTATATGCGTATGTTTGAATTTTTCAATGGCGTAATGCTCCATAAAAATGGAAATGCTACGCGATTTGGGAGGATGCAATGCAATATGATTCTACATGCAGGGATGTGAAATGTTTGATTAGAGAGAACGCCAAGCTGAGGCAAGGAATTCTGCTGGGGAAATGATCACAACCTTCTAGACCCTGGCGAGGCTGTTGGAGATGCACATCACAAAGAACTCTGTGGGGAAATGACCCGCCATACGGTGTTCTGGCGAATAACAAAATACCGAGGCTCTGATTAAGGAGAGAACGACACTGAAAACTTGTTGTTGAGGAAAGCGATAGTGGTTCTGGCAACCATAATCTGCGAGAGAGACGACTCAGTAGGGGAAGCAAACACCGATACGGTACCGAGATTCTGCTTCAAGGAAAGAGACCATGGGTCTAGCATCGAGATCATCAATCTGGCATCGAACTCTGAGGAGCAGCCGCTTCTGCTGGGAAGATACAGTCTGGCACTGTCAACTCCGCTGGGGATATACAGTCTGGCACTGTCAACTCCGCTGGGGATATACAGTCTGGCACTGTCAACTCTACTGGGGAGTGTATAGTCTGAAACAAATGCTTGGGGAAGTACAACCGTGAGAGATTGCTGGGTGATTAAAGAATCCAACGCTCAGACCAGCTCTGCAGGGATAAGATACCAAATTCCAACTGTTGGGGAAAAACATCCGCGATCATCTGATGGGGACTTTAAGGAAATGCCCCGAGTGTACCTGTTCTGGATAGAGGATCCAAAGCACTCAAAATTTACAACAATTTTCAATGTTTATCAAGCATGTACCTGTAAAGCTCTAATGTTTCATGATGCAATGTTTATCAAAAATTCGGACGTCATTTTTGCAAACAAAACAGTAAAATGAAAATGAACATGGAAATATTCTGAATAACATGATTTTATTGATTGAATGGCCTCTGAATAGGCATTTACATCAGGAAGCAATCCCTGGAAAGAGATAATCGCACAAAAAACAAAAATTAATCTAATGGCAATGTGAAAAGGATTTCTATCGGGTTCCAATTCTGCTATGACTCGCTCGTCTTCAAGATCCTCCAGATGATCAGCTTTCCGAAAAAGGTGATTGGACTGTTTCCTATCCTTCGTAAGTTTCCGGTTATCGACACGAGATGATATTCAGAACTACTCAGAACGCAGTCATTCGCTTAATCCCTAACTTTTGCATGGATCGCCCTTTTCGGGTTTTCAATCCACCGGGATACCCATTTTTGCCTAAGTTGCCCTTTCAGGTTTTCAACTTACCGGGTGTACAATCTTTTCATTTTTACTCCCTAATTTTTGCCCGAACCTTTTCATTTTCTTGGTTCGTCGGGATGCCCATTTTTTTGCTTGGACTATTCTTTTTATTGTCCAGCGCGTCTATTTTATGCGAAGTATTTTTTAACTGCGTCTGAGTTCACAGGGGAAGTGAAGTTTTCACCATCCATAGTTGCAAGCATTAAGGCCCCACCATCAAAAACCTTGGTGACAATATACGGTCCATCATAGTTAGGAGTCCACTTGCCCCTGTGATCTGTTTAAGGAGGAAGGATCCTTTTCAACACTAAATATCCAACTTGGAAACATCGAGGACGCACTCTCCGATCAAAGGCTCTCTTCATCCGACTCTGATACAACTGCCCATGACAAATGGCTGCCATTCGCTTCTCTTCGATAAGACTCAACTCATTGAACCTTGTTCGAATCCACTCAGCTTCGTCTAACTTGACATCCAACAGGACTCTTAGAGAAGGGATCTCCACTTCAACAGGTAGGACTGCTTCCATACCATACACAAGGGAGTAAGGGGTTGCCCCGGTCGATGTACGTACTGAAGTACGGTACCCATGCAAGGCGAAGGGTAGCATCTCATGCCAATCTCTGTACGTGACGACCATCTTCTGCACAATCTTCTTTATGTTCTTATTTGCTGCCTCAACATCGCCGTTCATCTTAGGGCGATAAGGGGAAGAATTGTGATGCTGAATGTTGAAGTTCTGGCATAACTCCTTCATCATTTTGTTATTGAGATTAGAACCATTATCAGTAATGATTCTTTCGGAAATCCCATAACGACAAATGATTTCTTTCTTAATGAATCGGGCAACCACATGTTTGGTGACATTCGCGAACGATGCTGCTTCGACCCACTTGGTGAAATAGTCAATGGCAACAAGGATGAAGCGATGCCCATTGGAGGCGGTCGACTCAATCTTTCCAATCATATCAATGCCCCACATAGCAAAAGGCCACGACGAAGACATCACATTCAAAGGATTCGGTGGCACATGTGCCTTATCAGCATAAATCTGGCATTTATGACACTTCCGAGCATATTTGAAACAATCAGATTCCATGGTCATCCAGTAATAACCTGCTCTCAACAATTTCTTAGCCATTGCATGTCCCCCGGCATGAGTACCGAAGGAGCCCTCATGAACTTCCTGCATTAACATGTCTGCTTCGTGTCTATCCACGCATCTGAGCAAAACCATGTCAAAGTTCCTCTTATACAGCACATTGTCCTTGTTCAAGAAGAAACTGCTTGCCAATCTTCTCAAAGTCTTTCTATCATTGTTGGATGCCCCTGTAGGGTACTCTTGATTCTTCAGAAAGCACTTGATATCGTGATACCAGGGCTTGTCGTCAACTACTACTTCAGCAGCAAACACATGCGCGGCCCTATCAAGGCGCATAACATCAATCCTGGGAACATAGTTCCAACGAATCACCTTGATCATGGAGGATAGAGTGGCAAGAGCATCTGCCATCTGATTCTCATCACGAGGGATATGATATAGCTTTACTGTTGTGAAGAAAGTCAACAGTCTTCTCGTGTAATCTCTGTAGGGGACCAGAGTAGGCTGGAGGGTGTTCCAATCACCGTTCACTTGATTGATTACCAGAGTTGAATCTCCGAAGATGTCCAAAGTCTTGATTCTCAAATCAATGGCTTGCTCAATACCCAAGATGCAGGCCTCATACTCAGCTTCATTATTGGTGCACTCAAAAGTCAGATGAGCGGTGAAAGGCATGTGGGCGCCTTTCGGAGTAGTAATGACAACACCAATTCCACTTCCTCTGGCATTGACAACCCCATTAAACAACAAAGTCCACTTTTCATCTGGATCAGGTCCCTCCTCAACAACTGGCTCTTCACAGTCTTTCATCTTGAGGAACATGATGTCTTCATCTGGAAAATCAAACTTCATCGGCTCATAATCATCAATCGGCTGTTGAGCAAGATAGCCTGACAGAATACTCCCATTGATGGCTTTCTGGGATGTATACTGGATATCGTACTCTGTTAGTACCATCTGCCAACGAGCAACCCTTCCGGCGAGAGCTGGCTTCTCAAATATATACTTGACTGGATCCATCTTAGAGATCAGTAAGGTTGTGTGAGTTAGCATGTATTGTCTCAAACGCTTAGCAGCCCATGCAAGCGCACAACATGTCTTTTCAAGCATTGAGTATCTCGACTCGCAATCTGTGAACTTTTTACTCAGGTAGTAGATGGCATGCTCTTTCCTACCTGTCTCGTTGTGTTGACCGAGAACACAACCCATGGAATTGTCTAGTACTGTCAAATACATAATCAGTGGTCTCCCTGGGACTGGAGGCATAAGGAATGGAGGATTCTGCAAATACTCTTTTATCTTTTCGAAAGCCCTTTGACAATCGTCATTCCACCTGATAGTCTGATCTTTTCTTAGCAATTTAAATATCGGTTCGCACGTGGCTGTTAGGTGAGAGACGAACCTTGCAATGTAGTTCAACCTTCCCAAGAAACCACGGACTTGTTTCTCTGTTCTTGGCTCAGGCATTTCTTGTATCGCTTTCACTTTGGCCGGATCCACCTCAATCCCTTTTTCACTAACAATAAAACCCAGTAGTTTTCCAGATCTCACCCCGAAAGTACACTTGTTCGGATTAAGCCTCAACTTGAATTTCCTCAAACGCTCAAACAGTTTCTACAGATTTGCCAAATGTTCTTCTTCTGTCTGAGATTTGGCAATCATATCGTCAACATAAACCTCGATTTCATGATGAATCATATCATAGAAAAGAGTCACCGTTGCTCATTGATATGTTGCCCCATCATTTTTCAGACCAAACGGCATCACCTTGTAATAGAAGGTGCCCCATGGGGTTATGAAAGTTGTCTTCTCCATGTCTTATGGTGCCATCTTAATTTGATTATAGCCAGAAAATCCATCCATGAAGGAGAATACCGAGAACTGAGTTGTGTTATCTACTAAAACATCAATGTGAGGTAACGGGAAATCATCCTTAGGGCTAGCTCTGTTCAGATCCCGGTAGTCGACGCATATCCGTACCTTTCCATCCTTCTTAGGTACTGGGACGATGTTTGCAACCCATGGCGGATAATTTGTAACTGCTAGGAACCCTGCGTCCAACTGTTTTTGCACTTCTTCCTTTATCTTGACAGCCATCTCTGGTCTTGTTCTTCTGAGCTTCTGCTTGACCGGAGGACACCCTTCTTTGAGAGGCAAGAGGTGTACCACGATGTCCGTGTCAAGCCCTGACATGTCCTGATAAGACCAGGCGAAGATGTCAACATACTCTTGCAACAATTTAATCAACCCCTTCTTCACATCGTCTTCCAAAGCAGCCTCTATCTTGATTTCTCTCTTGACGTCCTCGGTGCCGAGATTAATCACTTCAACATACTCTTGATGCGGTTGAATGACCCTTTCCTCCTGTTTTAATAACCTGGCAAGTTCTTCAGGGAGTTCACAGTCTTCATCACCCTCTTCTTCAGCTTGAAAGATTGGATTTTCAAAGTCGAAGCGAGCCATAGCAGAACTGTTATCAATAGGATCCGGTGACGTGCATCTACATGAGTGATGGTATGTGCTTATGAGTGTGAACAAGAAGTGGAAACTAAACAAAACATTGCCAAATGTATATATATATATATATTTTTTTTTTTTTGAAAACTGCAAAAATGGAAAGATAGTGAACGAAATATTTGAGTGCAAAAAGACGTCCTTTATTGATGATAAAAAATGCAGGTATTCGCATAGATGAGCCCTACAATGAGTCATTACGCCCTGGGCGGAACGTAAGACTTGGATATGCATGAATAAACAAAGAAAAATACTCTTTCAGAAAAATGACTTGGACAATTTCCTCAGAAGACCAATTGTTGATGACTTCACCCGGGATCCTTGGACGCACCCAACTGTCGATGTCGCAATCACTATCCCCATCTTCATCGTTGACCGCAGAGACCTGGCTATACTGGATGACGCCAGCACTGGAGAAAGTAATCGGCCCCTGTCGAGTCTGAAGTGTTGAAGTTGTAAAAGTCAGAGCTGGCTGATACCCAATCCCGAACTTGTCTTCTTTCATTGGTAACTCCAATAGACGTCCCCAACCGGGAGCAACACCTGAATCCACCAAGGCCTGTGCCTGCTTAAAGGATGAGATAGCGGCACCCGCTTTAACTTCTTCCACCGAAGCTGCGTCCTTGATTTGAACTGCCTCAAAGGCCTGACAAAGGGTCTCATGAAATTCACCTTCTACCTCTACATACTTGAATGTAGATAGGTTACTGACCAGAATATCTTCCTCACCACAGACGGTGATAATCCTTCCATTGACTGGGAATTTAATCTTCTGATGTAAAGTTGAAGAGACTGCCCCAGCATTGTGGATCCAAGGACGACCCAGCAGGCAGTTATAGGAAGGACTGATATCCATCACATAGAAGACGGTGTTGAAGGTTTGTGATCCAATCTGAATTGGCAATTCTACCTCTCCGAACACCGACCTCTTAGAACCATCAAAGGCTCTCACAATAAGATCCGAAGGCTTCAGGACCAAACCCTCTACTTCTAACCTTGACAGGGCTCTTTTGGGTAGCACATTGAGAGAGGAACCTGTATCTACCAGAACATGAGATAACACGGTGTCTCTGCATTCCATCGAGATGTGCAAAGCCTTGTTATGGTTGCGTCCAGCTGGTGTTAAGTCAGAATCAGTAAAACCTAACCCGTTGCTTGCATGAACATTTGCAACGATTTCTTCCAGTTGGTTTACCGAGATCTCTTGAGGTACATAAGCAACATTAAGAACCTTCAGAAGTGCCTCCCTGTGTGCCTCCAAACACAACAGGAGTGAGAGAATAGATATCTTAGACGGCGTCTGAATCAACTGATTGACTACCGTGTAGTCACTTCTCTTTATAATTCTCAAAAGCTCGTCCACATCCTTCGCAAAAGTGGGCTCAGAACCAGCCTGGGGTGTAGAGGCACCCTCATTCATGACTTGCTTGCCTTTGGCTTTCGCCGCAACATCAGTATTATCAGTTTGGGTAACGGGTGGTGAGAACAGTCTACCACTCCTGGTGAATCGCCCGATTCCACCAACATTGTCCACTGCGGGACCTTCAACTCCAAGTTCAAACTTTCGACCCTCTTCTACCTTCGGTGGCTGTTCCACCCCATGATCGTGCGTGTATACACTCCCCCCATAATGCCAAGGAATGACCCTTTCGCTGGTGAAAGGTAAAGGACCAGGGGTTGTGATAGTCATAGTGGACGGTCGCGCTGGTGGCGCCGGTTGCGCTTCTGGCACATTGATCTGATTAGTTGGTAGAAAATGGTGATAGTAGTAACATCATAGTCATACTCTGAAATCTCATTCCTCGAAACATAAACATCCGAAACATCGGAATCAAGTTCAGTTACATCAGAATCAACCACATTGTTTGGGATATCAGCAATAACATTGGAGAAATTAAATACGTCATCATGGATTACAGAATCAGTAGGAATGACATCTGCGAATTCATCAGTAGCATCTTGAAACACCTTTTGCTCAACCCCTTCCACATACTCTTGGACAGACAAATCTTCAACCTGAAGGGTACCTTCGTCGAGCAAGACCTGGATACCCTGCTATAGCTTCAAACAACCTTTGCTCTGTATAGCACAATCCAAACAACCCTTCCCACAACCGGGGAAAACATCGGCCTTCAGCAAGTAGTCTTTAATTTCCAACAGCGGAGTCTTCAACTTCAACACTTCTTTGACTGATATGGCTTCCCCTTCCATCATATTAACATTCGCACCACCATGCTGCGGCATGGGATTGTTGACGACATTAGGAGTAGGTGCAAGGTCGATGGCCTTTGAATCTATGAGGTCCTGAACTACATGCTTAAAAGCTTTGCAGTTCTCAATATTGTGGCCAGATGCCCCAGAGTGGAAGCTACACCTAGCGTTGGCGTCGTAACCCACCGGAAGCCTACCAACAGGAGGAGCCAGAGTGCGTAACTGCACAAGTTGTAGTTGTTGAAGACTAGAAAGTAATTGAGCGTACGACATTGGAAGAGTGTCGAAACGCCTGTCCATCATCCTTTGCCTCTGTTGATAGGCGGGTCTGTTACCCTATTGCTGTTGTTGGTACTGAGTTTGCTGACGTTGTGGTTGTTGTTGTTGTAGTGGTGCTGCAGCTGGAATGGTCACAGCCGCAACATACGGTTGTTGATGATAGTTCTGAAAGTTATTCCTCTGGTTACCCCTGTTCTGATAAGAAGATATGGCATTTGCATCCCCTTCTCTCCTTTTCTGTCCCTGAATGAACGACTTCTTCACCCCTGATGAAGATCCACCTCCACTCTGGATCTTGTATGTCTTCAGGTAGTTCTCCATCCTCTCTCCGGTAGAGACTACATCAGCAAAGTTGGAGGCATTGCAACCCACCAGGCGCTCCAAGTAAGGTTCGGGCAGAGTATTCATGAACATGTTAGCCATTTCCTTCTCCAACATAGGAGGTTGAACACGGGAAGCTGTCTCCCTCCAGTGTTGAGCGTATTCCCTGAAGCACTCATTGCTTTTAAGAGACAGATTCTGAAGTTGAGTTCTGTCCGGAGCCATGTCTGCATTATACTGATACTGCTTCACGAAAGCCTCAGCCAAATCCCTCCAGCAGCGGATGTGGGCTCTGTCTAGCCTCATATACCATTCCAAGGATGCCCCAGCTAGGCTATCCTGGAAAAAGTACATAAGCAACTTTTCATCGTCAGAGTATGCAACCATTTTACGGAAATAGGCTTGCACATGGGTCTTTGGGCAAGAGTTGCCACTGTATTTGTAAAATATCGGGACCTTGAATTTCGGTGGCACCCTCACGCCTGGGACCAACCCCAAGTCAGCAACGTCTACTCCCAGAGGATTCTGTCCTTCCACTGCCTTCAACCTCTCCTCTAATCTTCTAAACATGGGGTCCATACCATGTCCCATGCCAAAGTCTTCCTGAAACAAGGGGAATTGGTCGTCCTGATCATCATGGACGGGCTGTTGACCGGAGGTGACATGTAGGATCGGGGTAGGCCCCGGTCCACTGGGTCCGTTAACCTCTCCAGCCGGAGGATCACTCACTGTCTCTGGTTGAATAGTGGCAGGATTCCTCTGCATCATCTGCCTGAGCTCTTGTTGTCCCTGAGCCACCCCCTGAACCACATCCATGAATTGGTTCATGCGGATCTTCATCTCGGCGAGCTCTGCTTGTAGGCTTTCCATCACTCTCTGTTGATTTCTTCGGGTACCGTATCGGTGAATGCCTGAGTCAGCTATCCTGCTAGTGGAACACCAAATAATATGAGAACACCACAGCGGTACCTGTTATGCAAGATATGCAAATGAATATGTAAATGCAATGACATATTTATCCATTCCAATGTGCATTCTACCCCCTTGATTCCAGTCTCACATCAGACAAAAAGCGCAAGAAGACCGAGTTGTGGATAAACTTCTGAGATCAAGATGCAATAAGGAAAACCATCATACAAATGGGTTCAAGAAGGGATACAATCAAAGAAAAGATCTCCACAACAAGCCTGTGGATCATCACTACAATACAATAAGTAAAGAGAGGAACAAAAATCAGGAATCAGCCTCCTGTATGCAACCCATAAGGGTTGCTCCTTACTTCAGCCAGTAGTACCACTGTGTCAGGATGATCTGGAGATTCTGTCAAACGCCGGATAAGCAGATTCCTTTTGTGAATAACTCCATCCAACTCATTGATGTGCTCTCTGTAGTAATTCCCATCATCTTCTCCGAAAACCTCTTCAAGTCTAGATCTCTTCAAACCCGCCAGCACCTTGAGTTCTTCAATCTGTTCTTGAGCCTTGTTGAGTTGATCCGTGATATAACCATTGGTTGAACGGGCGCACATGAGCTCATTGTTCTTCTCCTTCAGCAAAATCTTCAACTTCTCCATCTGACCAGTCAGTTCGGCCACCATCTCCTCCTCCTTTACCTTCCTAGAAGCTGAAAATGCATCCCATTGCTCTTGCCAACCAGCTAGCTTACCAAGAGCATCTGTTAACTTCTGTTTGACTTGCCTCAACTCAGAACTGGAGGATCCTAGGGCTTCGTCTGTCTTCCTGAAGAAGTCCACCTCCACAACTAATTTCCTCTCTGCTTCCTCTTGCAATCTGACGGCTTCCCCCTTCTGATATTCTGCCTCATGGAATTGTTGCATACAGTCTTGCAGCTTCACACTTAACTCCGAGTTTTCAGTTTGAAGCTCCTCCATGGCATTTTTCAATTTGTCATACTCCTCTCGGCTCACCATTGTTGACTGCTCAGGAGTAGGTGGATACAAAGGTTCTTCAATAGGAAACGGCAGGCCAAACTCTTCGACTCTTCCTTGAAGCCACTCTTCATACTGAGGATAAGCCCTGCAATCTCCTTTTCCAAGCACAGTTCTTCCTCTCTTGATCACCCTGAGCCAGGCCTCAGCTTCCTTACGGGATACAATCAAATCAGATGAAGAATGGAAAAACAGAGATTCTTCCACATCTTTTTCCAAAGGCGGAGTTCTTAAAGCATATCCAAACTGTCTGACTGCCAGAGAAGGATTGTAGTTGATTCCTCCTCTTCTTCCTACCAACGGTACATTCGGGAAGTTCCCACAACTATGAATAATATCTGCCTGAAGCAAGCTCTGGTCTAACCACCAAGAAATATCTTTAGCTCTTATCCCCATCAGTCTCTTTGACCAACTCAACGAGTTCTTGACATCAACGAACGCTCCTGACTTGGGTAGGTGGGAACTGAACCACTTATAAAACAAAGGTGCACAACAATTCACCAATCCTCCCTTTCTATTCTCATTCCTGTGATGCACTGATTGAAAGAAATCTCCCAACAAGGTCGGCACTGGATTACCCAACACAAAAAGGCGTATGGCGTCTACGTCCACAAATTTCGCCACATTAGGGAACAGGACAATCCCATACACACAAAGAGCCAACGCAACATTGAAACCCCTTTTGTCACCATCTTCAAGCTTCTTCTTTGCTTCTCCCAGTAAGAAACTCAGATGAAAACCATTAACTCCTCCCTTCTGACACATATTAGCCTTCAAGACTGATTTCCCCAAATATGTGGCTGAAGCAACCATGTTGAGGTCGGGCAGAAACTCAGAACTATAGAATAGCAATTGCGGCTTGATAGGAACTCTGAGAAAACTAGCAACCTCCTCCAAAGTAGGGACCAGAATATAATCTGGGAACGTGAAACACCTCAATGGAGGGTCATAGAACTGCAACAATGTAAAGAGAGCATCATGTTGATCTTTGGAGAGAACCATAACGAAACCTAGAATCAAACCATAATCCTTCCGGAATCTTTCTAGATAATCCTGATCCATTAACTTCATCAGCTGTTGAATAGGCTCCAAACAGACCACAGGAAACTTGTAGGCGACGTGTCTTTTTCTGCCAATATCCATCTTAAGAGAACCAGAGAAACCTGACCGGAATCAAGAAGAAGATGTAAACACCCCTAGAAATAGATAAACATGTATTAAATGATATGAATGCAAATGTTGTGATGCAATGCAGTGACATGGGAATCAGGGTTGTTGTATCTGCTTGAACATCTGTCAAGTTGCACTGTCTGAAGAGAAACCCACTAATGAATATAATACAAGATCCAAGTTCTGCTCCAGAAAACCGGGTTGGTTGAAGGTTAAGGTTTCCTGAATTTAGCCCGCCCCTCACTGGTAGGTTCTAAGAACAAAAGTTCGTCAGCTTCAGCCCTTCAGTCGAGAATAATACGTTTTACCCCTGAAGGTTTGGCATTATTATGGGATAAAAGACCTCCACTGACTCCCCTCAACATGATATCCTAAAGCAAGTTCCCAGTCTCGGGGTCCTCGGATTGAGCAGCGAGAATGCGCCCACCAGAGCTAACATAAACGCGTCTCGGAGGAGAGGCCTCGACTGAGTTCTCGAGAAATGGTCACCAGAGTCGACGATTTCTAAAGGAACATTATGCCGTTACGGAACACCCGTAGGACAGAATATATCCAAAAGAAACCTCGTCTGGAATGTGGGTCTTCATGAACGACTTAACGTAGCAACATGCCACGCAAGCCTCATGACTATCCACTCTAAAACCTGTGTGTACGCTCAAGCCTGGGTAGTGGGCTTATCTCATAGAACATCCCACCCCAACAAACAAACAACCCAACAGAACCCACATATACAATAGACATATGTACATGAATGCAATAAGGTAAAGAAGGTAAATAAATAACTGCACAAAAGAAATAAACACCC
This sequence comes from Lathyrus oleraceus, assembly GCF_024323335.1. Classification (NCBI taxonomy): domain Eukaryota; kingdom Viridiplantae; phylum Streptophyta; class Magnoliopsida; order Fabales; family Fabaceae; genus Lathyrus; species Lathyrus oleraceus. Next base: position 377,665,134 of record NC_066584.1, on the reverse strand, counting down.
AACCAACAAGAAACCTACAAAATCTAGGAGAGACTCGCTTAGGGAAACCTGGTCCCCAGCAGAGTCGCCAGCTGTCGCAACCTAAATGCGAAAAAGAGACAACCAGCGAAAAACGAAAGATATGACAGAAGAGTCACCACCGTGCGTTATTTATCCCAAAGAAGGTAAAGGAAACGCTCGAAGTAAACCTGGAAAAAGGAAAGGAAAAGACAAGGTCTCGCAACCAAATCTTGGGTTCGGGAGTCGATTATGCGAAGGGAAGGTATTAGCACCCCTACGCATCCGTAGTACTCTACGGGATCCACTCTTGTTGTTCTTGTCTAAAGGGCGTGGGTTTATCTAATGTACTATTGACTAAAAGAGGGGTCAAAAGAAAATGACTCGCACGGATGTCGCATCCACTCCATACGTTTCTCATCTGAATATGAGAATCAGAGTCTTCGTAGCTCGGCTACCTATGGGTTAAAGAGGAGTGTGCTCGCTAAGACGTCGCGTCTTATGCCTACGTATCTCATCGGGAATGAGAATCAGAGCAAGCCGTAGTTCGGCTACCTACGGGTTAAGGGTTGTGTATTTTAGATGAACGACGTTACTACGCAATCTACCGGATGCTCGACCTTTGGAGACTTACTCACATGTAGTAGAAGGAGTTAACGTGTTCTTAGGAGAATAAAAACCAATGAGTTTGTTTGTGTTTTAGAAATGCCCATGCAAAAAAGGAAGTCCTAGATGAAGGAACCGTGCTACCTTAATTGACATGCAAACGAGAAACTATATGAAGCCTAGCAATCCTATGGGGAGACGATCACTCCATACAAAACAAACATGCATAAAGTAAACATGCCAACAATGGGGCTCAAACATACATGGGTAGGGCTTTAGTCAAGAGGGGTCATATCAACCTCGACAAACAAGCCATGGAAAGGTAATCAAATGGGCTCTTAACCACTGACACTGAACGTCAGGGTGAGCAGATCAAAAGGGTAATGAGGATAGGACCTCATAGCTCTGAACCCTAGACAGGGTGAGCTCATGACAAAAAGTGGGGATTCAGAAAGATGGAACCCTTTTCACTGACTGACCGGACAAAAGATCTTGGCTTTTGTTCTGGAGCATCGACACGTAGTGTGAGCATAAAGAACGACACACTGAATAACGGGGGATTGACTACTAATCCCTTTTATCCGTCAATTGCCTCTTTATGGAGGTCTTTAGCTTTGATGCCTCTTCTCGGAGGTCTTTGGGCACAAAAGTAAACAAACAAAAGAAAACATTGCCTCTTATTGAGGTCTTCCAGCTAAGAAAGCGGTAAAATGCGGGAAAGATGTAAAAGGGATCAAAAGATCTACCCCACGGATAAAGATCCGAAGTAACAGCAACTAAAGGAACGAGAAACCCGGAGATCTCTCAAGCTAGCACCATCAAAGAAAGCAAGTCAGCAAAGTAATCAGAATAAATCTCCAAATGGTATCCCACAAATAAAGTGGAATACCAAGCAAGCTATCTCTTCCGGAGTCATGTGAGCCCTCACAAAAAAACTCAACAAACAAGTTAGAATAACAAGACGGGGTGCAATCAAGAGTTGCACCAAACAAGAGAATCATGGCAACCACATGAATCATGCTATTAAAGTTTACAAAAAGCTCACAAAAAGCAACCAAGGATAGGAGGCCTAAACCTCTTATTAAACAAATGCATCAAAAGGGTATCAAAATTCAAAGTCAGGGGGCGAGGGTCCATACATCAATACATGACATACATACCAAAACATGTGTCCGGACGTAATAGAAATCATGTCATAACAAACACAAAACAGATTAGAGAGCAAAAAGCAGCTACTGTCGCGATCGCTACTGCATCGCTTAGCGAAGCTTCGCTGCAGATTCGCCTATCGAAGATGCTAGCGAATGTCTGCGGGTTCTGGATTCTTCTCTGAGAACAGTATGATTTCAGAAATTAAGTGATCAAACATTCAAAGCATTGTTCTACACATTCATGCATAACTAAACCCACATGTGAAACCTAACGGTACCCACTCTTCCAAATTCACCCGTAATGCCTTATACATTTAGAAATTTCAAATTGAAAGCACGAAATAGTGGAGATGAGGCAAACCTGATTGGAGAGATCGAATGAAATTGAATTTCCCGGTTGGGTTTTCAAAGCAATCTTAGGGTTTATATGAGAGGGAATTGGTTCTTTGCAGATGAGTTCCCTTCAGTCTCTAGAGGCTGCTATGAATTAGTTCTCACTCTCTCTGTTCTACCAGGGTTTTGTTCCACTGAAACTCTGAATTTATAACCTGATTTTCGTGGCTTTGTGGGCTCAAATGAGAGAGGTCCAAGTCTAAGATTTTTCTGTTATATTTGGAAAACGCGTGCGCTTCGCCTAACGAGTATGACAGTTCAGATTCGCTAGGCGAACCACGCTGCTCGCCTAGCGAGCATGACATCTCAGGAACAGGCCTTTGCTTCTTCAAGATTAACGTTTTGCATGATGAATAGACCCCATTTGAACATGTTGGAAGTAACTCAAGTCATTCCCTTGTGTTGACTGACCACCCGGATAGAACCCACAAAGTGTCTTGGATGATATTCAAGCTTCTTTGAGCTAATTCTGATTGACATGATGGAATGCAATATGAAATGTTAAATGACCTAAAAATGAATGCATGAATGAGGTGTAAAACATAATCCCATGCCTCCAGGAAAAATGAAGGGTAAATTTTGGGGTATTACAACACACACACACACACACACACACACACACACACACACACACAACACACACACACACACACACACTCTCAGGCCAAATCAAACGTGACAACCAATGAAATGATGCCAACACAATTTTTTGAATTTAAAACAAAAGAAACATGCGCGAAGCAACGATATGAACATCGTCTTCAACCTTGATATTTTAGAAATCGAAAGTCTGCAAATCACATTTTTAAGTGAAATCAACCATGGATTCCACTCAGTCTAAGGTCATTGTTGCCTTCTCCATACTCATGAGCCATTTACTGGCTCTGTGTATGGAGTATTTCACATGAACACGAATGAAAACTTAAACCTAAAAATAAAATTAGATTGTGTATACTCAATGACTGAAACTCAAACCATAGGGATTAACATCAGTGGATCATAAGGAGTTGAATGGTAACTTGTTTGGATGGAAACAATGAAGTTAACCACCCTGTTGAAATTGATTTCAGATGGTGGTTCCGATGAGTATGAAGAGCTCAGGTGAGGTTGTTTCAAACACTTCCAATGATTCAGGTAGCTTCATGGATGTTAGGTGAAAGTGTTTGAGTGTTTAAGTGGTGTTAAAAATAGCTGAAAGACCAAAATCGATAACTCTATTTTTGAAGAGGAAATGGTGTGATTTCTGCAGAGATTTTCTGGCTTGGAAGCTTGGAATAAAGGTAGAGAAACATCCCCTATATAGAGAGAAGCATGTGGGGGTGATTAGGTTGGAGTTTTGGAGTGGGAACGTCTGATTTTAATTGAACCTGAAAAATGAAAAAAGAGTGAACTTGTTGGAAAATGTGGTTTGTGTTTGGTCTGCAATTCGCCTCCCTCCAATTTTCTTTGCAGTTAATATGCTTTTGGTGAAGCATGAGTGATTCCAATGATGCTGAGGCTTCTATGCTTTTATCCATTTTGGGCAATATTTCACTTTTTGACTTTGCTCGGTTTGCTTCACATGTGACTTGCTACACTCACTTTGGCTTGCATTTTATGTCACAAAGTGATACATCATGTGCAACGGTCCAAATGGAAATGAAACAACATGGATTAGAGGCTTGAGACATGAATTGGCATGTGTTTGGCTGAACTGGTATGACCATGGGCATCATGATGAAACAAAATTTGCCTGAACATTGCATTAAAATTACCATTTTTGAACGAACAATTTTATTTGCAAGTTAACGCTTGGCATCAAGGAAATTCCAACGAATGCACAATCGATTGAAGAACCTGATCATGTGAAAGAAATCCAGTCAGGGACAAAATCACTTTGAGCTTTGGTCAGTCCAAGCCAACCACCCCAAGATTCGGTTAGTCAAAAAGTAATTCTCTTTGAGACTCACACCGGGGAAAGCCACCTCAGAAGCTCAATGAGTCCAACTATCCAAAGGACGGTCAATCAGAAGTCCATCCTTCCAAGTTTTGGTTAATCAGGGGCAGACCACTGCAAGTTTCAAACACTTAAGGCAATCCATCTCGAGGTCGTCTCATGGCAAGCTATTTCCAAACTCACTCGCAAAGGGAACATCTTCAACGAACCAAAATAGGGGCAAGTTGAGCCACAAAAGGACAAGTCCTCTATACACCCTCAAGCTGCTTAAGAAAACATGGTCATATTCTTACTCTTTGGGTTAGTCACCACTTCTTGGTTAACATACCCTTTCTACATTGGTTAATCACCGTATATCGATTAAAATACCATATTCTTACTCTTTGGATTAATAACCATTTCTTGGTTAACATACCCTCTCATGCATGGTTAATCATCGTTTCTCGGTTAAAATACCTCATTCTTAGTTTAGACACACTTTTGGTTCAGACACACCTACCATAGGGATTCAAACAACATAACATTGGTCCAAACAACACTTTCCTCTTACAACACAACTCGTTTACACTTCAAGCAATTTCTTTAGTATTCAATTCAAACAAATCCTTCTTTTCATTTATCACACAAACTTTTTCAAAACAATTTTATTTCTTCTCATAAAAGAACTATTATAATTAGTTCCTTAGCAGTCAGACTAAAAGCTTAGAGCATCCGAACTAGGATCAGAATCAGCTAACGTCTACATATTTCTAGGATACGATTATAATTGTTCACTAAAAACAATCAACACATCAATATTTCCTATCCGTGATTCCATGAACAAAGAAACTCTGATTACCTCATTGCACTATGAGGATACGTAGGCACGAGGATCCCATCCTCAACGAGCACACTAATTATTAAACACTTCCCCCTTTTAATCCTTTGCAAGTAATTTTTAGATAATAACACTCATTCGAGCAAAGAACAATCAAAATGGTTCTCGTTGAGTACAAGAGATGTGATGTGTGCTAATACATTCCCCTTGCATAACTGATTTCCTTACCCTTTTTATCTTTCACTTGAATTTTATCGATATTTTCTCTTTTCTTTTGGAATAAATAAAGTTCGGTGACGACTCTGTTGTATCTTCGAGCGTGCGATGCGCTCAGATATATTTCGCGGCGCGACAAATATGATTTGATCAAAATGATCTTTCCATCTTTCAAAATTCCTGACATTTTTTATTCATCTTTTAGATTTCTAAATTGTTCATTCCAATCATCAATCTATAATTCAACAAAATAGAAAATAAAACGAAGTAATGCGAAAGGAACCAAAATAAACATAGAATCCTTTCTAGGACAAAAATAATTTTTCTATTCAAAATCTAGTAGAAAAGAAGGGATAATCTAAAAAAAAAATTATATCATATATAAAATGAAAAACATCTCGAAGGTTACGTCTCGAAAATGTTAGGAGGTGTTTGAAAATGGTTTGAAGTAATTGAATAGGAATGTCACTATGACTATTGTTTGGATGCAAAGAGAAAGAAGAAGGAAAGAAGGTAAGGAAAAAAATGTTGAAGGAGTAAAAGTGAGGAGAAAGTGAATGGAAAGTAAGATGATTTTTATAAGTTGTTTGATATGGGCGAAAGTGAATAGAAAGTGAGAGGAAAGAAATATATTTATTTCAAAACTATATAAATACTCATGCATGAACCATGAGATATTAGAGTTTTTTTTTTGTCCTTTTACATTTTACACTTTATCACTATTTCATTCATCTTTCTCTTCATTCTTGAGTAGAAACATTTTTGACCAGCTCAATCAATCCATATGTCCCTTTCTAATTTAAAAAATAAGTCTAATTTTTTTTAATAAAAAATACAATTAAATTATTTAAAAATAACATATAAAAATATAGTTGTATACTAATTTAAAATAAATTTAATTATAATTATTTTAGCTTTTAATCTCTCTCATTTTTTATGTATTGAATTTTTATATTTTCTTTATTTTATTGAGTTTTTATTATAATATTTTTTATATTTATTAATATTAATAAAAAAATTGCACATTTTAAAATTTAGAACCCTCCAATATTTAGGACAGCTTGCTACTCTTGCATATGCCACCCTGGACCCAATAAAAATGTTCTTTCCTTTCTGCGAAAATCAAACAATAAAAAGATTTTAAAATTTGAACTTTCTTTCTTAAACTTTCTTTCCATCCTCTTCCACTCCAACCAAACATTCCATTAGTAAATTTCCAAACATCAAAATAGTTTATTTAATATTATAGATGACCAATTACAAAGGGACCATTTTGTTTTTATGGGTTGGTCCGATCTATTGCTCTTTCCTTCCATCAATTTTGCAGTGTTTTTTCTGTAAAAAAAAACCTTAAAAAAATACATGTAAATATTAATAATAAAATAATAATGATAAATAAATAAATAAAAATTACATAATCTAAAAGTATACCATGTGATTCAATCATCCAATAATGTCTCATAACAAGAAGATAAAATTGTGATGATCAATAAATGGAATGACAACCCAATCTCTAAATGTTTTCATGTTTAACCCAAAAAAAAACAAGTTGTGGATGATGTTTACTGTGAGTAATCACTTTGACAAGTGTCATTTCCATAGCCTTATACTTGTATTTCAAAATCATCCTCTTTCTTCCTACATACCCTCCTTTTTTCTTCCTTCCTTCTACACTTCTCTTCATCAACTTTCCAACCAAACCTCCATCTTTTCTCTCATTCTCTTATACCCTTTTACACAACTTCTTCAAAACTCTTCCTTTTAACACTCTTTTCAAGAACCACAGTACCAGTGTTTCTTGAATTCCATTCTTGGACTCTTCATGGCTCTCACTCAGTTAAACTCCACTTGCTCAAAACCTCAACTTCACTCATCATCACAGCTCTCATTTCTCTCTAGGACTAGGACTAGGACTCTTCCTAGGCACTATCACTCTACTTTTGCTCCACTTCACAGAACTCAGCATGCTAGAATTTCTTGTTCTGTTGCACCAAAGTAAGCAACTTTATTCTTTTTTAGTCAAGCTTATTTCAATTCAGCTACTTGGGTCTTAATGAATTTTTGTGCTTTTGATTATCAGTCAAGTGCAGGTTCCAGCTGCACAAACACAGGATCCCAAGGGTAAGCCTGATTGCTATGGTGTCTTCTGCCTTACCTATGATTTGAAGGCTGTGAGTATTCTTCACTACCTTTCTGTATTTATTCCATGTATATATGGTGTTTGTCAATATGTGCATGTTGATTCATGATTTCCTTTTTATAATGTGTTTAGGCTTTAGAGATAGAAGTGGAACTAGTTGGTGCATGTCTGTCTTTAACTCTACTTAGCTTGATTTGATTCCTCCTCTTGTGTTAAGTTTGTGATTTGATGAGATGTTTTACGTTTGATGTTGAAACCTATCAAACATTGACCGGACACAATTGACCTTTAGATATTACTAATAATTTAAGAAAAGTATAAGTGATTAAATGTAATCACATGCGTCCCTGTACAAACCTTGAATCTGAAGTGCGGGTGCTATCGATAGACGGCCAAAAGGCTTCAAGAACACTATTGATTGTTTTGCATAACAGAACTGTGCTTCTGTTTTAATATTCAATTGATCATCCAATCCAATGGCTCTTTAATGTCAGCACACAGTTAAATTTGTCGGCCTGTGTTATATGTGTTGATGTCGTGTGGAAACATTTGGCCAATGTGTTTACAGGAAGAGGAGACAAAATCGTGGAAGAAGTTGATTAACATTGCAGTCTCAGGTGCGGCTGGAATGATTTCCAATCATCTACTTTTCAAGGTGAGCGTGTCTTCGATTTAAATCAGGACCCTTCAATGGTCATGCAATTTAGCTCCACTGAGTTAATTTCTTTTGTCAGCTTGCATCTGGTGAAGTTTTCGGTCCAGATCAACCTATTGCACTGAAATTATTAGGATCAGAAAGGTCAATCCAAGCTCTTGAAGGTAATCTTCCTACATGCGTGTCATGAAGCGTCAACTCTGTAGTAAGAGTATGACTTTGTAACTTCAAGGGACACAGTTAAAATCTCTCTGAAGACCGTTGTAGCATGATAATTCAACATTGCAGGTGTTGCAATGGAATTGGAGGACTCTTTGTTTCCTTTGCTGAGAGAGGTTGTTATCAGCATTGATCCTTATGAGGTCTTCCAAGATGCAGAATGGGCTTTGCTAATAGGCGCAAAGCCTCGAGGACCTGGAGTGGAGCGTGCAGCTTTGCTAGACATAAATGGGCAGATTTTTGCGGAGCAGGTAAATTGTTATTCAAATTTAAGCCATATCGAAGCTTTCTCTGTTAACTATATTATTGACATTATATCTTTCCATGTGTACAACAGGGAAAAGCACTTAATGCTGTCGCATCGCGTAATGCCAAAGTTATAGTTGTGGGAAACCCTTGCAATACCAAGTTAGCCCGGCGCTTCATGTGTAAACTAGAAGTTACACCTCGTTCCTAATGTTGCTAATGTTCGTGTAATTTTATTGCAGTGCATTAATATGTTTGAAGAATGCTCCAAATATTCCTGCGAAAAACTTTCATGCTTTAACTCGTTTAGATGAAAACAGGGCAAAATGTCAGGTAAAAAGCGATTAAATTTCCTTTTTTACAAAACAATTGTTCCGCAGAAGAAGAAATAAATAACTACAATCTTCCCTGCATTTCTTTGATCAAATGTGCAGCTAGCCCTCAAGGCAGGTGTCTTCTACGATAAAGTTTCGAATATGACAATATGGGGCAACCACTCAACTACTCAAGTCCCCGACTTCTTAAATGCCAGAATCGACGGTTTGCCCGTCAAAGAAGTGATTAAGGATAATAAGTGGTTAGAGGAAGAGTTCACTGAAAAGGTTCAAAAGGTAAAGTTTTTAATTGGAATCCGTGGATTTTATAATATGCAGAGTAGAGAATATTTAGTTTTCTTGTATAAGAAGTTGACAAGTTAATGTTTGATCGGCAGAGAGGTGGCGTGCTTATTCAAAAATGGGGAAGATCATCTGCTGCATCAACTTCAGTGTCGATAGTTGATGCCATACGATCTTTGATCACTCCTACTCCCGAGGGTGACTGGTTTTCTTCTGGTGTAAGTTAATATTACTTAAACGACCTCGTATATTTACTTGATCTTTTCCAAAAAAATGGCAAACTTGTTTTGTATTTTCAAGTATCTACTTCAATCACAGAGTTTGCAATTTCTATACCAGGTATATACCAACGGAAATCCTTACGGAATAGCTGAAGATATCGTGTTCAGCATGCCATGTAGATCAAAGGCAAGTGTGTTTACTTGTTCTTCATTCTTTATAACTTATGAATTGCTTTTGTGTCTCCTATGACAAAACTATTTATTCATTAGGGAGATGGTGATTACGAGCTTGTCAATGATGTTATATTTGATGACTACCTAAGACAGAAATTAGCCAAAGTAAGTGTGAAACTTGATACATTTGGTATATACAAATGCTTTACTTATATTCATTTTTCGCAAAAAAAATACCATAGTCCAGTGTAACTTATATGAGATTATTATTATATAAGTGAATTTCATGTCAAAATATCATATTTTGCAGACAGAAGCTGAGTTATTGGCCGAGAAAAAATGTGTGGCTCACCTAACAGGCGAGGTAAATATCATAGCGTAAATTGCGATTGTTGACCTTTTTAAAAAAAAACTGCATATTTGTGATATTCACTTTGATCTAAACATTTATATTATATCTTATCAGGGAATTGCTGTTTGTGATCTTCCTGGTGATACCATGCTCCCAGGAGAAATGTAACAAGATAATATTCTGAACATCAAAGGAGATTTGGAAGTAAGATCATACGAAATTATGTAGAATAACGAGGAGTGCTAGTAATACTCTTTTTTCAACCCTTATTCTAATGTTCACCATCTTCTCGGGTATAACTCAGCCGAGTCTCGCCACTTTATGAGAATCTCCTATCTAACTGAGATCCATGTTGATTTTACTCGAAGAAAGACTCGTGTTAGAGTGAGAGTTGGAAAGAGAGGATTCCTTGCAGTTCAAGATAAATAATATAAATTTCAAAACATTAATTTGACTTGAAAACCTTAAAGCTCATCAACAATGTAATAAGTGGAATTTTGTATAACCTATTTTCAGTTATGAAGCTTGAGATGGGTCGGTATAAATTATTGTGTTATACAAGTTGGGATACAGTTTATGTGTCTTAGTAATACTGATATAACCCAGAAAATTATGAACATTGAACACTGTATTAGTGCAAATAGTTGAGCCTAAAACTTTTACAATGGTGAATAAAACAAAAAATTAAACCAAAGTTCCAAAACTTCTAAACTAGAGCAGAATGGCTCCTGTGCGGAGAGTATCTCTGGCAACAAATTTTGTAACGAACTTTCTAATTTCATTACTCATTCCGTTTCCTCCTTTTAATTCTCTAAAATTTGGAAATTATTCTTTCCATCTTTACTTTCTCTCCCTCCCTCATCATGAAAAATCTCAAATGCTCATAGCATTCGGAAATAATCTTCTGATCATATTTTAGTAATTTTGTGAAAATTGGGTATGTCTGGGGGAGATGCAGGACGATTTTTCTTATTAAGTCTTGATAGAGTTGTTATAAGTTACTCATTTTCCATAAAGTTTCTATCCATTTTTTCTTTATCTCATAAGAGGATTTTGACATTTGATTCAATAGATAATATTTTGATTGTTTTGGATTTTGGCAATTGTGAATGATACTAATATATTTTATTAAACTATCTAATATTCAATTAACTTAAAGAGTAGTTAATAAATTAATATAAATAATTATGTAGTTTAGTTTAAATATTTTTTTTCGAAGTTAATAAATAAATATAAATAAAAGATCAAAACGGTTGAATATGGTATGTTAGTTACCTGAATCTGACAATTTTTTTAGTAAAATGGGACATTCTAGTGTGATTTAGGTGGGCTCGGAGATGCATCTCCTAATGTATGAAGAGCGTTTTCGAATTTTCAAATGTATGAGATGCACATGTAAGGGTGAAAAGAGCAACCCTATAAAATTTAGGGACTAACCTGACTAATTAGTATGCTAGAAGTGGATACTAATGGTAGGGACTAACCTGACTAATTAGTATGCTAGAAGTGGATACTAATGGTGTTCTTGAACTTGCTAATAACACAAATGATGCTTAGAGAGTCATTCACAAGGATGTCAAGAAGAAGGATTGCAAGGTTGCGCTCTTATTCAATCTGCAGTAGATACGATGCATTTTTATAGGATTTCTCATGCTGAATCGACGAAGAAGTCATGGGATATTCTTGTCAAGTATTATAAAAGGGGTGAGAAGGTTAAAGTTGTCAAGTTGCAGACCCTGCGAAGGTAATATAAGTTACTACGGATGAGAGAAGATGAAAAGATTGCAGGCTTTATCTTGAAGGTGCAGAGTCTTGTTTATCTCATGAAAGGTTGTGCTGAAGTCCTAAGAAGATGATAGTTGAGAAGGTAATGTGTATATTGACCTCTCACTTTGATCACATTATCATAGTCATTCAAGAATCCAACAATCTTGTGACCTTGAAATTGGAAGAGTTGATTGGTTTGTTGGAAGCACATGAGTTAAGGATTGTCGAGAGAAAATGGGTTCAAGATTCGATACAAGCACTGTAGCTCCAAACATGGAAGAAACATGGTGGTTCCAACAAGTTCTAGGGTAAAGGAGACAAGAATCAGAGCAAGAAGTCTCAGGTGAATTCTCAAAAGCATAAGGTTGATGATAGGGCTTTTGAATCCTCAAAAAGAGGAGAAAAAAAATCTCATATCAGAAAGACAAACAGGAGAAGAAAAATGTGCAGTGCTATAACTGTGAAAAGTGAGGTCACTTGGCCAATAATTGTTGGTACAAGAAAGACAAGGCAATGACAAAGGTAAGGATGATGAAGGGGGAAACTTTCCACGTTAAGATTAAGATGATTCAGATGATATGGTGCTCATGGCTACAATCGTAGATGAGCATGTTGAATCCAAGATTTGGTCCTCGACACAGGATGCTCCAATCATATGACTGGTCAAAGAGTGTGGTTAGCAGATTTCGATGAGTCGAAGAAGAGCAAGGCCATGTTTGAAAATAATAGCCCATTGCAAGCAAAAGGTACTGGTAACATAATTATTCAAATGAGTAATGAAGTAAAAGTTATGATCAAAGATGTACTATATGTACTTGAATAAAGTGCAATCTGCTAAGTGTTGGGCAACTAGTCGAAAAAGGTTTCTCAATGGTTATGAAAAATGGAGCCTTAGAAATTTTCGACATCCATAATAATTTGGTGTTAAAATCTCCTATGTCGAAAAGAATAGGACATTTCAGACCATGATCAGTTCGACTGAGATACAGAGTCTAAAAATAGTTGTCGACCACAAGCATAATTGGCTATGGCATTTGAGGTTTGACCATTTGAACTTTAGGTCACTCGATCAACTGATTACTTAAGATATGGTAACTAGTATATCAAGTCTTGTGATGCCCGAAAAACTCTGACGGTTGCCTAGTAAGGAAGCAATCCAGAAAGTCTTTCGTTTCGACTATGCCAATGAGATCCTCCTGCATACTAGAAGTAGTACATTCAGATGTATGTGGTCCATTTGAGGATTATACCATTGGTGGAAACATGTATTTTATCTTATTTGTCAATGAGTATAGTCGAAATCTTTGGATCTATGTGATTAGGCACAAAGACATAGTATTTTCTATCTTTAAGAGATTCAAAATGTTTGTCGAAAACCAGAGTGGAAAGAAGATCAAGGTTATGCAAACGTATGGAGGTGGCGAATACACATATAATATATTTAAAGAGTTATGTGTAGAACATGGTATTAATCATGATGTAATTTCTCCTTAAACACCTCAACATAATGGAATAAAAAAAAAGAAACAAGACCATATTGAATATGGCTAGATGCATGTTAAAGCAAAAGAACTTGTCATTATAGGGTGAAGTAGTCACCACTGCTATTTATATTCTGAACAGGTTCCTTACGAAGAAACTAAACAACAAGGTCCTGAAGAAGTATGGAGTGGTAAACGACCATTAGTGAGTCATCTGAAGATGTTTGACTCTATTTTCTACAAGCATATTCCTGATGCAAGGAGAAGAAACCTTGATTATAAAAGGGAACTTATGATTCTGATAGGATATCACAAGACTAGAGCCAAGAGGTTATTCAATCCAATCAATTATAAGATTTTGATGAGTCGAGACATTGTGATTGATGAGAATTCTTCCTAGGATTGAAATTTAGGTGATGCAACTAACAAGCCATTGATGAGTTATGGCTTTGATGAAGAAAGTAGTGAGCACAAATAAAATACAGTTAATGACATTCCAGTCATAGTCGAAGTCGAAGCAGACAATAGAAAGGGTATGGCTAGCACAAGCCAAAGACCTCAAAAAACCAGACTTCTCCCAGTAAGGCTTCAAGACTGTGAAGTGGTTGGTGTCGATGAAATCACACCAGATGCTGAACCAATCAACAATAATAAAGTCTTAAAGAATAAACACTTGAAGGCGGTTATGGTCGAAGAACTACAAGCGATCGAAAGAAACAATACATGGGAGCTAATTGAATTGCCAACACACACAAACGCTATCGAAGTAAAATGGGGTTTCAAGCTGAAACACAATCCTAATGGATTGATTGCAAGAAATAACGCAAGATTAATAACTCAAGGATTTATTCAGATAGAAGGACTCGACTAGTCTGAAGTATATGCATCAGTAGCAAGATTGGAGACTGTCAGATTGGTGGTAGACTTAGCATGCAAGCAAGGCTGGTCGATATTTCACTTAGTTGTGAAATCAACATTTTTTAATGGTCCCTTAGATGAAGTCGTGTATGTCACACAACCTCTTGGGTTTATGATACAGGAGGAACCAAGGAAAGTGTACAAGTTACACAAATCCCTCTACGGTCTCAAACAGGTACCTCATGCATGGAACAAGAAGATCAACTCATACTTAGTCGAATTGAGATTCATCAAATGCAGGTATGAGTATGGTGTTTATGTACAGGTCATGGCACAATATATAATTATCATTTGCTTATATGTCGATGACATGCCAGTAACTAGAAATAGCATGAAGAACTTGTCAAAGTTCAAAGAATTGATGAGATGAAATTTGAAATGTCGGGTCTAGGAAACTTTTCGTCTATCCTAGGCATGGAACTTCAAATTACCAAGCAAGGTATTATTCTGCATCAAAGGAAGCACGTGAAAGAAATACTCAAGAGATTCAAGATGGTTGATTCATATCCTGCATCCTCACATGTCGAATGAAATCTAAAACATGAGAAGCATGGAGAGGAGGACAAGGTCAACATCACTTTTTTCGAACAAACTATAGGATCTCTGAGGTATGTGAGCAATAGTAGACCTGGTATAGATTTCTCAGTTGGATTGGTAAGTAGATACATGGATAAACGAAATGTGTCACACAAGAAGGCTGCAAGAAGAATCCTGAGATACCTAAAAGGATCAATAAATGGTGGAATATTGTTTCCACAAGATTCTGAAAGAAAAGAAGTTGTGATTGATTTCTGTTCAGATACTGATTGATGTGGAGATAAGGAAGATCAAAGAAGCATGAATGGTTATTTCTTTCAATTGTTTGGTGTCATAATCTCATGATACTCAAGAAAGCAACTTGTGGTGGCATTATCAACATGTGAGGTTGAGAATGTAGCAGGATCATATGTTGTTTGTCAAGCAATTTAGATCAGATCTATGTTGGATGAGATGGAGATCGAAGTGAAGAAACCTCTGGTGCTGCAGAACGACAACAAGTTAGTCATTAATTTGCAAAGAATCCAGTTTTGTATGGAAGGAGTAAGCACATTGAAACTAGATTTTACTTCCTGGGGGAAAATGTAAATCAAGGTGAACCTGAAGTAAGACATCGCTCAAATGAAGCACAGTTGGACAACATTTTCACAAAAGGACTGAAGATCGTCAGATTCCTGACTTTGAGAAAGAAGTTAAGAATAATTAAGATTGATTATCATTAGTTTCTATTACTATTGACTTTTTCTTGTACACACACTTATAACCAATAACTCTATTTCCTTATGGCAACTAAACAAGATCTCAGTCTCATTCTTTTTCAAGGATTCTATCTCCTCCACCATAGCACCCTTCCACTTATCTTTCTCCTAGATAGCCATAGCCTCTTGAAAGGTAGAAGGGTCTCCTAAACTGATAAGAAGAGCATATGTTTTTAAGTCTTCAAATCCATATATGACTGAAAGTGTAATACAACGGGGTTCCCTATCACACACAAATGTATAATCTTGTATTCCACCTCAATCATGCACTCCACATGAATATGAGTCTAATTTATTCTGTTGTTGAACTACAATCTATCTTGGACTCATCGGTGGTTCCTCAATGTCCTCTTGAATCTTGTCCTAACTGAAACTTCCTACATCAATATATAACACAACTATCACATAATCAATTTTATATATATATATATATATATATATATATATATATATATATATATATATATATATATATATATATATATATATATATATATATATATATATATATATATATATATATATATATATATATATATATATATATATATATATTAAGAACGTTATCCAAGAGAAGCTCCCTAAGTTGTTGATATGTGGTGTTTATCTTATATGAGGATATAACCCAATCAACAACCTGTGTCATGTTATGGTAATAATTTTGTTCTTATTGGATCTTCTCAAGAAGGTGTACAAGTATCAAAGAACTCAGATTCATCATAAGTTTTGGAACCTATGTTAAAAATGAAAATGCTAGAGATGATCATTGTTTGGAGTTTAATATACGTTATTGTTGGTCCTTATTTTTAAATTCCATTTGTTAAATACAACCTTAATCCCATTTGCAAAGTTTCTTTAATTATATCTATAAAAGAAAATCATAGAAATAAAATATAATATGCATCACCTTCACACCTGTGAGAGAGTCGAGAGTAACCTAAAAATAATCAAAGAATGACATATATATTTACTCTCCAGAAAAAGTGGTTGGTTTACTGCTAGTGATAGTATCTTCAGTCATACTATGAACACCTAGTCGCCTTAGAAGCAATCAAATCATTTTTGTTTTTTATACATATCAATAATTTTTTGTTATTTTTTAAATGATAATTATTTTTTTTCTATTTTATCCTTAGTTTTTTTTTTTTTTTTTATAATAAATAATTAAGAATAATTTTGACAAAACAACAATTAATATTATTTTAAACTTTAAAATGATATTTAAAAAAGAATGGAGGAGTAAATCACTTTCAAACTCATATTCATTTACTCTCCCGAAAAATATGTTGTTACTACTGGTAGAAGTATATCAAGTCATACTATGAACACCTTCTCAGCTTATGTAGCCACCTTCGATGCAGAAGAATGAAACTCTTTCTCATAATATAGTTTTTTTTAGTCCTCTAAATTTTTATATGGAAATACTAAAAAATAACAACTTAATTATTGATGAAACATAACAAATAAATTGAATTAATAATCAATATTATATGTGCTATCATTTACTTACCATATAAATGAATAACAAATAAAATTATCCACAAATATAAGGGATGAGATTTGTGATTCCCGCAATATAAAGGTCTCTCATTGTCGATGGTATCATAATTATATAAAATATGGATTAACTTTGAGTTTGGGACTGGCATTCGCTTCAACACCTTATCCACGAGAAAATTCATGAATTTTTTAATGTGATATTGATAAAAGTATCTGTGGTTCTGGAGGACAACAATGGATCTAAGCTTCTAATGTGGAGGAGGAGGGACTAGCTTGCAATGTTAGCATTCTAATGCTCATGTCAGTATGTGAAGGAAAAGAGTAAATAAAATTTGAATTTGAATTTGTGTACTTGAATTCTTCGTGCATATCCTTTACATATGGGTGGTGGTTATAACAACTTATTATTTGCTAGGTGTGTGATGCGAGTAGTTGTTGGTATATCTTCGATCTTGATCGTCTATACTCTTCCACGGGGTAATTCCCCTACGTCGCGAGCATTCTAGATAAATTATAACTCCCTATGAGTAGTCGGTCGATGGTCATCCCGATCGGCCCGAAACACTTTCATTTATGGTTAAGGAGTTTTCTAAAAATGTATCGACTCAATATAATTCAGATGAGACAGTGAAAATGATAGTATAGTAGTTAGAGTATACTAATGAAGAATGCTAGAAAAATATCAATATATAAATGATTGTGATAAAATAAAATAAAATATATATTTCACTCTTGTAAGTATAGAATGCACCTAAGAAGGGGCGAATTAGGTACTTTAATTTTTTTTTTGGTTTTATATTTAGATGTGATTATTTTTTCGGTTGAATGCTAAGTGATGAATGCGGTAAAGTGCGGAAAAATAAAGAACACAACGATCTATCATGATTCCCCTCACAATCCGAAGGTACTTCAATCCCCTTATGCAGTAGGAGATTTTACTATTTTGTTTGGACTTTGTACAAGCAATCCTAGCCTCTATACGCAAGATCCTAAACAAATCAATAAGGACATCCCCTTATGATTTACACAAAACGACTTAAAAGAACAATCCTTCTTTAATTACTCTCTTTCTTCCAACAATCCTAGATAGCAAGGAATTTAACAATATTCTGAATTTTTACAAGAGTTTTTAAAGTTGTATACAATGTATGAAAAACTTGATCGCGACTTAGTGAGTCTATCAAAATATCTATTTGCAAGTGCACAGTTGTATCGCGTAGTTTTAAAAGATATCGAATCCACAAGGACCAATAGTCAATCTTATCTCTATCTATTGGTGCTATGTAAATCTAAGGCTTATGAAAATTTGATTTGGGGAAAATTAATACTAAAGTTAAAATAAAGATTGGAAAATATAGTAGAAAATAGAGGCTAAAACGTGTATCCCAACATACCTCCGGGACTCAATAATTCATTGGTGTGTGTTAATATATTGAATCACTTTAAGTAGAGAAATATTAATTTAAAAGCCGTTATCTCTCGCTCTCGTTTTATTGACTCTAGCTATACCTCTGGACCAAATGCCTGCTCTCGCTAGCCTATTTGCAATCAGGAAGTACTTTTTGAAAAACAATAAGTTCTAATTAATCTTAAAGCGCTCTCGTTGTATTTAGGATTAATGCCAAATTTTTACTATCTGGTTCAAGTCTCACACTCTCGTTTTATTGGCTCAAACCTTAATGTTTTCACTCTCGTGTAAAACTTTTCAAAATTATAATTAAAAATCAAAACAAACAAATGATTTATAAAAGGTTTACGTCAACTTATTACCGAGTCCCGTCGGAACGACGATCCTTACATACCAGACTCAAAACAGTATGTCGTGTTTGGTTTTCTTTCCTTGAAGAGTTCATAAGGGGTCTTTTTCAAAATATGTCTAATTATAACTCTATTACTTACATAGCATGCCGTGCTTACCGCATCCGCCCAAAAGTATTTTGGAAGATTTAAACCACTAAGCATCATTCTTGCAAGTTCTACTAAAGACCTATTCTTTCTTTCCACCACTTCATTTTGTTGAGGAGTCATTGGTGCTGAAAAATTATGAAAGATTCCATGATCTTCACAAAACTCTTCAAAAGATGCATTTTGGAACTCTCCACCATGATCGCTTCTTATGGAGACAATTTTTAGTGATTTCTCATTTTGAATTTGCTTTTCATACTTCTTGAACGCCTTGAATGCATCACTTTTCTGCACTAAAAAGAATGTCCAAGAATATCTATAAAAATCATCAACAATAACTAATGCATATACATTATCTCCAAAGCTTCTTGTTCTTGATGGACCAAATAAGTCCATATTCAACAATCGTAATGGCCTTGAAGTGGACACCACATTATTAGGCTTGAAAGTTGATTTGGTTTGTTTTCCCTTTTGACAAGCATCATATAATTTATCTTTGACAAACTTTATCTTAGGTAAACCAATGACAAGGTCATTTTTGACTAGTTTATTTAAATGTTCTATATGAATATGAGTAATTTTTTTATATAATAGCCATGAGTCATTGTTGTTTACCATGAAACATTTTACTTTCAAAGATAAATCATCTAGGGAAATAAGAAATATATTATTAGTTATCCTACCCTTGAGTTTTACCTCATGAGTGACTTCATCTTCAATCAAGCATTCATCCTTTGTGAACTTGATCTTGAAGTCTTTGTCACAAAGTTGGTTAATACTTAGAAGATTGTACTTTAGTCCTTCAACATGAAGAACATCTTCAATGGATGTGAAAGGTGGTGTTCCAACTTTGCTTATGCCAAGAATATTTCCTTTGTTGTTGTCACCATAATTGACATATCCCTTGGCCTTAAGCACTAGATTTGAAAATTTATTGATATCTCCTGTCATATGCTTAGAACAATCACTATCGAGATACCATAGATTTTTAGTGGTCTTCAAGCATACCTACAAAATAAATTAGGTTTTGTTGGATACCCAAATTGTTTTAGATCCTTCATAATTAGTTTATTTCTTGACCCACACATAATGCCCACTTGCCATACTAAAATTCCTTACATAGCAAACATTAGATGTGTGACCATTTATACCACAATAGAAACAAGTAGGAACAAAATTACTTTTATATCTATAAACATAGAATTTCTTCTTGACAAATCTTTTTCTTTTAGGATAATGATGAACATTGTTTTATTTATTCACTCTTTCTTTATTGGATTTGTCACTAGCCTTAGCAAAGACAGTTTTACTAGAACTTAATTTATTAATTTTAAAGTATCCAAGTCCGCTTTTATCATTTGCATATCTTTGTTGACTAAGGACATCATCCAATCCAATTTGTCCCTTTTCATATCTTTCAATGACTCTTTTTAATTGGACAATTTGGAAAGAGAGAGATTCACATTCTTTGCATACAAAACTCTGTTTTTGTTTATTAACAAAGTTTTATTTTTCAACTTCAAAGTCTTTTTTCATGGTGTCAATATTTTCTTCAAGAGATATGATTTGTTTCTTCTGATTAGACACTATTTTATACAGAATTTTGCATCTATTTAGAAGTTCATCTATGGCATCTTGTGCATCATTATCATAAACGAAAAGTTCATTATTAACCTCTTCCTCTTCATTATCAGAATAATGTGAAGCCATCAAGGCAAGGTTTGCACATTCGTCACTTTCTGAGTCAGATGATGAACTCACTTCATTATGGGAAAGGATCCTCTCCCGTTATATTTTCCTCCAGTGCAATCACAGTGGTTGATTTCATTTCATTATAGGTTATAAAATTAATTTAAAATTAGTTTAATGGCAAGGATAAACACTGGACATCATACAGTTTTTTTCTCACGGGAGAGAATCTCCACCCTTCATTATCTTCCCACACAATGTAGACTCTTTTAGATTTTGAGTCCTTTCTACTTTTGAAGTCATTCTTCTTGGTGAGTTTTGGACAATTCGTCTTTATGTGTCATTGTTTTTCACATTCATAGCAAGTGAAATTTGGTGTTGATGTAAAAGTATCCTTTTTCCTGAAAACTTTATTTCTTTTTGCATAATTCAAGGATTGTTCATTATTACCAAAAAACTTACCAAGCCTTTTTACAATGAGCATGAAGTTTTCATCTTCTTCCGGAACATCATCTTCTTGTTCTTCTTTTGAGACAACTTTCAAAGCAATGCCTTTTGATTTCTTCTCTTGATTATCATGCTTTTCAAGTCTCCCGAGTTCAAGTTCATGTTCTTGTAGTTTTCCAAACAAGGATGCAGAAGTCATGATAGAAAGACTTTTCTTTTCCGATATTATCGTTACTTTTGGTTGTCATTCTCTGATTAAAGATCTAATCACTTTAAGATTAAGATCATCGTTAGTAAAAATCTTACCAAGAGAAATCAAGTGATTTGTCAAGTGTACAAATCTCTTTTGCAATGCGACGATGAATTCTCTGGGCTGCATTCTGAACATCTCATATTCTTGACTTAATGTATTTAGTATAGACATTTTTACTTTAGTGGTTTCTTCATGTATTTCAACCAAAGTATCCCAAATTTCCTTTGCAACTGCACACTGAGAAACAGGAAAAATTCATCCATGCTAAGAGCACTCTGAAGTATATTTATTGCCTTTTTGTTTTAAAAAACTTTTTTGTTATCGTCATCGTCCCATGAACTCTTAATCTTTATTGTCCCTACATTGTTGACAATACGCATAGGAACAAATGGGAAATTTCCAACGGCATCCCAAATTTCTTCTCCTTGTGCTTCTAAATGTACCTTCATGCATATTTTCCAGAAGTCAAAATTTTCACCGGAAAATAGTGGTGATTTATTGCTACTTCCACCATCTTTGAAAACCAGATTTACGCTTGCGAAAGCCATCTTCTGGATCTAAGGAGCAAGTTACCAATAACCCGCTCTGATGCCAAAATGTAAGTATGGAATGCACCAAAGAGGGGGGGGGGGGGGGGGGGGGGGTGAATTAGGTACTTTTTTTTTTTTCTGGTTTTAGACTTAAATGTGATTGTTTTTTCAGTTGAATGCTAAGTGATGAATGTAACAACCCAATTTTAGTATTTAATTATTATATTATATTTTATTTATTTAGAGTGTTAATTAATTAATTAGTTGTTAGGTAGTATAATAATAGATTATATTAATTAATTTGGTGTGTTAATTAATTATTTAGTTGATATGAGATATAATTGAATAATGGAATTAATTAACTTGGTGTGTATACTGAGTTGGTTTGATCTAATTGAATTAAATAGAGATATTTAAATATTAGGTCTTATTGGGCCTATTAATTAAATTAGAGGTATCATTCCTTAAGCCCAAATAGAATACTAGTATATAAGAGGTGAGGAGAGTGAGAATTAGGATTCATTTGATCATTTGACAACAATAGAGAAAGAGAAGAGGAAAAGTAAGGAGAAGAGGGGAAGAACAAGAGAGAAGTTAGGGTTTCCATAAAATTGAAGAGGTAAAGGGGGAATCCTTATTATTATGGGTTAGTATGATTGGATCAATGGGTAGAAGTATGTTTAGGTTAAAATCCCTAATTTTGTATGGTTGTTTGAAATTGTTAGGTTTTGATGATTATTCTCGATTTGTGGTGATTTGATTGTGTTAAAACTGTAAATTAATGTTATATACTTAGAGTATTGTATAAGTCATAATTTTCTGAACGTTAGGCTTTTTACGGAATCGAAATCGGAGGTCCGAAAGTCCTCCAACGATGAAAAATGCAGAAAATTCTGCATTCTGTTTTTTTGTTAACGCAGGAATAGCATTCTGTTTTGCGTTAACCGGTTAACCAAAAGAGTTAACCGGTTAACACTGTTGAAAATCTGTTAGAAATTTGTATTCTGTCTTGCGTTAACAGGTTAACCAAATGCGTTAACAAGTTAACACTGTTGAAAATCTGTTAGAAATTTGTATTCTGTCTTGCGTTAACAGGTTAACCAAATGCGTTAACAGGTTAACACTGTTGAAAATCTGTTAGAAATTTGTATTCTGTCTTGCGTTAACAGGTTAACCAAATGCGTTAACCGGTTAACACTGTCGAAAAGTGAAAAATTGAGATTTTAAATGTTGTAATCATTTTGAGATGAAATCTAATTGTGCGTATTTGATAATTAGTTTATATATGTGAATAGTGGATTATGATGAATGTGTATATGTACTATTGGTGGATAATTCATAGAGTTGAATTATGGTTATATGTGGAATGATTAAGATAGTAGAGATGATCTTAATTGCATATTATGTGAATGGTGTAATTGTTATGAATGTGTATATGTACCATTTGTGGATAATTCATAGAGTTGAATTATGGTGATATGTGGAACGTTAAGATGGTAGAGATGATCTTAATTGCATATGTATTGGTATTTGTACATTCATTCATGGCATGGTCGGCTTCATAGTGGAAGCGGTGAAACTGTGGGTTCACATGGTATTAGACGTTGATCCTTGAATGGAAATAGGCGTAGCAGACGTTGATCCTTAATTGGAAATAGACGTAGTGGCTTGGATTCTAGATATTGAATCGGAAAGCGGTGGAACGTTGGGTCCATATAGACGTTGATCCTTAATTGGAAACATGCGTAGTGGCTTTGATCTTGTCCGGATCGGAAGCGTGGCTTGGATTCTAGATATTGAATCGGAAAGCGGTGAAACATTGGGTTCACATTAAGGTATCACATGCATAGAGTCACATGTCTTGCATTGAGTCACATTAGAGTCATGTGATAATTGAGGGTATGCATTGATGTGATTGTGATGTGTGTATGAGATATGGTAATTGAATTTGATGATGTTTGGATACATAACTCGGCAAAATATGTGATTGTGTGATAATTATAGTTATGTGTATATTTGGGAATATAGTATTGGATTTGAATATTATACTCCTTGAGTTTTGATGGATGTGTGAAATATGTGAAATAAATATTGGTTAATATTATTTACATGGTTATACGAAGTGTGATGAATTCCTTTAATTGTTGATTTAATCATTGTGCCTTATTATACTTCTTCATAATGATTTGAATTCTCACCCTTTCTGTTTGAATGTTACCTTTACATGGGTATCGCGCAGATACTCAGGAGTAGTATTGCTGAAGTAAGTGGAAGGTAGCTCATTCGAGATTAGCCGGAGAGTTTCCGTATTTTAGTTTGAAGACTAGGTAATGAGTCAATGCTCTGGTCATGTAACACTGGGTAGATTAGTAGTATTGAACTCGTATCCTATTTGGATAAGTATTATGTTATTACTTGTGAACATGCTTATTTGCAATTGCTATTGAGAGGCCATAGTGCCAAATATTCTGATTATGGTTTTAGTTTATTTTGAAGAGATTATTGAGAGATGATCATGGTATGGGACATGAATCATTTGATGAAATGCATGAGTATTCATTATTTTCCGCTGCGAACGCATATTCTTGAATATTCATGACAATTGAAATGTGTTATTTTAAATGACCAGTTGTATTGTGTATTGATGATGAATGATGTTGGTTTTGAAAGTTTTTAGTTTTTGAAAACGTCGATGTGACGCCCTTTTGTTTATATGGGTGCTTATTTACTCTGATTATATGTTAAGTATTTTGGGGTAGAAAAAAGGGTGTTACAATGAATGCGGTAAAGTGCGGAAAAATAAAGAACACGAGGATCTATCCCAGTTCCCCTCATAATCTGAGGATACTCCAATCCCCTTATGTAGTAAGAGATTTTACTATCTTGTTTGGACTTTGTACAAGCAATCCTAGCCTCTATACACAAGATCCTAAACAAATCAATAAGGACAATCCCCTTATGATTCACACAAAGTGACTTAAGAGAACAATTATCCCTTAATCACTCTCTTTCTTCCAACAATCATGGACAACAAGGAATTCAATAATATTCTGAATTTTTACAAGAGTTTTTGAAGTTGTATACAATGTATCAATCACTTGGATTGATCTTCTCCTTCAAGTAAACAATTCTCAATATGTAACACAAGTGTTCAATGATGTATGTGGTTGAAACTATATGAAGTTGCAATGAAAGTTAAGTGCAGAAGTTTCAACAAAATTTTTGTTTAAGAACACTTGGTTTTGAAAATGAGAGGAAAAAAGTTTTGAATTGTAAATGAAAGTGGTGTCTTTCAAATTTTGAAAAGTGTGGTTTATATAGTGTCTTAACACCTCTCCAAATGAGTACAGATGCATGAATAGATGCCATAGTTCAAAAGACATTTCAAAAATTTGTTTGCATCAAAAAATAACTGAAACACTGCCACTGCTTCAGTGGTGTTTAAAATTTTTGAAATTTGAACGCATGTAGCCGGTTATAGGAAATATGGTAATTGGTTACACCAACTGAAAAAGACCAAAGAAGTTAGCATTGAGCACATGTAACCGATTACAAGAATTATGGTAAACGGTTACCACTGCTATTGGCAGAAAAAATACTTTAGAAAATTAAGGTTTTGCCAAGTTGATGCAACAGAAAAATAGTAATGTAGTATGATATGATTTTGTATGAATTTTTGAGCATTTATATTTAACATAGAGAGGTTGTAGACTTATACCTTAAAATTTGATGATCAATCCTTAAGAGCATCCAAAGCTTGATCTTTGAAACTTGAAAACTGGACTTTATTGCACTAGCTCTTGAAATGAGTCTTGATCCATTATTTTTGACATAAGCACATTCTTGTAGTTTGTCTTCATCAAAACAATTATTTGAGAAGTTTGTTTTCACAACTCTTGTCTTTTGTCGTGTTTTCTATTTTCATTTTGTTGGTTGCGTCTCCTTCTCGTCAAAATCAATAAGTTACTCTTCTTATTTTTTATCCCTTTTCACATCATTATCCATTTCTTAGGATCAATATCATTTCCTGGAGAGAATTAGGGGAATTTTGCAAGGATTTCATGGTCGAGGAATTTCTCGATCAGGATTGACTCAACAAGGGATATTGATGATTATTATGATATACAAAATTAAGACAACATACAAAAAGAGAAGAAAATAATGTCTAAAAATCAATGACAATTAAAATAAGAATAATATAAAAGATGTGCATACTCATATATGCAACATGGTCTCGAAATAAAATTACACAACAGAGTTGACTTAGAGCCAAACTCATAAATGATATTGTTCCATTATTACATTATTCGGGCTAATAAATTTAGCACACCGAACAAAGTAAATTAAAATAAGAACTTGTCCCAGAACTGCACATCTTCAAACGACGCGAAAGGGAAATGAGTCGAGCATAACGCCTCTGCAAAGGACAAGAAACAAAATGTCAAATGCAGAGAACAATTATGATATTTGTAAGAGAGTCGTAAGAAAGAAGGAAAAAAGGATGTGATGGAAAGGAATGGGCATTAGGGAAAGGAATAGATATTTTCCTCATGAAATTGAACAAGCATCATGCACAGACTATGAATATTTTACGATGTTGTAAATCTTGCATCTTTTGAAGAGAGTCTCAAAGTTAACTCTTTCATAAGATCTAATGTTGCAGCTCTTCCACCAATCTAATGATATTCTTTTATCACAATTAACACTATTTGAGATTGATGGAGAAACAAAGGTAAAATATTTCTCTTGGAGATTTATTTTCACATAAGTCTAAATAGAAATATGTTGTTGTTGAGGACTATCCCTCACAAATTCTCTCCATTTGCATATCTAGCATATTTTATATTACAAGAAGTCTTTACTAGACAACAAAGTAAGTCCTATAAATTTATTTTTGACAAAAATCTAGATACCTTTGACTAAGAGGAGTATATTTGCACGAATCATTCAACTATAGATCTAGCATATTTTCATGTTAGAGGAAATCCTAACAAAGACAAACAAATTGTCAAAAAAACATGACAGATGATATCTCCCTAACAAGTTCTTTTCTCAAACATTAGAGATCACCCTAAAAAGAATCTCTAAATAAAATTTTCACACTAATGATGGGATTTGATTTCCTGTTATAACTAGACGCATATGCAACATATACAACATTCAACCATCGAATAAAGATTGTTGATGTATGAACTTGTATAAAAATCAGAGAGAGAGAGAGAGAGAGAGAGAGAGAGGAGAGAGAGAGAGAGAGAGAGAGAGAGAGAGAGAGAGAGAGAGAGAGAGAGGAGAAGAGAGAGAGATGTACGATTGATGGCATTTAATGAAAGGAGAAAATCTTTTATAAAAGAGAAGAGAGAGAGAATTATAATATATATAATATATTATATATATATATATATATATATATATATATATATATATATATATATATATATATATATATATATATATATATATATATATATATATATAAGAGACAAATAGAAAAGAAAACTATGTGCGATTGATTGATGACATTTAATGAAAGGAGAAACCCTTTTATTTAAAAAAACTCTCAAAGAAGAGATAATAATAATAATAATAATAATAATAATAGTAATAATAATATATATAATAATAATAATATAATAATAATAATAATAATATAATAATAATAATAATAATAATAATAATAATAATAATAATAATAATAATAATTACTAGATTAAACTATAAAAGAAATAAATTAATAAATAGTTTATTGAAAAAAATTAAATGCACTAAATGAAAAATACAAAACATGTTATGCAATAAAATTTTCGTGCAAGGTTTTAAGCTGTATTATTTTTACAAATAAGATTTTAAAAAAATAAAATAGATCAAGTTCTAACACATATTAGAATAATAAATAATAACAAAAAGTATAAAGTATACTAGATGATTAGTTTATAAAGTGAAACAACAAATGCAGTAATACTAATTACAAAGTAGATGACTATTTTTTATAAATGTAAAATATAAAATAAAATAATAAGTAATATATTCAATGAAAATTATTAATGCATTTTTTAGAATGTAAAATATAAAATAAATTAATAAGTAATTTTTGAAAAATATGAATGCATTTTTTAGAATGTAAAATATAAAATAAAGGATTTAATTGAAATACAATGACAGTATAAAAGAATTTTACAATCTCAGTTAATCCTAGACGTTGGATATTAAGATAAGTTTAACTTTTATTTTAAAAATCTATAAAGTAATGCAAACAGATGATAATGATGAATCGATAATGTAAATCTTTTTAAACTGACATTGCATAGTAATTAATCTTTAAAATAAATTAATAAGTAATTTTATTTCAATGAAAAATATAAATACATCATCCTATAGATAATAGGCAACATGTAAAGTGTCACGTCAAACAAAAATGTTATTTTCTTCATTTTAAAAGAATAATACTTGTATAAAAGCTTTAAAAGTTTATAAGATTATTTTATTAAAAAAACCTTCATGGTCCCTTTCAAAATAAAATGTTCTCCAACAAATGGTCATTGATTTTTACACGAGGTTTTATTTTCTCTAGTTTTTTTTCTTTCTAAAGCTAATATAAAATAATGTAGGAACTCGATCATGGTGATATCAAGGGTAAGTAATACCAATTTATCTATAAAAAAGGGTAAGTACTACCAATGATAAGTATAATTGTTTCTTAGTTTTTGAAATAAATAAAAGAAAAATAATATATAATTCCTAACATTTTAGAAAGCATTTTGTAGTTTGGTAAAAATATGTCATATTAGTCTCTCGAATTTCATGAATGAGTGGCATCAAGGACTAATATGTAGATAAAATAAAACATTAAAAAACTAGTTATAAAATATTAAGAACTAATTAGTCTATAAACTTTAAACACTAGATAAAAAAGAAGTCATACTATTTATATTTGTAAAAAAATGATACTTGTTGTGAAACTGTTTTAAGGGATGACTTATTTTAAGAAATCGAATTCAAAATATGACTAATCCAGTTATCATCTATCGGTTTCAATGACTTGACTATATTAACATATCATGATCAAGTGCTCCATATGAAACCTATGTTAACCATAACATCATGTGGCGTGGAAAGAACACAAACTTCTACCTAGTCAGATATTTCGAATTTGTCAAAGTTAAATTTGATATTAAAATAATGAATGGTTGAAATATTCTACTTCCAGCTGATTTCTTAAACTTGTAGGAGGAGGAATCAACGCAGCACAACCACAAGACACCAGAAAAAGCCATCGCCGTTAACTCGGTCTTTGATAATAGAAGAGCCACGAGTACCACTATATTAGCAAGCAAGTTACAGTGGGGGAAAATTTTAATGAAAGAATAATGGGAAGTTTTTAAGAAAATGGATTGTGATAACAAAATTTACATGAGGTGGTGATTCAAAGGAGGCCAAGGTAAATATGGTTGCAGGTGTTGAGGAGAAGTGGAGAGGGAAAAGCTCCACGGCACCACTCCAATGGATGGAACCTAGAACTTTTTACAATGAAAATCAAATGAAACAAAATCTCCTTGTGTTAGAGGCTAAGTTACAAATTTTGAAATTAAACTAACCATATAATAGTGACTAATTGCAGGCGAATAAGTTACAATTAAATGTTAATGTTAATGTTAAGTACGGGTGTGACTAAATTCCCGCAATGAAATCTACAAAGTCATGGAATCCTAGTCATTCAACGAGTGCCATCAACCAATGGGATGCTTAACTGACTGGATTATTCTATCATAGCCTACCTTGATTTTTATCATTTACCCGTATACATGAAGCTTCCGATCTTGAAACTCAGTGAAAGAACAACAACTGAGAAGCCCACCAAGAAAACCCAACCATGAGATAACATAAATGCAGTTTTGCTACAGACCAGGTCAGAAAGAGGAAGCAAAGTAGCAGAGTTAACATCAGTAGACATTATGGTGTTAAAATCTCCATTCTTGCCCACCATCCAATCCATCGCATTGCCTCTAAATGAAATATCTGTTATGCTGATCATACCTGCAGCTATGTGAGCGGAATTGGAAGACTCGGCTGCAAGAGATATCCCATGAGCAAACTCCTTAGTAGGAAACTCTGAAGCAAATGCAGGTGAAGCAGGCATGTGGGCCAACAATTTATTGGCTTGCTTCACAAAATAATTTGCATCTCCTGCTAAAGTAATAGTCAAAACATAAGAAGGGATAGAGTACAAGTTTACATACTATATTAATCTAGAAAAGCACACATCAAAAGAACAGCTTGAGAAATCAGGATGAGAAGTGAATGAAATGTCACCTGAGACCCAATTTGACACCTCTGGGAAAGAAGGTCCATTACTTGACTGTCCTTCAAGAACTTGTCTGCTTGCCAAGGAACTACCATTGGTTTCACTCTCCACATTCTGTTAAAGATACCAAAATAAAAATTAAGACCGCTATAATACAAATAAGTAAAACAAGTGACCTTACAAATAGAGTTCGGCATAACCTGCTCAACAAAAGGTTGTCCATGGTTGGCAATGGGGCTTTCACTCCCTACATTCAAAGGAGAATCAAAGCTTACATATTTGAATATATCTTCATCCAAGCATGCAAGGTACTCGTCTAGCATTGCAGCACCAGAAGGGTCTGTCTCAGTGGGAATAGCATCGTCAAGATTCTTAAAATCATTGGTTTCTGAATATGCTTCTTCAGAACTCATAAGATAACCACAGGTATCAAAATATAGATCATCAGGATCCTCAAGTTCAAAATTGAAATTCAGAGGATTCCCATTGAATCCATCTTGCACAGAATTGATATTCACATTAAATATATCAGCCATATTATCAGGCTGATCAATCTGATTACCATAAAACAGCTCAGGTCCCATCTGCTGCTTGTGATC
Organism: Lathyrus oleraceus; assembly: GCF_024323335.1. NCBI lineage: Eukaryota > Viridiplantae > Streptophyta > Magnoliopsida > Fabales > Fabaceae > Lathyrus > Lathyrus oleraceus. Next base: position 377,634,711 of record NC_066584.1, on the reverse strand, counting down.
ACTAATAAATGCTTGGGAATGCTGAGGAGGATGACTGCTAGACTCCCCATAACAGATGTTCGATGCCAAATCAGCACTTCCAACTGTATCACTAGTATCATCAAACTCCTGAAAAAGAAATCACAAATCACAGAGATTAAAGAAAAAGGTAAAATCAAAGATGCCTATCAATCAGCAGCATGAAGCACAGAAACAATATGGGTATCGGATATCCAATACGGCATTACGTCACTCATTAAAAAATATAGTATATGATACATTTAAGATAGGATACAACAAAAACCAACTTATAATACAACTATTAACACGTTACTAAATATTAAATCTAAATTAAAATATTGGAGTAGTATCAATGTCGCCTCCTCTGGCTGATAAATTTGGCTCGTCAAGAGACAAAGATGCAACTAGGGATGTACATGGATCGGTTTGCATTGGATTTAGCCAAAACAAGACCCAACCCATATAGGGTACCCCGGTTTGGGTGACGTACAATAACCACCCACAACATCATTGGATCGGTTTGGGTAAAACCGCAAATTTGTGTGATGGATTGGGTAGTGGGTTACCCATTTTTTTTCCTTTTTCTTTATAAAATTATAAATGATGTTTTTCAAAAAATGTTCTAACTATTTTTTCTTAACATATAATAAAATTTGTCATAAAAATACTTTCAAAAACCAAAATTGCACAATCTTTACAACTTACAAGCATTAGCATCCAATTAATAAAAGTACAACATCCTAAATAAGTTAATATCATGACTCACAAAATAACTAATGTTCAAAAGCCTTAAATTGAAGCGACCCGTCAGTATCATTTTTGAAAAACATGTTCACCCAATAATCTGGCCCGACCCGTTTTTTTTACTCAGTTTGGGTTGGTTTCATTGAGGTTTTCCAAGTTTGCCCAACCCATGCACACCCCTAGATGCAACTTCACGAGTTCCAACACCATCAAAACTTCCTATACATCTCCACCAATGCTCCATATCTTAGTACTCTTATGTATTCTTCACTTTTCCTACCCAAATGCCTCAAATTTGAATGCACATAATAAACCAAGTCTTCAGAGCTTGAATAGGTACTCCAATTCCTTTCACAACAAGAGAGCTAGGTTGCACTAGAAGCTTCAAAGCAAGTTTTTAAAGAAGGGATGTGACATATCGGAATTCTTACTTTTTGTGTAAAATAAAAAATTTGGATACTCCTTCGATACGTATCGCAGCATATCGGTATGTATCAAGTGCTATTTGCAGAAATTTTAATGTCCGAGCTTCACTGTTTGGCAGAATAGGGACAAAAAATTGTGCAAGAAGAACATATCTGGAATGACCTATATGATAACAAATAAATAAATCTCCACCCCAGGAAAAGTTAAATTAACAAAACAATCAAAGCTACAGCATGAATGAAATTAGTACAACTGCACAAACTTGCATCCAATCTATACCCCAAGCAAAAATCAAAACTATTACTCCAATAAACAATCAATGCCAATTGAGATGCAATACAAACCTTGTCAAGGTCTTTGGCTTCAACAAAATCATCATCAATAGGAGCAGAAGCAGATACTTCTTGTTTCAAAGGCTCATTACCAACAATTGGCAAGGGATCTACCTGGTCATCAACATAAGGAGCAGAAGCAAGTGCTGGAGCAGTAGCAGGAGCAAGTGCCGGAGCAGAAGCAGGAACAAATGCTGGAGCAGGAGCAGACACTTCGTGTGTCAAAAGCTCGTTAACAGGCAGCACAGGATCCACCAGTCTACCGACATGCTCCCATTCCGCCTCTACAAAAGGAGCCCCATATTTCTCCCCATTCTTAGGCCCCGAACCACTCTTCTCAAATACCCTACAGAGCACATAAGTGTCCTTCTCCACCAAAACAAACACAAATCTCATCTCATGTGAAAATCAAACCAAAACCCAGTGGAATAAATAAATAAATAACAATAGAAAAAAATATTCACTATCCATGACTACTATAATACCTGCATTCCAGCTCTAGCCAAAGCCTCGTTAATCATCTTGTATTCATGCATAACCCAATTGGTTCTGTCACCATGTGGAGCCCTCCCGAAATGATAAACAAGGGTCTTCTTCATTCCAACAATGTCATTCTCGTTCTTGATAATACGATCCTTCCCAGTAGTCTTCCAATACCCTCTATCAGTAGCACGATTCAACCTCAAACTATTACCGTACTTCTTGTCCAGCACAGTGAAGAAGTACCATTCCAAATCCCTGGTCTTCAGCTTCGACAAACCTAAGAAAATTAAAACAACATCAATCACCAAACAGAAAAATGAAAAAAAATATATATATACCTTAAAGATAAACAAGAACATGACATACTGGGAAGGTCCCACGGCTCGAACTTGTAGATATCGATAACAGCGAGATGGTCGAAAGAAGGTGGTAAATTTCCGGTGAGCTTCCGCTTCAGATAGAAGCAAATGATCTCTTCATCGGTAGGGTGGAAACGGAACCCGGGACCGTCGTAGATAGCCATAGAAAAAGATGCAAAACCGAAATTGATGAGAAAATTGGGAATTAGGGTTTTCAGAATTATGAGGATTTTAGAAATGAAAAGGAAAATAAAATTTTGTTTTGAAAATTTGGTTCTAAGAAACAGAGAAAAATAAACAGTGAAAGAAGGTTCTAGGAGAAAGGAAGTGTCTTAGAAAAGACACAGGTGGTGGGTTTTTATATCGCAACTGTACTGTGAGATTTAAAGTATCACCCGCGAGTCATCTGAGTTAGAGTGAGAAAAATTTATTGGAATCCGACGTGGCAGGATATAATTGGTAGAATGATAACTAATCGAACATAAATGGAAAAAAGGAATAATAATAAAAGGATTAACCAAAAAAAATGGTCAAAGAGAATATAGGTAAGATAATTGGATTTGTTTTCCTAAATTAAAAATAATTATTAAATGGATGTATTCATTGTATTAGGAATAAAATATTATTAATATATGAAAAAATGTAAAATTTTTATTATTTATTAGGAAGTAGTTAAAATTAATATTTGACCAAGTTTAATATATAATATAAATAATTTGATTATATTTAATTATTTTTTATACTATAACACAGAAATATGTTATACATGTATTTAGAATTGTTTTAATTTATAAGGAATTAGTTAAAATCAATATTTGACCAATTTTAATATTTAATATAAATCATTTTATTATATTTAACTATTTTTCATACTATAATATAGGAATATTTACAAATGTATTTGGACTATTTTTTTTATTATAACAAAATGTTCATATTGTCATAAAATAATAAAATTAAAAATATTGTAGAGTGAAAATGTGATTCTATAATGCAGTTAATTTGGATTTTTTTTTCTGAATTAAAGACATGAATGTATTCTATGAATGAAGAATAAAACATTATTAATATATGAATTTTTTTGGAAGTTTTATTGTTTATAAGGAATTAGTTGAAATCAATATTTGTCCAAGTTTAATATTTAATATAAATAATTTGATCATATTTAACTATTTTATCATACTATAGGAATAAATTACAAATGTATTTGGACTATCTTGTTTATTATAAAAAAAATATTTATATTGTCATAAAAGAATAAAATAAGAATATAATATTGCAAAAAAAAATTCTATAGTTGAAATGTGAATGTATAATGCAGTTAATTTGAATTTTATTTCTTAATTAAAGACTTTTTTTAATGAATGTATTCAATGAATTGAAGAATAAATTAATATATCAAAAAGTTTGGAACTTTTATTATTTATAAGGAAATAGTTAAAATCAATGGTTCTCCAAGTTTAATGTTTAATATAAATAATTTAATCATACTTAACTATTTTAATATATGTTACAAATGCATTTGGACAATTTTATTTATTATAAAAAACATTAATATTGTCATAAAAGAATAAAATAAGAAATATATAAAATTGGAAAAATTTGTATAGCTGAAATGTGAATTTTCTTTCTTAACTAAAAACTTTTTTTAATTAATGTATTGAATGAATTGAAGAATAAAACGTTATTAATATATAACAAAAATTGGAAATTTTATTATTTATAAGGAATGAGTTAGAATTAATATTTGTCCAAGTTTAATGTTTAATATAAATAATTTGATTATATTTAATTATTTTAACATACTATAATATATGAATTGTTGGAATTAAATCAATAACAATTAATCACATATACATCTTCTACCTACCATGTCATACTTTAATGCCGAATAAAATAGATAATACGAACATGTATATAATTGCAGAATCTACCGCGTGTTAGTATATGAGAGAAGAGATTGAAAGAATAACTGGATCTATTGAGATTTCTGGTGATTTGTATGGTTCTTCCACAACCGATACTCATAATACCTTAAATACTCTTCAAATGGGAAAAAGAGATAAATTGTTTGTGTATCGTATATTGGGAATCATTACCTATATATAAGATGATGACCACTTAGGATTTTCATTATTCCAAAATGGATCATCATGATATCCATTCAGATTTGAGTTCATATCTAATTAATTAATTACTAAATAGAAATTTAAATAGTCTTTTAAGTTTATTTGACCTTTTAATAAATTAAGGTTTTTAATTTTATAAATAACTAATATAATTAAAATATATAATATAATAATTAAATAATATTTAAATTATAAAATATTCCAACAATCTCCCACTTGGGCAATATATTTTAAATAATCATATCACAATTCTTTAGGCGCGCATTTGAATGCTATTTATCTTTAGATTTCAACTTTACAATTTGGTTCACCTGATACATTAATAATGGGACCACCGCGGTTGTGGTTAGGCATGGCAATATAACCCGTACCCGCGGGTACCAACCCGAACCCGCCCCGAAGTTGACGGGAAAAACCCGCTTTGACTGGGTTTGGGTTTGGGTTTTCCTCGATTTTAAAATATGGGGACGGGTCGGGTAATTGGGACACTAATACCCACCCCGAACCCGCCCCGTTTATTTTATTATGTACATTATTATTTAGTTTTGATAATTTAAAATATTAAATATGATATTTTAATTTGAAATTATTATTTAAAATATTTGAAATGTATGTATGGAATTTTTTTAGATTGTTTTATTTTATTATTTGTAATGTAATTTTATTTTTGAAAAATAAATATTTCTATTAAAAAATTGATTTTACTAAATGAATGGTGGCGGGGCGAGGATACCCGAACCCAACCCGAACCCGTTTGGGATGAGTTTGGGTTTTGATTCCCCATCCCCGTTTGGGTTTGGGGCGGGGAACGGGGATTGTTTGGGGATTCGGGTTTGGGTTTGGGAGAGGTAAAACCCGTCCCCGACCCGCCCCGTTGCCATGCCTAGTTGTGGTCACGGACATATAAGGTGACAAAATCCCAACGATCACCATATCAATATAGTTGATGACATAGATCGATATTGATTAGTGGCATGAAAATTTCATGTAATTTGATATCTGAATCATGCATATTTCCAACGGGTCCAACTGAATTCTTTATTGAGATCAAATTGGCATTTGCAAATTCAATATTTACACAAATGATATAGAAATTGTTATAACAATAATAACCTTATAAACTTTATTTCTGCAGATAATCTTAACATAAAGTATATATCGATATCAAAACAATATTATAAAACATAAAGAATGAGTGACTTTCACTAATCTAGGAGATCCTTAGTGACAACAATCATATGAAAGATCTTATATATCAAGTCTTTGATTAGTAAGTCAGCTAACGTAAAATTTTCATCTATATGTTCTATCATTCAACAACACCAACCCATAAGACAATGAACTTTATAAAATAGTTGTTGAAATATTATCCGACTGACTTATGTACCGATATAGCTCGAGTTGTCTTTCAAAATCTTTTACTATAATATAGAAATTTGTTACAAATGTATTTGGACTATGTTTTTTATTATAAAAAATATATATATTGTCATAAAAATCATAAAATAAGAAATATAATATTGTAAAAAATTTGAATAAGTAAAATATGAATGTTTTAATGCAATTAATTTGGTTTTTCTTTCTTAACTAAGTTGAAGAATAAAATGTTATTGATATATGAAAAAATTTGGAAGTTTTATTATTCATATGGAGTTAGTTGAAATTAATATTTATCCAAGTTTAATGTTTAATATAAATAATTTGATCATATTTAATTATTTTAACATACTATAATATATGAATTGTTATGATATATGAATGGTTGGAATTAAATCAATAACAATTAATCACATATACATGTTCTACATACTATGACATACTTTAGTGTATAATAGAATAGATAATACGAACATATATATAATTACAGGATCTACGACATGTTAGTATATGAGATAAGGGATTGAAAGAATACCTGGATATATTGAGATTTTTTTTTGCAGTAATCTTGAAAGTTAAAAGACAAATAATGAACATCTGGTGACTTGTATGGTTCTTCCTCAATCGGTACTCCTAATGCCTTGAATACTTTTCAGATGGGAAAAATAGATAAATTGCTTGTGTATGGTGTATATTGGGTTCATATCTTATATATAGGATGATGGCCAATTAGGGTTTCCATTATTCCGAAATGGATCAACTTGACATCCACCCATATTTGAGTTCATGAATTAATTGTTTTTATGCATATTTTTAATTGTTTAAAAATACTTCTGACTTTTCAAAAATCATGAATTTTTTTGTCTAAAGTCCTTTGACCTTCATTGACCTAGGATAAATCTCTTGGCCATTTATTTGGTGTTTTGAAGAGGTTTTAGGTTTTTGATCAAACATAATTTAATTTAAATGCATTTTAATTTGATTTTTAATTGATTAATTGTGTAGAAATTATGTTGAGCCATTTGTATTGACTTGTGAAGTTTGACTATGTGTTTGGGCCTTGGTCAAGGTTGATTTGACTTTTGTTGGACTAAAATAATTGGATTTAGGGGATTGATGAAATGTACATTTCATCTTCCAAAATGAATGAATGATTTTAATTTGATAAGATTTCTCCCATGACTAATTTGTGTTTGTCTCATCTCCCATCCCTCTTCATATTCAATCCCATTCTATCTCATCCCTTCCATTGACCAATGACATCTCAATATCCTAAGGCTAATTGGTTCATCAATAACTTTATGTTAGATGAACCAATACAAATATGGATGAGATTAGGTGCATCCTTTGATCATTTTCTTTTTGATTGTGGTATGTTTTAGGAGTATGGTTCATTACACCATATCTCTAACATGCATTAGCACCTAAATTTCTATTGTTCGACCTCAGATAGTTGTGACTTCTATATAAGTCCAATTATGATTTCTTAACATAGAGCTAAAATTTGATCCAAAAGGCATAACATTCTAGTAAGTGGGATTGTAAGTCCCCTTCTTTCATGGTATTGTGTGGAAACTTGGCCTTTTTTCCTTCCTTTGGAAGATGTCTTGGTTCAAGGATCCATGCTTGTGAATAGAGGGTTGAGTGTTCTCCAAAGAATGACTTAATCAATTGAAAAGCAAAACACTACTAACATCTAATCAACTAACATTTAACTAACTTTTATTTTATTGCTTTTAAATTTCAAGTCATTTACCTTATGTCATTTAAATTCAAGTCATTTACCATTCCATTTGCCATTTACATATCACTTAACTTGTTTATATTTATGTAATTTTCACTTTACTCATTTGAGCCATATATTGTGGTTGTATATATTTGTTTATGTATCTTGTTTGTGTTTGTGGTCTTAGGACCTTAAAATACCTAATAAACAACAAAAACCCTAAAAAATGTTTGTGTGGACTGTTGGATTTGATCTGAGTTTTGGACTTAGAATTAGGCAACATTCCCTATGCAAAAGGACTTGGCCAATGTCAACACTTCTGAAACCAAGTTATTGTGATTCGAGCTTTCATCTGATGCAAGTATTGGAACCCATTTGATTTCATCTGCTACATGAGCTTGATGCAAATGTTACTATGAACCTGTGTCTAATGCCTTATTTTGAGCCATTCAAGGAGTATGTCATCTGATACATGTGAAGATCAAGAAGAAGACTATGAAGATGCTAGCTTGGATGTGGACATCTTTATTTGATGCATTGCTCTTCATTTTGCTACTTTCTTATTGATATTGCTTGATTTAAAGCCCAAGGTGTAGCGGTAAATTCATTACCATCAAGTTATGGATAATCTAGACGTCAATTAAACTAGAGTCGTCATCGCGCTTTTATTGTTTCCAAGGGAAAAGGGAAAAGTACGAACAAAACCCAAAGATAAGAAGTTTTCAAATCAAAACTAATAAAATGCCAGAGATTACAGGTAAGGGGGTTGGTTACACAGAGGGAAGGTGTTAGCACCCAAAGTGTCCTAGGGAGCCCTTTCTTGTGTGCATATGTGTTTTTGTACAAAATGATGTTTTGCAATAAAATGGAGTGGAGGGATGAGAAAAGAATTCATTAATTATATTTTTGTGTTTGACAAGACCTTCGGACTTGTGCCTACGTACCAACATAAAAAGGAGAGATCAAAACCTCGTAGTTCGTGGTAACAATTTTAAAGTGAATGCATTGCTTTTAACAAAAATTTAAGTTTAACAAAGGCACAAAAGGCCTGAAAAGTTTTGAATGAGTGTTAGTTCTTTTTGTCTTTTGAAATTTTAAGTCAAGTATAGTTAGGTTCATTTACAAATTTGATTAAGAAAAGAGTTTAAAAATTCAATGGCATAAGGCCAAAGTTTCTAATTTGCAATATGGTCTAAGTTTAGAAATCACAAACAAGCAAAGAAGATTTTTTTAAGGAGGGAGAGATTTGAAATTAAAGAAATGGGAAAGAGATGAAGAGACTAATCCTAAGCAAAAAATTAAAAGTTAAGAGTTGAAAATATCTAACCAATGGGCTGCAATCCAATAGACAAGAATGTCATATAGAAACCCAAATTCCCTTGGACTTTAGAATCAAGCAATTTTAATACACAAATAGCAAGATGAAGAGAAAGGAATCAAATAAAGATAGCCACATCCAAGCTTAGAAACTTCATGATCTTCTTCATAATCTCCTATGCATCAGATGAACTCAAAGATAGGCACTAGGCACAAGTTCAAAGTAACAGCTTCAATCAGACCATGTAGCAGATGAACTCAAATAGGATCACAATACTTGCTTCATATTAAGTTTCAAATCACAAGCACTTGGTTTCATGAAAGATGGCATTGGCCAAGTCCTTTTGCATATGGAATGTTGCCTAATTCTAAGTCCAAAGTCTCAGAGCAAACCAACAGTCCACACAAAATGTCTTTTAGGGTTTTTTGTTGTTATTATGTACATTAAGGTCAAAAGACCACAAACACAAACAAATATATACAATCACAGAATAATCACAAGATATGACTCAAATGAGCAAAGTGAAAATGACATTAAAGTAAATAAGTTAAATGGTATGAATAATGGCAAATGAATAAAGGTTCAAAATTAAAGTGCATAAAAGTAAATGGCTTGAGATTAAATGTTAGTTGTCAATTGATTAGAAGTTAGTCTTGCTTTTGATTTTGTTTTGTTTAAGTCATTCTTTGGAGAACACTCAACCCATTTGTCACAAGCATGGATCCTTGAACCAAGACATCGTCCAAAGGAAGGAAAAAATGCCAAGTTTCCACACAATACCATGAAAGATGGGAGACTTACAATCTCACTTACTTGAATGCTATGCCTTTTGTGTCACAAATTTAGCGTTATGTTAAGCAATCGTAATTGGACTTATGTATAATTCACAACTATTTGAGGTCGGGCAATATAAATTTTGGTGTTAATGCATGTTAGAGACATAGTATAATGGACTATGCTCCTAAAACATACCACACACAAAAAGAATATGCAAAAGGGTGGACCTTATCTCATCCACACTGATGTTGATTTTACAATCAACTAGCCTTAGGATATGGAGATATCATAGGTCCATGAAATGAATGAGAAGAGAATGGGATTGAGATGAAGAGGGAGGGAAAATGGAATCAACACAAATTAGTCAAAGGAGAACTTTTATCAAATTAAAAGCATTCATTCATTTTGGGAGATGAAATCTATATTTCATCAATTCCCTAAGTCCAATGATTTTAACTCAACAAAGCCAAATCAACTTTGACCAAGGCCCAACAACACAAGTCCAATTCAACAAGTCAATATTAGAAGCTCAACACAATTTATTTTGCATTTAAACAATTAAAATCAATTAAATAATGCATTAATATGGTTTGTCAAATTCCAAAAACCTCATCAAAATACCAAAGAAATAGCCATGAGATTTATCATAGGTCAAACAAGATCAAAGGACCATGGAGAAATTTTTTCATAATTTTTGGAAACTTAAAAGTATTTTTAAACAATTAAAAATATTCACAAAATCAATTAAATCATGAAAAATATTAATAATGATCCAAAAAATAATTTTAATTCAGAAAATGAAAGAGGAATTTAGTTAAATTTTTTTGGTGAAACTCTCATATTTTTTAGATCAATATTAAAATTAATATGAATTAATGAAAATAAACCAAATAAAATGAAAATCAGAAAATAAGAAAAAATGTGGACCACTTGATCTCCCTCATTAATTGAGGTGGCAGATCAAGTGGCTGCTAGCGCGCATTCCACCATGGTCATGAGTCAGCGTACAACACAAGTGGTAATCAATTTCAACGCGCGAGATTAGAACATTTCAAATGGATCATGTGGTTCTGATGAGTGTCAATGCATTACCGGAGCCAAAGCTCCGGTCTCCTTCTCCGGTGAGCTTCACCGGACTGGTTCACTCACAACTATCACCAAAATTAAAAAGAAGGACATGAATTTAAAGTAAAAATGCTTAGGAGCTCGAATCTGGCCTCAATTTATCCTAACTCCAAGTATATTGAAAGATACAAGGAGTTGAAATTTGAGGTGCACGATCTGAGTTGCTTCGATTTAACCTCAAAGCAACTCAATCTTGTTGCCTATATTGGTAGGACTTTAGAAAACCAAAGATCTAAGAGAATTACGGAGAATTGAGTGAGAATCAAAGAGATGAAAAATTCTGGAAAATACCTTCAATGTTGGTCTATGCTCGATTGATCTTGCTCTTGCTTGCTCTTGATCTTGCCCAAGACACTTGATAGAGTAGAATTGAATGGACAAAAGGCTCAGGATCCTTGGAGATTTGAATCTCAAAACAGTGAGATTCAAACTCAATTTCCAATGGAAATTATCACAATTATACTTTGAAATGGGAGGGGTTGGAGGTTTGGAATCAAAGCTGGAGCGTAGGGTCTTTGTTTTTGAGCATATAGGGCTCTATTTGTAGCAAAACCAATTGATATTTGCACACTTGAAATGGAATCCAAAAATTAGAAATGTACATTGCATGGGTGTATGGGCATGTAACATGCCCATGTTATCACTTCTTCTAATCCATAATTGAGTATAGGAATTGCTGAGATCATGTTGGAATGTTATGCATTGGTGTATGGAATGTTCAAGTTCAAATTGTGCCAAATGATCACTCATGTTCAAGCCATGCGCAACCCATTTAAATATTGTACAAAATGGATGAAATTAGACTTTTTGGAAAGGTTAGATCAATAGGAACAACTTTCATGTTGAACATGTTTTCGTTTGAAGCTTGGATCATGATGAATTTTGAGGTGGAAGTTGGGGAAATCAAACATGTCAAAACAAATTCTAAGTGTCAAGCCATATATTCACTTATTCCACCTTGGCTAACTTTTTGTGTGAGATTCAAATGAGAAAAGTTACTTCATAAACGTTGTATATCTCTCAAAGTCCTTCAAAATGGTCACAAATTTAACCTCATTTGGATTTAATATGAAGGAGTTATGCATTTTTGAAGTTGAGGAAAATCACTTGTTCAATGACATTGGTCCAAAATGACCTATAATATATCCTCATATCACATGCACATAAAAGTTGAATTTTCTCATACTCCAAACATAAAGGTTGAAGTAGACATATTGAATTTTATTGTTCAACTTATAAAGCTTTCATCTCATACAAATTGAGCAAGTTATGGCCTTGGGAAGTTGACCTCCAAATTAGGGTTTAGACAAAATGACCTATAATCTTTCATTATAAAAAATGACTTTCTAAGCAAAACTAGATCTAGACCTAAACATGAAAGTTGTTTGTAATGTCATTTATAGTAACTTTTATGTTGGAATCATTTTCATATGACAAAAATTGTAGGAGATATGGTCTAGGGAACCCCAGGTTTGATCAGATGAATTCCTCTAGTCAACCACCATGAACTAACTTGCTAGCTTGATATTCTCTTGACTTTTGGGACTCATGGAGGATCATATATGCATAAGATGATGAAATTTGAAGTATCCCTTGAAATATTTGTTGGTTCTATGTGTTGGCAGCAATTTCGGTAAAACCTAGAGTGTTCACAAATTGTCACAAGTGTTATCTTGACATAAGATAACATGTACCCGCAGGGTGTTTAACATGTGAATATGCAGGATTTTATTGAGATGTCAGACCCGATGTCATGACATGTGTATATAGAACATTCAGTCTGAATATTATGTATTATGTGATTGCGTTTTTTATGCTAATCTATGTGTGATTGATGTAATGATTGAACGCGCCCTCAATCAGTAATTACAACCAGATTAACTTATTTTCCAACGAGATATAATCAGCTGTCATGAGAAGATATGAATGGAAAATAGTTTTATGGTTTTATGATGTCCAAGCCCAGCCAAATACTTCTATATAAAGGACATGGAAAACCTGGTTTTATACACAAGAAATAACGAACGAAATATTGAGAGAGAATAAGGGTTTTAGTCTTGTGTGGTCGTGTGTATTATGAGCCATTCATTCATCCATAGATGATTGAATTGGACTGACTTTTGAGTTGTAATTTGTCCACTCTAAGCTTTGAAGCATGAGTGTGTTTTTACTTGATTGAAGCTTTTAAGCAAGATCAAGTATGTGTCTTTGAAGAGTGTCTTCTTTTCATTGTAATTCTTGTTTTACATCACTGTTGTGATTGAGGGGGAGTGAGTAAGATCTCATATCTAAGAGTTCTTAGGTAGAAGTCACACGGGTAGATATTAGGTGAGAAGACTGTAACTTAAAGTTGTTTACTGAGAGTCTTTGAACTAATTCTGTTTAGTGGATTTCCTTCCTGGCTTGGTAGCCCCCAGACGTAGGTGAGTTTGCATCGGACTGGGTTAACAATTGCTTGTGTCTCTTGCATTACCGTTCTTTATCTTTTATCCTATTTGTATTGTTTAGATATTAGTGTCGTAACATTACCTTCAGCATCTCATATCTGATACCAGAATTTCAATTGGTATCAGAGCAGGCATCCTGCTCTGGTTTTGGGTGAGATCTAGGGACGTTACTTTCTGGTACTATGGATAGAGACGGAGGATCTGTTCACAGACCACCTATTCTGGATGGATCCAACTATGACTACTAGAAACCTAGAATGGTAGCCTTCTTAAAATCTTTGGATAATAAGGCTTGGAAGGCTGTTTTAACAGGCTGGGAACATCCAGTTGTTACTAAGGAAGGAGAAGCTACAACTGATAAGAAGGTTGAGGAACAATGGACCAAGGAGGAGGATGATCTAGCCCTTGGGAACTCTAAAGCATTGAATTCTATATTCAATGGGGTTGATAAGAAAATCTTCATATTGGTAAACAACTACGAGATGGCTAAAGATGCTTGAAATATTCTCAAAACCACTCATGAAGGCACCTCTAGAGTAAAGATGTCTAGACTGCAGCTGCTCACTACCAAGTTTGAAAATTTGAGGATGAAAGAAGATGAAAATATTCATGAATTTCATATGAATATCCTTGAAATTGCTAATGCCTCAGGAGCCCTGGGTGAGAAGATGTCAGATGAAAAACTAGTGAGGAAAATACTCAGGCCACTTCCTAAGAGATTTTCCATGAAAGTGACAGCCATAGAAGAGTCTCAAGACATTTCCAATATGAGAGTGGATGAGCTAATTGGATCCTTCCAAACATTTGAGTTGGGAATGTGTGATGGATCTGAAAAGAAAGTCAAAAGCAAGCCTTCATGTCAAACACTGAAGATAAAGAGGAAGAAAGTGGTCAAGATACTGATGAAGATCTGGCAAATGATGTAACATTACTGGGAAGACAGTTCAACAAACTTCTGAAAAAGATGGATGTAAGGTCTAAGTCTAATGCCAAGAACATCACATCTGACCTCAGTAGGTCCAATAATGTTGGAAGAAGAACAAGATCTGATGAAAAGTCCAAAGAAGGAAAAGGAGTTCAGTGCCATGAATGTGATGGATATGGACACATTAGAGCTGAATGTGGGACCTACCTCAAGAAACAGAAGAAGAGTTTTGCTGCTACTTGGTCTGATGAAAGTGAAACAGAAGAGTCTGCAAATCTGGTGACTGCCTTGATTGGAAGACGGGGTTCTGATGAAGACTCAAGTGATGATGAAGTAACCTTTGATGAGTTAGCCACTACCTAAAGAAAGTTGTGTCACAGAAGTGAAGAAGTGTGTCAACAAGTTGAAAGTCAGAAGAAAGTGATAACACAACTGGAGAATGAGAAGGCAGAACACTTGGAAACCATCTCTAAGTTGAAGACTGAAGCAGTGTTCTTGAATTCCAAACTGGATGAGATGACAAAGTATGTCAGAATGCTAAACAATGGATCTGACACCTTAGACAAAATTCTCCAGACTGGACAAATGGCAGGAGACAAGTCTGGCCTTGGGTTCAATGAATCCAAACCTAAGTGTAGTCACACTGGTAGCAAACCAAAGATGTCACATCATATGTCACAACATCATAAGAGAAGACAACAGAAAGGAAAACACCAAAGATGGAGATGTCATTACTGTGGAAAATTTGGTCACATAAAACCATTGTGCTTTAAATTGTATGGTTATCCTAGTCCTTCTCATCATCAGCCTAGACCCAAACATCACATCACTGTCAACAGAAAATAATGGGTTCCTAGGACTGGTGTTACTAGCCTAATAACTCACACCTCCTTCAGAGTTTCAGCCAAAGAAGACTGGTATTTTGACAGTGGATGCTCCAGACACATGACTGGAAACAAAAACCTTCTAACTGACCTTCATCCTCATGCCACCAGCTATGTAACCTTTGGTGATAGAGCAAAGGGTGAAATCAAGGGGATTGGAAAGCTAAACTGCCATGGAGTCCCTAACCTTGACAATGTCCTACTTGTTAAAGGACTGACTGCAAACCTAATAAGCATCAGTCAACTATGTGACCAAGGTCTAACTGTAAACTTCACAAAAACTGAATGTCTAATTACTAATAAATAAAATGAAGTGATCATGAAAGGAGTCAGGTCTAAGGACAACTGCTATATGTGGAGTTCTCAAGAAACTGGTTATTCATCAATGTGTACTCTAGCCAAAGAAGAAGAATTGAAGATATGGCATCAAAAATTGGGCCATCTGCATCTTAAAGGAATGAAAAGGATTATATCTATTGAAGCTGTCAGAGGAATTCCAAACTTGAAGATTGATGAAGGAAGAGTTTGTGGAGAATGTCAGATTGGAAAATAGACAAAGATGTCACATCAGAAGCTCAGACATGACACCACTTCTAGAGTGCTGGAACTTCTCCACATGGACTTGATGGGACCTATGCAGGTGGAAAGTCTTGGTGGGAAAAAGTATGCTTATGTGGTGGTGGATGACTTCTCCAGATACACATGGGTCAATTTTATAAGAGAAAAATATGATGTATTTGAAGTCTTCAAAGATCTTTGTCTAAGACTTCAAAGAGAAAAAGAAAGTCAGGTTATCAGAATCAGAAGTGATCATGGGAAAGAATTTGAGAACAACAAATTTGCTGGATTCTGTGCATTAGAAGGAATTAGTCATGAGTTTTCATCTCCCATTACTTCTCAGCAAAATGGTGTGGTAGAAAGGAAAAATAGAACCCTCCAAGAATCAGCCAGAGCTATGATTCATGCTAAGAAATTGTCATACCACTTCTGTGCTGAAGCTATGAACACAGCCTGCTATGTTCACAACAGAGTAACCTTGAAAAAAGGGACTCCTACTACTTTATATGAAGTCTGGAAAGGGAGAAGACCTACAGTCAAATACTTCCATGTGTTTGGTAGTAAATGTTATATCTTGACTGATCGTGAACAAAGAAGGAAGATGGATCCCAAGAGTGATGAAGGAATATTTCTGGGCTACTCAACAAACAGCAGAGCATTTAGAGTCTTTAATTCCAGAACAAAAGTAATGATGGAATCTATCAATGTTGTGGTTGATGATCAACAGACTGATGTCACAAACAATGTTGAGACATCCCTAAATGATCCCCCAACTAATTTCCCAGACAAAAGTAATGAGAGTGAACTCACTAAAGCTGAACCTGAAGCTGGCAAAATTAATAAGGGACCCTCTATCAGAATTCAGAAGGATCATCCTAAAGATCTCATTATAGGAGACCCAAATAAAGGGTCACAACTAGATCAAGGGAAGTAATCTCACATGGCTGTTTTGTGTCCAAGATTGAGCCCAGGAATGTCAAGGAAGCCTTGACTAATAAATTCTGGATCAATGCCATGCAGGAAGAGTTAGGCCAATTCAAGAGAAATGAAGTATGGGAACTAGTTCCAAGACCTGAAGGAATAAATGTCATTGGAACAAAGTGGGTGTTGTAGGGGGTATTCGTTACCATTAGAGATATTGACTAAATCCAAGGTAAACCATACAAGTCGAGTCGCCACCGCACTTCTATTTATCCAAAGGAATGGTTAGAAAGCGAACAAAAACCTAAAAGTTTTATCGAATCAAAAACTAGTAAAAATGTCAGAGATCTGGGTAAGGGGGTTGGTTATGCAATGGGAAGGTTTTAAGCACCCAAAATATCTTAGGTACTCCTAGGGAGCCCTTTTCATAAGTGTTGTTCTAGTCTAAAAGGTGTAGGTATATCTAAAGTACTATTTACTAAAAGGAAGGTTAAAAGAAAATGACTCGCAAGGATGTCGCATCCACTGCCTACGTATCTCATCTGAGTATGAGAATCAGAGTCTTCGTAGCTCGGCTACCTATGGGTTAAAGAGAAGTGTGCTCGGTAAGACGTCGCGTCTTATGCCTACGTATCACATCTGGAATGAGAATCAGAGCAAAACGTAGTTCGGCTAACTAGGGGTTAAGGATTGCCATCTGAACATGGACTTACAAAAGAGGACACCGGCTGTGTCAAAGGAGGGTGGGCAGTGTGTTCAACGTCCTAGCAGTAGGTGTCGCAGCTCGCTGAATCGAGTCTTAGGCAGTTACCTCTTTGCAATAGAACGGACTGACATGCCACAAGATCGGAGATGCACGGAAGGTCTAAAAGTTGGGAAGCTCTGCTCTTGAGTTGTCATGCAATATGGACCTATGTGTTAGGATTTACAAAGGGGAACATCTACCTAATGTTAGCATGCAAAGAATAAGGGAATTCTACCTATGTTATCATACAAAGGGTTCTACCTAATGGGTGCTACCTAAACGAAACAAGAGTCGACGGATGGAGCACGAAGAGGAGTTACGAATAAGGGTAGATGGCGATGCCGGAGGCAATCAACTTATAGGTAGATAGTGATGCTTGAGGAAATCGACTTACAAGAGGATGGATGAATGCGTGCTGGTTCTGTTAAGTTTTGAAAATGATTACTCGACGTTGGATCGAGCTTTTGGTCTTATTTTGAAATGGTTATCGGATGTTCGTTTTAATTCTTGTATTAACAGGTGACTAAAGAAATAAAGAAATAAATATTATACACTTTATGGGAGAGGGGTACATTTGTTATGAATGGGGATTGTTCATGGCAAACAAACAATAAGAATATATGCCTCATACATCATACAAGTAGGCAACAATTATCAATCAGATCGGATAAATAAACAATATATAATCAAACCAAAGAATTAAACAATGGAGCATTTAAACAATGCATGGGAGTATGAACATGTTAAATAATCAAGCAATAGAAAGCATGAATGAGAGAAACAAGTATAAAAGATATTAGATGAATCAAACAAATGAAAATATACACACGAAGGGTCCACTGAATAATTTAATCAGGAAATGAGGTAAGGACCAAATAAAATCAAGGTAAAAGGCCTCTAATACATGGCATATGAGATGAACAAGGGAGGATCAAAAGATCTCTTCAATTGCCATAAGCAATCCCTAAGTCAAACATCGATCATAAAGAAGTCAACTGAAAATTCAAGTCAACTTAAAAAATAACAAATAAATAGCAAATTAATCAAGAAAATTATGAAAAATTAAAATAAATAAGGTGGGGTCAGGAAATCATCATCCCCCAAAAAGATTTTTAAAATAATGAAAATTGGAACGTGAAATAATTAAAACAAAACATAGGTCAAACCAAAAGTCAATTAATAAGACTAGGTTAGAAATAAATCAAGAATAAATAGTAAATTAATCAAGAAAATTATGAAAAATTAAACTAAATAAGGTGGGGTCAGGACATTATCATCTCTAAAAAATATTTTTAAAATAAAATGAAATTGGTACGTTAATTAATTAAAATAAAACAGTAGTCAAATTAAAAGTCAACCAACCAAACTAGGTAAAAAATAAATCCAAAATAAATTGAAAATGTGAAATAAAATTCC
This sequence comes from Lathyrus oleraceus, assembly GCF_024323335.1. Taxonomy (NCBI): domain Eukaryota; kingdom Viridiplantae; phylum Streptophyta; class Magnoliopsida; order Fabales; family Fabaceae; genus Lathyrus; species Lathyrus oleraceus. The sequence continues at coordinate 377,616,019 of NC_066584.1, read as the reverse complement.
AAGAAAAGGTCAAATTGACTATTAGACAGTGGTCAACCTTCATCCCAAAAATCAAATGCTAACATTAATTTTAAGTCATAAAAATAAAATCAATAAAAAAGTGTGTTAAAATGGACCATTTAGAATAAATAATTAAAATAAAATATTAATATTAAAAAAATACGAAAATAAAAATTATATAAAATTAAATAAAACGTTAAGAAAAGTGAAAAATATTTTTGGGTAATTTTATGGACGAAGAAAATATTTTAAATAAGAAAAAGAAATATGAAAGTGGAAGGATTAATGGTGATGAACATGGTAAGCAAGCGTAGATATATCAAAACATGGCCATGGAAGAGATGATCACCTAATGGAAAATAGAAGTGGAATGAAATATGATATGTGATAAAATTTTGCCTCCTTGCCACGAAATTCCAATGCTCCTTTAGGGTTAGGGTTTCAGCTTCTAAAATAGGGTGGATTAGGTGTTCTCATGGGCTTTTTAATAAGTGATTTATCCATAAGAATAAAAGTGTGAAGTGAGGTGTAAAATGTTGTTATTTTGGGCCACACTTAAGTGAATGGATGTCCAGTTCATGGCCAAAAGAGGTAAAAAACGTGACTGGTTTGTGCAGCATGCTTAGAAAATCTGATTGGGCCAGCCAAGCCCAAAATCTGCCTAAAAAATCAAGTCATGGTGCCCACTTTAAATGAATGTATCTCTCAAACCATGGATCCAAATGAGATGATTCCAAAAGGATGTGAAAGAGGACATGGCAAGGTACAATTGTTGTGAAGAAAGTATTTTCAAATAATGCCTCGAAGTGCAAGAAAACTCTCCAAGAAGTCTTGACAAATTTTGAAGATTTTGGACTTAGAAATTTTTCTAAGTGTCCTACTAAAATGTCTCACTTTGACTAAGCATAACTTTCTCAATTTTAATCCAAATGGAGAAAACTTTATATCTCTATAAATCTTGGAAGAAGAGAAACAACTTTTATGTTGGAGAAATTTTCAAATGGAGCATTTATCTTGATGCAAAATGGGCTTAAAGTGAGTGCAACGATCATGAAAACTTGCCCAAAATGGAAAGTCAACCATTTCCAAATTAAGTAACTTTTCAAATTCCTGATTAAATGATGAATCCATGATCCAACCTTGATCAAATTTCACATGTAGGATCCCCTAGGCATGGATTTTGAGATTCCACTCTCAAAATGTCAGGAGTTGACTTTTCTGGCCCCTAGTTGACTTTTCCCAAACTGTCTGATTCCCGATTCCATTGATCAATTGAAGCACTTCTAACTCAAATAAAGCGCTGATTTTTTTGTATGTAGACCCTTGTGGACATATGGAGGGCCATGGAAAAGAGTTTCACCCAAAGAATCAGAAATAAACTGATTTTATGCCAAACCCTAGTTTTAGGGCAAAATGATCAGGAATTGATTGCACTGATTGCCAATGGATCTTTCTGAGATAATTGTGAATCTTCCTAGGCCAAGACGCCTCTCTAATCATGACATGGATGAGCTCCTCTACTTCCACCAAATATTGCCTATTGCAGGTAGCCATGAAACCCTAATTTCTGATTAAATCCAGATGAACACTTTGATAGCTTTGAATCCTTCACCGATGAACTGAGGACCATAATAAGATACTTAGACCCACCTGAGACCCTTGAGACTTGTATACTTAGAAAATGAAGTCCAATTCTCAATCTTGCTTTGTGTGGGCTCCTTCTGTTAAGGAGTGTGTTAGACGGTGTGGCTAGTGATCGAGAGGGGGGGTGAATAGATCACCTCTTTAAAATTAACGGATTTAACGTTTAATCAGAGTTTTCAAAAACAGCGGAAAAATCAGTCCCGAATCGACTTCCGTCTATTCTGAACTGCTACTAGAAAGCCGGACACGCAAGTGCAGTTGCTGGATTTTAATGAGAATGACAGAATTAATACACACAGAATGTTAACAGATTGAATGCGCTTATCCTCAAATACTATTTCCAATGAACACAATCAAGTTAACCGTTTTGTCAAACAGTTGGTGTGTGAGTGTTTGATGATAAACAGCAATGGTGTATGAATAAAGGTTTTGTTATCACTGCTGTCCAGAAATTTAATCAATCACCACACACTAACAGAATTTGCAAAACAGTATTTGAAACGTAAAGAAGATTAAGGTAAAAGAAGATACGCAGAGATTTGTTAAGGAAGTTCCCCACGTCGTCCTCGCGTGTGGGTACGTCTCCCTCTCAATTTCAAATGAAATTGAGAACTTTGATTATCAATTATTGCCGAATCCGTTGATACAAGGTTTTGATACAAAGACAGAATTTCTAATCTCCAAGAACCTCTTCTTGTATAAACCTTCACTTGATCTGAGCTTGATCAAGATTTTCCTGCACAAAGTTGCAAACAATTCACCGGTTCCACGACCTGCTTGCGAAATCCCCCGATCTCCAAACGCAACGCTGCGGCTGAATCTGTTCTGCAAATGTGACTCCGAAACCCTCAAGAACACACCAGTTCTTGAAGGACAAACCAGTAGGTTTTTCCTAGAAACCCCCTTCAATCTTCTACTCAGCTAGATCCTCGATCGTTCCACTGCAACCCACAGCTAGATCCTTGATCACACCACTGAACGTTATCTCAATGCTTCGTTAATCCAAAGAACAAGAATTGTTATGTGTAAATGTTCTTGAAAGAAGAGTGATTGAGAAGATGAAGAAGATGAAGTCTCTTTCAGGTTTCTATGTGCTCACTGACAATTGCTCCAACACTTCTTTGATCTTGTGTTCAATTGTCTTTTTGCTCAATGAATTCGTGTCTCACATTTGCTGTCAAAACCTGTATATGTATGCTGCAAAACAGATTCTGTTATGACTTAAAACAGCCTTGTGTATTGATACACAGGAGTGTGCATCGATGCATACTGTAAGTTGTTTGTAATTTGGTCAAATTAATTAATCATGTATCGATGCAAAAGTCGTGTGTATCGATGCATGTGGTATTTTACACTAATCTGTATCGATGCTTAATGCTCATGTATTGATGCACAGGCTATCACAAGTGGTCATGTATCGATGCAGAAGTCGTGTGTATCGATGCACAGAGCTTTTGCACTTCCATGTATCGATGCATGGCTCGTGTGTATCGATGCATACTGAACATAATTTGTTTTGTCATTTAATCAAGGCTGCATGTATCGATGCACAGATTCATGTATTGATACATACTGTTACAAAATGCATTTTAATAGTTATTTTAAGTAATTTTTCAATGTACATGTATATGTGTGGTTATGCAACAATGGAGTGGGATGAATCACAAGGTAAAAACACAATTATATCATGTAATGCAATGCACAACCAATTTGGATGATGTTCACACAATTTGCTATCATTAAAAGTTAATTCAAGTTAAAGAATTCTTTCACAAACTCCCCCTTTTTGATGATGGCAAATTCTTGGCAAGATGTGTGATACTCCCCCTGAGTTTGTGCATATCTGCATTTTCTCCCCCTTTGTCAACATCAAAAAGAGGAAGAACTATAGTTATCAAGTAGAGAGTGAAGCAGGGCATGGCAAAAGGATAATACGCTATCAATCACACAGAAAGAAGCTGCAAGTTAAAGAATCATTCACAAAGAATCATTCAAAAGGTAAGGGAAATAACAGATAGAGATAAACAGAACCTTAAAAGCATTTAAAGTGTGCAAACAAGTTTAGGAGTTACATAAGCTAGAACAAATAATGTGCAACCAAATGAAATGAAATGCATTGAAATGAAAGGAATGGTGGGTTAATTTGGATTGTGGCCACCACAGGATTCCTCATCATGTCTGTCGGGGTCTCGGTAGCTTGGCGGAGGTGGAGGAGGAGGCATCGTGTCTGGATTATGTCCCATGAAGGAGTATTGCCTAAACCGATTCTGAACCTCAACGCTTCGAAAGCTGTCCATAATCCCAGGATTTTCACGGCAGTCATCCATAAAGCCGGACATTTCGTTGTAGAACACTTGATGCCATTTGACCAAGTCTTGGTGCCAAGCATGTTGATTGTGATACATCCGAGTGTGCTCATCATGCCACTCACGATGCTCATTGTGCCATTCAGTTTGTTGAACATGCCAATAGCGTGCTTCGTCATGGCGTTCTTTGTTGACAAGTTCCATCTGTTGCAGCATGTGTGTGATGTCCACAGTCGGTGTTGATGCTGAAGTACCACCGGTGAATGGAGGGGCCGTAGGTTCAGGGACATAGTTGGTAGGAGACCACCTTCGTGGCACCCATTCACCCCAACCAGTATTGGCCTCAGCTTGTGGTGCATCAGTATCATCCGCATCCTGCATCTCTTCATCAGCCTGATCTTCAGCAACATGGATGCGCTCCGAAGGGATGTCAAAGTTGTAAATTCTGGTTTTGGATTTCCTTTCGTAAAAATAGAAGCATTTGCGGTCTTTATCCCACCGATATCCCATATGCGAAAGAGTGGCAGAGTCAAACTCTTGAGCAGCAGACGGGGTTAGAAGAGGAACAATAGGAAGTGCAATTTGCCAAAACTTAAGAATCTTCATAATCTGGGAAGCATAGCCTAACGCCACAACCTTTGAGCTGTCTCGCACGTAAAATAGACGTTTGACAAAGTAGTTAGCCCAATTCAAGAACACTCTATTCTGCAGAATGTAGAGTAGATGAATGCTGGGCCTGTCCAACCGAGAATGTCCACTGTTTGTTGGACGCAGAATGTGCGTAATAATCCAGTGAAGTATACGCGGGGTTTGCTTGATCAATCCAGACGTGATGTGTTCATCATCACTCAATGGTCTGTCTATTTTAAGGATGGATAAAAGGAAATCCTTCATGTCGAATTCAGGATCAAGGTGCAGGTCATGCCAGGACTTTGTACCCAGCGTCGGAGCCGGCATTTGAAATACCGTTTCCCAATTAGAGGCATCAAAAGTGTATGTTCTGACGCCGATAGAGCACCGGAACATATAACCTCTACCAGGCTGCAAACCAGCATAGAAAGCCCGAATGAAATCCTCGTGATAGTCATCTTTTGTGGACAGAAAAGACCCAAGCCGTTGTACATGTAAGAGGTCAACGACTTCACTAAGGTGCAGATGAATAGCTTCTGTTTTGTCAAAAACATGAGGTTTCATGACTAACCTTGTTTTAAAGGATTCTTCGAATTCATCAGCAACAGCAGGATGAAGTAGCTCTAGTGCATTCGACGGAACTTCTGGTGGTTGCTGAGAAGTGCTGGCAGGTTCTTTTCCCTTTCCTTTTCCTTTGGTTCTGACTGGAATAGTGCGTGGAGGCATGGTGGTATGAGATTTTAGGGTTTTGGAGAGAGTGAAGATGAAGAGGATTAGGGTTAGCCACTGTTTTTGGGTTTAGAGGGAAGATGATATGAATGCTTGAGATAAGAGATGATATGATTGGTTGATGTGTCGATGCATGAGAGAGAAAAAGTATGCATTTAATTCAGATGACAGCAGTGAGTATCGATGCAGAGAGTTATGTATCGATGCTAGGTATTTGAAAATTTTCATTGTATCGATACATACGATGGATGCGTCGATGCCAGGGTTTACAATTCCCTTGTGTATCGATACATGCGATATATGCATCGATGCATACTGAAGCTGTTTTTCAAAAAATTTAATTTTAGAGTATGTGCATCGATGCAGGCTGCGTATGCATCGATACATACTGATGCTGAACTGGTTTTTAATGTGTTTTAATGCAGAATGATTATGCAGTTTGCAATATGACATGTTAATGAGAACACATTATGGACAAGGAGTATATTCAAGCAAACTTTACATCAACTAGAGTAAGCACATTTGATCTAACAACCACAATCACTAATCAATAAGAAAATTGTAGAAAGGATTGATATTACCTCTGTTGGAGAGATCTTGTGAAGCATAATTGACATCTAAAACAGTGCTTGTCACACACGGTGAGGCATAATATAATTAAGATGCAACATGCCTATGACATCAAATAAGATAGATCTAAGATTCCTAATTCGCGACGAATGTTGAAGAAAGGTTCCGTTGCCAATGGTTTAGTGAAAATATCAGCAAGTTGGTTTTTGGAGTCAACGTGCTCAAAGACAACGTCTTCTTTTTCAACATGGTCACGAAGGAAATGATGTCTAATCTCTATGTGTTTAGTGCGTGAGTGTAAAACAGGGTTTTTAGTAAGGTTTATGGCACTAGTGTTGTCACATTTGATAGGAATACGTTTGAGTTGAATGTTAAAGTCTTGTAGTTGCTGCTTCAGCCATAGAATCTGAGCGCAACAACTACCGGCTGCAACGTATTCAGCCTCTGCAGTTGACAAAGCCACAGAAACTTGCTTTTTGCTGTGCCAACTGACCAAGGAGTTTGAAAATAGGTGACACGTACCACTTGTACTTTTCCTATCTGATTTGCAGCCAGCAAAATCAGAATCGGAGTACCCTACTAGGCTACAATCACTTCCTTTAGAATACCAAAGCCCATATTTGGATGTTCCATGAAGATATCTAAATATGCGCTTCACCGCTTTTAGGTGTGATTCTTTAGGATTTGATTGATAGCGTGCACACATGCAAACACTAAACATGATGTCGGGTCTAGAAGCAGAAAGATATAAGAGAGATCCAATCATACCTCTGAATCTTTTGACATCTACACACTTACCGTGCTCATCCTTTTCTAGATTTCCGTTGGTAGGCATTGGAGTGTCGATTGACTTTGAGTCATTCATTCCAAAGCGCTTGAGTAGTTCTCTGCAGTATTTTGTTTGACATACTGCAGTACCTTCATCAAGTTGCTTTATTTGCAGTCCTAGGAAGTAGTTTAGCTCCCCCATTAGACTCATCTCAAATTCACCCTGCATAACCTTAGAAAATTCTTCGACCAAGTGTATGTTAGTTGAACCAAATATGATGTCGTCGACATAAACTTGAACTAAAAGAATGTGCTTCCCTTTGTGTTTAATAAAGAGAGTATTGTCCACTTTACCTCTTGAATATCCATGATCAATTAGGAATTTGCTAAGCCTTTCATACCAAACCCGAGGGGCTTGTTTAAGACCATACAAAGCTCTTTTTAATTTGTAAACATGATCTGGATTTTCAGCATTTTCAAAACCGGGAGGTTGTGAAACATATACTTCTTCATTTATGACACCATTAAGAAAGGCACTCTTTACGTCCATTTGGTAAAGCTTAAAATCCTTAGAGCACGCATAGGCAAGCAAAAGACGTATAGCTTCGAGGCGAGCAACTGGAGCATAAGTTTCCTCATAGTCTATGCCCTCCTCTTGGTTATATCCTTGTGCTACTAAGCGTGCCTTGTTCCTAGTAATTACTCCGTTTTCATCAAGTTTGTTTCTAAAAACCCACTTAGTGCCTATGATATGATGATCTCGCGGACGAGGGACAAGTTCCCAAACGTCATTTCTTTTAAATTGATTAAGCTCTTCTTGCATGGCCATTAGCCAACACTCATCAATCAAGGCCTCTTTGGCATTTTTAGGCTCAACTTGTGAAACAAACGCGAAGTGAGAACAAAAGTTACTTATCTTAGACCGGGTCATTACTCCCTTTGAAATGTCTCCCAAAATGTTGTCGATGGGATGGTCTTTTGAGGATCTCCAAGCTGTTGGAAGATCATTCACTTCAGCTGTCTTTTCTTCCTCAATTTCTTCATGACTTGTATCTTCCTCCTTCTCATGGGCAGCTGTTTTGGACTGATCAATTTCCTCAACAGCTTCCTTGAGTATGTCTTCCGTAGATACACCTGCGTCATCAAAAGAAATACCTTTTCCGACATTTTTCGGATAAGACTCATCAAAAGAAACATGAACCGACTCTTCAACAGTAAGTAAACGCTTATTATACACTCTATATGCTTTACTTGACATTGAGTAACCAAGAAAAATACCTTCATCCGCTTTTGCATCAAACTTCCCAATGTTTTCCTTACCGTTATTCAAAACAAAACATTTACAACCGAATACGTGAAGATGTGACAAGTTTGGTTTTCTTCCTTTCAAAAGTTCATAAGGAGTTTTGTTCAAAATAGGGCGAATTAAAATTCTGTTTAGGACATAACAGGCTGTGCTAACAGCATCAGCCCAAAAGTATTTTGGTAATCCACCCTCATTAAGCATTGTTCTTGCCAACTCCTCTAAAACACGATTTTTCCGCTCCACAACGCCATTTTGTTGTGGAGTGCGAGGGGCTGAAAAGTTATGCTCAATGCCATACTTGTCACAAAACTTCTCAAAGTGATAATTTTGAAACTCACCACCATGATCGCTACGAATTGTAACTATTTTGGAATTCATTTTGTTTTGGGACAGATTTGCAAAATTTTTGAAAGCAGAAAAAGTTTCATCTTTGCTATGAAGGAATATAGTCCAAGTGAATCTAGAGTAGTCATCAACTATTACAAAACCATAGTAGTTTCCACCTAGGCTCTTTGTCCTAGAAGGTCCAAAGAGGTCCATATGGAGAAGCTCAAGGGGTCGTGAAGTTGAAATTACGTTTTTAGATTTAAAAGACACCCTTGTTTGCTTTCCCATTTGGCACGCGTCACATAGGTGGTCTTTTGAAAATTTTAATTTTGGTAGACCAACTACTAGATCCTTAGATACAACCTTGTTTAGCAAATCGAAGTTAACATGAGCTAAACGTCTATGCCAAAGCCAAGAATCATCATTTAAGGTGACTAGACATTTAGTATTTGTTAACGGTACATCAAACAAGTCAAGCATATAGATGTTGTTTACTCTTACACCCTTAAACACAATGTTTTGTTCAGCATGTTCAATTATGCAGCAAGTTTTTGTAAACGAAACTTTATAGCCCATGTCGCATAGTTGACTTATGCTTAACAAATTGTGTTTAAGTCCCTCAACTAAATGGACATTTGAAATAGTAGTGGTGGAGGGATTACCTACACTACCTTTGCCGAGTATAGCTCCTTTGTTGTTGTCTCCATAAGTAACATATCCCTTTTTCTTCGCCTTGAAGTCTATAAAAAGCGATATGTCACCGGTCATGTGCCTTGAGCAGCCGCTGTCAAGAAACCACCTTCTATCTACGGAGGCAAGGCACTTATCCTACAACATCAAAAGAGAGAAGTTGGTCCCCAATTTTCATTGGGTCCAAGAGGGTAAGTGTTAACATGGTTGCCTTTTGGCTTCCATTGATAAATACCTTTAGGGACTAGAAATCTCCTAAATTTGCATTTTTCAATGGTATGGCCAGCATGACAACAATAATGACATAGACCATGATGATGTGTTTGTTGTTTCTTGTTCATTGAATCCTTTAGAATAAAAGAGTATTTTGCATAAGGAGGATTCAATGACTTCTTAAACAACTTGGGGTCAACGGCATAAGTAATTTTAGGTTGTAGCGCTTTCTCTAATTTGGCCTTAAGAGTGTTTACCTCTTTTTGCCAAACATAGCAAGCGTCACAATACCTAACTCTACTACATCCGTCAATGTCAATAGTTTTTGAATTTTCTGCAATACTAGTTTTCAATGCTTCTAAATCAATTTCAGCTTTGTTCACTTTTCCTTCTAAAAAGGAGAAGATGTGTTTGTCGGAAGCTAGTCGTTTAAAAGCATCTACAGCTTCGTTATGCAGATTTTCAAAAGCTATTTTCAATTCCGAAAAAGACATAGAGGAGAAGTTATTGAAGTAAGCTTGTTTTACCTTTTTGTCATTGCTTTTCTTCTTGTGGTAGGACTGAATTTTTGAGTGAGCCATAAGGCACAGATTTGCAGCTTCATCATCATCACTTGAGCTTTGTGTGTTTGATGACTCACTATCACTTTCCCATGCAATATACGCTCTCCTTTGCTTGCTGTGACCTTTTGGTGAGTCTTTTCTTTGGTCCTTATACTTCATAGGGCATTCCGTTTTAAAGTGTCCGGATTTACCACAATTAAAGCATGATCCTCTTCCTCTACTCTTCTTGTTTTCTTCTTGTTTCGAATTTATGGATTGTCTTCGAAACTTCATGAGATTTTTGTCGGAATGCTTAACTCCATTCTTTCGAATGAATCTATTGTATCTCCTTACAAACAGTCCCATTTCCTCATCATCCGAGTCTTTGTCACTACTTGTTTCATTGTCGCTTTGCTCTTTTCGTGAGAACTTAGAGCTAGAAGCCACAAGAGCTATTGGCTTCTTCTCTCCCTCTTTGTCTCTTTTCTTTTCCTTCTCCTTCTTACTTTTATTCTCATATTTTTCAAGACTTTCCAAAGCTTGCTGATGTTCTTCCAGCTTTCCAAACAGTGTTGTAATCGTAAGTCTTGTGAGATCGTTGGCTTCCTTGATTGCTGTAACTTTAGGTTGCCACTCCCTGCTAAGACACCTCAGAATTTTATTAGTAGCAATTTCATTGGAAATAGGTTTTCCAAGAGCATTCAATCGGTTAGTTAGATGGGTGAATCTCTTTTGCATGTCGGAGATGGATTCTCCTTGTTTCATGCGAAAGAGCTCAAATTCCTGATTGAGTGTGTTAATGCGGGACTGTTTTACTTCAGTAGTACCCTCATGGGCAACTTCTAAAGCGTCCCACATTTCTTTAGCAGTCGTGCAATGTGATACTCGATAATATTCATCAACACCAAGTGCTGAAATTAACATGTTTCGAGCTCTCCAATCACACGACCACTTTTTCTCATCTTTCTCATTCCAATCATCTTCCGGTTTAGGTACTATGGCGCCAGCCGCATTGGTCATTGTAATTTGAAACGGACCGTTTTCAATGGCAGCCCATACTAACCTATCCACAGAATTTATATGAACTCGCATGCAGTCCTTCCAGTAGCCATAATTTTCACCGTTGAAAATAGGCGCTCTATTATACGCCCCTTTGGTTCAGAATCCATACTGTTACAGGCAGCCACAGAGCACCAGCGAACCGGCGCTCTGATACCACTTGTTAGACGGTGTGGCTAGTGATCGAGAGGGGGGGTGAATAGATCACCTCTTTAAAATTAACGGATTTAACGTTTAATCAGAGTTTTCAAAAACAGCGGAAAAATCAGTCCCGAATCGACTTCCGTCTATTCTGAACTGCTACTAGAAAGCCGGACACGCAAGTGCAGTTGCTGGATTTTAATGAGAATGACAGAATTAATACACACAGAATGTTAACAGATTGAATGCGCTTATCCTCAAATACTATTTCCAATGAACACAATCAAGTTAACCGTTTTGTCAAACAGTTGGTGTGTGAGTGTTTGATGATAAACAGCAATGGTGTATGAATAAAGGTTTTGTTATCACTGCTGTCCAGAAATTTAATCAATCACCACACACTAACAGAATTTGCAAAACAGTATTTGAAACGTAAAGAAGATTAAGGTAAAAGAAGATACGCAGAGATTTGTTAAGGAAGTTCCCCACGTCGTCCTCGCGTGTGGGTACGTCTCCCTCTCAATTTCAAATGAAATTGAGAACTTTGATTATCAATTATTGCCGAATCCGTTGATACAAGGTTTTGATACAAAGACAGAATTTCTAATCTCCAAGAACCTCTTCTTGTATAAACCTTCACTTGATCTGAGCTTGATCAAGATTTTCCTGCACAAAGTTGCAAACAATTCACCGGTTCCACGACCTGCTTGCGAAATCCCCCGATCTCCAAACGCAACGCTGCGGCTGAATCTGTTCTGCAAATGTGACTCCGAAACCCTCAAGAACACACCAGTTCTTGAAGGACAAACCAGTAGGTTTTTCCTAGAAACCCCCTTCAATCTTCTACTCAGCTAGATCCTCGATCGTTCCACTGCAACCCACAGCTAGATCCTTGATCACACCACTGAACGTTATCTCAATGCTTCGTTAATCCAAAGAACAAGAATTGTTATGTGTAAATGTTCTTGAAAGAAGAGTGATTGAGAAGATGAAGAAGATGAAGTCTCTTTCAGGTTTCTATGTGCTCACTGACAATTGCTCCAACACTTCTTTGATCTTGTGTTCAATTGTCTTTTTGCTCAATGAATTCGTGTCTCACATTTGCTGTCAAAACCTGTATATGTATGCTGCAAAACAGATTCTGTTATGACTTAAAACAGCCTTGTGTATTGATACACAGGAGTGTGCATCGATGCATACTGTAAGTTGTTTGTAATTTGGTCAAATTAATTAATCATGTATCGATGCAAAAGTCGTGTGTATCGATGCATGTGGTATTTTACACTAATCTGTATCGATGCTTAATGCTCATGTATTGATGCACAGGCTATCACAAGTGGTCATGTATCGATGCAGAAGTCGTGTGTATCGATGCACAGAGCTTTTGCACTTCCATGTATCGATGCATGGCTCGTGTGTATCGATGCATACTGAACATAATTTGTTTTGTCATTTAATCAAGGCTGCATGTATCGATGCACAGATTCATGTATTGATACATACTGTTACAAAATGCATTTTAATAGTTATTTTAAGTAATTTTTCAATGTACATGTATATGTGTGGTTATGCAACAATGGAGTGGGATGAATCACAAGGTAAAAACACAATTATATCATGTAATGCAATGCACAACCAATTTGGATGATGTTCACACAATTTGCTATCATTAAAAGTTAATTCAAGTTAAAGAATTCTTTCACAGAGTGATCAATCAAAACCTAATCTCCATGTCACTAATGCAGTATGCAATGAGTATGACCTAATATGATGCTAATGAAGTGTAAAACATAATCCCATGCTTCCAGGAAAAATGAAGGGTAAATTTTGGGGTATTACAGCTGCCCCTATTCAATCAACTGGAAACCCGAAAGGAAGATAGTAACGGCTTTTGCACTTTCGAGGTAACAAGTGATTGAATACGATAAAAGCCCGAAAATTTACACTAAAGTGAAAAATGAAGTAAAAATGCCTGTCAGGATCGGCAGAGAGGTGGTCTTGATCTGAGAATCAACAAAGAATCTGTCTGGTACGATGAGAGTCGGTCTGAACACCGAAAAAGGAATGTTAGCCTGAATACCAAAATAAATGGTAACACAAAAACAACCATGGCCTGAATGTCGCCCCTCAATCTGAATACTGGAAATGACTTCGATCTGAGCATCGGAAGATACTAGATTATCAAACATCGATCCGAACACCCGGAAATTGGCCTAAATGCCACTTCGGTCTGAATACCGGAAATTGGCTTGAATGCCACAAGTTGCGTCGACCTGAACTTTGGAAACTTTTTCGATCTGAACATCGGAAAACTGGCCTGAATGCCACTTCGGTCTGAATACCGGAAACTGGCATGAGTGCCACAAGTTGCTTCGACCTGAACGTTGAAAACTTCTTCGATCTAAACATCGGAAAACTGGCCTGAATGCCACTTCGGTCTGAATACCAGAAAACTGGCCTGAATGCCACAAGTTGCATCGACCTGAATGTCGGAAACTTCTTCGATCTGAACATCGGAAAACGTGCCTGAATGCCACTTCGGTATGAATACCAGAAACTTTCATGCTTGTCAGCATCGGCAGAAATAGGGAAAATGATAATTGAGGTGGCGCGTGGGCCAACGACCCCTGCTGGGAATAATAAAGATAAGTCATGAACAATCTTCAGTCTGAGTACTAGAAAGAACTTCTGGCTTATCACTTGGGATACCAAGAATGCCTTATGCTTTACATGCGTATGTTTGAATTTTTCAATGGCGTAATGCTCCATGAAAATGGAAATGCTACGCAATTTGGAAGGATGCAATGCAATATAATTCTACATGCAGGGATGCGAAATGCTTGATTAGAGAGAACGCTAGGCTGAGGCAAGGAATTCTGCTGGGGAAATGATCACCATCTTCTGGACCCTGGCAAGGCTGTTGGAGATGCACAACACAAAGAACTCTGTGGGGAAATGACCCGCCACACGGTGTTCTGGCAAATAACAAAATACCGAGGCTCTGTCTGGGGAGAGAATGACACTGAAAACTTGCTGCTGAGGAAAGCGACAGTGGTTCTGGAAACCATAATCTGCGAGAGAGACGACTCAATAGGGGAAGCAAACACCGATACAGTACCGAGATTCTGCTTCAAGGAAAGAGACCATGGGTCTAGCGTCGAGATCATCGATCTGGCATCGAACTCTGAGGAGCAGCCACTTCTGCTGGGAAGATACAGTCTGGCACTGTCAACTCCGCTGGGGATATACAGTCTGACACTGTCAACTCCACTGGGGATATACAGTCTGACACTGTCGACTCTACTGGTGAATGTATAATCTGAAACAAATGCTTGGGGAAGTACATCAGTGAGAGCCTGCTGGGGATTGAAGAATCCAACGCTCGGACCAGCTCTGCAGGGATAAGATACCAAATTCCAACTGTTGAGGAAAAACATCCGCGATCATTTGATGGGGACCTTAAGGAAATGCCCCGAGTGTACCTGTTCTGAATAGACGATCCAAAATACTTAAAATTTACAGCAATTTTCAATGTTTATTAAGCACGTACCTGTAAAGCTCTTATGTTTCATGATGCAATGTTTATCAAAATTTCGGACGTCATTTTTGCAAACAAAACAGTAAAATGAAAATGAACACATAGATGTAATGAATAACATAATTTTATTGATTGAGTGGCCTCTGAATAGGTATTTACATCAGGAAGCAATCCCTGGAAAGAGGTAATTGCACAACAGATGAAAAACAGAAATTAATCTAATGGCAATGTGAAATGGATTTCTATCGGGTTCCAATTCTGCTATGATTCGCTCGTCTTCAAGATCCTCCAGATGATCAGCTTTCCGAAAAAGGTGATTGGACTGTTTCCTATCCTTCGGAAGTTTCCGGTTATTGACACGAGATGATATTCAGAACTACTCAGAACGCAGCCATTCGCTTAATCCCTAACTTTTGCTTGGATCGCCCTTTCGGGTTTTCAACCCACCGGGATACCCATTTTTGCCTAAGTTGCCCTTTCAGGTTTTCAACTTACTGGGTGTACAATATTTTCATTTTTTAATCCCTAACTTTTTCCCGAACCTTTTTCATTTTCTTGGTTCGCCGGGATGCCCATTTTTTTTGCCTGGACTATTCTTTTTATCGTCCAGCGGGTCTATTTTATGCGAAGTATTTTTTAACTACGTCTGAGTTCATAGGGGAAGTGAAGTTTTCACCATCCATAGTTGCAAGCATTAAGGCTCCACCATCAAAAACCTTGGTGACAATATACGGTCCATCAAAGTTAGGAGTCCACTTGCCCCTGTGATCTGTCTGATGAGGAAGGATCCTTTTCAACACCAAATCTCCGACTTGGAAGCATCGAGGATGCACTTTCTGATCAAAGGCTCTCTTCATCCGACTCTGATACAATTTCCCATGACAAATGGCTGCCATTCGCTTCTCTTTGATAAGACTCAACTCATTGAACCTTGTCTGAATCCATTCAGCTTCGTCTAACTTGACATCCAACATGACTCTTAGAGAAGGAATCTCCACTGCAACAGGTAGGATTACTTCCATACCATACACAAGGGAATAAGGGGTTGCCCCGGTCGATGTACGTACTGAAGTACGGTACCCATGCAAGGCGAAGGGTAACATCTCATGCCAATCTCTGTACGTAACGACCATCTTCTGCACAATCTTCTTTATGTTCTTATTTGCTGCCTCAACAACATCGTTCATCTTAGGACGATAAGGGGAAGAGTTGTGATGTTGAATGTTGAAGTTCTTGCACAACTCCTTCATCATTTTGTTATTGAGGTTAGAACCATTATCAGTAATGATTCTTTCGGGAATCCCGTAACGACAAATGATTTCTTTCTTAATGAATCGGGCAACCACATGTCTGGTGACCTTCGCAAATGACGCTACTTCGACCCACTTGGTGAAATAGTCGATGGCAACAAGGATGAAACGATGCCCATTGGAAGCAGTCGACTCAATCTTTCCAATCATATAAATGCCCCACATAGCAAATGGCCACAACGAAGACATCACATTCAGAGGATTTGGCGGCACATGCACCTCATCAGCATAAATCTGGCATTTTTGACACTTCCGAGCATATTTGAAACAATCAGATTCCATGGTCATCCAGTAATAACCCACTCTCAATAATTTCTTACCCATTACATGTCCGCCGGCATGAGTACCGAAGGAGCCTTCATGAACTTCTTGCATTAACATGTCTGCTTCGTGTCTATCCACGCATCTGAGCAAAACCATGTTGAAGTTCCTCTTATACAACACATCGTCTTTGTTCAAGAAGAAACTTCTTGCCAATCGTCTCAAAGTCTTTCTATCATTGTTGGATGCCCATGCATGGTACTCTTGATTCTTCAGAAAGCACTTGATGTCGTGGTACCAGGGCTTGTCATCAACTACCAGTTCAGCAACAAACACATATGCGGCCCTATCAAGGCGCATAACATCGATCCTGGGAGCATAGTTCCACCGAATCACCTTGATCATGGAGGACGGAGTAGCAAGATCATCTTCCATTTGGTTCTCATCACGAGGTATATGATACAACCTTACTGTTGTGAAGAAAGCCAACAGTCTTCTCGTGTAGTCTCTGTAGGGGACCAGATTAGGCTGGAGAGTATTCCAATCACCATTCACTTGATTGATCACTAGAGCCGAATCTCCGAAGATGTCCAGAGTCTTGATTCTCAAATAAATGGCTTGCTCAATACCCAAGATACAAGCCTCATACTCAGCTTCATTATTGGTGCACTCAAAAGTCAGACGAGCGGTGAAAGGCATGTGGGCACCTTTCGGAGTGGTAATGACAACACCAATTCCACTTCCTTTGGCATTGACGGCCCCATCAAACATTAAAGTCCACTTTTCATCTGGATCAGGTCCCTCCTCAACAACTGGCTCTTCACAGTCTTTCATCTTGAGGAACATGATGTCTTCATCCGGAAAATCAAACTTCATCAGCTCATAATCATCAATCGGCTGCTGAGCAAGATAGTCTGACAGAATACTCCCTTTGATGGCTTTCTGGGATGTATACTGGATGTCGTACTCTATCAGTACCATTTGCCAACGAGCAACCCTTCCGGTGAGAGTTGGCTTCTCAAATATATACTTGACTGGATCCATTTTGGAGATCAGTAAGGTTGTGTGAGTCAGCATGTATTGTCTCAATCACTTAGCAGCCCATGCAAGTGCACAACATGTCTTTTCAAGCATTGAGTATCTCGACTCGCAATCTATGAATTTTTTACTCAAGTAGTAGATGGCATGCTCCTTCCTACCTGTCTCGTCGTGTTGACCGAGAACACAACCCATAGAATTATCAAGTACTGTCAAATACATAATCAACAGTCTCCTTGGGACTAGAGGCATAAGGATTGGAGGATTCTGCAAATACTCTTTTATTTTCTCGAAAGCCCTTTGGCAATCATCATTCCACCTGATAGCCTGATCTTTTCTCAACAATTTGAATATTGGCTCACACATGGTTGTTAGGTGAGAGATGAACCTTGTAATGTAGTTCAACCTTCCTAAGAAACCACGGACTTGTTTTTTTGTTCTTGGCTCAGGCATTTCTTGTATTGCTTTTACTTTGGCAGGATCCACCTCAATCCCTTTCTCACTAACAATAAAACCCAGCAGTTTTCCAGATCTCACCCCGAAAGTGCACTTGTTCGGATTAAGCCTCAACTTGAATTTCCTCAAACGCTCAAACAGTTTCTGCAAATTCACCAAATGTTCTTCTTCCGTCTGAGATTTGGCAATCATATCATCAACATAAACCTCGATTTCATGATGAATCATGTCATAGAAAAGAGTTACCATAGCTCGTTGATATGTTGCCCCATCATTTTTCAGACTAAACGACATCACCTTGTAGCAGAAGGTGCCCCATGGGGTTATGAAAGTTGTCTTCTCCATGTCTTCTGGTGCCATCTTAATTTGATTATAGCCAAAAAAGCCATCCATGAAGGAGAATACCGAGAACTGAGCCGTGTTATCCACCAAAACGTCGATGTGAGGTAATGGGAAATCATATTTAGGACTAGCTCTGTTCAGATCCCGGTAGTCAACACACATCCGTACCTTTCCATCCTTTTTAGGTACTAGAACGATATTTGCAACCCATGGCGAATAATTTGTAACCGCTAGAAACCCTGCATCCAACTGTTTTTGCACTTCTTCCTTTATCTTGACAGCCATCTGTGGTCTTGTTCTTCTGAGCTTCTGCTTGACCGGAGGACAATCCTCTTTGAGAGGCAAACGGTGTACCATAATGTATGTGTCAAGCCCTGGCATGTCCTGATAAGACCAAGCGAAGATGTCAACATACTCTTGCAGCAATTCAATCAACCCCTTCTTCACATTGTCTTCCAAAGCATCCCCTATCTTGATTTCTCTCTTGGCGTCCTCGGTGCCGAGATTAATCACTTCAATAGACTCTTGATGCGGTTGAATGACCCTTTCTTCCTGTTTTAACAACCTGGCAAGTTCTTCAGGGAGTTCACAGTCTTCATCACCCTCTTCTTCAGCTTGAAAGATTGGATGTTCAAAGTCGAAGCGAGCCATAGCAGAACTGTTATCAATAGGATCCGGTGACGTGCATCTGCATGAGTGATGGTATGTGCTTATGAGTGTGAACAAGAAGTGGAAACTAAACAAAACATTGCCAAATGTGTTTTTTTTTTTTTTTTTTTTGATTTTTGAAAACTGCAAAAATAGAAAGACAGTGAACAAAATATTTGAATGCAAAAAGACGTACTTTATTTATGATGAAAAATGCAGGTATCCACATAGATGAGCCCTACAATGAGTCATCACGCCCTGGGCGGAACGTAAGACTTGGATATGCATGAATAAACAAAGAAAATTACTCTTTAAGAAAAGTGACTTGGATAATCTCTTCAGAAGACCAGTTGCAGAGAACTTCACCCGGGACCCTTGGACGCACCCAGTTGTCAATGTCGCAATCACTATCCCCATCTTCTTTATTGATTGCAGAGACCTGGCCGTACTGAATGATGCCAGCACTAGAGAAAGTAATCGGCCCCTGACGAGTCTGAGGCGTTGAAGTTGTAGAAGTCAATGCCGGTTGATACCCAATCCCAAACTTGTCTTCCTTTATAGGTAAATCCAACAGACGTCCCCAACCGGGAGCAACACCTGAATTTACCAAGGCTTGTGCCTGCTTGAAGGACGACAAAGATGCACCTGCTTCAACCTCTTCCACTGGAGCTGCATCCTTGACTTGAACTGCCTCAAAGGCCTGACACAGGGTCTCATGAATCTCACCTTCTACCTCTACATACTTGAATGTAGACAGGTTACTGACCAGAATATCCTCCTCACCACAGATAGTGATAGTTCTTCCGTTGACCGGGAACTTGATCTTCTGATGCAAGGTCGAGGAGACTGCCCCAACATTGTGGATCCAAGGACGACCCAGCAAGCAGCTATACAAAGGTTTGATATCCATCACATAAAATACGGTGTTAAAGGTTTGTGATCCAATCTGAATTGGCAATTCTACCTCTCCGAACACCGACCTCTTAGAACCATCGAAGGCTCTTACCATAAGATCAGAAGGCTTCAAGATTAAAACTTCTACATCTAACCTTGACAGGGCTCTCTTGGGTAGCACATTGAGAGAGGAACCTGTATCCACCAGAACATGGGATAGCATAGTGTCTTTACACTCCATCAAGATGTGCAAAGCCTTGTTATGATCGCGTCCAACTGGCGTCAAGTCAGAATCAGTAAAACCTAACCCGTTGCTTGTATGAACATTTGCAACGGTCCCTTCTAGTTGGTTCACTGAGATCTCCTAAGGCACATATGCAGCATTAAGGACCTTCAGGAGTGCCTCCTTGTGTGCCTCCGAACACAGCAGGAGTGAAAGAATAGATATCTTGGATGACATTTGAATCAACTGATCGACTACCTTGTAATCGCTTTTCTTTATAATTCTCAAAAGTTCGTCCACATCCTTCGCAAAAGCAGGCTCAGAGCCAGCCTGTGGTGCAGAGGTACCCTCATTCACTACTTGCTTGCCTTTGGCCTTCACCGTGACGTCAGTACTATCAGGTTGGGTAACCGGTGGTGAGAACAGTCTACCACTTCTGGTGAATCGCCCGATTCCACCAACATTGTCCACTGCGGGATCTTTTATCTCAATTCCAGGTTCAGACTTCTGATCCTGCACCTCTTCTACTTTCAGTGGCTGCTCCACTCCACGATCATGCATGTACACACTCCCCCCGTAATGCTAAGGAATGACCCTTTCGCTGGTGAAAGGTAAAGGACCAGGGGTCGTGATGGTCATAGTGGATTGATGCGGTCGCACTGGTAACCCTGCTCTGATAAGAAGATATGGCATTTGCATCCCCTTCTCTCCTCTTCTGTCCTCCTAAGAACGGCTTCTTTGACCCCGAAGATGATCCAACCCCATTTTGGATCTTACATGTCTTCAAGTAGTTCTCCACCCTCTCACCGGTAGAGACCACATCAGCAAAATTCGAGGCGTTGCAACCCACCAGACGCTCCAAATAAGATCCAGGCAGTGTGTTCATAAACATGTTAGCCATCTCTTTTTCCAACATCGGAGGCTGAACACGGGATGCCAACTCTCTCCAGCGTTGAGCATACTCTTTGAAGCACTCGTTGCTCTTGAGAGATAGATTCTAGAGCTGAGTCCTGTCAGGTGCCATATCCGCATTGTACTGATATTGCTTCACAAAGGCCTCAGCCAAGTCTCTCCAGCAGCGAATATGGGCTCTGTACAGCCTCATATACCACTCCAAGGATGCCCCAGCTAGACTGTCCTGGAAGAAGTACATGAGCAGCTTCTCATTATCAGAATACGCGATCATCTCGCAGAAGTAAGCTTGTACATGAGTCTTCGGGCAAGAGTTGCCATTGTACTTATCAAACACGGGGACTTTGAATTTTGGCGGAACTCTCACGCTTGGGACCAGCCCCAAGTCAGCAACATCCACACCAAGAGCATTCTACCCTTCCACAGCTTTCAACCTCTCTTCCAGTCTCCGAAACATAGGGTCCATACCATGGCCCATGCCAAAGTCCTCCTGGAGCAGGGGGAATTGATCCTCCTGGTCATCATGGATGGGTTGTTGACCAAGGTTGCCATGTGGGATTGGGATAGGCCCCGGTCCATTGGGTCCATTAGCCTCTCCAGCAGGAGGATCGGCCACAACCTCCGGTTGAGTAGTAGGGGGATTCCCCTGTACCAACAATTTAATCTCCTGTTGTCCCTAAGCCACTCCTTGGACCACTTCCATGAACTGATTCATGCGAAACCTCATCTCAGCGAACTCTGCTTGTAAACCTTCCATTGCTCTTTGTTGATTCCTTCGGGTATCGTATCGGTGAATGCCTGAGTCAGTTATCCTAATAATGGAATACCAAACAAGATGAGAACACTGCGGCGGTACCTGTTATGCAAGACATGCTAATGAATATGCAAATGTAATGACATGTTTATCAATTTCAAAGGGTATTCTACCCCTTGATTCCAGTCTCACATTAGATAAACAGTGTAAGAAAACCCCGACTAGAATCAAGAAGAAGATATAAACCCCTATGAATAGATAAACATGATGCATGCAATGCTTATAATTTAATTTTTATATCAGAGGAACTTTAGAGTCTTATTTGCAAATTTTGGAAATATTAAACGTTTATCACATACGGAAATATCACGTCAATTAATATTTGGAAATGTTTTTACGCCAAAGAAGTACAGTCTTGGTAACCAAATACAATACAAGAGAGAAGGAAAATGAACATCCTATGGATCCCTAGAAGTAATCGCCCAAAGCCCTCGAGACCGGAAGATAAGTTGCACGAAGCCTCTTCACCTCCCTCTCATAGGCTACCTCCATATCTGCCTTCTCTTTGGCGAGTCAATCATACTTCCTCTTCCAAAACTTGGAAGACTGAGGAAGTAGAGAAGTCAATGCGTCATCAGGATCATCAATAACTGGTGCTCAAGGAACTCTATCAAAGCATCCTTCTCTCTGATCTGCTGAAGCAACTCCTCTCGTTCACGGATCCAAGCACGCGAATGGTCTTCATCTCTCAACTCCTATACTCCTTGGCTAGGGAGGGTTAAAGGCCCAGCCACAACCAAAGGTGTGGGTCTTGGATACTCATAAGGCATGAGGTACTCGAAAGCTCTCCTCCTAACCCAAGAGGTATAGGGTTCCAAAGCGATACAGTTCTTTGGACCTAGCTCCTTCCTTCCTTTCTTATGGATCTTGCGCCAAGCGCGGACCATCCTGCCCTTCAAGCCTTGGGGATCTTTACCCTCCTGAAAGAACACACCCTCTAACAGAATGTTATTGGGTTTATCCTTTAGGGGGAACCCAAGCTGACAACGTGCCAAAATAGGGTTGTAGTTAATTCCACCGCATGTTGTAATACCCCAAAATTTACCCTTCATTTTTCCTGGAAGCATGGGATTATATTTTACACTTCATTAGCATCATATTAGGTCATACTCATTGCATACTGCATTAGTGACATGGAGATCAGGTTTTGATTGATCACTCCTTAATAGAAGGAGCCCACACAAAGCAAGATTGAGAATTGGACTTCATTTTCTAAGTATACAAGTCTCAAGGGTCTCAGGGGGGTCCAAGTATCTTATTATGGTCCTCAGTTCATCAGTGAAGGATTCAAAGCTATCAGAGTGTTCATTTGGATTTAATCAGAAATTAGGGTTTCATGGCTACCTGCAACGGACAATGTTTGGTTGGAAGTAGAGGAGCTCATCCATGTCATGATTAGGGAGGCATCTTAGCCTAGGAAGATTCACAATTATCTCAGAAAGATTCATTGCCAATCAGTGCAATCAGTTCCTAATCATTTTGCCCTAAAACCAGGGTTTGGTATAAAATCAGTTTATTTCTGATTCTTTGGGTGAAACTCTTTTCCATGGCCCTTCATATGTCCACAAGGGTCTACATACAAAAAAACCAGCTCTTTATTTGAGCTAGAAGTGCTTCAATTGATCAATGGAATCGGGAATTAGACAGTTTGGGAAAAGTCAACTGTGGGGCCAGAAAAGTCAACTCTTGACATTTTGAGAGTGGAATCTCAAAATCCATGCCTAGGGGATCCTACATGTGAAATTTGATCAAGGTTGGATCATGGATTCATCATTTAATCAGGAATTGGAAAAGTTACTTAATTTGGAAATGGATGACTTTCCATTTAGGGCAAGTTTTCATGATCGTTGCACTCACTTTAAGCCCATTTTGCATCAAGATAAAAGCTTCATTTAAACATTTCTCCAACATGAAAGTTTCTCCTCTTGTTCCAAGATTTCTAGAGATATAAAGTTTTCTCCATTTGAATTAGAATTGAGAAATTTATGCTTAGTCAAAGTGAGACATTTTTTTAGGACACTTAGAAAAATTTCTAAGTCCAAAATCTTCAAAATTTGTCAAGACTTCTTGGCCAGTTTTCTTGCACTTCAAGGCATTATTTGAAAATACTTTCTTCACAACAATTGTACCTTACCATGTCATCTTTCACATCCTTTTGGAATCATCTCATTTGGATCCATGGTTTGAGAGAGACATTCATTTAAAGTGGGCACCATGACTTGATTTTCTAGGCAGATTTTGGGCATGGCTGGTCCAATCAGATTTTCTAAGCATGTTGCACAAATCAGTCACGTTTTTTTTTTACCTCTTTTGGCCATGCATTGGAAATCCATTCACTTAAGTTTGGCCCTAAATAACAATATTTTACACCTCACTTCACACTTTTATTCTTATGGATAAATCACTTATTAAAAAGCCCATGAGAACACCTAATCCACCCTATTTAAGAAGCTGAAACCCTAACCCTGAAGGAGCAATTGGAATTTCGTGGCAAGGAGGCAAAGCTTCATCACATATCATATTCCATTCCACTTCTATTTTCCATTAGGTAATCATCTCTTCCATGACCATGTTTTGATATATCTACGCTTGCTTACCATGTTCATCACCATTAATCCCTCCATTTTCATATTTCTTTTTCTTATTTAAAATATTTTCTTTGTCCATAAAATTATCCAAAAATATTTTTCAATTTTCTTAATGTTTTATTTAATTTTATATAATTTTTATTTTCGTATTTTTTTAATATTAATATTTTATTTTAATTATTTATTCTAAATGGTCCATTTTAACACACTTTTTTTATTGATTTTATTTTTATGACTTAAAATTATTGTTAGAATTTGATTTTTGGGATGAAGGTTGACCACTATCTCATGGTAAACCTGACCTTTTCTTGGAATTTTATTTCAGATTTTCAATTTATTTTGGATTTATTTTTGACCTAGTTTGGTTGGTTGACTTTTAATTTGACTTCTGTTTTATTTTAATTAATTCACGTACCAATTTTCATTATTTTTAAAATCTTTTTTTGGGGATGATGATGTCCTAACCCTAATTTATTTAGTTTATTTTTTCATAATTTTCTTTATTAATTTACTATTTATTCTTGATTTATTTTTAACCTAGTCTTATTAATTGACTTTTGGTTTGACCTATGTTTTGTTTTAATTAATTCACGTGCCAATTTTCATTATTTTTAAAATTGTTTTGGGGGATGATGATGTCCTGACCCCACCTTATTTAGTTTAATTTTTCATAATTTTCTTGATTAATTTGCTATTTATTTGTTATTTTTTAAGTTGACTTGAATTTTCAGTTGACTTCTTTATGATCGATGTTTGACTTAGGGATTACTTATGGCAATTGAAGAGATCTTTTGATCCTCCCTCGTTCATCTCATATGCCATGTATTAGAGGCCTTTTACCTTGATTTTATTTGGTCCTTACCTCATTTCCTGATTAAATTATTCAGTGGACCCTTCGTGTGCATATTTTCATCTGTTTGATTCATCTGTTATCTTTTATACTTGTTTCTCTCATTCATGCTTTCTATTGCTTGATTATTTAACATGTTCATACTCCCATGCATTGTTTAAATGCTCCATTAATTGATTATTTGGTTTGATTATATATTTTTTATTTATCCGATCTGATTGATAACTGTTGCCTACTTGTATGATGTATGAGGCATATATTCTTATTGTTTGTTTGTCATGAACAATCCCCATTCATAACAAATGTACCCCTTTCCCATAAAGTGTATAATATTTATTTCTTTATTTCTTTATTCACCGATTAATACAAGAATTAAAACGAACATCTGATAACCATTTCAAAATAAGATCAAAAGCTCGATTCAACATCGAGTAATCATTTTCAAAACTTAACAGAACCAACACGCATTCATCCATCCTCTTGTAAGTCGATTGCCTCAGGCATCACCATCTACCTGTAAGTCGATTGCCTCCGGCATCACTATCTACCCTTATCCGTAATTCCTCTCCGTGCTCCATTCGTCAACTCTTGTTCTGTTTAGGTAGCACCCATTAGGTAGAACCCTTTGTATGATAACATAGGTAGAATTCCCCTATTCTTTGCATGCTAACATTAGGTAGATGTTCCCCTTTGTAAATCCTAACACATAGGTCCATATTGCATGACAACTCTAGAGCAGAGCTTCCCCACTGTTAGACCTTCCGTGCGTCTCCGATCTTGTGGCATGTCAGTCCGTTCTATTGCAAAGAGGTAACTACCTAAGACTCGATTCAGCGAGCTGCGACACCTACTGCTAGGACGTTGAATACACTGCCCACCCTCTTTTGACACAACTGGTGTCCTCTTTTGTAAGTCCATGTTCAGATGGCAATCCTTAACCCCTAGTTAGCCGAACTATGTTTTACTCTGATTCTCATTCCAGATGAGATACGTAGGCATAAGACGCGACGTCTTACCGAGCACACTTCTCTTTAACCCATAGGTAGCCGAGCTACGAAGACTCTGATTCTCATACTCAGATGAGATACGTAGGCAATGGATACGACATCCTTGCGAGTCATTTTCTTTTAACCTTCCTTTTAGTAAATAGTACTTTAGATATACCTACACCCTTTAGACTAGAACAACACTTATGAAAAGGGCTCCCTAGGATGTTTTGGGTGCTTAAAACCTTCCCATTGCATAACCAACCCCCTTACCCAAATCTATGACATTTTTACTAGTTTTTTATTCGATAAAACTTTTAGGTTTTTGTTCGTTTTCTAACCATTCCTTTGGATAAATAGAAGTGCGGTGGCGACTCGACTTGTATGGTTTACCTTGGATTTAGTCAATATCTCTAATGGTAACGAATACCCCGCTACAGAAAAGTGGCGACTCTGCTGTAAGACCCCAATTTTGGCCCTAAGATCCCTCATGGCCCATATCATATCATATCATGGCCTCAAGGATCATTGCATGCCCTCGTTTCCCTCCTAGTGGGTAGGTTGCCTGGTGAGTTTGATTCTTGATCACCAAGCATGCCTTGCATTTGTATATCTTTGCTTTTCATATGTTTACTAACCAAAAAGTACAAAAATATTGTCAGTCTAACCTTGTTGCTTGCAGTTGAAGCAATCATCAGCAATTAGGTCAAAATCAGTCAAAGTCAGGCATTGCAATGGATGGTGGCCATTCTTGCAGAATTTGGGCACCATGATCAATAATCAAGAGTTCACATGACTTGGGACATCACTTGGAATCAAGTTCTCAAGGAATTAGGGTTTGGAATTCATCAGAAGGTGCTTCAGTCAAGCAAAACCCTAGAAAAGTCAACAGAAAGTCAAACTTGGTCAACTGTGGATTTAATCAATGATTTGATGGATGGAATTGATTTGAAGGAGCTCATTCATGTCCATACAAGCCTCATATATCATGCCAAACCCCATCATGGAAGAATTTGGAGCAAAATCAGAAATTTCCCAAAATAGAAAGTGGACCTGTAATTTCAACTGCCAAAAATGGAAACTTCTTGATCCTAAACTTACATCATGATACAAGCTTCAAATGAATTATTGCCCAACATGAAAGTTGAAGATCTTGTTCTCCCATTTCCAAAAAGTCCAAGAACTCTCAAATCCCATGTATGGTTGTCAAGATATGATCAATTCATTTTCACAAATTCATGAACTTCAAAAGGCCATATCTCATGAACCACAAGGCCAATTTTAGTGGGGTTTTTTCCTACAAGCTCCATTTGTTCCCCTCTTTCCAAAAATTCATTCATCATTCACCAAAACCTCACCATGCAAAATGCCATTTTTGGACTTGCCTTCATTAAATTTCAAGTATGTGCAAAAAGTGACTTTTTGAATTAGGCATTTTTACTCACTTTGGCCATTTGGGATCTGTTTAGAATGGTATTTGAAACATGTTCAAGGCCCAAACTCGGCCAGAATCCACACCTCCATGTGCACATGTTCAAAATTAGCAAAATGGCAAAACCTCTTCATTTAAGTTAATCTTTGTTAGCACATCATTAACTAAGCTTAAACAGAGATATTTAAAGACATTTTCAGCAAATTGGAACCCTAGCTGCAGCCCCTATCAAACAGAAAACCTTCATTCTCTCTCAATTTGGCATTTTCACGATTTGCATTTTCTGAGCAAAAACTTCAAAAGACTTGAGCATCCATTGGTTTCTTCATCATCTGGCCAACATTGTAAGCTCATTTCAAGCACCATTCATCAACTGTGCTGCAGCATCTTGTTCTGTTTTCTCCATGGACCAACAATGGTGAAAATCGATTTGGACATTTCCAGACCTTGCTGAGCTAAAGTGCTTCAAGTATACATCAACATCAACCATTATCTCCATCTGTTCGAGCCAACATCATCCAAATAACAACTGTTTCCTCCATTTCTTCAAAAACAAGTAAGGTTTCGACCACCTTCTTTCTCTAATCCATGCTATGTTTATGGTAGATTATTCATTGCTGAGTCCATTGCAACTTGTATCACTTAAAATGGTTGAGTTATGTGGGAGAAATCTGACTTTAAAGTGTCATGTTCAAAGTTGTTTTTGTATGATTCTTCTGTGTTAGTTCGGTTTGATGATTATGGTTGTTAGAATATGCATGAGTAATGCTTGCTGGTCGTGTTGGTATGTGTAATTTCATTTTCTGGGCACACTTGTTCTTCACGACTTTGAAGAAGATGATGAATATTGCTGTAGCAAACCCTAGTTTTTTCCAGATTTCTTGTTTTCAAATGCGTGTTGGCTACTGTTGTTGCTTTTGTTGCATGAATATCACTATTTCCACTGCCATACTGCTGGTGCATTTTTGTATGAATTTCGTTTTATGATGTTGGCTGCATGAAGTTGCCCTGCTGCTGCTAAAACCCTAAACCCTAATGACCATTTTTCCAGAAACACGATTGGTCCCCTGTTACTGTTCCATTGGTGACAACCAATGAGAACATTTCATTTGCCCTCCCTAAGCGCTGCGTTTTGTCTAATGGGTGTGGTATTCACAAAAATGCCACTCGGTCAACTTGTTGACCCACTAAACCATGTTCTTTTGCTCATTTTATTCCAAATTGATACAACATCTTACAAAAATCATAACTTGTGCATTCCAAATCCAAAATTCATGAAATTTTTTCCATCATATTCACATGAATGTCTACTTTTTTATCATGATTTTTATTGATTTTTTGGATGGCTGGATTTTTAATGGTATTAGGTTTCTTAACATGTATGCACATTTTGTACCTTTTGCCAATACTTTTGTGAAATGATGATGATGCATCCATTTGATCTGAAAATTTTTGTGGTTAATCTACACTCATTCATGTTTGTTTTGATGTAGAGTTTTTGAATTTATCATATGTGGTTGTTAAGATATGAATTTTTGAAGTAGGGTGTGACAGTTTGTGTCACACCAATGATTTGCAATTTCATGATTTTTGTTGACATGCTTCCTGGCCTCCAATTAATGTGAAATTTTGCATGAACCATCTCTCATATGTCTAGTTTATGTGTGAATTTTCTTGGATTTAATTATGCTATTTCCTATTTGTTTGAGATTTTTCTTCCCTGCCTAGTCAAATGTTGACTTTGTGTGACACATCTTGCCATTTCATTTGGGAAATTCTCATACTTTATTGGATGATCATGAAATTTTACATGTGCATACTAGACATCTTAAGCTTTGCATTGGTGTTGATCCCATTCATTTCTCATCTGTTGTCATTGAGTTATGATTTTTTGAAGTTGATACATGTTTGTTTGACTTCTTTGAGCATGCTTGAAATTGTTTTGACTTCCTGATTTTAATTGACTATCTTCCCATGATCCAAATGAGCTGAAATTTTATATGCATGTCATTATATGGATTGTGATTGACCATGAATTATTTGATGATTTTTGGAATTGATTATGATTGGTTTTGAGCTAAGTCTTGCTGTTGACTTCTATGAGCTTTCATTTGCCATGCTTTGACTTCCTTTGCTTATGAAATCATGATGATGAATGATATGAATGTGGGACCAATTGAGTTTGCTTCTTAATTGTTTAAACTTGATTTTGGTTGACTACCACTTGCTGTTTTGACTTTTTCATCCTCTTTTGACCCTAGGCTTGTCCTAGTGGTCTTCTTGGCTTATGATTGAGTTCATGTTTCAGGTTAAGCACAAATGCTTCAAAGAGAACAATCCAATTTGTTTGAGCTTGATTGTTTATCATGTGCTAACCTCTTTGTTTTGTAGGTTGCTTGGCTCATAAGCCTTTTGCCTTGTGCTTTGCACATTTGTCTACCTGTTTGACTGTTGACTTCTGTTTCCTTTTGCTTTAACTGTTGAACTGTGTACTGATTTGTTTGACTATTTCAGGTACCATTAGTTGCTTAGTTCTTTGAACTTGCTTTGCTTTGCTTTAATAGCAATTTGCTTTGAGGTATAATTCCTTTTCTTCATGTAGTCTGGAAGACCTGGCCTGTTACTTGGCCAGGCAACTGTCTGAAGTCCTCCTTAAGAGGCAATGCTTGTGTGTGTTTAATTTTGTCCCCAAGCAGGAAAAGTCCTTCAAGTAAGGCAATTGGTAGATCAAAGGGATAAGCAACCTATCCCCTACTATTCTGTGAGTCTTCTCCTTGCTCCCATTACATGGTTGTAGCATTGAGATCCAAGCCCAAGATCAATCGAGTCAATAATCTGTGGAGAGAGTTCCTACTTTCTGAACTCCCACACTTTCTGATATTCAAATGCTCTCCCTGATCAGGGATAAGAGCAATGAGGCACACCCCTCATCTCCTTTCATCTGCTTCACCTTAGCCCCTCAATGGCAAGGTTAAGAGCACCTGTGACCCTATTCCAGTTGGCTTCAATGCCTAACCTTTTGTATGAGCCTCCTTGTTTGGTTATAGTGCGTGCTGATTGACTTCATTGATTGCTTGATTGTTTCATATGCACATGCTTGCTTGTATGCTCTATGCATTTATCATCATTTATTGCTCATCAATGCATGATCATCTCATTTGTCTTTATGACTTATCATTGTTGTTTGCCCATTGAGGACAATTGTAAGACCATTCATTGGCCATTGCTCCTATGATATGGAAGTGAGTATAAGACCATCACCTTGGCCACTCATCTTATCTTTGCTTGATGCATTTGATTGTATGTGAGGTTGCAATTGTAAGTCCCTGTAAGTTGGCATTTGCTTTCCTATGATCACATGTTGCTTTGTTTGTTTGTATGTGAGGATACAACTGTAAGTCCCTGCAAGTTGGCATTTGTATTCCTAGGACCATACTGTGGAGGTTAGAGTAAGCCCAGACAGATTGGCATCTGACATCCATGTTTTGTTTTTCTTTGTTTATGTGAGGATGCAATTGTAAGTCCCTGCAAGTTGGCATTTGTATTCCTAGGATCATATGTTGGATATCGGTATAAGTCCAGACAGATTGGCATCCGGTATCCAAGTTTCTTTTTGTTTTTAGGAGATTAGTATAAGTCCATTGAGTGGCCT
This sequence comes from Lathyrus oleraceus, assembly GCF_024323335.1. Lineage (NCBI taxonomy): Eukaryota > Viridiplantae > Streptophyta > Magnoliopsida > Fabales > Fabaceae > Lathyrus > Lathyrus oleraceus. The sequence goes on along the minus strand of NC_066584.1, from coordinate 377,585,150 downwards.
CTGATATCCATTTCTGTTTTAGGAGACTGGTGTAAATCCATCTATTGGTATCCGGTATCCACCTTTTATTTCTTTGTTGAGGAGATTAGTGTAATACCATTGAGTGGCCTCTGATATCCAGTTTTATTTTAGGAGATTGGTATAAGCCCAGTGATTGGCATCCGATATCCGCTTTTGTTGACTTTCTTGTTTGTTTGTTATTATCCATTACCATTCCAAAGGACACACTTGAATCATCCCCTATATGATTTCAAGAGGTGAACCTTCTAAGAAGTTTTACAATCCATCTTCATCCATTCATCCTCATTATGTCCTAGACTTTTTCACACTTTGATTTCAAACTTGACATAAATATTGTGCAAACATCTTCATGTTTTCAAACTAAAAACCTGGACCCCAAGTCCTTGACTTTTTTTCAAACTTCATTTCATAATACTTCTTTGAATCAATCTTAATCATACTTTGACTCCATTTTCATAATCACAATCAATAACTTCACCCATTCACTTGTTTTGGCTTTGTCCATTGTTAATCTTTTCATGCATTAGCCATAGGTTTCAATTATCTTTGTGGTTGATGTAAATCTTGCCTATCCTTAGTGAGTCGACTGTAAGACTTCCGTACTGAAAACAGGGCTAACCCCTCTAGTACGTCGAAGCTATCCTCGCATGGTGGATGTTGGTTTTGGTCGAGTGTTCTCCCATTGATAATGAAAAGCCTCAGTGCTTGTGTTTAAAATTGAATCCACCAACTTTTGGAAATCTTTTAGCCGAACTACGGCGTTTTGATCCTTACCTTTGATGGAAGGTACGTAGGCAGCGGGTTCATCCGTTCAAACCCAATAATAAAATTGTATATTCTTTTCTCATCATCCCAATCATGTTTGCACAATACTTATGTCATAACAAATAACAATTTTATACAACAAGTGTGAAAAGGGCTCCCTAGGAGTACCTAGGACGTGATGGGTGCCTAACACCTTCCCATTGCGTAATTTACCCCTTACCCAGACTCTCTGATCTTTTTATTAGTTTTCTACGTGTAAAACTTCTTAGGCTTTTGTTCGCTTTTTAGCCAGTCCTTTGGATAAATAAAAGTGCGGTGGCGACTCGAAATTTCATTGTATGCTTTGCTTATGGTTTAATCAATAAATCATATAGCGACGAATACACCGCTACAGAAAAGTGGCGACTCTGCTGGGGATATTAATAACAGAATCCTTGGTTGTATTGCCTACTTTTCACCCTTGTTGTGCTATATTATTATTTGTTATATGACATATTTTTGTACAATTTGGGATCACTGTATTGATTGTAATGTGTGAATTGCTTGATATACAATTGCTGTTTGCTTTGGTGATCTGTGAGATGCGTTCTGTACCCGAACTCGAGTGCACTCTAGGATAGGAGAATGGCATAGTCTTGTTGACTGGTGTGGAGTATTCCTTAGCCAGTTGACTTGCGAGCCCATTCACTTGGTGGAGGTCATGTTGAACTAATAATGTCACACAAGTTATTTGTGGTTAGGCATTATTCTTTCAATCATGTTCCGCAGAAGCCAAGGACCTTAGCTTACCAAACCCATCTTGGCCTATTTTTAGGACCGTAGTGCGGAGGTCGTTCAGATGTCAGTTCTGATACGATTGTTACGCGATACTACACTCATAAGAGTTTCTCTTGAGAATATTCTTGGAATACGAGTATTCGTTCCTCCGATAATATTCGAAAGATGGAACGATGATTATGGGAACCTCTGATAGAACATGTCTGGCAGGTTTAAACCCTAGTACACTCCCTTTGGGTGGTTCTTAACCGAGACTCCATGCTCGTGACTCTCAACAAACCCGTGATTCGTGGTTGAGTTGTTCAAACATCGTTAATATCAATGGATCCCGGATCAGGTGTAAAACCTAAAATCCACCAAAGCGGCTGGTTGATATTAAGGATGTTTGAGTCGGTTCATGTACCGTTAATATCAATGGAACTTGGGTGTCGATAAGGTGAAAACCTAAATCCACCAAAATGGATGATTGATATTAGGGATACATAGAGCTTTCCCACGACCTTTATTTGGTGTGTCTTGCTTGATCCTTGAGTGTGTTTGTTGCATTCATGCATTCACGCATTCATCCGCATTCATGTCATCAGAAAAAGAAAATTTTCAAGGAACTCAAAGGAGTTTATTTGCAAAAAATTTCAAAACATGAAAAAACCGGGAAATTTTTTTCACCTGATATACCTGATGAGATATTCTCATGTATGATCAAAATGCTTAAATATTTCAAAGTTTGCAAATAAAACCCTCGGGTTCCTTTGATATAAAAACAAGCATATGCATAAACACTTCATGCATCATTTGCATAAGCAGGTGTTTTGTTCCGGTCTCCCGTCCTGTGGCCTGACCCTGCGATCTTCATTTATTTTGGAGACGCACTTCGCCGGTACTATACCAGAGCCAACTCTGCCAGATCGATGGATCATCCTGAGCAAGAGAGTTGTGAACTCAAAGGATTTTTGCCAGACTAAGTGCTTTTAATGGATTTATTCCTGTTGATGGATTTATTCCTGTTGATGGATTTATTCCTGGTTAACCAATCCCGGGCTGGCATTGGCTACTGTTCTGGGGCACTTAATGAGCAAGGTTTGTTCGCAAGTGGAGGTTTCATCCAAGATGATCAACCTGAAGAGGAAGTTGCTGCTATCTTGGAAGTGGATGCAGAAGATCTGAACAATTTCATCATTCCTGGTGGTGTCTTGCCACAATTGGGTCGCTGTGGATGTTCCTACGGTCATTCATAAGTCAGCGTAATTGTTCATTTTGTTTAAAACCCTTCTTCCATGCCAAAAGGAGAAGTGATGACATTGTTGGCAAAACATTTAATACAATGATGTTTTCATTCAATTAATTGTTAAACATTTGTTTTTCCTTTTGTTTTCACTTTTTGCTTTTGCATGAAATCAGTGATCACAAAAAACCCTGAAAAACAAGAAAACATTTTTCATCTGCATAAATGATTTGTTTGCTTAAATTCTGAAGCTTTTCATTATCCAGAATCATTATGCAGGGATTTCTAAACCCATTGAACATAATGATCCAACGCCATCTCCCAATCTTGAGTCCTTGTATCTGGGGCAGAGGAAGATGATGTTGAAGGGGATTCCTGATGAGATTACCCGCCTTCTTGAGCATAAAGAGGAGCTCATTCAACTGTATCATGAGAATAAGCAAAACAGTCCAACTGGGGCATTGCAAATGCAATCAAATGCAAAAAAAAAAAAAAAAAAAAAAAAATTTCAAAGGAAAAAAGAAAAATTATACCCTCAAGTCCCTAGTTGACTGATGCTGAATGGATTCAGAGTCGTTACGACCAACTGAACTTGATCGAAGAGAAGTGGTTAACTGCCATGTGTCATGGTCAGTTATATCAACAGAGAATAAAGAAAGCATTCGATAAGAAGGTCAAGCCTCGTGTGTTCCGAGAAGGTGACCTCGTGCTCAAGAAAGTTTTGTCTTTCGCGCCCGATTCCAGGGGCAAGTGGACTCCAAACTACGAGGGTCCATATGTTGTTAAGAGAGCCTTTTCAGGCGGAGCTTTGATGCTTACAACAATGGATGGGGAGGATTTCACTCGTCCTGTGAATTCAGATGCAGTCAAGAGATACTTTGCCTAGAAAAAAAAGTATATGCAAATGAAAAAACAGAATAGCTCGCTAAGCTGAAAACCCGAAAGGGCGGCTTAGGCAAAAATGAGCGTCTCGGTGGAGAACCCGCAAGGGTAATCCAGGCAAAAATTAGAGACTTTGAAAAAAAAGGAGATATATTTGCATCCCGCTAGATTGAGTACCTCACCCTGGGGCAATCTAGGCAAAAATTAGGGATTTTGGCAAGTAACTGCATCCTGACAAGACTTTCTGTTCATCAGTCGTCATTTCGTCAGAAGATTCTCGATTCGTCGTCAACCGAAGCTTCGGATACATCGAGATTCAAATTGGTAGAGAAAGGATCATTATGTTCAATGTAGCCCTCTTCCAATATATATCACTGATTTCAAATTTGTACAGATCTATGGAGTCTTGCCATTTGCAGGCTACCATTCTATCAAATCAATTTGAGCTTTTTATCCAATTATTTGCACTCTTATTTGTTTCAATTCAACAAATGTTTTGCATATTTTAAATTGATAAAATGTCATTGTTTTAAACAAATAAATTTTTCAAAATTTTTGTTTTAAACAAAGTGAACATTTACAAGATTGAAAGGATACTCAAGAATATCTCAGTGCTCTCCCGAGGGTGGCATGATCTCCAACAGGTAAGACATTTGTTCATATTCCTGGTTTGGTGATATCTCCTTTCTTCAGATCTTTGTTGGGGTGGTTCCTCAAACAAAGTTGTTGTTGGGGTTGTTCCCCAGTATAGTCGCAAGCAGAGTGTTGTTGAAGACTTCGTTCTTCTCCAGCAGCAGTTTTCCCCTAGCATGGGTGTTTCTTGTAGAAGTTTCGGCGGTTGATTGATTTGTCATCTTGGTGCCCCGTCATTTTCTCCAGTGGGTCGATTGCCCCAGACTTTATTTGTCTCCTCAGTACAGTCATGAGTAGAGCTGTTATTGATATCCCCATCGGATTTGCGAACAGAGTTGTTATCACTCTTCCCAGTGCAGTTGCCAGCGGAATTGTCTGTTTCCTCAGCATGATCGCTTTCTTTTTGAAGACTTGGTAAATCAGTGGTTTGATACCCGGTACTTTACCCTCTTCCCCGGCGAAGTCGTCTGTGGAATTGTTGCTATCTCTCCATCATAGTTTTTCTCTTCAGCAGAGCAGGATTTATTTTCCTATTCAGTGGTTGATTGGGTTGACATCCCAGTGTTGCAACCATCTTTCCCTCAGCATAGTTTGCAGAATGTTCGTTGTGGCAGTTTCGCCAGTTGAATGCTCCTTCAATCCCCAGTATGGTCGGATGATGGCTCTAGCATCCAGAGAACAGATTAATTTCCTGACTGTTTGTGATCCCCAGTAGAGTGGCTTGTATTGCAGAATCTACTTGTTGTGATCAGTTTGCTATGCATATTCTCCCCAAGTAGAGTAGTTCATTGCAGAATCTACTTGTTTGATCTGTCCTCTCTCAGTGGTTTGTTTCCCAAGAGATTAGCCGACAGTTTTCCCCAGTAGAGTTGCTTATGCAGTTAGACTCTATTTGGATGATATCATTCTCCCTCAGTGGGTTATTCCCCAACGGAGTTATGTGGAGTTGCTTCTACAGCAGTTCGTGCTTATGCACTTTTTGTCTCTCAATTGACACTGGGATCCCTTGCAGATACTTTGAGACTTCTCTTGTTCCCCTACAGATTCGTCTTGGTGGCTGTTTTGCCCGTTGTGACTTTCTGTACCCTGATTGGGTTGTTTCCTGATATCTCCGATCCTCTGCTTCTTCAGCAGTACCTGCAGATCTTTGCTTTACAGCACATAGATCTCCGCAGATTGGCTCTCCAGCTGGTTTTTCCCCTGGAAGTATAATACCGGACGTTTGGTTCCTGAACCTGTTGTGTTAGAATTGTCTGTTTTGTCAGCATTCATCAAACATAAATCACGCATATTCATAAACATTCAGATATTCATGTCGCATTTCTTGCCATGTATCCTTTGTTTATTGTTCCCTGCTATGGTGATATAGATCTCTTTATAGATCTCCCCAAGCAGATGTCGGGTGTTTAAAATCTCTCCATATAGAGTCAACCCCATAAGCAGAAAATGTTGTCTTTCCTTCTGCAGTTCCCCACTGAGATATATCCTCGTGGATGACGGTTTCTTCCGTTTCCTCCCAACACATATATTGGGATGGATGTTCCTATTTGAGTTACATCCTCATTAGGACATGTCTTGATTCAGTCTGTCTTTTCGGATTATTCCCGAATTGGCTATTTGTCAGATATCTTGTGCTTCCCAGCGGGTTGTTCCCCAGCGGAGTAGTTTTGGGCCTCTGCCTACTAACCGGTAGTTATAAGTCCTATTCTTCCTGGCTTTCTTGACAGAATTTGTGGTTATACACCTTTTATTCTCCAGCCAGAGTTTTGGTTTTCTACCTACTACCCGGTAGTTGTAAATCCTATTTTTCTGCTCTTCAGCAGTTTGTGGTTTGTTATAAACCCTATCTTGGTTTCCCGTGCGGATTTGTGATTTATTCTATCCCCACGCGGAGTTTTGGTCTTCTACCCCGTATTCGGTAGATGTAAACCCTAATTTTGTGGTTACCCCCACCACCTTTTGGCCCTCTGCCTACAAACCAGCAGTCGTAAGTCCTATCTTTGCGGTTTTTCTACCTACAAACCGGTAGTCATAAACCCCGTTTTCTCCACTTACAGAGTTAACTTTGTTGTTCATCCCAACCGATGACAATTTCTCTTGTGGTTATCTTCATCTAGTTTTTGATGTTGATTTTCCTTTGCTCGGATAAGTTGCTCAGATCAGCACTTATATCCCCAGCAAGTCTTTTGTGGATAATTGCCGTATGCTGGCAATTTTATCCCCAGCGGGTCCTTTCACCTTTTGTCAGTGTTTGTGTTCCCCGGATCTTTGATTCTCACCAGTGAATCCTCAGCAGATCGCCTTTCATTTACCCTTTTGTCGGTAATGTCTGTTGCTCCTTTTGATTGGTCATCATTATATACCTATTCTGGTGTCCTGATGCCTTTCTTTTCGGATTTTTATCCTATAAACAACCTACAACCCGGTTCAGGATAATTTTCCATGCGAGGTTATTATTCACGGTCTGCCGGTAATGAATAATATGTCTCATGCGCTCTTTAGTTGGAATCCTTTGTTGATTTTCCCCAGCTGAGCAAGATTCGTATTCTCTGTAGAATCGAATATCCATCCTTTAACCAGTTTGTGTTTTGGATGATGAGTGTTTTGGAACACACACCAATTCACGTTTTTTTCGGCCATCCTATAAACAAGTCTGCTGTTCTAGCTTTCTTCAGGGTGATGAGTGTTTTGGAACACACACCAATTCACGTTTTTTTCGGCCATCCTATAAACAAGTCTGCTGTTCTAGCTTTCTTCAGGGTGATGAGTGTTTTGGAACACACACCAATTCACGTTTTTTTCGGCCATCCTATAAACAAGTCTGCTGTTCTAGCTTTCTTCAGGGTGATGAGTGTTTTGGAACACACACCAATTCACGTTTTTTCGGCCATCCTATAAACAAGTCTGCTGTTCTAGCTTTCTTCAGGGTGATGAGTGTTTTGGAACACACACCAATTCACGTTTTTTTCGGCCATCCTATAAACAAGTCTGCTGTTCTAGCTTTCTTCAGGGTGATGAGTGTTTTGGAACACACACCAATTCACGTTTTTTCGGCCATCCTATAAACAAGTCTGCTGTTCTAGCTTTCTTCAGGGTGATGAGTGTTTTGGAACACACACCAATTCACGTTTTTTCGGCCATCCTATAAACAAGTCTGCTGTTCTAGCTTTCTTCAGGGTGATGAGTGTTTTGGAACACACACCAATTCACATTTTTTCGGCCATCCTATAAACAAGTCTGCTGTTCTAGCTTTCTTCAGGGTGATGAGTGTTTTGGAACACACACCAATTCACGTTTTTTTCGGCCATCCTATAAACAAGTCTGCTGTTCTAGCTTTCTTCAGGGTGATGAGTGTTTTGGAACACACACCAATTCACGTTTTTTTGTCCATCCTATAAACAAGTTTGCTTTCGCTCTCTTTAGGATGATGAGTGTTTTGGAACACACACCAACTCACGTCTTTGGTCGGTCACCTGTTACATACCTACAACCCGGTATCCTTGGTGTTCCTTCCTGAGTTTGTTACCCTTATACCCGGTAACACCTCATTTTCTTTGGTGCTTCCCCCAGTGGAACTTCCTTCTGCTTCTCTCCAGGAGTCAGCTTGTGTCTCTCTAATGGATTTATTTTCCTTTGGAATTCTTTTCCCCAGTGTGAGTCCTTCACTCCCCAGTGAGGTCTCCAGTCTGTCGTGTCTTGTTCACACTGTGTCGGTTTTGTTTATCCCCAACTAGAGTCTTGTTAGAGTCTTTGTCCCTGGTGAGTGTGTATACTCCGATGGATCGTCTTTTCTTCTGTGTGAATCATATTCCCCACAGAATTTCTGTCTTTTGCATGCATACATTTGCATCATGAGGTCTCTTAGGGACCAAAATTTGTCTCATTACTGTTATTTAAGCCCATTCTACCGCGTCGAGATGAAGATTTCTAAACTTCACTTCTCCGGCTAGAATGACCTTAAATAGGGGCATCTGTAAGACCCCAATTTTGGCCCTAAGATCCCTCATGGCCCATATCATATCATATCATGGCCTCAAGGATCATTGCATGCCCTCGTTTCCCTCCTAGTGGGTAGGTTGCCTGGTGAGTTTGATTCTTGATCACCAAGCATGCCTTGCATTTGTATATCTTTGCTTTTCATATGTTTACTAACCAAAAAGTACAAAAATATTGTCAGTCTAACCTTGTTGCTTGCAGTTGAAGCAATCATCAGCAATTAGGTCAAAATCAGTCAAAGTCAGGCATTGCAATGGATGGTGGCCATTCTTGCAGAATTTGGGCACCATGATTAATAATCAAGAGTTCACATGACTTGGGACATCACTTGGAATCAAGTTCTCAAGGAATTAGGGTTTGGAATTCATCAGAAGGTGCTTCAGTCAAGCAAAACCCTAGAAAAGTCAACAGAAAGTCAAACTTGGTCAACTGTGGATTTAATCAATGATTTGATGGATGGAATTGATTTGAAGGAGCTCATTCATGTCCATACAAGCCTCATATATCATGCCAAACCCCATCATGGAAGAATTTGGAGCAAAATCAGAAATTTCCCAAAATAGAAAGTGGACCTGTAATTTCAACTGCCAAAAATGGAAACTTCTTGATCCTAAACTTACATCATGATACAAGCTTCAAATGAATTATTGCCCAACATGAAAGTTGAAGATCTTGTTCTCCCATTTCCAAAAAGTCCAAGAACTCTCAAATCCCATGTATGGTTGTCAAGATATGATCAATTCATTTTCACAAATTCATGAACTTCAAAAGGCCATATCTCATGAACCACAAGGCCAATTTTAGTGGGGTTTTTTCCTACAAGCTCCATTTGTTCCCCTCTTTCCAAAAATTCATTCATCATTCACCAAAACCTCACCATGCAAAATGCCATTTTTGGACTTGCCTTCATTAAATTTCAAGTATGTGCAAAAAGTGACTTTTTGAATTAGGCATTTTTACTCACTTTGGCCATTTGGGATCTGTTTAGAATGGTATTTGAAACATGTTCAAGGCCCAAACTCGGCCAGAATCCACACCTCCATGTGCACATGTTCAAAATTAGCAAAATGGCAAAACCTCTTCATTTAAGTTAATCTTTGTTAGCACATCATTAACTAAGCTTAAACAGAGATATTTAAAGACATTTTCAGCAAATTGGAACCCTAGCTGCAGCCCCTATCAAACAGAAAACCTTCATTCTCTCTCAATTTGGCATTTTCACGATTTGCATTTTCTGAGCAAAAACTTCAAAAGACTTGAGCATCCATTGGTTTCTTCATCATCTGGCCAACATTGTAAGCTCATTTCAAGCACCATTCATCAACTGTGCTGCAGCATCTTGTTCTGTTTTCTCCATGGACCAACAATGGTGAAAATCGATTTGGACATTTCCAGACCTTGCTGAGCTAAAGTGCTTCAAGTATACATCAACATCAACCATTATCTCCATCTGTTCGAGCCAACATCATCCAAATAACAACTGTTTCCTCCATTTCTTCAAAAACAAGTAAGGTTTCGACCACCTTCTTTCTCTAATCCATGCTATGTTTATGGTAGATTATTCATTGCTGAGTCCATTGCAACTTGTATCACTTAAAATGGTTGAGTTATGTGGGAGAAATCTGACTTTAAAGTGTCATGTTCAAAGTTGTTTTTGTATGATTCTTCTGTGTTAGTTCGGTTTGATGATTATGGTTGTTAGAATATGCATGAGTAATGCTTGCTGGTCGTGTTGGTATGTGTAATTTCATTTTCTGGGCACACTTGTTCTTCACGACTTTGAAGAAGATGATGAATATTGCTGTAGCAAACCCTAGTTTTTTCCAGATTTCTTGTTTTCAAATGCGTGTTGGCTACTGTTGTTGCTTTTGTTGCATGAATATCACTATTTCCACTGCCATACTGCTGGTGCATTTTTGTATGAATTTCGTTTTATGATGTTGGCTGCATGAAGTTGCCCTGCTGCTGCTAAAACCCTAAACCCTAATGACCATTTTTCCAGAAACACGATTGGTCCCCTGTTACTGTTCCATTGGTGACAACCAATGAGAACATTTCATTTGCCCTCCCTAAGCGCTGCGTTTTGTCTAATGGGTGTGGTATTCACAAAAATGCCACTCGGTCAACTTGTTGACCCACTAAACCATGTTCTTTTGCTCATTTTATTCCAAATTGATACAACATCTTACAAAAATCATAACTTGTGCATTCCAAATCCAAAATTCATGAAATTTTTTCCATCATATTCACATGAATGTCTACTTTTTTATCATGATTTTTATTGATTTTTTGGATGGCTGGATTTTTAATGGTATTAGGTTTCTTAACATGTATGCACATTTTGTACCTTTTGCCAATACTTTTGTGAAATGATGATGATGCATCCATTTGATCTGAAAATTTTTGTGGTTAATCTACACTCATTCATGTTTGTTTTGATGTAGAGTTTTTGAATTTATCATATGTGGTTGTTAAGATATGAATTTTTGAAGTAGGGTGTGACAGTTTGTGTCACACCAATGATTTGCAATTTCATGATTTTTGTTGACATGCTTCCTGGCTTCCAATTAATGTGAAATTTTGCATGAACCATCTCTCATATGTCTAGTTTATGTGTGAATTTTCTTGGATTTAATTATGCTATTTCCTATTTGTTTGAGATTTTTCTTCCCTGCCTAGTCAAATGTTGACTTTGTGTGACACATCTTGCCATTTCATTTGGGAAATTCTCATACTTTATTGGATGATCATGAAATTTTACATGTGCATACTAGACATCTTAAGCTTTGCACTGGTGTTGATCCCATTCATTTCTCATCTGTTGTCATTGAGTTATGATTTTTTGAAGTTGATACATGTTTGTTTGACTTCTTTGAGCATGCTTGAAATTGTTTTGACTTCCTGATTTTAATTGACTATCTTCCCATGATCCAAATGAGCTGAAATTTTATATGCATGTCATTATATGGATTGTGATTGACCATGAATTATTTGATGATTTTTGGAATTGATTATGATTGGTTTTGAGCTAAGTCTTGCTGTTGACTTCTATGAGCTTTCATTTGCCATGCTTTGACTTCCTTTGCTTATGAAATCATGATGATGAATGATATGAATGTGGGACCAATTGAGTTTGCTTCTTAATTGTTTAAACTTGATTTTGGTTGACTACCACTTGCTGTTTTGACTTTTTCATCCTCTTTTGACCCTAGGCTTGTCCTAGTGGTCTTCTTGGCTTATGATTGAGTTCATGTTTCAGGTTAAGCACAAATGCTTCAAAGAGAACAATCCAATTTGTTTGAGCTTGATTGTTTATCATGTGCTAACCTCTTTGTTTTGTAGGTTGCTTGGCTCATAAGCCTTTTGCCTTGTGCTTTGCACATTTGTCTACCTGTTTGACTGTTGACTTCTGTTTCCTTTTGCTTTAACTGTTGAACTGTGTACTGATTTGTTTGACTATTTCAGGTACCATTAGTTGCTTAGTTCTTTGAACTTGCTTTGCTTTGCTTTAATAGCAATTTGCTTTGAGGTATAATTCCTTTTCTTCATGTAGTCTGGAAGACCTGGCCTGTTACTTGGCCAGGCAACTGTCTGAAGTCCTCCTTAAGAGGCAATGCTTGTGTGTGTTTAATTTTGTCCCCAAGCAGGAAAAGTCCTTCAAGTAAGGCAATTGGTAGATCAAAGGGATAAGCAACCTATCCCCTACTATTCTGTGAGTCTTCTCCTTGCTCCCATTACATGGTTGTAGCATTGAGATCCAAGCCCAAGATCAATCGAGTCAATAATCTGTGGAGAGAGTTCCTACTTTCTGAACTCCCACACTTTCTGATATTCAAATGCTCTCCCTGATCAGGGATAAGAGCAATGAGGCACACCCCTCATCTCCTTTCATCTGCTTCACCTTAGCCCCTCAATGGCAAGGTTAAGAGCACCTGTGACCCTATTCCAGTTGGCTTCAATGCCTAACCTTTTGTATGAGCCTCCTTGTTTGGTTATAGTGCGTGCTGATTGACTTCATTGATTGCTTGATTGTTTCATATGCACATGCTTGCTTGTATGCTCTATGCATTTATCATCATTTATTGCTCATCAATGCATGATCATCTCATTTGTCTTTATGACTTATCATTGTTGTTTGCCCATTGAGGACAATTGTAAGACCATTCATTGGCCATTGCTCCTATGATATGGAAGTGAGTATAAGACCATCACCTTGGCCACTCATCTTATCTTTGCTTGATGCATTTGATTGTATGTGAGGTTGCAATTGTAAGTCCCTGTAAGTTGGCATTTGCTTTCCTATGATCACATGTTGCTTTGTTTGTTTGTATGTGAGGATACAACTGTAAGTCCCTGCAAGTTGGCATTTGTATTCCTAGGACCATACTGTGGAGGTTAGAGTAAGCCCAGACAGATTGGCATCTGACATCCATGTTTTGTTTTTCTTTGTTTATGTGAGGATGCAATTGTAAGTCCCTGCAAGTTGGCATTTGTATTCCTAGGATCATATGTTGGATATCGGTATAAGTCCAGACAGATTGGCATCCGGTATCCAAGTTTCTTTTTGTTTTTAGGAGATTAGTATAAGTCCATTGAGTGGCCTCTGATATCCATTTCTGTTTTAGGAGACTGGTGTAAATCCATCTATTGGTATCCGGTATCCACCTTTTATTTCTTTGTTGAGGAGATTAGTGTAAGACCATTGAGTGGCCTCTGATATCCAGTTTTATTTTAGGAGATTGGTATAAGCCCAGTGATTGGCATCCGATATCCGCTTTTGTTGACTTTCTTGTTTGTTTGTTATTATCCATTACCATTCCAAAGGACACACTTGAATCATCCCCTATATGATTTCAAGAGGTGAACCTTCTAAGAAGTTTTACAATCCATCTTCATCCATTCATCCTCATTATGTCCTAGACTTTTTCACACTTTGATTTCAAACTTGACATAAATATTGTGCAAACATCTTCATGTTTTCAAACTAAAAACCTGGACCCCAAGTCCTTGACTTTTTTTCAAACTTCATTTCATAATACTTCTTTGAATCAATCTTAATCATACTTTGACTCCATTTTCATAATCACAATCAATTAACTTCACCCATTCACTTGTTTTGGCTTTGTCCATTGTTAATCTTTTCATGCATTAGCCATAGGTTTCAATTATCTTTGTGGTTGATGTAAATCTTGCCTATCCTTAGTGAGTCGACTGTAAGACTTCCGTACTGAAAACAGGGCTAACCCCTCTAGTACGTCGAAGCTATCCTCGCATGGTGGATGTTGGTTTTGGTCGAGTGTTCTCCCATTGATAATGAAAAGCCTCAGTGCTTGTGTTTAAAATTGAATCCACCAACTTTTGGAAATCTTTTAGCCGAACTACGGCGTTTTGATCCTTACCTTTGATGGAAGGTACGTAGGCAGCGGGTTCATCCGTTCAAACCCAATAATAAAATTGTATATTCTTTTCTCATCATCCCAATCATGTTTGCACAATACTTATGTCATAACAAATAACAATTTTATACAACAAGTGTGAAAAGGGCTCCCTAGGAGTACCTAGGACGTGATGGGTGCCTAACACCTTCCCATTGCGTAATTTACCCCTTACCCAGACTCTCTGATCTTTTTATTAGTTTTCTACGTGTAAAACTTCTTAGGCTTTTGTTTGCTTTTTAGCCAGTCCTTTGGATAAATAAAAGTGCGGTGGCGACTCGAAATTTCATTGTATGCTTTGCTTATGGTTTAATCAATAAATCATATAGCGACGAATACACTGCTACATCTGCTGGGGAATATCATTTGCCTAGTGGGTTTTGCCTACTTTTCATATTTGTTGTATTGTATGGTATATTGCTTTGTGACATATTTTTATGCAATTTGGGATTACTGTATTGTATGTAATGATTGAATTGTTTGAATATTAATTCCTTGTATGCTTGGTGATCTTCGTGAGATGAATTCTATACTCGAACTCGAGTGCACTTAGGATAGGAGAATGGCATAGTCTTGTTGACTTGGTGGAGGTTATGTTGGGATCAATAATGTCACACGAGTAGTCGTGGTTAGGCATTACTCTTTCCAATATATGCCTTAGAAGCCAAGGACCTTAGTTTACCACGCCCATCTTGGCCTATTTTTAGGACGTAATGCGAAGATCGTTCAAGTGTAAGATTTGATACGATTGTTATGCGATACTACACTCATAAGAGTCTCTCTTGAGAATATTTTTGGAATACGAGTAGTCGTTTATCCGATAATATCCGAAAGATGGGATGATGACTATGGGAACTTCTTGTAGAACATGATTGTCAGGTTTAACCATAGTACACTCCCTTTGGGTGGTTCTTAACCAAGACTCCATGCTCGCGACTCGCAACAAACCCTTGATTCGTGGTTGATCCGTTCTTGTGTATCCTTAATATCAATGGAACTTGGGTGTTGATAAGGTGTAAACCATAATCCACCAAAATGGATGATTGATATTAAGGATGACTTGATCCATCCCATGACCTTTGTGTGGTGTGATTTGCTTGATCCTTGAGTGTAATTGTTGCATCCATGCATTCATGCATTCATACACATCCATATCATCAACAATGAGAAAACTTTCAAGGAACTTAAGAGATCTATTTGCAAATTTTCAGACATGGATAAGCAAAGAAGGAATACGAAGAAGTACAGTTTCAGACAACCCGACTTGAGAGAGTTAAGGAGTTTGACATCCTATGTATTAGATCCCTTGGAATTCAAGGCTCGTCATGGGAAGCTTCTGTCTATTCTAGCTACTCAAGTGGATGAAGGTCTAATGAGTGTGTTGGTGCAGTTCTATGATCCCTTGTACCGTTGCTTCACTTTTCCGGATTTCGAGCTTTTGCCCACGCTTGAGGAGTATGCCTATCTTGTGGGCATACCTATCCTAGACCAGTTGCCGTTCAGTGGCTTGGAGAGAGTTCCTTCTTCTCAAGAGATTGTTGATTTGTTGCGTATAAATGAATCTATTATTGGTGCTCATATGACTACCAAAGGTGGAATTCAAGGTCTCCCGTTTGATTTCCTCATTGATCAAGCTATTATGTTTGGGAAGGCCATGAGTGAGGACGCCTTTGAGGCCATATTTGTACTTCTCATCTATGGGCTAGTGTTATTCCCCAACATCGACAAGTTTGTGGATGTGAATGCCATTAGGATTTTCTCTACTATTAATCCCGTTCCTACTCTGTTGGGTGACACTTATTTCTCTTTGCATATGAGGAATGCAAAGGGCGGTGGTATCATTGTGTGTTGTTTGCCTCTGTTGTACAAGTGGTTTATTTCGCACTTGCCTCAGACGCTCGCCTTCAAGGAGAACAAAGGATGTCTACGGTGGTCCACGAGACTTATGTCTCTCACTAATGATGATATCTTTTGGTACAACCGTGTATATGATGGTGTGCAAATTATCAACTCTTGTGGTGAATTCTCCAATGTACCTCTTCTTGGTACATGCAGTGGAATTAACTACAACCCTTTTTTGGCACGTCGTCAGCTTGGGTTCCCCCTAAAGGATAAACCCAATAACATTCTGTTAGATGATGTGTTCTTTCAGGAGGGTAAAGATCCCCAAGTCCTGAAGGGTAGGATGGTCCGCGCTTGGCGTAAGATCCATAGGAAGGGAAGGAAAGAGCTTGGTCCTAAGAATTGTATTGCTTTGGAACCCTATACCTTGTGGGTAAGGAGGAGAGCTTCCGAGTACCTTATGCCTTACGAGTATCCAAGACCTACACCTTTGGTTGTGGCTGGGCCTTCAACCCTCCCTAGCCAAGGAGTAGAGGAGTTGAGAGACAAAAACCGCTCGCGTGCTTGGATCCGTGAACGAGAGGAGTTGCTTCAGCAGATCAGAGAGAAGGATGCTTTGATAGAGTTCCTTGAGCACCAGGTTATTGATGACCCTGATGACGTATTGACTTCTCTACTTCCTAAGTCTTCCAAGTTTTGGAAGAGGAAGTATGATCGACTCGCCAAAGAGAATGCAGATATGGAGGCAGCCTATGAGAGGGAGGTGAAGAGGCTTCGTGCAACTTATCTTCCGGTCTCGAGGGCTTTGGACGATTGCTTCTAGGGATCCATAGGATGTTCATTTTCCTTCTCTCTTGTATTGTATTTGGTTACCAAGACTGTACTTCTTTGGCGTAAAAACATTTCCAAATATTAATTGACGTGATATTTTCGTATGTGATAAACGTTTAATATTTCCAAAATTTGCAAATAAGACTCTAAAGTTCCTCTGATATAAAAATTAAATCATAAGCATTGCATGCATCATGTTTATCTATTCCTAGGGGTTTATATCTTCTTCTTGATTCTAGTCGGGGTTTTTATACACTGTTTATCTAATGTGAGACTGGAATCAAGGGGTAGAATACCTTTTGAAATTGATAAACATGTCATTGCATTTGCATATTCATTAGCATGTCTTGCAAAACAGGTACCGCCGCAGTGTTCTCGTCTTGTTTGGTATTCCATTATTAGGATAGCTGACTCAGGCATTCACCGATACGGTACCCGAAGGAATCAACAGAGAGAAATGGAAGGTTTACAAGCAGAGCTTACTAAGATGAGGATTCACATGAATCAGTTCATGGAAGTGATCCAAGGAGTGGCTCAGGGACAGCAGGAGATTAGATTGTTGGTACAGGGGAATCCCCCTACTACTCAACCGGAGGTTGTGGCTGATCCTCCCGCTGGAGAGGCTAATGGACCCAATGGACCGGGGCCTATCCCAATCCCACATGGCAACCTTGGTCAACAACCCATCCATGATGATCAGGAGGATCAATTCCCCCTGCTTCAGGAGGACTTTGGCATGGGCCATGATATGGACCCTATGTTTCGGAGACTGGAAGAGAGGTTAAAAGTTGTGGAAGGGCAGAATGCTCTTGGTGTGGATGTTACTGACTTGGGGCTGGTCCCAAGCGTGAGAGTTCCGCCAAAATTCAAAGTCCCCGTGTTTGATAAGTACAATGGCAACTCTTGCCCGAAGACTCATGTACAAGCTTACTTCTGCAAGATGATCGCGTATTCTGATGATGAGAAGCTGCTAATGTACTTCTTCCAGGACAGTCTAGCTAGGGCATCCTTGGAGTGGTATATGAGGCTGGACAAAGCCCATATTCGCTGCTGGAGAGACTTGGCTGAGGCCTTTGTGAAGCAACATCAGTACAATGCGGATATGGCACTTGACAAGACTCAGCTCCAGAATCTGTCTCTCAAGAGCAATGAGTGCTTCAAAGAGTATGCTCAACGCTTGAGAGAGATGGCTTCCCGTATTTAGCCTCCGATGTTGGAAAAAGAGATGGCCAACATGTTTATGAACACACTGTCTGGATCTTATTTGGAGCGTCTGGTGGGTTGCAACGCCTCGATTTGCTGATGTTGTCTCTACCGGTGAGAGGGTGGAGAACTACTTGAAGACATTTAAGATCCAAAAATGGGGTTGGATCGTCTTCGGGGTCAAAGAAGCCGTTCTTAGGAGGACAAAAGAGGAGAGAAGAGGATGAAAATGCCATATCTTCTTACCAGAACAGGGGTAACCGGAGGAATAACTTTCAGAATTACCATCAACAACCTTATGTTGCAGCAGTGACCATTCCGGCTGCAACACCAGTACAACAACAATAACCTCAACGTCAACAAAATCAATACCAACAACAACAGGGTAACAGACCTGCTTATCAACAGAGACAGAGGATGATGGATATGCATTTCGACACTCTTCCGATGTCGTATGCCCAGTTGCTTCCCAACCTTCAACATTTGCAACTTGTGCAGTTACGCACTTTGGCTCCTCCTATTGGCAGGCTTCTAGTGGGTTATGACGCCAATGCTAGGTGTAATTTCTACTCTGGGGCACCTGGCCACACTATTGAGAACTGCAAAGCTTTTAAGCACGTAGTTCAGGACCTTATTGATTCAAATGCCATTAACTTTGCACCGGCTCCTAATGTTGTCAACAATCCTATGCCGCAACATGGTAGAGCAAATGTTAACATGGTTGAAGGAGAATTCAAATTAGTCAAGGAGGTGTTGAAGCTGAAGACTCCGCTGTTAGAAATCAAAGAATACTTGCTAAAGGCAGATGTTTTCCCCGGTTGTGGGAGCGGTTGTTTGGGTTGTGTGAAGCTGCAGCAGGGTATCCAGGCCTTGCTTGACGATGGTATCCTCCAAGCTGAAGACTTATCTGCCCAAAGGTCTGTTGAAGGGGTTGTTGAAGGGGTTGTTGAGAATGCAGATGTTGATCCTCTCTTTCCTGAAGATGCTGAAGAATTTACAAATGTTGTTCCTGCTGATTTTGTAATTCCCAATGATGTAATTAATTTTTCTAATGCTGTTGCTGATATTCCAAACATGGTGTTTGATTCTGATGTACTTGCTGAACTTGATTCCGATGTTTCGGATGTTTGTACTTCAATAAATAAGATTTCTGAGTATGACTGTGATGTTGCCACTATCACAATTTTCTACCCGACCGCTCAGATCAGTGTGCCAGAAGCGCAACCGATACCACCAGTGCGACCGCATTAATCCACTATGACCATCACGACCCCTGGTCCTTTACCTTTCACCAGCGAAAGGGCCATTCCTTGGCATTACGGGGGGAGTGTCTACACGCATGATCCTGGAGTGGAGTAGCCACTGAAAGTAGAAGAGGTGCAGGATCAGAATTCTGAACCTGGAATTGAGATAAAAGATCCCGCAGTGGATAATGTTGGTGGAATCAGGCGATTCACCAGAAGTGGTAGACTGTTCTCACCACCGGTTACCCAACCTGATAATGCTGACGCCGCGGCGAAGGCCAAAGGCAAGCAAGTTGTGAATGAGGGTACCTCTGCACCACAGGCTGGCTCTGAGCCTGCTTTTGCGAAGGATGTGGACGGACTTTTGAGAATTATAAATAAAAGCGATTACAAGGTAGTCGATCAGTTGATTCAGACGCCATCCAAGATATCTATTCTCTTACTCCTGCTGTGTTCGGAGGCATACAGGGAGGAACTCTTGAAGGTCCTTAATGCTGCATATGTGCCTCAGGAGATCTCAGTGAACCAACTAGAAGGGATCGTTGCAAATGTTCATACAAGCAACGGGTTGGGTTTTACTGATTTTGACTTGACGCTAGCTGGACGCGATGATAACAAGGCTTTGCACATTTCGATGTAGTGTAAAGACACTGTGCTATCCCATGTTCTGGTGGATACAGGTTCCTCTCTCAATGTGCTACCCAAGAGAGCGCTGTCAAGGTTAGATGTAGAAGGTTTGATCTTGAAGCCTTCCGATCTTATGGTAAGAGCCTTCGATGGTTCTAAGAGGTCGGTGTTCGGAGAGGTAGAACTGCCAATTCAGATTGGATCACAAACCTTTAACATCGTATTTTATGTGATGCATATCAGTCCTTCGTATAGCTACTTGCTGGGTCGTCCTTGGATCCACAATGCTGGGGCAGTCTCCTCGACCTTGCATCAGAAGATCAAGTTCCCGGTCAACGGAAGAATTATCACTGTCTGTGGTGAGGAGGATATTCTGGTCAGTAACCTGTCTACATTCAAGTATGTAGAGGTAGAAGGTGAGATTCATGAGACCCTGTGTCAGGCCTTTGAGGCAGTTCAAGTCAAGGATGCAGCTCTAGTGGAAGAGGTTGAAGAAGGTGCCTCTTTATCGTCCTTCAAGCAGGCACAAGCCTTGGTAAATTTAGGTGTTGCTTCCGGTTGGGGACGTCTGGTGGATTTACCTGTAAAGGAAGACAAGTTTGGGATTGGGTATCAACTGGCATTGACTTTTACAACTTCAACGCCTCAGACTCGTCAAGGGCCGATTACTTTCTCCAGTGCTGGCATCATTCAGTACGGCCAGGTCTCTGCAATCAACAAAGAAGATGGGGATAGTGATTGCAACATTGACAACTGGGTGCGTCCAAGGGTCCCGGGTGAAATCCTCCGCAACTGGTTTTCTGAAGAGATTATCCAAGTCACTCTTCTTAAAGAGTAATTTTCTTTGTTTATTCATGCATATCCAAGTCTTACGTTCCGCCCAGGGCGTGATGACTCATAGTAGGGCTCATCTATGTGGATACCTGCATTTTTTTTATCATAAATAAAGGACGTCTTTTTGCATTCAAATATTTTGTTCACTGTCTTTCTATTTTTGCAGTTTTCAAAAAAAAAAAATATACATTTGACAATGTTTTGTTTAGTTTCCACTTCTTGTTCACACTCATAAGCACATACCATCACTCATGCAGATGCACGTCACCAGATGCTACTGATAACAGTTCTGCTATGGCTCGCTTCAACTTTGAAAATCCAATCTTTCAAGCTGAAGAAAAGGGTGATGAAGACTGTGAACTCCTTGAAGAACTTGCCAGGTTGTTAAAACAGGAAGAAAGGGTCATTCAACCGCATCAAGAGTCTACTGAAGTGATTAATCTCGGCACCGAGGACGTCAAGAGAGAAATCAAGATATGGGTTGCTTTGGAAGATAATGTGAAGAAGGGGCTGATTGAATTGCTGCAAGAGTATGTTGACATCTTCGCTTGGTCTTATCAGGACATGCCAGGGCTTGACACAGACATTGTGGTACACCATTTGCCTCTCAAAGAGGATTGTCCTCCGGTCAAGCAGAAGCTCAGAAGAACAAGACCAGAGATGGCTGTCAAGATAAAGGAAGAAGTGCAAAAATAGTTGGATGCAGGGTTTCTAGCGGTTACAAATTATCCGCCATGGGTGGCAAATATCGTTTCAGTACCTAAGAAGGATGGAAAGGTACGGATGTGTGTTGACTACCGGGATCTGAACAGAGCTAGTCCTAAAGATGATTTCCCATTACCTCACATCGATGTTTTGGTGGATAACACGGCTCAGTTCTCGGTATTCTCCTTCATGGATGGCTTTTCTGGCTATAATCAAATTAAGATGGCACCAGAAGACATGGAGAAGACAACTTTCATAACCCCATGGGGCATCTTCTGCTACAAGGTTATGCCGTTTGGTCTGAAAAACGCTGGGGCAACATATCAACGAGCTATGGTAACTCTTTTCCATGATATGATTCATCATAAAATCGAGGTTTATGTTGATGATATGATTGCCAAATCTCAGACGGAAGAAGAACATTTGGTGAATTTGCAGAAACTGTTTAAGCGTTTGAGGAAATTCAAGCTGAGGCTTAATCCGAACAAGTGCACTTTCGGGGTGAGATCTGGAAAACTGCTGGGTTTTACTGTGAGTGAAAAAAGGGATTGAGGTGGATCCAGCCAAAGTGAAAGCGATACAAGAAATGCCTGAGCCAAGAACAGAAAAACAAGTCTGTGGTTTCTTAGGAAGGTTGAACTACATTGCAAGGTTCATCTCTCACCTAACAGCCACGTGTGAGCCAATATTCAAATTGTTGAGAAAAGATGAGACAATACATGCTGACTCACATGACCTTACTGATCTCCAAAATGGATCCAGTCAAGTATATATTTGAGAAGCCAACTCTCACCAGAAGAGTTGCTCGTTGGCAAATGGTACTGACAGAGTACGACATCCAGTATACATCCCAGAAAGCCATCAAAGGGAGTATTCTGTCAAATTATCTTGCTCAGCAGCCGATTGATGATTATGAGCCGATGAAGTTTGATTTTCCGGATGAAGACATCATGTTCCTCAAGATGAAAGACTATGAAGAGCCAGTTGTTAAGGAGGGACCTGATCCAGATGAAAAGTGGACTTTAATGTTTGATGGAGCCGTCAATGCCAAAGGAAGTGGAATTGGTGCTGTCATTACCACTCCGAAAGGTGCCCACATGCCTTTCACCGCTCGTCTGACTTTTGAGTGCACCAATAATGAAGCTGAGTATGAAGCATGTATCTTGGGTATCGAGCAAGCCATTGATTTGAGAATCAAGACCCTGGACATCTTCAGAGATTCAGCTCTAGTGATCAATCAAGTGAATGGTGATTGGAATACTCTCCAGCCTAATCTGGTCCCCTACAGAGACTACACGAGAAGACTGTTGACTTTCTTCACAATAGTAAGGCTGTATCATATACCTCGTGATGAGAACCAGATGGCAGATGCTCTTGCTACTCTATCCTCCATGATTAAGGTGATTCGGTGGAACTATGCTCCCAGGATCGATGTTATGCGCCTTGATAGGGCCGCGTATGTGTTTGCTGCTGAACTGGTAGTTGATGACAAGCCCTGGTACCACGACATCAAGTGCTTTCTGAAGAATCAAGAGTACCCTGCAGGGGCATCCAACAATGATAGAAAGACTTTGAGAAGATTGGCAGGCAGTTTCTTCTTGAATAAAGACGATGTGCTGTATAAGAGGAACTTCAACATGGTTTTGCTCAGATGCGTGGATAGACACGAAGCAGACATGTTAATGCAGGAAGTTCATGAAGGCTCCTTCGGTACTCATGCCGGCGGACATGCAATGGCTAAGAAATTGTTGAGAGCGGGTTATTACTGGATGACCATGGAATCTGATTATTTTAAATATGCTCGGAAGTGTCATAAATGCCAGATTTATGCTAATAAGGTGCATGTGCCGCCAAATCCTTTGAATGTGATGTCTTCGTGTGGCCGTTTGCTATGTGGGGCATTGATATGATTGGAAAAATTGAGCCAACTACTTCCAATGGGCATCGACTATTTCATCGTTGTTTCCATCGACTATTTCACCAAGTGGGTCGAAGTAGCGTCATTTGCGAAGGTCACCAAACATGTGGTTGCCCGATTCATTAAGAAAGAAATCATTTGTCGTTATGGGATTCCCGAAAGAATCATTACTGATAATGGTTCTAATCTCAATAACAAAATGATGAAAGAGTTGTGCAAGAACTTCAACATTCAACATCACAACTCTTCCCCTTATCGTCCTAAGATGAACGGTGCTGTTGAGGCAGCAAATAAGAACATAAAGAAGATTGTGCAGAAGATGGTCGTTATGTACAGAGATTGGCATGAGATGCTACCCTTCGCCTTGCATGGGTACCATACTTCAGTACGTACATCGACTGGGGCAACCCCTTATTCCCTTGTGTATGGTATGGAAGCAGTCCTACTTGTTGAAGTGGAGATTCCTTCTCTAAGAGTCCTGCTGGATGTCAAGTTAGACGAAGCTGAATGGGTTCAGACAAGGTTCAATGAGTTGAGTCTTATCGAAGAGAAGCAAATGGCAGCCATTTGTCATGGGCAGTTGTATCAAAGTCGGATGAAGAGAGCCTTTGATCAGAAAGTGCATCCTCGATGCTTCCAAGTCGGAGATTTGGTGTTGAAAAGGATCCTTTCTCCTCAGACAGATCACAGGGGCAAGTGGACTCCTAACTATGACGGACCGTATATTGTCACCAAGATTTTTGATGGTGGGGCCTTAATGCTTGCAACTATGGATGGTGAAGACTTCACTTCCCCTGTGAACTCAGACGCAGTTAAAAAATACTTCGCATAAAATAGACCCGCTGGACAGTAAAAAGAATAGTCCAGGCAAAAAAATGGGTATCCCGGCGAACCAAGAAAATGAAAAAAGGTTCGGGCAAAAGTTAGGGATTAAAAAATGAAAAGATTGTACACCCGGTAAGTTGAAAACCTGAAAGGGCAACTTAGGCAAAAATGGGTATCCCGGTGGATTGAAAACCCGAAAGGGCGATCCAGGCAAAACTTAAGGATTAAGCGAATGGCTAAGTTCTGAGTAGTTCTGAATATCATCTTGTGTTCATAACCGGAAACTTCCGAAGGATAGGAAACAGTCCAATCACCTTTTTCGGAAAGCTGATCATCTGGAGGATCTTGAAGACGAGCGAATCATAGCAGAATTGGAACCCGATAGAAATCCATTTCATATTGCCATTAGATTAATTTCTGTTTTTATCTGTTATGCAATTACCTCTTTCCAGGGATTGATTCCTGATGTAAATGCCTATTCAGAGGCCATTCAATCAATAAAATCATGTCATTCAGTACATCTCTATGTTCATTTTCATTTTACTTTTTTGTTTGCAAAAATGACGTCCGAATTTTTGATAAACATTGCATCATGAAACATAAGAGCTTTACAGGTACGTGCTTAATAAACATTGAAAATTGTTGTAAATTTTAAGTGTTTTGGATCGTCTATTCAGAACAGGTACACTCGGGGCATTTCCTTAAGGTCCCCATCAAATGATCGCGAATGTTTTTCCTCAACAGTTGGAATTTGGTATCTTATCCCTGCAAAGCAGGTCCAAGCATTGGATTCTTCAATCCCCAGCAGGTTCTCACTGATGTACTTCCCCAAGCATTTGTTTCAGATTATACATCCACCAGTAGAGTCGAGAGTGTCAGACTGTATATCCCCAACGGAGTTGACAGTGCCAGACTGTATCTTCCCAACAGAAGCGACTGCTCCTCAGAGTTCGATGCCAGATCGATGATCTCGACGCTAGACCCATGGTCTCTTTCCTTGAGGAGAATCTCGGTACCATATCGGTGTTTGCTTCCCCTGCTGAGTCGTCTGTCTCACGGATTATGGTTTCCAGAACCACTGTCGCTTTCCTCAGCAACAAGTTTTCAGTGCCATTCTCTCCCCAGTCAGAGCCTCGGTATTTTGTTATTTGCCAGAACACCGTGTGGCGGGTCATTTCCCCACAGAGTTCTTTGTGTTGTGCATCTCCAACAGCCTTTCCAGGGTCCAGAAGATTGTGATCATTTCCCCAGCAGAATTCCTTGCCTTAGCTTGGTGTTCTCTCTAATCAAGCATTTCGCATCCCTGCATGTAGAATCATATTGCATTGCATCCTCCCATATTGCGTAGCATTTCCATTTTCATGGAGCATTACGCCATTGAAAAATTCAAACATACGCATGTAAAGCATAAGGCATTCTCGGTATCCCAAGTGATAAGCCAGAAGTTGTTTCCAGTACTCAGACTGAAGATTGTTCATGACTTATCTTTATTATTCCCAGCAGGGGTCGTTGGCCCACGCGCCGCCTCAATTATCATTTTCCCTATTTCTGCCGATGCTGACAGGCAAGAAAGTTTCCGGTATTCAGACCGAAGTGGCATTCAGGCCAGTTTTCCGATGTTCGGATCGAAGAAGTTTCCGACATTCAGGTCGATGCAACTTGTGGCATTCAGGCCAAGTTTCCGGTATTCAGACCGAAGTGGCATTCAGGCCAGTTTTCCGATGTTCAGATCGAAGAAGTTTCCGACATTCAGGTCGATGCAACTTGTGGCATTCAGGCCAGTTTTCCGGTATCCATACCGAAGTGGCGCTCAGGCCAGTTTCCCGGTGTTCAGACCGATGTTTGATAATCTAATATCTTCCGATGTTCAGATCGAAGAAGTTTCCGACGTTCAGGTCGACGCAACTTGTGGCATTCAGGCCAAGTTTTCGGTATTCAGACCGAAGTGGCATTCAGGCCAGTTATCCGATGTTCGGATCGAAGAAGTTTCCGACATTCAGGTCGATGCAACTTGTGGCATTCAGGCCAGTTTTTCGGTATTCAGACCGAAGTGGTATTCAGGCCAGTTTTCCGATGTTCAGATCGAAGAAGTTTCCGACATTCAGGTCGATGCAACTTGTGGCATTCAAGCCAGTTTTCCGGTATTCAGACCGAAGTGGCATTCAGGCCAGTTTCCCGGTGTTCAGACTGATGTTTGATAATCAAGTATCGTCCGATGCTTAGATCGAAGTCATTTCCAGTATTCAGATTGATGAGCGGCATTCAGGCCATGGTTATTTTTGTGTTACCATTTATTTTGGTATTCAGGCTAACATTACTTGTTTCGGTGTTCAGACCGACTCTCACCGTAAAAAACAGATTCTTTTTCAAGACCACCTCTTGGCCGATTCTGACAGACATTGTTACTTTATTTTTTCACTTCAGTGTAAATTTTCGGGCTTTTATCGTATTCAATCACTTGATACCTCGAAAGTGCAAAAGCCATTGCTATCTTCCTTTCGGGTTTCCAGTTGATTGAATAGGGGCAGCTGTAATACCCCAAAATTTACCCTTCAGTTTTCCTGGAAGCATGGGATTATGTTTTACACTACATTAGCATCATATTAGGTCATACTCATTGCATACTACATTAGTGACATGGAGATCAGGTTTTGATCGATCACTCCTTAACAGAAGGAGCCCACACAAAGCAAGATTGAGAATTGGACTACATTTTCTAAGTATACAAGTCTCAAGGGGGTCCAAGTATCTTATTATGGTCCTCAGTTCATCAGTGAAGGATTCAAAGCTATCAGAGTGTTCATCTGGATTTAATCAGAAATTGGGGTTTCATGGCTACCTGCAACATGCAATGTTTGGTTGGAAGTAGAGGAGCTCATCCATGTCATGATTATAGAGGCATCTTGGCCTAGGAAGATTCACAATCATCTCAGAAAGATCCATTGGCAATCAGTGCAATCAGTTCCTGATCATTTTGCCCTAAAACTAGGGTTTGGCATAAAATCAGTTTATTTCTGATTCTTTGGGTGAAACTCTTTTCCATGGCCCTTCATATGTCCACAAGGGTCTACATACAAAAGTATGCTCTTTATTTGAGCTAGAAGTGCTTCAATTGGTCAATGAAATCGGGAATCAGACAGTTTGGGAAAAGTTAACTGTGGGTCCAGAAAAGTCAACTCCTGACATTTTGAGAGTGAAATCTCAAAATACATGTCTAGGGGATCCTACATGTGAAATTTGATCAAGGTTGGATCATGGATTCATAATTTAATCAGGAATTGGAAAAGTTACTTAATTTGGAAATGGTTGACTTTCCATTTAGGGCAAGTTTTCATGATCGTTGCACTCACTTTAAGCCCATTTTACATCAAGATAAAAGCTCCATTTGAAAATTTCCCCAACATGAAAGTTGTACCTCTTGTTCCAAGATTTCTAGAGATATAAAGTTTGCTCCATTTGGATTTGTGAAAGTTATGCTTAGTCAAAGTGAGACATTTTTTTAGGACACTTAGAAAAATTTCTAAGTCCAAAATCTTCAAAATTTGTCAAGACTTCTTGGCCAGTTTTCTTGCACTTCAAGGCATCATTTGAAAATACTTTCTTCACAACAATTGTACCTTGCCATGTCCTATTTCACATCCTTTTGGAATCATCTCATTTGAATCCATGGTTTGAGAGATACATTCATTTAAAGTGAGCACCATGACTTGATTTTCTAGGCAGATTTTGGGCCTGGCTGGCCCAATCAGATTTTCTAAGCATGCTGCACAAACCAGTCACGTTTTTTACCTCTTTTGGCCATGCATTGGACATCCATTCACTTGAGTTTGGCCCAAAATAACAATATTTTACACCTCACTTCACACTTTTATTCTTATGGATAAATCACTTATTAAAAAGCACATGAGAACACCTAATCCACCCTATTTAAGAAGCTGAAACCCTAACCCTGAAGGAGCAATTGGAATTTCATGACAAGGAGGCAAAGCTTCATCACATATCAGATTTCATTCCACTTCTATTTTCCATTAGGTAATCATCTCTTCCATGACCATGTTTTGATATATCTACGCTTGCTTACCATGTTCATCACCATTAATCCCTCCATTTTCATATTTCTTTTTCTTATTTAAAAAATTTTCTTCGTCCATAAATTTACCCAAAAATATTTTTCACTTTTCTTAACGTTTTTTTTTTTAATTTTATGTAATTGTTATTTTCGTATTTCTTAAATATTAATATTTTATTTTAGTTATTTATTCTAAATGGTCCATTTTAACACACTTTTTTTTATTGATTTTATTTTTATGACTTAAAATTATTGTTAGCATTTGATTTTTGGGATGAAGGTTGACCACTATCTCATGGTCAACCTGAACTTTTATTGGAATTTTATTTCACATTTTCAATATATTTTGGATTTATTTTTTACCTAGTTTGGTTGGTTGACTTTTAATTTGACTTCTGTTTTATTTTAATTAATTCACGTACCAATTGTCATTATTTTTAAAATCTTTTTGCAGGATGATGATGTCCTGACCCCACCTTATTTAGTTTATTTTTTCATATATTTTCTTGATTAATTTACTATTTATTCTTGATTTATTTCTAACCTAGTCTTATTAATTGACTTTTGGTTTGACCTATGTTTTGTTTTAATTAATTCACGTGCCAATTTTCATTATTTTAAAAATCTTTTTGGGGGATGATGATGTCTTGACCCCACTTTATTTAGTTTAACTTTTCATAATTTTCTTGATTAATTTGCTATTTATTTGTTATTTTTTAAGTTGACTTGAATTTTCAGTTGACTTCTTTATGATCGATGTTTGACTTAGGGATTGCTTATGGCAATTGAAGAGATCTTTTGATCCTCCCTCGTTCATCTCATATGCCATGTATTAGAGGCCTTTTACCTTGATTTTATTTGGTCCTTACCTCATTTCCTGATTAAATTATTCAGTGGACCCTTCGTGTGCATATTTTCATCTGTTTGATTCATCTGTTATCTTTTATACTTGTTTCTCTCATTCATGCTTTCTATTGCTTGATTATTTAACATGTTCATACTCCCATGCATTGTTTAAATGCTCCATTATTTGATTCTTTGGTTTGATTATATATTGTTTATTTATCCGATCTGATTGATAACTGTTGCCTACTTGTATGATGTATGAGGCATATATTCTT
The DNA here is from genome assembly GCF_024323335.1 of Lathyrus oleraceus. Classification (NCBI taxonomy): domain Eukaryota; kingdom Viridiplantae; phylum Streptophyta; class Magnoliopsida; order Fabales; family Fabaceae; genus Lathyrus; species Lathyrus oleraceus. The sequence goes on along the minus strand of NC_066584.1, from coordinate 377,556,200 downwards.
ATTGTTTGTTTGCCATGAACAATCCCCATTCATAACAAATGTACTCCTCTCCCATAAAGTGTATAATATTTATTTCTTTATTTCTTTATTCACCTGTTAATACAAGAATTAAAACGAACATCCGATAACCATTTCAAAATAAGATCAAAAGCTCGATCCAACGTCGAGTAATCATTTTAAAAACTTAACAGAACCTACACACATTCATCCATCCTCTTGTAAGTCGATTGCCTCAAGCATCGCCATCTACCTGTAAGTCGATTGCGTCCGGAATCGCCATCTACCCTTATTCGTAATTCCTCTCCGTGCTCCATCCGTCGACTTTTGTTCCGTTTAGGTAGCACCCATTAGGTAGAACCCTTTGTATGATAACATAGGTAGAATTCCCCTATTCTTTGCATGCTAACATTAGGTAGATGTTCCCCTTTGTAAATCCTAACACATAGGTCCATATTACATGACAACTCTAGAGCAGAGCTTCCCAACTTTTAGACCTTTCGTGCGTCTCCGATCTTGTGGCATGTCAGTCCATTCTATTGCAAAGAGGTAACTGCCTAAGACTCGATTCAGCGAGCTGCGACACCTACTGCTAGGACGTTAAACACACTGGCCACCCTCCTTTGACACAGCTGGTGTCCTCTTTTGTAAGTCCATGTTCAGATGGCAATCCTTAACCCCTAGTTAGCTGAACTACGTTTTGCTCTAATTCTCATTCCAGATGACATACGTAGGCATAAGACGCGACGTCTTACCGAGCACACTTCTCTTTAACCCATAGGTAGCCGAGCTACGAAGACTCTGATTCTCATACTCAGATGAGATACGTAGGCAGTGGATACGACATCCTTGCGAGCCATTTTCTTTTAACCTTCCTTTTAGTAAATAGTACTTTAGATATACCTACACCCTTTAGACTAGAACAACACTTATGAAAAGGGCTCCCTAGGATGTTTTGGGTGCTTAAAACCTTCCCATTGCATAACCAACCCCCTTACCCAAATCTATGACATTTTTACTAGTTTTTTATTCGATAAAACTTTTAGGTTTTTGTTCGTTTTCTAACCATTCCTTTGGATAAATAGAAGTGCGGTGGCGACTCGACTTGTATGGTTTACCTTGGATTTAGTCAATATCTCTAATGGTAATGAATACCCCGCTACCTAAAAGTGCCAAGAAGAGGTACATTGGAGAATTCACCACAAGAGTCAATAATCTGCACACCATCATATACACGGTTGTACCAAAAGATATCATCATTAGTTAGAGACATAAGTCTCGTGGACCACCGTAGACATCCTTTGTTCTCCTTGAAGGCGAGCGTCTGAGGCAAGTGCGAAATAAACCACTTGTACAACATAGGCAAACAACACACAATGGTACCACCGCCCTTTGCATTCCTCATATGCAAAGAGAAATAAGTGTCACCCAACAGAGTAGGAATGGGATTAAGAGTAGAGAAAATCCTAATGGCGTTCACATCCACAAACTTGTCGATGTTGGGGAATAACACTAGCCCATAGATGAGAAGTACAAATATGGCCTCAAAGGCGTCCTCACTCATGGCCTTCCCAAACATAGTAGCTTGATCAATGAGGAAATCAGACGGGAGACCTCGAATTCCACCTTTGGTAGTAATATGAGCACCAATAATAGATTCATCTATACGCAACAGATCAACAATCTCTTAATAAGAAGGAACGCTCTCCAAGCCACTGAACGGCAACTGGTCTAGGATCGGTATGCCCACAAGATAGGCATACTCCTCAAGCGTGGGCAGAAGCTGGAAATCCGGAAAAGTGAAGCAAAGATACAAGGGATCATAGAACTGCACCAACACACTCATTAGACCTTCATCCACTTGAGTAGCTAGAATAGACAGAAGCTTTCCATGACGAGCCTTGAATTCCAAGGGATCTAATACATAGGATGTCAAACTCCTTAACTCTTTCAAGTCGGGTTGTCTGAAACTGTACTTCTTCGTATTCCTTCTTTGCTTATCCTTGTCTGAAAATTTGCAAATAGACCTCTTAAGTTCCTTGAAAGTTTTCTCATTGTTGATGATATGGATGTGTATGAATGCATGAATGCATGGATGCAACAATCACACTCAAGGATCAAGCAAATCACACCACACAAAGTTCATGGGATGGATCAAGTCATCCTTAATATCAATCATCCATTTTGGTGGATTATGGTTTACACCTTATCAACACCCAAGTTCCATTGATATTAAAGATACACAAGAACAGATCAACCACGAATCAAGGGTTTGTTGCGAGTCGCGAGCATGGAGTCTTGGTTAAGAACCACCCAAAGGGAGTGTACTATGGTTAAACCTGACAATCATGTTCTACAAGAGGTTCCCATAGTCATCATCCCATCTTTCGGATATTATCGGATAAACGACTACTCGTATTCCAAAAATAATCTCAAGAGAGACTCTTATGAGTGTAGTATCGTGTAACAATCGTATCAAATCTTACGCTTGAACGATCTTCGCACTACGTCCTACAAATAGGCCAAGATGGGCGTGGTAAATTAAGGTCCTTGGCTTCTAAGGCATATATTGGAAAGAGTAATGCCTAACCACGACTACTCGTGTGACATTATTGATCCCAACATAACCTCCACCAAGTGAATGGGCTTACAAGTCAACTTGCTAAGGAATAACTCCACACAAGTCAACAAGACTATGCCATTCTCTTATCCTAAGTGCACTCGAGTTCGAGTATAGAACTCATCTCACGAAGATCACCAAGCATACAAGGAATTTATATTCAAGCAATTCAATCATTACATACAATACAGTAATCCCAAATTGCACAAAAATATGTCACAAAGCAATATACCATACAATACAACAAATATAAAAAGTAGGCAAAACCCACTAGGCAAATGATATTCCCCAGTGGAGTCGCCACTTTTCTGTAGCGGGGTATTCGTTACCATTAGAGATATTGACTAAATCCAAGGTAAACCATACAAGTCGAGTCGCCACCGCACTTCTATTTATCCAAAGGAATGGTTAGAAAGCGAACAAAAACCTAAAAGTTTTATCGAATCAAAAACTAGTAAAAATGTCAAAGATTTGGGTAAGGGGGTTGGTTATGCAATGGGAAGGTTTTAAGCACCCAAAACATCCTAGGTACTCATAGGGAGCCCTTTTCATAAGTGTTGTTCTAGTCTAAAGAGTGTAGGTATATCTAAAGTACTATTTACTAAAAGGAAGGTTAAAAGAAAATGACTCGCAAGGATGTCGCATCCACTGCCTACGTATCTCATCTGAGTATGAGAATCAGAGTCTTCGTAGCTCGGCTACCTATGGGTTAAAGAGAAGTGTGCTCGATAAGACGTCACGTCTTATGCCTACGTATCTCATCTGGAATGAGAATCAGAGCAAAACGTAGTTCGACTAACTAGGGGTTAAGGATTGCCATCTGAACATGGACTTACAAAAGAGGACACCAGCTGTGTCAAAGGAGGGTGGGTAGTGTGTTCAACGTCCTAGCAGTAGGTGTCGCAGCTCGCTGAATCGAGTCTTAGGCAGTTACCTCTTTGCAATAGAATGGACTGACATGCCACAAGATCAGAGACACACGGAAGGTCTAAAAGTGGGGAAGCTCTGCTCTAGAGTTACATGCAATATGGACCTATGTGTTAGGATTTACAAAGGGGAACATCTACCTAATGTTAGCATGCAAAGAATAAGGGAATTCTACCTATGTTATCATTCAAAGGGTTCTACCTAATGGGTGCTACCTAAACGGAACAAGAGTCGACGGATGGAGCGCGGAGAGGAGTTACAGATAAGGGTAGATGGCGATGCCGGAGGCAATCGACTTATAGGTAGATGGTGATGCCTGAGGCAATCGACTTACAAGAGGATGGATGAATGCGCGCTGGTTCTGTTAAGTTTTGAAAATGATTACTCGATGTTGGATCGAGCTTTTGATCTTATTTTGAAATGGTTATCGGATGTTCGTTTTAATTCTTGTATTAACAGGTGACTAAAGAAATAAAGAAATAAATATTATACACTTTATGGGAGAGGGGTACATTTGTTATGAATGGGGATTGTTCATGGCAAATAAACAATAAGAATATATGCCTCATACATCATACAAGTAGGCAACAGTTATCAATCAGATCGGATAAATAAACAATATATAATCAAACCAAAGAATCAAATAATGAAGCATTTAAACAATGCATGGGAGTATGAACATGTTAAATAATCAAGCAATAGAAAGCATGAATGAGAGAAACAAGTATAAAAGATAACAGATGAATCAAACAGATGAAAATATACACACGAAGGGTCCACTGAATAATTTAATCAGGAAATGAGGTAAGGACCAAATAAAATCAAGGTAAAAGGCCTCTAATACATGGCATATGATATGAACAAGGGAGGATCAAAAGATCTCTTCAATTGCCATAAGCAATCCCTAAGTCAAACATCGATCATAAAGAAGTCAACTGAAAATTCAAGTCAACTTAAAAAATAACAAATAAATAGCAAATTAATCAAGAAAATTATGAAAAGTTAAACTAAATAAGGTGGGGTCAAGACATCATCATCCCCCAAAAATATTTTTAAAATAATGAAAATTGGCACGTGAATTAATTAAAACAAAACATAGGTCAAACCAAAAGTCAATTAATAAGACTAGGTTAGAAATAAATAAAGAATAAATAGTAAATTAATCAAGAAAATTATCAAAAATTAAACTAAATATGGTGGGGCCAGGACATCATCATACCCCAAAAAGATTTTAAAAATAATGAAAATTGGTACGTGAATTAATTAAAATAAAACAGAATTCAAATTAAAAGTCAACCAACCAAAGTAGGTCAAAAATAACTCCAAAATAAATTGAAAATATGAAATAAAATTCCAAGAAAAGGCCAGGTTGACTATGAGACAGTGTTCAACCTTCATCCCAAAAATCAAATGTTAACAATAATTTTAAGTCATAAAAAATAAAATCAATAAAAAAAGTGTTAAAATGGACCATTTAGAATAAATAATTAAAATAAAATATTAATATTATAAAAATACGAAAATAAAAATTATATAAAATTAAATAAAACGTTAAGAAAAATGAAAAATAATTTTGGGTAATTTTATGGACGAAGAAAATATTTTAAATAAGAAAAATAAAAATGAAAATGGAAGGATTAATGGTGATGAACATGGTAAGCAAGCGTAGATATATCAAAACATGGTCATGGAAGAGATGATTACCTAATGGAAAATAGAATTGGAATGAAATCTGATATGTGATGAAGCTTTTCCTCCTTGCCACGAAATTCTAATGCTCCTTTAGGGTTAGGGTTTCATCTTCTTAAATAAGGTGGATTAGGTGTTCTCATGGGCTTTTTAATAAGTGATTTATCCATAAGAATAAAAGTGTGAAGTGAAGTGTAAAATGTTGTTATTTTGGGCCAAACTTAAGTGAATGGATATCCAATGCATGGCCAAAAGAGGTAAAAAAACGTGACTGGTTTGTGCAGCATGCTTAGAAAATCTGATTGGGCCAGCCATGCCCAAAATCTGCCTAAAAAATCAAGTCATGGTGCCCACTTTAAATGAATGTATCTCTCAAACCGTGGATCCAAATGAGATGATTCCAAAAGGATGTGAAAGAGAACATGACAAGGTAAAATTGTTGTGAAGAAAGTAGTTTCAAATAATGCCTTGAAGTGCAAGAAAATTGGCCAAGAAGTCTTGACAAATTTTGAAGATTTTGGACTTAGAAAATTTTCTAAGTGTCCTAAAAAAATATCTCACTTTGACTAAGCATAACTTTCTCAATTCTAATCCAAATGGAGCAAACTTTATATCTCTAGAAAGCTTGGAACAAGAGGAACAACTTTCATGTTGGAAAAAGTTTCAAATGGAGCTTTTATCTTGATGCAAAATGGGCTTAAAGTGAGTGCAACGATCATGAAAACTTGCCCTAAATGGAAAGTCAACCATTTCCAAATTAAGTAACTTTTCCAATTCCTGATTAAATGATGAATCCATGATCCAAACTTGATCAAATTTCACATGTAGGATCCCCTAGGCATGGATTTTGAGATTCCACTCTCAAAATGTCAGGAGTTGACTTTTCTGGCCCCACAGTTGACTTTTCCCAAACTGTCTGATTCCCGATTTCATTGATCAATTGAAGCACTTCTAGCTCAAATAAAGAGCTTATTTTTTGTATGTAGACCATTGTGGACATATGGAGGGCCATGGAAAAGAGTTTCACCCAAAGAATCAGAAATAAACTGATTTTATGCCAAACCCTAGTTTTAGGGCAAAATGATCAGGAACTGATTGCACTGATTGCCAATGGATCTTTCTGAGATAATTGTGAATCTTCCTAGGCCAAGATGCCTCTCTAATCATGACATGGATGAGCTCCTCTACTTCCAACCAAACATTGCGTGTTGCAGGTAGCCATGAAACCCTAATTTCTGATTAAATCCAGATGAACACTCTGATAGCTTTGAATCCTTCACTGATGAACTGAGGACCATAATAAGATACTTGCACCCCCCTGAGACCCTTGAGACTTGTATACTTAGAAAATGAAGTCCAATTCTCAATCTTGCTTTGTGTGGGCTCCTTCTGTTAAGGAGTGATCGATCAAAACCTGATCTCCATGTCACTAATGCAGTATGCAATGTGTATGACCTAATATGATGCTAATGAAGTGTAAAACATAATCCCATGCTTCCATGAAAATGAAGGTTAAATTTGGGGGTATTACAGGTGTACAAGAATAAATCTGATGAACAAGGGATGGTTACTAAAAATAAAGCAAGATTAGTAGCACAAGGATACACTCAAGTTGAAGGAGTTGACTTTGATGAAGCATTTGCCCCTGTAGCTTGCCTTGAGTCCATTAGACTATTGCTTGAAGTGGCATGCATTCTGAAGTTTAAACTGTTCCAAATGGATGTTAAAAATGCCTTCTTGAATGGTTACTTAAATGAGGAAGTGTATGTTGAACAACCTAAAGGATTTACAGATCCAAATCTTCCAAAACATGTGTATAAGCTAAGGAAAGCCCTCTATGGTTTGAAACAAGCTCCTAGGGCTTGGTATGATAGACCCACAGTGTTCCTCATTAACAATGGATACAGGAAGGGAGGCATTGACAAGACCCTATTTGTTAAGAATGAAGGAGGAAAACTCATGGTGGCTCAAATATATGTGGATGATATTGTGTTTGATGGGATGTCAGATCAGATGGTCGAACATTTTGTTAAACAAATGCAATCTGAATTTGAAATGAGCCTTGTTGGAGAGCTGACCTATTTTCTTGGGCTACAAGTCAAGCAGATGGAAGATTCTATCTTTCTATCTCAAAGCAAATATGCCAAAAACATTGTTAAGAAGTTTGGCATGGAGAATGCAAGTCATAAAAGGACACCTGCTCCTACACATCTGAAAGTCTCCAAAGATGAAAATGGTGTTAGTGTAGATCAAAGTCTCTACAGAAGCATGATAGGAAGTCTACTATATCTCACAGCAAGCAGACCTGACATTGCTTTTGTTGTAGGTGTTTGTGCTAGATATCAAGCTGAACCAAAAGTCAGTTACATAAACCAAGTGAAAAGGATACTGAAATATGTCAATGGCACCAGTGACTATGGGATGTTGTATACTCATGGATCTGGATCTATGCTGACTGGATACTGTGATGCTGATTGGGCTGGAAGTGCTGATGATAGGAAAAGCACATCAGGAGGATGTTTCTTCTTGGGGAACAACTTAATATCATGGTTTAGTAAGAAACAAAATTGTGTGTCTATGTCCACTGCTGAAGTTGAATACATAGCAGCTGGAAGTAGTTGTTCTCAACTAGTTTGGATGAAACAGATGCTGACTGAATACAATGTCACACAAGATGTCATGACATTGTACTGTGACAACCTGAGTGCTATAAATATTTCTAAGAATCCTATTCAGCACAGCAGGACAAAACACATTGATATTCGTCATCATTTTATTAGAGAACTAGTGGAAGAGAAAATCATAGCTCTGGAGCATGTTACTACTGAAATGCAATTAGCTGATATATTTACAAAGGCTTTGGATGCTAATCAATTTGAATGTCTAAGAGGGAAATTAGGGATTTTTATCTATGAGAATTTATAGCAATTAATTTGGAGTGGAAAAGGTAATAAAAATAATGTCTGCCCACTTAAAAGAAAGTGCCCCATTTATGGTAAATCATCACATAGTATTGGAACTTTCATCTATAGCATTTTCACACGCAACCTCTGCTAAAACATTTCCACCTTCTTTCAACTTCATCAACCTTCTCTGCTAGGGAAACAAAAAATCTTCCACAAGAACAACAAGATATCACAACATCCTTCACCATCTGGTTCCAAAAACACCAAACCTACGCACAAAGCTAGAACGCCCTATATGGACTTTCTTAATGAAGACATTTTGGAAGTGATTCCCCTGTCAGTCATCCCAGGCAACGCTCCTGGTTCATCCTCCACTGCAGGCCATACTCAAGGTAACAATTCTAATAACCCTAGCTCTAAGGATGACATGCATCATACTGGTCGTGTCATTAGAAATCTTGTCACGAGGATCCTTAATGAAGGACAATTTGTAAAGGGAGTTTCTACTTCTCTATCTAGAAGGGACCCCTCTCCTGAGGTTGGATCTTACAATGAGAAAGATGATGATTCATCTAGGTCTAAAAAAGATATAGCTGCTGAAGGATTGTGCTCTTTAGGGCAAACCTTGCCTAGTAAGAAATTTGTAGATGCTTCTCAGTCTAAGAAGCATGACTCTACTAAGAAGGTGATTGACCTGGAAGACGAGAGCTCAGATGATGAAGATGATAGCTTGCTTCATCACTTGAAGCCAAGTGTTTATAAGAGGATGAAGACCAGAAAGGGTAGGTCTGTGGCTGAGATGATGACAACCAAAACTGCTAAGAAGGCTACTGCTGTAGGCCCCTCAAAGTCTTGGAGTAAAGTGGAGGTAAAGAAGAGAAAAGTAAGAGAAAGTTTTGATTCAGATGAAGATGTTGAAGACGATGTCCCTGACATATCTCCTATCAAAAGGTCAATTGTTAGAAAATCCCCTGCTAATTTTGCTGCTGTACACTTGGATAATATTTCCTTCCATCTTGAAGATGGAGCAGCAAAATGGAAGTTTGTAATCCAGAGGAGAGTGGCTGTGGAAAGAGAACTGGGCAAGGATGTTGTGGAGGTTAAAGAGGTCATGGACCTGATTAAATCTGCTGGATTAATAAAAACTGTTACTGGGTTGTCTCAATGTTTTGAAGGTCTTGTTAAAGAATTTATGGTGAACATCTCTAAGGACATTGCTGATAAGAACAATAAAGAGTTTTGTAAGGTGTTTGTTAGAGGGAGGTGTATAAATTTTTCTCCAACTGTGATTAATAAGTTCCTAGGAAGAGGAGCAGAAGGTGCTTGTGAACTAGAGGCCACAGACAATGAGGTCTGTAGGGAAATAACTGCTAGACAGGTCAAGGAGTGGCCTAGCAAGAAGCATCTCCCTGCTGGAAAGCTAACTGTGAAATATGCTATCTTGCACAAGATAGGGTCAGCAAACTGGGTACCAGCCAATCACATCTCTACAGTCTCAAATGCTCTTGGAAGGTTCGTATTTGCTGTTGGAACCAAGCTTAATTTTGATTATGGTAGATTCATGTTTGAACAAATTGTCAAACATGCCTCTACAAATGCAGTGAAGTTGCCCATAGCTTTTCCCTCAATGATTTGTGGGATAATCCTGGGCCAGCAACCTGGAATTCTGAGCACAAGTGATATTCCTAGTAGAAGAAAACCTCCCCTGTCAGTTCATTACAAATTATTTGAAGGCAGTCATGTCAATGACATTGTCATGACATCTGCTGTGAAGAAGCCAACCTCTCAAGGTGGTCTGATTGCTGAACTGAAAGAGACTTGTAAGGAATTGGAGACTGGGATAAGGGTAGCTAAAGCCAGGAAAGAAGCTTTGGAGGTTCTGATTAATAGCTTGGAGCAAGGTGATAGATATAATGTTGGACAAGCGAAGGAAACAGAAGCCCACACCTCTAGTGAGAGGTCTGAATCTCAAGATGAATCAAGTGACATTTCTGGGTCTGAAGCTGATGAAGATGCAAGCTTCTCTGACTGAGTTTTGGTGAAGATTGTTCCCCTTTTATGATGATGTGCTGTTCTGGATGTTCTGATGGTTTTTTTTGGCAGTCTTGTTTTGATGCCTTGATGCAATTTTTGGGTTCTCTTTGATGTCTCTGGATTTTATCTCAGCTTATATAGCTGTGTTTGTTTGTGGTTCTGTAACACCTAACAATATGTTATGACATTCTATGTAACATTCTGTTGGACTAATAGACATTTATTTTGTCTCTTTGGTCTCTTTTGGCTAAAAAGGGGGAGAAGTAGCTAAAGGAGTTGTAGCTGAAGTAGCTATGCTATAAACAAATGACAGATGATGTTGAAAAGGATGTTTTGTGTAGTACATGTGATGTTGGAGGTGATGTCAGACGGGGTGATGTATGAGGAGATGTCTGTGTTGAACAGACTGAGGGGGAGAAGAAGCACATATGTGTTTAATATGTGTTTACTAGTTACTATTTTAGCTAGTAAATGTGTGTTTTATTACTTCTGCTGCTAAAAACTGCTGATGTGTTTTTACTCTTGTGAACAAATGGTCTGATGTATGTTTTAGCCAAAATTTGCCAAAGGGGGAGTTTGTTGGTTCTATGTGTTGGCAACAATTTTGGTAAAACCTAGAGTGTTCACAAATTGTCACAAGTGTTGTCTTGACATAAGATAACATGTACCTGCAGGGTGTTTAAAATGTGAATATGCAGGATTTTACTGAGATGTCAGACCCGATGTCATGACATCTGTATACAAAACATTCAGTCTGAATATTATGTATTATGTGATTGCGTTTTTTATGCTAATCTATGTGTGATTGATGTAATGATTGAACGCGCCCTCAATTAGTAATTACAACCAGATTGACTTATTTTCCAACGAGATATAATCAGCTGTCATGAGAAGATATGAATGGAAAATAGTTTTAGGGTTTTATGATGTCCAAGCCCAGCCAAACACTTCTATATAAAGGACATGGAAAACCTGGTTTTATACACAAGAAATAACAAATAAAATATTGAGAGAGAATAAGGGTTTTAGTCTTGTGTGGTCGTGTGTATTGTGAGCCATTCATTCATCCATAGATGACTGAATTGGACTAACTTTTGAATTGTAATTTGTCCACTCTAAGCTTTGAAGCATGAGTGTGTGTTTACTTGATTGAAGCTTTTAAGAAAGATCAAGTATGTGTCTTTGAAGAGTGTCTTCTTTTCATTGTAATTCTTGTTTTACATCACTGCTGTGATTGAGGGGGAGTGAGTAGGATCTCATATCTAAGAGTTCTTAGGTAGAAGTCACACAGGTAGAGATTAGGTAAGAAGAATGTAACTTAAATTTGTTTACTGAGAGTCTTTGAACTAATTCTATTTAGTGGATTTCCTTCCTGGCTTGGTAGCCCCCAGACGTAGGTGAGTTTGCACCGAACTGGGTTAACAATTGCTTGTGTCTCTTACATTACTGCTCTTTATCTTTTATCCTATTTGTATTGTTTAGATATTAGTGTCGTAACATTACCTTCGACATCTCATATCTGATACCAGAATTTCAATTGGTATTAGAGCAGACATCCTGCTCTGGTTCTGGGTGAGATCTAGAGATGTTACTTTCTGGTACTATGGATAGAGACGGAGGATCTGTTCACAGACCACCTATTCTGGATGGATCCAACTATGACTACTGGAAACCTCGAATGGTAGCCTTCCTAAAATCTTTGGATAATAAGGCTTGGAAGGCTGTTTTAACAGGCTGGGAACATCCAATTGTTACTAAGGAAGGAGAAACTACAATTGATAAGAAGGCTGAGGAACAATGGACCAAGGAGGAGGATGATCTAGCCCTTGGGAACTCTAAAGCATTGAATGCTATATTCAATGGGGTTGATAAGAACATCTTCAGATTGGTAAATAACTGTGAGGTGGCTAAAGATGCTTAGAATATTCTCAAAACCACTCATGAAGGCACCTCTAGAGTAAAGATGTCTAGACTGCAGCTGCTCACTACCAAGTTTGAAAATTTGAGGATGAAAGAAGATGAAAATATTCATTAATTTCATATGAATATCCTTGAAATTGCTAATGCCTCAGGAGCCCTGGGTGAGAAGATGTCAGATGAAAAACTAGTGAAGAAAATACTCAGGTCACTTGCTAATGCCAAATAGGATTTACAACTACCAATTACTGAAAAGAAGACCAAAGGGAGAGAATATCTGTCACCGGTTAAAGTGAACATATCAAGGATAGACTCAAAGGAAAGAAGATCCGTCATCGGTTAAGATGAACATATCAAGGATATACTTGTCTGAGGAAATCAAGGAGGATATCCGTCATCGGTTAGGATGAACATATCAAGGATAAACTGCCTAAAAGAGTAGGAATTACATCTACGTTGGATAGAATACCAGAAAGAGAATATCCGTCACCAGTTAGGATGAACATATCAAGGATAAACTCCGAGGGGAGGAACAAGAATTATATCTATCAGTTACTTGATAGGAACCCATAAAGAGAATATTCGTCATCGGTTAGGATGAACATATCAAGGATAAACTCTGCAAAGGGGAGAAAAAAAGGATTTACAACTACCGGTTACTGGGTAGAAGACCGTAAAGAGAAGGAAACCCGTCACTAGTTAGGATGAACATATCAATGATTAACTCTTTGAGGAACAAATAGGGATTACAACTACCTTTTTACTGGGTAGAATACCAAAAAGAGAATATCCGTCACCGGTTAGGATGAACATATCAAGGATAAACTCAAAGCAGGGGAAGAAAATATCTATCATCACTTAGGATGAACATATCAAGGATATACTTCCCAGGGAAACATGAAAGCGAATCAGCTGAGGGAGAAAATGGGTATTCTTGCCGGGTATTGGGCAAAAAGTGCCACAATACAAACTAAGAAGAATATTACCAGTTACTGGGTAATAGACTCTTAGGGGACCAAAAGCATATATCTAGTAAGATCTAGAAAGAAACGGTCAATCAAGACTCAATCCAATAAGGATACAACTCAAGGGGAGTGGTTCCATCCAGGTAATTAACTGGGGAGGAAACTGAAATAACAATCATCCACGAGGAAATAACTCAGTGGGGAATGGAGAAAGGTTAAAGTCTTCCTGCTTAAGGGGTTGACACTCTACAGTTGAAGAAGGACAGACACACCGAACCTGCATGGGGATAAAGTACCACCATAGCAGAGAGTTAAAATAACAATGAATCACAAGGTGTAATAATGCGATAATGAAATTTTTGAATGTATATGTATATGTATATGATTATGCTGACAATATGGTCGCAAAGGATACAAATGTCGCTGGTTTGAATCATTGATACAATTCTTGGTCAATCCGCACAAGAGGGAAACAACTGTTGGAGAAAAGATCAACTATCTCAAAGGCTCAATCCTGGTTGGGGAAAGCACAAGGATTTGCTGAGGAAAACTGCTATCCACTCTATGGGAAATTTTAGGTCAACACCATATCAAATGGGAGACAACCCTGTAGGGGATTAATACAATAGCTTCTCAGAATTAAGGAGCAATTCTGACGATCTGCGAGGAACCAAAATCTGTCGAAATTGTGCAAACTGCTAAAATAACATGCCCACAACTCAAGGGAGGACAACAAAGTCGGCTGGGGAAACCACCAAAACTTGGCTACTGAAATGCTACCGGGGAGGAAATAGGGATTACACCCACTGCTTGGGGAGAATCAATAATGCTCCACATTTAGGGCTTACCGCTTTTCAAACTGTTGTTGATATTCCTTTAAGTGATATTGATTGCTTGAAATAACTGCTTTTATATATTTAAGAAAATATGATTTTAATTTAAAATTTAATTTCAAAAATGATCATAGTAAAATTTAAATCTATTTGGCTGAGTTAAACAAGAGTAGAAACAATTGGATAAAAAGCTCAACTTTATTTAATGGAATGGTAGTCTGTAAATGACAAGACTCCATAGATCCTTATAAAAGTTGAAAAATGGTAATTTACATGGAAAAGGACTACATTGAATACAATGATCACTAATCTTTCTACCAGCTTTTGATATCCACTGTGCTCTAGGTGACTTCATCGAAGATGGTGACTCAGAATTGACCGACTTGCTCAAGAATGTCTTCAAAACTGAAGGTCAGCAGGATGCAATTACTTGCCATAATCCCTAATTTTTGCATAAATTGCCCCAAGGTAGGGTACTCAATTTATCGGATGATTTTTTTCTATTTTATGTCTCTAATTTTTTCCTAGATCGCCCTTTCGGGTTTCAATCCACCGAGACACTCATTTTTGCCTAAGCCGCCCTTTCAGGTTTTCAACTTAGCGAGCTGTTCTTTTCTTTTTAGGCGAAGTATTTCTTGACTGCATCTGCGTTTACAGGACGAGTGAACTCTTCACCATCCATAGTTGTAAGAATAAAAGCACCGCCCAAAAAGGCTTCTTTAACAACGTATGTGCCTTCATAATTAGGAGTCCATTTGCCCCTAGCATCTGGTTTGAAAGATAAAATCTTCTTGAGCACAAGGCCACCTTCTCTGAATACACGAGGCCTGACCTTCTTATCAAAATCTTTCTTCATCCTCTACTGATATAACTGACCATGACACATGGCAGTTAACCTCTTCTCTTCAATCAAATTCAGCTGATCATACATGGTCTGACACCATTCAGCCTCAATCAACTTGGCTTCCATCAGAACACACAATGATGGGATCTCAACCTCAACTGGGAGCACGACTTCTATACCATAAACAAGTGAGAAAGGGGTTGCCCCTGTTGAAGTGCGGATGGATGTACAATACCCATGCAAGGCAAACATGAGCATCTCATGCCAATCCTTATACGTCACAACCATCTTCTGAATGATCTTCTTGATGTTCTTGTTTGCAGCTTCAACAACCCCATTCATCTTAGGTATGTAGGGAGAAGAATTATGATGTTCAATCTTGAAGTCTTTGCAAAGAGCTTCCACCATATTATTATTCAAGTTAGATCCATTATCAGTAATGATCTTACTTGGCACACCATACCGGCATATAATCTGATTCTTGATAAACCTCACAACAACTTGCTTGGTTTCATTCGCATACGATGCCGCCTCAACCCACTTTGTGAAGTAGTCAATGGCCACTAAAATGAAACGATGTCTGTTTGAAGCTTTGGGCTCAATCATGCCAATCATATCAATTCTTCACAAACTTGCAACAATCATATTCCATTGTCAGCCAATAGTAACCTGCTCGCAACATCTTCTTTGCCATAACATGTCCATTGGAGTGAGTACCAAAGGAACCTTCATGGACTTTAGTCATCAACAGGCCTGCTTCGTGTCTATCCACGCATTTGAGCAAAACCATGTCGAAGTTTCTCTTATACAATACATCACCATTCAGGTAGAAATTGCTGGCTAATCTCCTCAAAGTCTTCTTATCTTTCAAAGATGCCCCAGGCGGGTAGATCTGACATTGGAGAAAACACTTAATATCATGATACCATGGCTTCTCATCTTTGGCCTCTTCAACAACAAACATATGAGCTGGCCTATCAAGACGCATCACAGTCAAATTGGGAACTTCATTCCAATATTTCACTATAAAAATCTAAGCCAACGTTGCAAGAGAATCTGCCATCCGATTTTCATCTCGAGGGATATGATGAAACTCAACCTTTGTAAATAAAGTTGAAATCCTCCTCGCATAGTCTCTATATGGTATTAAACCGGGTTGATTCGTCTCCCATTCACCTTTGATTTGATTCACAACCAAAGCTGAATCTTCATATACATCTAAATACTTGATTTTGAGATCAATGGCCTCTTCTAGCCCCATAATGCAAGCTTCATACTCAACCATATTATTTGTACACTTGAAAGTCAATCTAGCTATAAATGGAAAATGCGTGCCTTGAGGAGTAATGATTACTACCCCAATGCCATTACCATATTGATTAACAACTCCATTAAATACCATGCCCCAACGGAAACCAGGTTCTGGCCCTTCCTCAAGCAATGGTTCATCACAATCTTTCATCTTCAGGTACAAGATCTCTTCATCAAGAAAATTATACTGCACTGACTGATAATCTTCAATCGGTTGGTGAGCCAAATGGTCAGCTAAGACACTACCTTTGATCGCTTTCTGAGATCGGTATTCAATATCATACTCATTGCTATTTTTGGATTCCATGTTCAAGTGTGCAAATATCAAATCAATTGGCTATAAATAGAGACCTCTAGGTTCAGAATTGAGGACCCTGCGCGCCAGCTTTGATCCCAAGCATTCAAACCCTCCTATTCCAAAGGATAATCTTGATAATTTCCATTTAGAAATTGAGTTTGAATCTCACTGTTTTGAGATTCAAATCTCTAAGGATCCAAAGCCTTTTGATCATTCTATTCTACTCCTTCAAGCATCATAAGCAAGATCAAGCACAAGCAAGAGCAAGAACCATCGAATTCAGACCTACATTGAAGGTATTTTCCAGAAATTTCATCTCTTTGATTCTCACTCAATTCTCCATAACTCTCTTGGATCTTTGGTTATCTGAAGTCCTACCAATGAAGGAAACAAAATTGAGTTGATTTGAGGTCAAATTGAAGCAACTCAGATTGTGCACCTCAAATTTCAACTCCTTGTATCTCTCAATATACTTGGAGTTAGGATAAATTGAGGCCAGATTCGAGCTCAGTGCCATTTTTACTTTAAAATCATGTCCTTCTTTTTAATTTTGGTGATGGTTGTGACTAAAACAGTCTAGTGAGGCTCACCGGAGAAGGAGACCGGAGCTTTGGCTCCGGTGGTAAGTTGACAGTCATCAGAACCACAAGATCCATTTCAAATGTTTTAATCTCACGCGTTGATTTGGATTACCACTTGTGTGGCGTGCTGACTCAAGACCATGGTGGAAAGCATGCTGAGAGCCACTTGATCTACCACCTCAATTAATGAGGGAGATCAAGTGGTCCACGTTTTTTTTCTCATTTTCTGATTTTCATTTTATTTGTTATATTTCTTAATTCATATTAATTTTGATATTGATCCAAAAAATATGAGAGTTTCACCAATTTTTTTTAAATAAATTCCTCTTTCATTTTCTGAATTAAAATTATTTTTTGGATCGTTATTAATATTTTTCATGATTTAATTGATTTTGTGAATATTTTTAATTGTTTGAAAATAGTTTTAAGTTTCCAAAAATTATGAATTTTTTTCTCCAAGGTCCTTTGACCTTGTTTGACCTATGATAAATCTCATGGTCATTTCTTTAGTGTTTTGATGAGGTTTTAGGAATTTGACAAACCATAATTTAATTAATGCATTAGTTAATTGGTTTTAATTGTTTAATTGCAAAATAAATTGTGTTGAGCATTTGATATTGGCTTGTTGGGTTTAACTTGTTTTTGTTGGGCCTTGGTTAAGGTTTATTTGACTTTGTTGAGTTAAAATCATTGGATTTAGGGGATTGTTGAAATGTACATTTCATCTCCCAAAATGAATGAGTGATTTTAATTTAATAAAAATCCTCCTTTGACCAATTTGTGTTGATTCCATTTCCCCCCCTCTTCATCTCAATCTCATTCTCTTCTCATTCATTTCATGGACCTATGATATCTCTATATCCTAAGTCTAGTTGATTGTAAAATCAACATAAGTGTGGATGAGATTAGGTCCACCCCTTTTGCATATTCTTTTTAAGTGTGGTATGTTTTAGGAGCATGGTTTATAATACCATGTCTCTAACATGCATTAACACTAAAATTCTTATTGCCCGATCTCAAATAGTTGTGACTTCTACATAAGTCCAATTACGATTGCTTAACATAGCGTTAAATTATTGATATAAAAGGCATAACATTCTAGTAAGTGAGATTGTAAGTCTCCCCTCTTTCATGGTATTGTATGGAAACTTGGCCTTTTTTCCTTCCTTTGGAAGATGTCTTGGTTCAAGGATCCATGCTTGTGATAAGTGGGTTAAATGTTCTCCAAAGAATGACTTAAACAAAACAAAAGCAAAAGCATTACTAACTTCTAATCAACTAACAACTAACATTTAATTTCAAGCCATTTACTTTTATGCACTTTAATTTTAAGTCTTATTTCATTTGCCATTACTCATACCATTCAATTTGTTTACTTTAATGCCATTTTTACTTTGCTCATTTGAGCCATATCTTGTGAATATATTGTGTTTGTTTATACTTGTTTGTGTTGTGGTCTTTTGACCTTAATGTACATAATAACAACAAAAACTCTAAAAAACATTTTGTATGGACTGTTGGATTTGATCTGAGACATTGGACTTAGAATTAGGCAACACTTCCTATGCAAAAGACTTGGCCAATGCCATCTTTCAAAAAACCAAGTGTTTGTGAAGTGAACTTTCATCTGATACAATATTGAAGATCCATTGGAGTTTATCTGCAACATGATCATATTGAAGTTGTTATTTTGAACCTGTGTCTAATGCCTATCTTTGAAGTCACCTGATACATGGGGAATTATGAAGAAGATCATGGAATTGCTAAGCTTGGATGTGGCTATCTTTATTTGATGCCTTGCTATTCATATTGCTATTTGTGTATTGATATTGCTTGATTCTAAAGTCCAAGGGGAATTTGGGTTTCTATATGATATTCTTGTCTATTGGATTGCAGCCCATTGGTCAGATCTTTTCAACTCTTAACTTTTAAATTTTTGCTTAGGATTAGTCTCTTCATCTCCTCCCCACTTCTTTAATTTCAAAATCTCTCACTCCTTTTAAAATCTTCTTTGCTTGTGTTTGTTTTTCTAAACTTAGACCATATTGCAAATTAGAAACTTTGGCCTTATGCCATTTCATTTTCAAACTCACTTTCTTAATCAAACTTGTAAATGAATTTAACTATACTTGACTTAAAATTTCAAAAGCCAAAAAGAACTAACACTCATTCAAACCTTTTTAGGCCTTTTGTGCCTTTGTTAAATTCAAAATTTTGTTAAAAGCAACTCATTCACTTTGAAATTTATACCACGAACTACGAGGTTTTGATCCCTCATTTTTATGTTGGTACGTAGGCACAAGTCCGAAGGTCTTGTCAAACAAAAAAATATAATTAATGAATTCTTTTCTCATCCCTCCATTCTATTTTATTGCAAACATCATTTTATACAAAAACACATATGCACACAAAAAAGGGCTCCCTAGGAGTACCTAGGACACTTTGGGTGCTAACACCTTCCCTCTATGTAACCAACCCCCTTACCTGTAATCTCTGGCATTTTATTAGTTTTGATTTGGAAACTTCTTATTTTTAGGTTTTCTTCGTACTTTTCCCTTTTCCCTTGGAAACAATAAAAGTGAGGTGGCGACTCTAGTTTAATTGACGTCTAGCTTATCCATAACTTGATGGTCATGAATTTACCGCTAAACAACACCGAAATCTTGGAGGGAGTTTGGAGAAACTGCTCCACCATATTGAATTCACTTTTCTTAATCAAACGAAGCACCTCATCATCATCGTTAGACTTCAAACCGCTGGATTCACCAGACTGACACTTCGGAGAACTAACTGGATCTACTGTAGGCACTTCCACCTTCTTACCAACTGAACAATCTTCCATATTCTTTGGGAACACCGACCCAAAAACTCGATCGCTACTGGTCACTTTTATAACATCAGCAATACTCACAACAGAACTAGTCGTAAGAAAAGGAACCTCTTGACCATCCTCTAGCATGGTAGCATTGTACTAGTACGGAACAACCTTATCGGATGCATACGGGACGAGACCCGCTAATCGTATTACCAACAACGATACAGATCTATTACTGACATTGTTACTGTTGCTGCTAACGAACTAGATTATCACTCTCTCTGGTGTCTTGAACACTGAAACTATTACATTCACATCGTCACCCAAGTGACGGAACTGAAGAATCTGGATCATACCCTCATCCATCAACTTCTGGATGTCTCTCTTCACAACCATACAACCTCAAGGATTAACACTGCAGATTGCACAACCATCATGGTCATGCTCACAATCACTCACCATACAGATATTCTTGTGCATTGTCACCAAGGACCTTCTAATGAAGCGGACATCAAATACTTTGAACTCCCTAGGACAACCATCTACCATGTTAATAGAAGGATTACCATGAGCAGGTAGCGGGTTTGCTTTGACATTCAGCGCACGATTCTCAAAGGACACCATTCCACTCTTTACTAGCTTTTGGACTTCGTACTTCAGGGGGTAACAATTCTCAATATCATGACCGGGAGCTCCTTGGTGAAAGGCACAGTGAAGTTCCGGCTTATACCACCATGGAAGTGGTCCAAGAATCTGTGGCGTATTCCTTGGTTGCAAAAGGTTCTTGAGAACCAATGACGGATACAATTCAACATAAGTCATAGGAATTGGGTCGAAAGAGACCTTCTTCCTCTCAAAGTTTTGTTGTTGTTGATGATTGTTGTTGTTGTTGTTGTTGTTGTTGTAGGTGTTTGTTCCTTACGGTGGCTGTTCTTGCGTTGTTATTGATTGATTGTTTGAAATACCGGAATAACATATGATACTTGATGATGGTGTTGACGGGGTTGTTGGCTTCTTTTGACATGAGGTCTCTTCTGCCTCCCAACAGATACTGCATTGGTCTCGTTCTCTTTCTTTCTGGAAAACCCACTGCCGTACTTCTTGCTAGACGAAACCTCCTCTTTAGATAACCGTCCCTCTCGGACACCTTCTTCTAATCTCATCCCCAAGTTTACCATTTCGGTAAAATCACTGGGGGCACTGGCAATCATACGCTCGTAGTAAAATGAGCTCAAGGTCTTGAGGAAAATCTTGGTCATCTCCTTTTCTTCCAAAGGAGGGGTAATATGAGCGGAAAGCTCTCTCCATCGCCAAACATATTCTTTAAACATCTCCTTGTCTTTCTGAGACAATGACCTCAACTAGTCCCTATCTGGTGTCATATCCACGTTATATTTGTATTTCTTCACAAATGCTTCACCCAAATCATTGAATGTGCGAACACTCGCACTATCCAAACCCATGTACCACCTCAGAGCGGCACTAGTCAGACTGTCTTGGAAATAATGAATTAGTAAGTGATCATTATCAGTTTGTGTCAACATCTTTCTAGCATACATGACGAGATGACTGAGTGGACAAGTATTCCCCTTATACTTTTCAAAGTCAGGGACTTTGAACTTCATCGGTATTTTCACATTAGGAACCAAGCAAAGTTCCGCAACACTCTTACCAAAAAAATATTTTCCCCTTAAGGTCTTCAACTCCTTTCGCAGCTCAAGAAATTGGTCTTTCATTTCATCCATCTTTTCATAAATATCAGGGCCTTCAGACGGCTCAGAGTGATAAATGGTGTCCTTAACACGAGGCAGAGTGTGAACAATCGGTGGTGGCACTGACATGACCGGGCTAGATACCGACATGGAAGCAAAAGCAGGCACAAAACCTTCAGGCACAAAGTTGGGCGGCATTCCCCACGGGAATCCGACTGGTATGGTAGGTGCAAAGTGAGTAGAAGTAGCAGGAATGGTAGAGGTGGCAACTTCAGAAATGACAGTCCTCTAAGGAGGAGGAGTTGTAGTCGTTGGAGACGATTGACTCTGAGCAGCTAACACTGACTCCATCATGGCAGTCAGGCGGGCGATCTCGTCCTTCAAGTCTTTGTTCTCTTGCTCTAGATGTTCCATGATTCTTGAGTGATTGGCGTGGGTATTGTATCGATGAGTCAGCTTGGCTGAAGCACAGAAGAAAAACCAATAAGACATCTGGTGAAAGAGAAACCTGTTTATGCAAATGATGCATGAAATGCAATGTTTTTGATTATTTTTATTTTCAAGGAACTTACTGTTTTATTTACAAATATATAAATAATAAAAATTGCACAATTTGGTTGACCATAAAATCTCTTTTATTTATATAATGTGGAAGGATTACACTGAGTACAATTTCAGAAACCAAAATACAAAATACAAGAGAAAGGGAAACTAATCATCCTAAGGATCCCTAACAACAATGTCAAAAGATCTAGCTGCATGCACGTACATCCTTCGGATGCGTCAAATCTCGGACTCAAAAGAAGTCCTCATGTGAGTCTTCTCGAGGATAGGCTGATCAATAATCTTCTTCCAAGAAATGGAAGGCCGAGGTATACTAGAGGAAGATGAAATCTGGCTCTCTCGGTCTCTGCATAACTCGGTCTTCAAGAAGCCCGATAAGTGCATCTTTGTCCTTAGACTCAAGCTGCAACTCCTCATGCTTTCGCCTCAAAGCATGGAAACGCTCTTCCCACATATCCTTCTCTTACTTCATCTTGGCGAGTGCGTCTTCCAACTCCTCTACATCTTGGTTAGGGGGAGTTAATGGATCAACCACAACCATAAATATAGGTCTTTCGCAAGCATACTGTTGGTGTAAGCCCTAGAGGCCAATACTTTTGGTACTTGTATCGAATTATTTATTAATAATAAAAGGCATTTTTATTTATTATGTTTGTTTAATAAATTCCCTGGAATAGATAGTCCGTTTAATGTATCAAGTATGACTTAATCATGAGATCACATTAAACATAAGGACACTATTCTTAAAGTATCCGTAGTCAAGCTTTATTGTGAAGTGGGATAACATTAAAGCATGAAAACTATTATGTTTGTAGACTGATGATCACGTCTCATGGATCATGGATAAAGAGTTATCAAGTCTTAAACATAGGTATGAATATTAAGAGTAATATTCATACTGGATTGACCCGCTATGAGAATACTATATAGAATGTTATGCAAAGTGTCATAAGTTATTCTCATGGTAATAATGGTGTATACCACTCTTCGACCTGAAACCACTATGAGTGACCTAGATGGAATTTGCCCATCCTGCGTAACAGGATAAATGTCTATGGGCCCAATATTGAATTGGACAAGGATGACACGGTCTATGCCTTGTGTTCAATATAGACATAAGGGAAAAAGGGTAATTATACACATAATTATTATCACAGAAGGATTTGTCAGATCACATGACATTTTCGTATCTTGGGTAGCAGTGATGTGTTGCTAGATACCGCTGACTATTTATTATGTTAAATGCGTGATTTAATATAATTGCCAACGTCGCGAAAACCTACAGGGTCACACACAAAGGACAGATTGATGAGAAATAGAGTAACTAAGGAACACCGTAAGGTACGGTGCACTTTAGTGGAATACAAAATATGGTAAGGTACCACACGCTTAAGTGATTTTGGGCATATTATAAGATATGGGCCAAAATACACTTATGTGGGCTTTTTAGCTTGAAGCCCACACAAGTGGTTCTATAAATAGAACCCTCGGGTAGAAGCATTGTCACTCTTGTATTCCGTTTCTCTCTCTCTCTCTCTCTCTCTCTCTCTCTCTCTCTCTCTCAATCAAAGCCTTCATTCGTAGTAGCTAGCATTGAGATTGAAGGAATCCGTTCGTGTGGACTGAGTAGAGACGTTGTCATCGTTCAACGTTCGTGATCGCCACAAGAGGTAACGATTCTATCACTGATCATGCCCATTCATAAGGATCACTAAATGGAGAAATTTTTAAATTCCGCTGCGCCTTGGATGACAATTCTCCTTCAGTGGTATCAGAGCCACTTACGAAACCATGAATTTGATAACTGTTTATTTTTCTGTATTAATACGATTAAAACAGAATGAATCAAAGATTAAATTGAGATCAATCAAATTATATATATGATATAAGTAATCCTGATGAAAAATACATTATATATGATATAGTGTTCTTGTTTCGTTCATTCAAACACTCAATGGTTGTTTTCCTTTGAGCGATCAATGGTCGTTTTCTTCTTGATCCAACATTAGTATGGTGAAGCAATGACGTGTTGATCAATCATACTGAATTAACAATCGAGATATGTTTGACGGTCTGAAATTGGTGCATCAGGGTTAGTGACAGCACAAGGGTTGTGTTGTCAGAGAGTTATGCGATTGGGGTTGTGACTGCACAAGAGTTGTGCTTTCTAACAAATTTTCGTACAGTGTTAATCGGTTAACGCAAGACGAAATACTGTTTTCTAAAAGATTTTCAAACAGTGTTAACCGGTTAACGTATATGGTTAACTGGTTAACGCGAAACGAAATACAACTTTCTAACAGTTTTTCAACAGTGTTAACCGTATTTGGCTAACCGGTTAACGCAAAACAGAATACAAATTATGAACAGATTTTCAAACAGTGTTAACCGGTTAACGCATATGGTTAACCGGTTAACGCAAGGCAAAATTCACCCGTTCGGCTAACTCTGCGTAATGTGATCGTTCGTCGAGATTTAATTTGGTTTTAATTAATTAAAAGAATTAACAATAATAATAATAATGTGTTTATTATTGTCTTGTGGTGATCGGTTATGGCCTTAGTTTTCCTTTATTTTGTTTTGGGTTTTAAAATACGACCTACGTGTCGTGCCTCTCTTTTAATCTCTCAATGTAACTTCTTTTCTCATCTCACTCCCTTGTATGTAAAACGAGTTTCTTTATGTAATGTAATGTTATGAAGAAAGCAAAGAAGTCAGTGTCAAAGGAGGACAACCTTGAAGATCTTGCTTGGAGAAGCTTAGATCGTTATTAGGTTAGCTTAGGTTTTCTCATTGGCTTGGGAGAACAATTGCGCTAGGGGCCATAACTGTTTCATTATATATGTATGTTGATGCATGTGTATGTATGTTGATGCATGTGAGAGACAATTTATATGATAAAATAAGCCGGTGATATCAGAATAATTGCAAATTTCCTCAAATTAAATATTAAGTTTATGCTTTCCAAGTTTTAACACTCATCATGACTAGTATCGGATAATGTAGGTTTCGCCTACGCGAGGTGCATGTTCTATATTAGTAAGGTGCGATGGGATAATTGTAATATCCAATTGTTAAAACAATGGGTCAAACTTGACTAAACAAATTATAATAAGATTATATATGTTTAGAAGCAAGAGTTGGGAATTATCCATGTGATGGATTGGAATAAGGAGTTATTCACCCAACTAAAATATTTGAGAGTTGTATTAGATACAATTGGAAGGAGTTCCTACCTAAATAACCTAGTTTTGTGTAATCCGCCTACGCGGACTTAGAACGAAGTGAAATATGGATCTCGACCCACTAGAAAATCTTCCAACGGGATTTTCCGAATCAAATGATGAGGGTCATTTGTTTTGAGTAAAATAGTGGGAGCATATTTAATTAAAGGCCTAATTAAATATGTCAATGATACTTATATTTTCATTAATTCTTATGTGGATTACCACGACAACAAACACCTCTAACAACATCTTGCGATCAATCCTTGACAAAGAAAAATTGTCTAGGACAAATTTTATGGATTGGCACCGAAACCTGAGGATTATCCTCAAACATGATAAAAAGCTGTATGTCTTGGAGAAACCTGTTCCTGAAGAGGAACCTCCTAGTTCTGCACCTAAGGCAGAAAGAGATGCTTATAAGAAGCATGTCGATGATGCCAATGAAACTGCTTGTCTCATGCTAGCTACCATGAACTCAGAATTGCAAAAGCAACATGAGAACATGGCAGCGTTCGATATGATCGAACACATGAAGATGCTCTATCAAGAGCAAGCGAGGCATGAGAGGTTTGAAGTTTCAAAAGCCCTTTTTCAAGGCAAGTTAGCTGAGGGAGCCCCTGTAGGTCCCCATGTGCTCAAGATGATTGGGTATGTGGAAAACCTTGAGAGATTGGGTTTTCCCCTCGGAAAGGAACTTGCGACTGATTTGATCTTGCAATCGTTACCAGATAGATTCAGTCAATTTGTCCTAAATTTCAATATGAATGATATGGACAAATCTCTTCCTAAACTGCTCGCCATGTTAAGAACTGCTGAGCAGAATCTGAAGTCAAAAGGGAAGTCCATTCTGATGATCGGAAATGGAAAGAGACAGAACAAAAGGCCCACTAAGCAGGGTGCTAAAGGGAAAGGCAAGGAAGTTGCCAAAACCAAACCCACCGTTGCTGCTTTAAAGCCTAGTGGAGGCATAGCAAAAGAAGGCACCTGCTTTCATTGCGGTAAGACCGAACACTGGAAGAGAAACAACCCAAAGTACCTGGAAGATAAGAAGAATGAAGTGGAGACTTCAACTTCAGGTATTTTTGTTATTGAAATTAATTTATCTACTTCAGCATCATGGGTATTAGATACTGGATGCGGTTCTCACATTTGTACAAATGTGCAGGGACTACAAAGGAGTAGAGATTTGGCAAAAGGTGAAGTCGACCTATGAGTTGGCAATGGAGCAAAGGTTGCTGCTTTAGCCGTAAGAACTTATGTATTGACTTTACCTAGTGGTTTAATAATTCAGTTAGAGAACTGTTATTATATACCTGCAATTAGCAGAAATATTATTTCCGTTTCTTGTTTGGAAAAGTTTGGTTTTTCATTTATAATAAAGAACAATTGTTGCTCAATTTATTTGAATGATATATTCTATGCTTCTGCACAAATGAACAATGGACTATATGTCCTTGATCTTGAAATGCCTATTTATAATATTAATACTAAAAGGATGAAACCTAATGAGTTAAATCCAACTTACCTTTGGCATTGTCAATTAGGCCACATAAATGAGAAACGCATTTCCAAACTCCATAAACATAGACTGTTGGACTCTTTTGATTATGAATCATATGAGACATGCAAATCTTGTTTAATTGGAAAGATGACAAAGTCTCCATTCACATGAAAAGGTGAAAGAGCTAATGATCTTTTGGCCCTCATACATACTGATGTATGTGGACCACTGAACATACCAGCCAGAGGAGGTTTTCAGTACTTCATCACATTTACTGATGATTTCAGTAGATATGGTTATGTGTATTTAATGAAACACAAATCAGAGTCCTTTGAAAATTTCAAGGAATTAAAGAATGAAGTACAAAACCAACTAAGTAAGAATATTAAAACTCTTCGATCAGATCGAGGTGGTGAGTATTTAAGCCTAGAGTTTGATGACCATCTGAAAGAGTGTGGGATCCTATCCGAACTTACTCCTCCTGGAACACCCCAATGGAATGGTGTATCTGAGAGAAGAAATCGAACCCTGTTAGACATGGTCCGATCCATGATGAGTCACGCCGATCTTCCAAACTCCTTTTGGGGACATGCACTATTGACATCAGCTTACACACTTAACTGTGTTCCATCCAAAAAGGTTAAGAAGACACCATATGAGATATGGAGTGGTAAGAAACCACATATGTCTTACATGAAGATTTGGGGTTGCGAAGTTTATGTGAAACGACAAATTTCAACTAAGCTTGAGCCCAAATATGGCAAATGCTTATTTGTGGGGTATCCTAAAGAAACAAGAGGGTATTACTTCTACAATCCTTCAGAGGGCAAAGTGTTTGTCGCTCGACCTGGAGTTTTCCTAGAAAAGGATTTTATTTCCAAAGGAATCAGTGGGAGGAAAGTAGAGCTTGAAGAAATTCAAGAATCACAAAGCATTGATACACCTATGGAGGAATTAGAGCAGGAAACCCAAATAGTTGTGGAAGAGCAACCTGCTCAAGTAGAACAAGACCAGTGTAGGTCAAGCAGGATACGTCACCTACCTGAGAGATATGGATATCTCATAACAGATCAAGGTGATGTATTACTCATGGATCAAGACGAGCCTGTGACCTACCAAGAGGCCATAACTGGTCCCGAGTCTGAGAAGTGGCTAGAAGCCATGAAATCTGAAATGGATTCCATGTACACAAACCAAGTTTGGACCTTGGTAGAGCCTCCTGTAGGAGTCAACCCTATAGGATGCAAGTGGGTCTTTAAAAAGAAGACTGACATGGATGGTAAGGTACATACCTATAAGGCAAAACTGGTTGCAAAAGGATATAAGCAAATTCATGGGGTTGACTATGATGAAACCTTTTCACCAGTTGCAATGCTTAAATCTGTTCGGATTTTACTTGCTATCGCTGCATATCATGATTATGAAATATGGCAGATGGATGTCAAAACTGCTTTCCTTAATGGGAATCTTCTTGAGGATGTGTACATGACACAACCTAAAGGATTTGACATACCAGAAGAAGCCCAAAAGATATGTAAGTTACAAAGGTCAATCTATGGATTGAAGCAAGCTTCCAGAAGCTGGAATCTTCGTTTTGATGAAACAGTAAAACAATATGGATTCATCAAGAACGAAGATGAGCCTTGTGTCTACAAGAAGGTTAGTGGGAGCATGGTCGTTTTCCTGGTATTATATGTAGATGACATATTACTCATTGGAAACGATATCCCTACCCCGCAACAAGTAAAGTCTTGGTTGAGGAAATGCTTTTCTATGAAGGACCTAGGTGAAGCAGCCTATATATTAGGAATTCGAATCTATAGAGATAGATCACAAAAACTGCTTGGCCTAAGTCAGAGTACGTACATAGACAAAGTGCTGAGACGCTTTAATATGCATGATTCCAAGAAAGGATTCATACCTATGCAACATGGCATGTGTCTATCAAAAATACAATCCCCTTCAACCGAGGAAGAAAGGGATCGCATGAATAAGATTCCATATGCATCTGCAATAGGATCTATCATATATGCCATGTTATGTACTCGACCATATGTCTCGTATGCTTTAAGTGCAACGAGTAGGTACCAATCTGATCCTGGTGATGCCCATTGGGTAGCTGTCAAGAATATCCTTTAGTACTTGAGAAGGACTAAGGACTCATTCTTGATATATGGAGGTCAGGAAGAGTTGGCTGTATTTGGATACACCGATGCTAGCTTCCAGACAGATAAGGATGACTTTAGATCGCAATCTGGTTACGTGTTTTGTTTAAACGGTGGCGCTGTGAGCTGGAAAAGTTCAAAGCAAGATACAATTGCTGATTCTACAACCGAGGCCGAGTATATTGCTGCCTCAAGTGCAGCAAAGGAAGCTGTTTGGATCAAAAAGTTCATTAGTGAACTTGACATAGTTCCTAGCATTGTGGATCCCATTAGTCTCTATTGTGATAACAATGGTGCTATCGCACAAGCTAAGGAGCCTAGATCTCACCAACGATCCAAACACATACTTAGGCGTTATCACCTCATTCGAGAGATAATAGATAGAGGAGATGTGAAAATATGTAGAGTACCTACACTCGACAATATTGCTGACCCACTGACAAAGCCTCTTGCGCAGCAGAAGCATGATGGCCATACTAGATCTATGGGCATTAGGGGTATGCCTGATTGGCTCTAGTGCTAGTGGGAGATTGTTGGTGTAAGCCCTAGAGGCCAATACTTTTGGTACTTGTATCGAATTATTTATTAATAATAAAAAGCATTTTTCTTTATTATTTTTGTTTAATAAAGTCCCTGGAATAGATAGTCCATTTAATGTATTAAGTATGACTTAATCATGAGATCACATTAAACATAAGGACACTATTCTTAAAGTATCCGTAGTCAAGCTTTATTATGAAGTGGGATAACATTAAAGCATGAAGACTATTATGTTTGTAGACTGATGATCACGTCTCATGGATCATGGATAAAGAGTTATCAAGTATTAAACATAGGCATGAATATTAAGAGTAATATTCATACTGGATTGACCCGCTATGAGAATACTATATAGAATGTTATGCAAAGTGTCATAAGTTATTCTCATGGTGATAATGGTGTATACCACTCTTCGACCTGAAACCACTATGGACCCTAGATGTAGAGTTGAGTGCTTTATTGCTGATCCAACATTGTCCGTAACTGGATAACCATAAAGACAGTTGATGGGTACTCCATAAAGCATGCTAAGGGACATGAGTGGCCTAGATGGAATTTGCCCATCCTGCGTAATAGGATAAATGTCTATGGGCCCAATATTGAATTGGACAAGGATGACACGGTCTATGCCTTGTGTTCAATATAGACATAAGGGCAAAAGGGTAATTATACACATAATTATTATCACAGAAGGATTTGTCAAATCACATGACATTTTCGTGTCTTGGGTAACAGTGATGTGTTGCTAGATACCGCTCACTGTTTATTATGTTAAATGCGTGATTTAATATAATTGCCAACGTCGCGAAAACCTACAGGGTCACACACAAAGGACGGATTGATGAGAAATAGAGTAACTAAGGAACACCGTAAGGTATGATGCACTTAAGTGGAATACAAAATATGGTAAGGTACCACACGCTTAAGTGATTTTGGGCATATTATAAGATATGGGCCAAAATACACTTAAGTGGGCTTTTTAGCTTGAAGCCCACACAAGTGGTTCTATAAATAGAACCCTTGGGTAGAAGCATTGTCACTCTTGCATTCCGTTTCTCTCTCTCTCAATCAAAGCCTTCATTCGTAGCAGCTAGCACTGAGATTGAAAGAATCCGTTCGTGTGGACTGAGTAGAGACGTTGTCATTGTTCAACGTTCGTGATCGCCACAAGAGGTAACGATTCTATCACTGATCATGCCCATTCGTAAGGATCACTAAATGGAGAAAATTTTAAATTCCGCTGCGTCTTGGATGACAATTCTCCTTCACATACAACATCTCTAACTCCAAAGCTCTCTTTTTCACCTAAGTAGTGTAAGCTTCCAAAGCTACACAGTTGCACGGACCAAGCTCAGATCTTCCTTTCCTATGCATATTATGCCAAGCATGCACAATATTCTGCTTCAAATATTGGGGATCTTTACCCTCTTGATAGAAAAGACCTTCTAACAAAGTATTATTAGGTTTGTCTCTCTAGGGGAACCCAAGTTGACGACGAGCCAAAGCAGGGTTGTAGTTAATTCCTTCTTGTGTACCAATGAGAGGTACATTAGAGAATTCATCACAACAATAAATAATCTCCAAGCTACTCAATGAAGAATCATACCAAACTATATCATCATTAGTGAGAGGCATAAGTCTCTAGGACCACCTTAGACATTGTTTATTCTCCACAAAAGTAGGCGTATGAGGCAAGTGTGAAATAAACCACTTGTACAGAAGAGGAACACAACACACAATCGTCCCACCACCTTTAGAATTACTTAGATGAAAAGAGAAGTACATATCACCCAATAAGGTAGGCACAAGATTCCCAATCAAGAAAATTCTAATGGCGTTAACATCAACAAAACTATCAATGTTAGGGAATAAAGCCAAACCATAGTTGAGCAACACAAACATGGCTTCAAAAAATCCACACTACCGGCTTGAGCAAAGGCAGTAACTTCGTTGATGAGGAATTCAGAAGTCAATCCAAACAAACCTCCTTTCTTCACCCAATGAGCCTCAATCTCAGACTTCTTCAAGTGAAGAGCTTCAGCTATGATGTGAGATCTGGGAATCTCTTCCAATCCATTAAAAGGCACTTTGTTAGAGACATGTATTCCCAAGATATGGGCATACTCCTCTAACGTAGGCACAAGCTGATAATCAGGAAAAGTGAAGCAACGGTAGAGGGGATCATACAACTGAACCAACACACTCAGAAGTCCTTCAACCACATAAGAGAAACTCGTCTAAGTGTAGTATCGCGTAACAACTGTTATCAAGTCTACACTTGGACAGTCTCCGCACTACGTCCTAAATAGGCCAAGAGGGGTTAAATGTTCTACGGTCCTCAGCTTCTCGGACCCCAAATCAGAGAAAGTAATACCTAACCACAAATAACTTGTGTGACATTAATAACTCCAAAAGGGTCTCCACTGAGTAGATGGGTCTCAAGCCAACTTGTTAAGGATTACTCCACACAAGTCGAACATGACTATACCATCCTCCTATCTTAATTGGACTCAAGTTCGGGTTAGAACTTATCTCACCACTCAGAGATCACCAAGCACAACAAGCAGATTATATCATACAAACAAATATACATACATCAAATATACAATTATATACACACAAAAAAGTAGGCTAAACCCACTGGAGACTACTCCCCAGTAGAGTCGCCACTTAATTTCTGTAGCAGTAAATTCATGACCATCAAGCTATGGATAAGCTAGACATAAATTAAACCAGAGTCGCCACCACGCTTTTATTGTTGCCAAGGGAAAAGGGAAAAGTACGAACAAAACCCAAAGATAAGAAGTTTTCAAATCAAAAGTAATAAAATGCTAGAGATTACAGGTAAAGGGGTTGGTTACACAGAGGGAAGGTGTTAGCACCCAAAGTGTCCTAGGTACTCCTAGGGAGCCCTTTCTTGCGTGCATATGTGTTTTTGTATAAAATGATATTTTGCAATAAAATGGAGTGGAGAGATGAGAAAAGAATTCATTAATTATATTTTTGTGTTTGACAAAACCTTCGGACTTATGCCTATGTACTAACATAAAAATGAGGGATCAAAAGGTTCTTGAGAACCAATGACGAATACAGTTCAAAATAAGTCATAAGAATCGGGTCGAAAAAGACCTTCTTCCTCTCAAATTTTTGTTGTTATTGGTGTTGTTGTTGTTGTTGTAGGTGTTTGTTCTTTGCGGTGGCTGTTGTTGACGTTGTTATTGAATTGGTGTTGATTGATTATTTGAAAATACCAGAATAACAGATGATACTTGATGATGGTGTTGACGGGGTTGTTGGCTTCTTCTAACATGAGGCCTCTTCTGCCTCCCAATAGATACTGCATTGGTCTCATTCTCTTTCTTTCGGGCAAGGAAGCTACTGCCTTTGCTCAAGTCGGTAGTGCAGATGCTTTTAAAGCTATCTTTGTATTGCTCATCTATGGTTTAGCCTTGTTCCCTAACATTGACGATTTTGTTGATGTTAACTCCATTAGAATTTTCTTGATTGGGAATCTTGTGCCTACTTTGTTAGGTGATATGTATTTCTGTTTGCATCTAAGGAATTCTAAGGGTGGTGGGACGATCGTCTGTGTTAGCTGCTCAGAGCCAATCTTCTCCAACGCCTGCAACTCCTCCTCCTCAGAGGACTGTCATTTCAGAGGTTGCTACCTCTACCATTCCAGCTGCTGCCGCTCATTTTGGACCTGCCATGCCTGTAGGATTCCCGTGGGGAATGCCGCCCAATTTCATGCCTGAGGGATTCACACCTACCTTTGCTTCCATGTCGGCATTTAGCCCGATCATGTCTCTGCCACCACCGATTGTTCATACTTTACCTTGTGTTAAAGACACCATCTATCATTCCGAGTCGTCTGAGGGTCCGGATGTTTATGAGAAGATGGATGAAATGAAAGGCCAATTCCTTGAGCTGCGAAAGGAGTTGAAGACCTTGAGGGGAACAGATTTGTTCGGTAAGAGTGCTGCGGAACTTTGCTTGGTTCCTAATGTGAAAATCCCGATGAAGTTCAAAGTCCCTGACTTTGAAAAGTATAAGGGGAATACCTATCCGCTCAGTCATCTCGTCATGTATGCTAGAAAGATGTCGACGCAAACTGATAATGATCATTTACTGATTCATTATTTCCAAGACAGTCTAACCGGTGCCACTCTAAGGTGGTACATGGGTTTGGATAGTGCGAGTATCTGCATATTCAATGATTTGGATAAAGCTTTTGTGAAACAGTATAAATACAACGCTGATATGGCGCCAGATAGGGATCAGTTGAGGTTATTGTCTCAAAAGGATAAGGAGAGATTTAAAGAATATGCTCAGCGATGGAGAGAGTTTGCCGCTCAAATTACCCCTCCTTTGGAAGAAAAGAAGATGACCAAGATTTTCCTCAAGACCCTAAGCTCATTTTACTATGAGCGGATGGTTGCCAGTGTCCCTAGTGATTTTACTGAGATGGTAAACATGGGGATGAAACTAGAGGAAGGTGTCTGAGAGGGACAATTATCTAGAGAGGAAGTTTCATCCAGCAAGAAATATGGCAGTCGGTTTTCCAAGAAGAAAGAGAACGAGACCAATGCAATATCTGTTGGGAGGAAGAGGAGGCCTCATGTAAGAAGAAGTCAACCACCCCGTTGATAACGCGAAAACGCATTAGATAATTGCCTCTATTTACACTCAGAAATCACATCATTTCGATTAATATCCCGATTATTGCGCAAGTATTTGTGTTATTTTTGCAGGTATTTAAATCTCCATGCATTAAGAGCAAAATGAAGAAAAGGAAGAAAAAGAAGAAGAAACAAGTAAAAAAAGCATAGAAAAACCAGGAGAACAGAAAAAGTAGATTTTGCTGATGTGACGATCGCCACACATTCATGACGCTCGTCACGGCCCAGCGTGTGACGACCGTCACAGGCCCATGACGAGCGTCACACGACCCCAAACTGCGCTTTGAAGCAGTCAGCAACAGGCACCCAAAAGTGCCTATATTTTCTCCAACAAAATTTTCCCCATGTTTCCCTCTCTCAAGACCAAGTGTTCCTTGAATTCCTCAACTAACAAGACCTAATGGACACTATATAAAGGACTCAATTGGGAAAAATTGGGGGACGACTACTTTGATTTACGCTCTGCAATTTAATTTTCAGTTTTTAGCATTCAGCATTTTTTCTTTCTTTCTAGCAACCTTGTTTCCGTTGCTTATTTGTATTCACCATTCTTTTCATAGTTTCCCTTTTCCAGTTAGTTTTTCAGTTAGCCATAGTAGTAGTTTCCTACACTGGGGAGCTGCTACACCTTTGTTTAATTTTAAGTAGTAATCTGTATTGAAGAAGCAAAGCCTACCGACTTGTGGAGGATTTCTCAAGTGCTCCAAGAATCGCTATACTCTATACTTCGATATCTAGGTTTTTATTGAATTATTATTATTATTGCCTATTTATTGTTATAAGCATGTTTGTCGCTAAGTTAATCTGTGTATGCCTTGCGATTGCCTTAATTAATATGTCCGACTAAACTACCGGTATCGGTATGTAGCAACTTAATTTGATGGGATTTAATAATAACCGGTGAAAACCCTTTTTTCTCAAATAACCTTTTAGGCTGAAGTTTTTAATCTAAATTTAATTAACTTTATCACAAAAGCGTGAAAAGCTATTTAATACGATTTTGCCACGAGAGTGGAAAATTAACTAAGGTGAGAACCAACAATCGCGAGAGCGTGAGGCTCGAGCTGGATAGTAAAAATTAGGCATTGGGTTTAAAAACAGCGAGAGCACTTTAAAAACAACTAGAATTTATTTATTTTTAAAAAGTAATTTTGACTTCAAATGGGACAGCGAGAGCATACATTCTGACTTAAAGTTATAGCCAAATCAACAACCACGAGAGTGTAAGATAAAGTCTTTTAAATAAACATTTTCTACTGAGAGATATTTGGCATTTAAACTATTCACCGGTGACTTATCGAATCCTTGACGATTAATGCGCTGCATACTGATTCCTTCCTTTAATTCTTTATTAAAACCAAAAATTTCCCTTAGATTTACTTTATTACCCCCGAACTCTTACTAATCTATTCCCTTAGCTAAACATAGTGACGCTAGCGGCACTAGTTTGACCATAGGTCCCTGTGGGATCAATATCTTTTTAAACTAAAGCGACTAGACTGTGCACTTGCAGTCAAGTACCCGACAAACTATATTTTATATATAGCCAGATGAACCATCAAGTTTTTGGCGCCGTTGCCGGGGACCTGTTTTAGTCAAATAGTGTGATTCTTCCGTTGCACGGTATAGACTAAGGTAGAAAAACGAAAACTAATCTTCTCTCCTTTTCTTTCCCTGATTGTATGCCAAGTACTCGCTCACAAGGCGATAACTTAGCACCACCAATCCCCGAATTAATGCGTTTCCTATACGTGAGACGCCGAATACACGAATATCAACAAAAATACGGTATTCCCGATATCTCATTCCCTCTTAAATCAGAAGAAAAACCAAACATGGCTGACGAAGTACCACATAATCGTCCTCTCAAATTCTACGCTACCCCATCTCAACAAGAACCTCACAACAACATTGCTGCCCCCGCTATTAATCGAAACGATTTCAAACTGAAACCCTCACTCTTATCAACCGTCCAACAACATCAATTTGCTGGAAATCCAACAGAAGATCCTAATGAACACCTGACCAAGTTTGTGCAGTACGTGGATACTGTAAAAGCGAATGGTGTATCTCAAGATGCGATAAGACTGCATCTTTTTCCCCTTTCTCTAAGAGACAGAGCTTGGGCTTGGTTGCAATCCTTGCCCTCCAACTCCGTTACAACATGGGAGGAGCTGAAGAACGTCTTCTTATCCCGATACTTTCCGCTGAGCAAAACTGCTATGCTGAGAGCCCAAATCAATGGATTCAGGAAAAAAGATGTGGAATCTCTCTACGAAGCGTGGGAGAGATACAAGGATATGATGAGGATATGTCCACATCATGGTCTAGAAGGCTGGGTGATCATTCACACTTTTTATAACGGGCTTCTGTACAACACAAGACTTACAATAGATGCTGCCGCAGACGGTGCACTTATGGATAAGCCATACACTGAAGCCTATCAACTCAATGAAAACATGGCCCAAAACCATTGCCAATGGGGAGGTGAACGAACTCCAATGGAAAAGTCCCAGACTAAGGGTGGAATGTACGAAATCAGTAGCCTTGACCATGTTCATGCAAAGGTAGATGCCCTTGTCCAAAAATTAGATAACTTGACCATACCACCCGCAGCCACCGTGGCTCCTGTAACTCCAAACTGTGAGCTATGTGGAAATCCTGGACACACTGCACAAGAATGTCAAATATTAGCAAGAGTCCCAACCGATCAAGTGAACTACACACAAGGAAATCCCTATTCAAATACTTACAACCCTGGTTGGAAAAACCATCCCAATTTCTCGTATAAGAATAACAATGCCCTTTATGCACCTGGCCAAACACCAGTTGTTCCACCTGGATATCAAAAACCAGCCAATAATGCTCCTAACATGCCTAGGAAGTCAAATCTTGAGTTGATGATGGAAAGCTTCATAGCTACTCAAGCTCAAACAAACAAGGACTTCTTGAACCAAAACATACACACTAGTGAGCAACTTAAACAGGTGGAGAACAAAGTAGACGCCTTAGCCACACACAATAAAATGCTTGAAACACAGATTTCATAAGTGGCTCAACATCAAGCATCTGCAGCCGCTCCAGCTGGAACATTTCCTGGACAGCTGCAACCTAATCCGAAGGACATGCAAATGTCATTATACTAAGAAGTGGAAAAGAAGTAGATGGACCCGTAGATCCGAGACTCCAAAACCCCTCCATGTACCAAAAACCAGATAAAACCTCTACTGAGCAGGTGAATGAACCAAAGGAAACAGAAGATAATACCCAGGAGGCCGAAGAGAAAGAGAAACCTTATGTGCCTCCACCATCATATAAACCACCCATTCCGTATCCTCAAAGACTCAAAAGTTCTAAAACTGCGAATCAATTTAGGAAATTTGTTTAGCTTCTGAAGCAATTAAACATTACGATACCCTTTACAGAAGCCATCACACAAATGCCTTCCTATGCCAAATTTCTTAAGGAAATCCTATCCAATAAGAAAAAGATTGAGGATGACGAAACAATTACACTTACTGCCGAGTGTAGCGCCATAATCCAGAATAACATGCCTCCCAAACTAAAAGACCCGAGTAGTTTCTCCATACCCTGTGTCATTGGAAAGTTCCTCATAGACAAAGCTCTTTGCGATCTAGAAGCCAGCATTAGCGTAATGCCCCTAACCATTTGTAGAAGGCTCAGTATGGGAGACTTAAGACCGACAAAGATGTCCGTTCAATTAGCTGACCGCTCGATTAAATATCCTGTCGGTATACTTGAGAATGTCCCAGTTCGTGTAGGACAATTTTACATTCCTACCGATTTCATAATCATGGACATTAAAGAAGATGCCAGTATACCTATCATTCTAGGAAGGCCATTATTGGCTACCGCCGGAGCCATCATAGACGTAAAGAGAGGTAAGCTGACATTCGAAGTTGGAGAGGAAAAGGTTGAACTCATCTTATCCCAATTCTTACAAGCGCCAGCTATAGGCGACACCTGCTATCTGCTTGATGTCATAGACGAATGCGTAAGAGAGATGGAGATGGAAGAAACCACGTATTCTGAAATAATGAAAATCCAAATCCCTCCAATCCTTGAAGACAATAATTGGCATGAACCATACCAAAACGAAAGTCTAAACGAATGCTTAGCACTTACACCCGACCACATGCCATGCCCAAAGAAACCTGACTTGGAATTAAAAACACTACCAAAGAACCTAAGATACGAATTCCTAGACACTGAACTGAAGAGACCAGTAATAGTCAACGCTGACTTAGGACAGATGTAAACCGAGAAATTATTAGATGTCCTACGAAAGTATCCAACAGCGTTAGGATATAACATCGCGGATCTTAAAGGAATAAGTCCTTCGATCTGTATGCATCGTATTATGCTGGAGGAAGACTGTAAAACCTCTAGAGAGCACCAGAGAAGGATCAACCCAATTCTAAGTACCGTAGTCAAGGATGAAGTAAAGAAACTTCTAGACGCAGGAATCATATACCCAATCTCAAATAGTCAATGGGTTAGCCCCGTTCATGTAGTACCCAAGAAAGGAGGTGTTACAATTGTTAAGAACGAGAAAGGCGAATCCATAGCACAAAGAGTCGTGACCGGAAGTAGAATGTGTATTGACTATAGAAAACTAAATAAAGCCACTCGTAAAGATCAATTCCCTCTACCTTTCATAGATCAAATGCTTGAACGACTGGCTAAGCATTCTCACTTCTGCTATCTAGACGGTTATTCAGGATTCTTTCAAATCCCAATCCATCCCGACGACCAAGAAAAGACTACCTTCACATGCCCTTATGGTACATTCGCCTACCGACGAATGCCATTTGGCCTATGTAACGCTCCCGCAACATTTCAAAGATGCATGATGGCAATCTTTACAGATTTTATAGATGACATCATGGAAGTCTTCATGGACGATTTTTCCGTTTGCGGTCAGAGTTTTGAAGGATGTCTATCTAACCTCGAAATGGTACTCGAAAGATGCGTGAAAGTAAACCTCATCCTAAACTGGGAGAAATGCCATTTTATGGTTCAACAAGGAATTGTATTAGGTCATGTGGTATCTGACAGAGGAATTGAAGTGGACAAAGCTAAAATCAAAATTATAAAGAACCTTCAACCTCCGAAAACCGTTCGAGAGATCAGAAGCTTTCTAGGACACGCCGGTTTCTACCGACGTTTTATTAAAGATTTCTCAAAAATAACCAAACCACTTACAGGATTATTAATGAAGGACGCTAACTTCATATTTGATGAAAAATGCTTAACAACGTTCAACCAACTGAAAACATCTTTAATCACCGCACCCATAACGCAACCACCTGACTGGAGATTACCATTTGAAATCATGTGCGATCCGAGTGATTACGCAGTGGGTGCAGTACTAGGACAAAGGAAGGATAAGAAGCTTCATGCTATTTACTATGCGAGTAGAACGCTTGATCCTGCCCAAATGTACTACGCCACCACTGAAAAAGAACTTCTAGCTGTCGTGTTCGCATTGGATACGTTCCGTTCCTACCCGGTGGGGGCGAAAATTATCATCTATACCGACCATGCTGCTATTAGATATTTGTTAAGTAAGAAGGATGCCAAACCAAGACTTTTAAGATGGATCCTGCTCTTACAAGAATTTGATTTAGAAATAAAAGATAAGAAAGGTACTGAGAACGTAGTAGCAGACCACTTATCTCGTATCGAAGGGAACAAGCCTGAACAAACCCCAATTAACGACAATTTCCCTTACGAAAGACTCATAGCCCAAATGGAAAGTGATATGTCTGAACTAACATTAAGCGATACAGAAATAGAAGAATCCGTGGAAGAAGTACACGCGAATGCAACTCTGCCATGGTATGCTGACTTCGTCAACTACCTAGCCGTCGGAATACTTCCGCCGGACCTATCTTATCAACAAAAGAAAAAGTTCTTTCATGACTTAAAACAGTATTACTGGGATGAACCCCTTCTTTTCAAAAGAGGGACCAACGGTATTTTCCGTCGATGTGTTCCTGAAGATGAAATCGAAGATATAATCTCTAATTGCCATTCCACCCCCTATGGAGGGCATGCAAGTACCTCAAAGACCTGCACTAAGATCCTGCAATCCGGCCTATTTTAGCCTACCCTATGGAAAGACGTCCATAACACGGTTATAAAATGCGACCGGTGCCAACGCACTGGCAATATCTCAAGACGCGATGAAATGCCATAAACAGGAATCTTAGAAGTCGAAGTCTTTGA
Source organism: Lathyrus oleraceus (assembly GCF_024323335.1). Lineage (NCBI taxonomy): Eukaryota > Viridiplantae > Streptophyta > Magnoliopsida > Fabales > Fabaceae > Lathyrus > Lathyrus oleraceus. The sequence continues at coordinate 377,515,823 of NC_066584.1, read as the reverse complement.
CATATGGGGGATTGACTTCATGGGACCATTCCCAGCTTCTTTTGGTAATAAATACATACTCTTTGCTGTCGACTATGTCTCAAAATGGATCGAGGCTGTAGCCTCTCCCACAAATGACACACGAGTAGTAATCAAGCTATTCAAAAATATTATCTTTCCCAGATTCGGTGTGCCGAGATTAGTAGTTAGTGACGGTGGCTCCCACTTCATATCGAATATATTTGGAAAACTCCTTCTGAAGTACGGAGTACGACACCGCGTAGCAACACCGTATCATCCACAAACTAGCGGGAAAGTCGAAGTCTTAAATCGAGAAATAAAACAAGTTCTTGAGAAAACTGTAGGAATATCCAGAAAAGACTGGTCATCCAAACTAAACGAAGCTTTGTGGGCCTACCAGACGGCTTACAAAACCCCGATAGGAACCACACCCTTCAAACTAGTTTATGGTAAATCTTTCCACCTACTTGTAGAACTGGAACACAAAGCGTATTGGGCAATTAAAACCCTTAACATCAACTACACTTCTGCAGGCGAGAAACGGATTCTGGACATCCACGAATTAGAAGAGCTCCGATTGGACACTTACGAGAATGCCAGGATCTACAAAGAACGAACCAAAAGATGGCATGACAAACGCATCTCTAGGAAGGAGTTTAAAGTTGGCGACATAGTGCTGCTATTTAACTCAAGACTTAAACTATTTCCAGGAAAACTCAAATCTCGGTGGTCTGGTCCTTTCGAGATCACCAAAGTTCTCACTAGTGGTGCGATAAAAATAAAAGGTAGAAATAGTGACCCTTTCATAGTAAACGGGCAGCGCTTAAAGCATTATCATAATATAGAAAACAGAGACTATTCGAACAGTCTCAGACTCCCAGAGCTACCCGCTCAACCCCAAACCTAGTACAACACGACCCTACTGTTGAACTTTCGACATTAAACAAAGTGCTTAGTGGGAGACAACCCACCTTACTTCTTTTCGTTATTTTTCTTACTATCTAGTTTCTCTTTTCTTTAATCTTTTCTTCGTTATTTTTGTTTGCTCCCCTTCCTTGATTCTTTGTAGTCACTCTTGTTGTTTCTAGTAACTAACTTAGATATATTGGATATTGACTAACAGGAAAATTACTAATTAGTTAGTTAATTACATTCATCATGCAACAACCAGAGACAGTTTTCAGAGGCCGAGTTCAACGTAGGAGGTATGATTATCTAGCCAGGAAGAATATGGCATTGACCATATATTATGATGGACCGACCATGGATAAATTAGGCATCCGAGATAGCATCCTATATATGTTTAGCCAGCTGGGGTGGGAGAACGCAGCCATTAAGAGATGGTTTGTCACGTACCGTGAGCTAACCTTAGAATTTCTAAGTTCCCTCGTATACATCCCTGAACATGGTTATGGACTTAACAAATGGTTGATATCCTTTAGGTTATTTAGCATGGACTTTACCTACACCCGTCGAGACCTTGCTGACCTCTTAGGATTCCCTAGCGGCCCTTTCGTCTTTACAACCCGCTAGGAGGACCTTATCGATGACATTAATCTCGATGACTTCTGGGGTTGCATATCCGGAGAATCTAATCCAAACCCGAATGAGATGCACTCACAAAAGATACATAACCCTGCTATCCGCTATTTTCATAAAATATTAGCCCACACCTTATTTGGTAAGGAAGAGAATAACACATTAGTGTCCCGAGATGAACTCTTTATCCTGCTGTGTGTCGATCAAGGTCGACACATCAATATAGTATCATTCATGATGGAAAGATTTGTCCACCTTGCTAAGAATAACCATACCCCACTAATCATAGGAGGCCTAGTTACCATGATAGCTGTAACACCCTCCTAAATACCCCAAAATATTTAATTAAAATATATAACATGTCAAATCAGAGTAATTATGCCCCGAAGGGTGTCACACAATCATTTCACCACAATTATCAAAATGTTCTGTCATGCTCATTTATTAAATCAAAATAAGGTTCTTTTGCATAATTCGCAGCGGACACAAAATATCGACGTTCAAATCATGTACTAAATTACATGTAAAGTTGAATCAACAACTAAATTAAAACATAGTCAAACATTCCCTCCCGATGTTACATCTACCAGAGCATGACCCACTAAGGACGACACTAGACTCCACAGCACTAGCTTCTACTCAACTCACTGCTCGTTACCTGAAAAATAGTTGTAAGGGTGAGTTCCTCAATCAATGTAATAGGCATTATACAACATTATGTAATGTTAAGTAAATAACGCAACAATTCACCCTAACCAGACTACACCCTCAATAACGGCAGTATTAACTCCAACATCATACTCAACAATAATATATATCATATGTAAAATTTTCAAACCATATTCAACATCACAACACAACACAACGATTTACTCACTAATTCCTCACAATGGGAATTAGCTACAGCCCCACAGGCTATGCCATGCATTCACTATGTAATGAGACTCCATGAAATGCGGTACCGACTCTTCTTGAACATACAGTTCAAGCTCACCGATCCCTCCGGATACGGCTACTAAGCTCACTAGTCCCACTCATTGAGATCTAATGACTCACTCACTAATTCCTCACCATGGGAATTAGCTACAGCCCCGAAGGCTAGACTATGCACACTAATCATCTAGCATGCAAACATCAACAACAAACCCACAATGGTTCACTCACTAATTCCTCACCATGGGAATTAGCTACAACCCCAAAGGCTATGCTATACACGCTAATCATCTAGCAATGCAGCATCAACAACAATTCACAACGGACATAAGCTCACACTCTAAGCCATACAACAGTCCATTCACAACACAGGCAATATATATACATTCACATCATTAGGCATGCCATCATACATCAATCAATACATCATTATCATGTAAGTCAATTAAACACCGTATTAGTACTCTCTACTAATACCTATACGGCTCACAACAGCGGGATATAATCCCTATTACATCATGTGCCAACATAGGTCAGCTCTCAATTATGTACACAACATTAACATATCCATTTTTCCACTCTGCAACATACGATATCAAGTTTCGATGATGACAAAACCATTATGCACATCCATGAACAAAGAATGAAGGCTTTTGAGTCGACGATAGGGGTCAGCTCAAAGCTCGCGGTCGGCGCAAAGGCTCTGCTCAACTGGAGGGAGTCAGCGCAAACACCCCTTGCGTCGACGCATAGGGTCGACGCTTAAGTCACGGGTCGGCGAAAAAAATGCCTTGCGTCGACGCATACAGTCGGCGCTTGCCCCACGGGTCAGCGCACGCCGACTCTATGGTCGACCGTTCGCGCGCAGACTCAGGTTTTCTGAGTTATTCCAAGTTCCGTCAGCTTAATGCATATCAGGTTTTCCGGCCGCTCCCGCATCTAAAACCCTTTCTACAAAACCCAATTTGTCTCATAAATTGGTAGTGCCGCTTCAAGTTTTTAATTGGGATCCGTGCCATAGTCTAACATTTACGACTCGCACAACTATCGATTCAATTTACAGTTTTTAACACAGTTTATCCAACATCAATTTCAGCATATACAGTCCCAATTAGGGTTAAATCGACGGCTTATCACTACCCATTACATATTATCCCATAATTCCCATTAATCGACGATAAACCCCCCTTACCTGAGATAATCCGGCAATTCTTTGAGTTCAAGCTCTTCCTCTTCTCCAACTTTCTTCCTCTTGCTCTGCCTCTGCCCTTTTCCTCTTCTCTGCAGTTTCTCTGTTTTCACGTGAAAACACTCCTTTACTGAATGGGATTCTCTTTCCTCATTTCACACTTATATATTTTCCAATAATAATTATTATTCCAAAATAATTAAAATAATCCAATAATAATAATCTAATTATTTAATTAAATTAATAATATACTATTAATTCAATTTTTAATAATTATTTTATTTTATTGGGGTGTTACAACTCTCCCCCACTTAAAAGAGTTTTCGTCCTCGAAAACATACCTCAAGCGAACAACTCTGGATAAGACTCCTTCATCTTACTCTCCAGTTCCCAAGTCGCGTTGCCACCTGCTGGTCCTCCCCAAGCTACCTTCACCAAGGCAATCTCTTTACCCCGCAACTGCTTCAACTCTCGATCCTCGATCCTCATAGGTGATGTTTCAACAGTCAGGTTATCTCTCACCTGTACATCATCTACTTGGACAACATGCGACGGATCATGAATGTATCTCCTCAACTGAGACACATGGAAAACATCATGCAAATTCGCAAGCGACGGCGGTAAAGCGATACGATAGGCTACCTCTCTTATCCTTTCCAAAATCTGATAAGGACCAATAAATCGAGGTGTCAACTTCTTCGACTTCAAAGCTCGACCAACTCCAGTTATCGGAGTAACACGAAGAAACACATGATCTCCCTCTTGGAACTCAAGTGACTTCCTCCTCTTATCATGATAACTCTTCTGACGACTCTGAGCAATTCTCATCTTCTCCTGAATCATCTTAATCTTTTCCGTAGTTTGTTGAACAATCTCCGGTCCAACCACAGCACTCTCACCGGACTCATACCAACATAACGGTGTCCGACATCTCCTACCATACAAAGCTTCAAACGGTGCCATACCAATACTCGAATGAAAACTATTGTTGTAGGTAAACTCAATCAAAGGTAAATAACTATCCCAAACACCTCCTTTTTCCAAAACACAAGCTCTCAAAAGATCCTCTAGTGACTGAATCGTCCTCTCAGTCTGACCATCAGTCTGCGGATGATATGCAGAACTCAATCTCAGCTTAGTTCCCAAAGCCTTCTGCAAACCTTCCCAAAACTTCGATGTAAATCTAGGATCTCTGTCCGAAACAATACTAGACGGAATACCATGCAAACTTACAATCTTCTCAATATACAACTCAGCTAATCTCTCTAACGGATAATCCATTCTGATCGGAATGAAATGAGCCGACTTCGTCAATCTATCCACAATCACCCAAATAGCTTCAAAATTCCTACTCGTCCTCGGTAAACCCGAAACAAAATCCATACTGATACTATCCCACTTCCACTCTGGAATAGCCAACGGTTGCATTAGCCCAGACGGCTTCTGATGCTCAATCTTCGACTTCTGACAAGTCAAACAGGAATACACAAAACTTGCAATTTCTCTTTTCATTCCGGCCACCAAAATAACCTTTTCAAATCATGATACATCTTCGTAGCTCCAGGATGAATACTCAAACCACTACGATGTCCTTCCTCAAGAATACTCTTCTTAAGTTCGGCAACATCCGGAACACACACCCGTTCACCAAATCTCAAAATACCATTCTCGTCAACTCTGAATTCACCACCTTGACCTTGATTCGCTAAAGTCAACTTATCTACCAAACGCATGTCGGATTTCTGACCCTCTCTGATCTCATCCAGAATACCACTCGTTAACTTCAACATTCCCAATTTGACACTATTGTGAGTACTCTCACATACCAAACTCAAGTCTCTAAACTGCTCAATTAAATCCAATTCCTTAACCATTAACATAGACATATGTAATGATTTCCGACTCAATGCATCAGCTACTACATTTGCTTTACCCGGATGGTAATTCAAACCAAAGTCATAATCCTTCAAAAATTCTAACCATCTCCTTTGTCTCATATTCAGCTCTTTCTGATCAAACAAATACTTTAAACTTTTATGGTCACTGAAAACCTCGAATCTTGACCCGTACAAATAATGTCTCCATAATTTCAGAACAAATACCACAGCTGCCAACTCTAAATCATGCGTCGGATAGTTCCTCTCATGAACCCTTAGCTGTCTCGAAGCATAAGCTATAACTTGCTTATTCTGCATCAACACACCACCCAAACCCAACAACGAAGCATCACAGTAAACCTCAAATGGTTCCGACGAACTCGGTAATATCAAAATAGGAGCAGTAGTTAACCTTCTCTTTAACTCTTGGAAGCCTTCTTCACATTTTGAGTCCCAAACAAACGCTTGCCCCTTTCTGGTCAACATCGTCAACGGTAATGCCAACTTAGAAAATCCCTCAATGAACTTCCTATAATAACCAGCCAAACCAAGGAAACTTCGAATCTCAGCAACAGACTTAGGAGCTTCCCGCTTAGATACCGCTTCTATCTTAGAAGGATCAACAGCCACACCACCTCTGGAAATCACATGACCAAGAAAACTAACCTCTTCCAACCAAAATTCACACTTGGATAGTTTAGCAAATAACTTCTTTTCTCGTAGAATTCCTAAAACCAATCTCAAATGCTCAGAATGCTCTTCTTCAGATTTCGAATACACCAAAATGTCATCAATAAACACCACAACAAACTTGTCCAGGTACGGATGGAAAATCCTATTCATATACTCCATAAATACTCCAGGCGCATTAGTCACACCAAAAGGCATTACAGAATACTCATAATGTCCATACCTTGTTCTGAAAGCAGTCTTCTGAATATCTTCAGTCTTCACACGTATCTGATGATACCCAGATCTCAAATCTATCTTGCTGAACACACTCGCACCAACCAACTGATCCATCAAATCATCAATCCTCGGCAAGGGATACCGATTCTTGATCGTCACTTTATTCAGTTGCATGTAGTCCACACACAACCTCATAGTACCTTCCTTCTTCTTAACCAACAACACTGGTGCACCCCACGGTGACACACTCGGACGAATGAATTTCTTATCCAACAGATCTTCCAGCTGACTCTTCAATTCAGCTAACTCAACAGCAGACATACGATATGGAGCCATCGATATCGGTCTAGTACCAGGCACCAAATCAATCGAGAACTCAACTTCACGCTCTGGCGGCAATTCATTCACTTCTTTAGGAAACACATCAGGAAAATCGCACACCACAGCTAAATCGCCAATCACCAGTTTATCTTTAGCCTCCAAAGTCGCTAACAGCATAAACAACTCTGCCCCATCTGCCACTTCCTCATCCACCTGCCTCGCTGATAGAAACAAACTCCTTCCTTCCTTCTCAGGAAATATCACAGTCTTATCAAAACAATTGATAGAAACCCGGTTAAACACCAACCAGTTCATACCCAAGATAACGTCAATCTGTACTAGAGGAAGACACACAAGGTCTATCCCAAAATCCCTACCAAAAATACTCAATGGGCAACTTAAACAAACTGAAGTAGTAGTCACTGAACCCTTCGCAGGAGTATCAATCACCATACTACCCAACATCTCAGATATCTCTAACTTAAGTTTCACAGCACAATCCAAGGATATAAAAGAATGAGTAGCACCGGTGTCAATAATAGCTACAAGAGGAAAGCCATTAATATAACACGTACCTCTGATCAAACGATCATCTGCAGAAGTCTCAGAACCCGATAAAGCAAAAACCTTGCCTCCCGACTGCTTTTCTTTCTTCGGCTTAGGACACTGTGGGCTGATATGACCCACTTCTCCACAGTTGAAACAAGTCACAGTCTTCAACCTACACTCTGCAGCCAAATGACCACCTTTTCCACACTTGAAACACTTCATCTCAGCACTGGTACACTCATGAACACGATGTCCAGCCCGACCACATCTGTAACACTTAACAGGAGCACTAGAGTCTCCCCCACTAGGCCTCTTCATCCCACTCTGCTTCTGGAAACCCTTGCCAGCTGCATACGGTTTCCCACGATCAACCTGATTCTTACCCTTCCTATCAACCCTCTGCTGATAGCTCTCCGCTCTAGCCTTGGAATCCTGTTCAAAAATCCTGCAACAGTCAACCAAATCAGAAAACACCCTGATTCGCTGATATCCAATCGCCTGCTTGATCTCGGGACGCAACCCGTTCTCAAACTTCACACATTTGGAAAATTCCCCAGCAGCCTCATTATACGGAGTGTAATACTTTGACAGCTCGGTGAACTTCGCAGCATACTCAGTAACAGACCTGTTACCCTGCTTCAATTCCAAAAACTCTATCTCTTTCTTTCCTCTAACGTCCTCTGGAAAATACTTCCTCAGGAATCTCTCTCTGAACACAGCCCAAGTAATCTCAGCATTTCCAGCAGATTCCAACTCGGTGCGGGTAGCAACCCACCAATCATCAGCTTCCTCTGACAGCATATGTGTACCGAACCTGACCTTCTGGTTATCAGCACACTCAGTGACTCTGAAGATCCTCTCGATCTCCTTCAACCACTTCTGAGCGCCATCTGGATCGTATGCTCCCTTGAACATTGGAGGATTGTTCTTCTGGAACTCACTCAGTTGACGAGCAGCTCCCATCCCCACAACATTCGGATTCCCTCCAAGTACTCCAGCTAGCATACCCAGAGCCTCAGCAATCGCAGCATCATCTCTACCTCTTCCAGCCATCTCTATTCTGAAAACCCAACAAGCTAAACAATAAGTACTGATAGGGTTACACAACACCTATCCCGTACAGGGGAAACAGAATAACTACGACTCGACTCGACCGACTATGCTCTGATACCACTAATGTAACACCCTCCTAAATACCCCAAAATATTTAATTAAAATATATAACATGTCAAATCAGAGTAATTATGCCCCGAAGGGTGTCACACAATCATTTCACCACAATTATCAAAATGTTCTGTCATGCTCATTTATTAAATCAAAATAAGGTTCTTTTGCATAATTCGCAGCGGACACAAAATATCGACGTTCAAATCATGTACTAAATTACATGTAAAGTTGAATCAACAACTAAATTAAAACATAGTCAAACATTCCCTCCCGATGTTACATCTACCAGAGCATGACCCACTAAGGACGACACTAGACTCCACAGCACTAGCTTCTACTCAACTCACTGCTCGTTACCTGAAAAATAGTTGTAAGGGTGAGTTCCTCAATCAATGTAATAGGCATTATACAACATTATGTAATGTTAAGTAAATAACGCAACAATTCACCCTAACCAGACTACACCCTCAATAACGGCAGTATTAACTCCAACATCATACTCAACAATAATATATATCATATGTAAAATTTTCAAACCATATTCAACATCACAACACAACACAACGATTTACTCACTAATTCCTCACAATGGGAATTAGCTACAGCCCCACAGGCTATGCCATGCATTCACTATGTAATGAGACTCCATGAAATGCGGTACCGACTCTTCTTGAACATACAGTTCAAGCTCACCGATCCCTCCGGATACGGCTACTAAGCTCACTAGTCCCACTCATTGAGATCTAATGACTCACTCACTAATTCCTCACCATGGGAATTAGCTACAGCCCCGAAGGCTAGACTATGCACACTAATCATCTAGCATGCAAACATCAACAACAAACCACAATGGTTCACTCACTAATTCCTCACCATGGGAATTAGCTACAGCCCCAAAGGCTATGCTATACACGCTAATCATCTAGCAATGCAGCATCAACAACAATTCACAACGGACATAAGCTCACACTCTAAGCCATACAACAGTCCATTCACAACACAGGCAATATATATACATTCACATCATTAGGCATGCCATCATACATCAATCAATACATCATTATCATGTAAGTCAATTAAACACCGTATTAGTACTCTCTACTAATACCTATACGGCTCACAACAGCGGGATATAATCCCTATTACATCATGTGCCAACATAGGTCAGCTCTCAATTATGTACACAACATTAACATATCCATTTTTCCACTCTGCAACATACGATATCAAGTTTCGATGATGACAAAACCATTATGCACATCCATGAACAAAGAATGAAGGCTTTTGAGTCGACGATAGGGGTCAGCTCAAAGCTCGCGGTCGGCGCAAAGGCTCTGCTCAACTGGAGGGAGTCAGCGCAAACACCCCTTGCGTCGACGCATAGGGTCGACGCTTAAGTCACGGGTCGGCGAAAAAAATGCCTTGCGTCGACGCATACAGTCGGCGCTTGCCCCACGGGTCAGCGCACGCCGACTCTATGGTCGACCGTTCGCGCGCAGACTCAGTTTTTGAGAGTTATTCCAAGTTCCGTCAGCTTAATGCATATCAGGTTTTCCGGCCGCTCCCGCATCTAAAACCCTTTCTACAAAAACCCAATTTGTCTCATAAATTGGTAGTGCCGCTTCAAGTTTTTAATTGGGATCCGTGCCATAGTCTAACATTTACGACTCGCACAACTATCGATTCAATTTACAGTTTTTAACACAGTTTATCCAACATCAATTTCAGCATATACAGTCCCAATTAGGGTTAAATCGACGGCTTATCACTACCCATTACATATTATCCCATAATTCCCATTAATCGACGATAAACCCCCCTTACCTGAGATAATCCGGCAATTCTTTGAGTTCAAGCTCTTCCTCTTCTCCAACTTTCTTCCTCTTGCTCTGCCTCTGCCCTTTTCCTCTTCTCTGCAGTTTCTCTGTTTTCACGTGAAAACACTCCTTTACTGAATGGGATTCTCTTTCCTCATTTCACACTTATATATTTTCCAATAATAATTATTATTCCAAAATAATTAAAATAATCCAATAATAATAATCTAATTATTTAATTAAATTAATAATATACTATTAATTCAATTTTTAATAATTATTTTATTTTATTGGGGTGTTACAATAGCAGACACTATAGGACTTGTACGCCCACTTTATGAACTTATACCTTTTGGAAACATCCGCCCAATGGACATCGACTTTTGCTTTAACCGCAGAATCATAGGTAACATTGGGACAGATACCTTTGATTATCTAATCAGTAATGAAGTGGTTCAACTTTTCACCTTGCCTAACCATGAGAAAACGAGTGTTCACAACCGAGACAATTGGCTCTACGATTTAGAGGAACACCATATTGATCCATCTTCACCTCCCGCTACACCGCCCAAATATGAGTGTGTTAATGACCCTATCCTTCACGAAGAATCCGACCCTGAAACACCTCCTAACTATTATAACATTGCTGAACCGGTTCCTCCTTCTTGTGCTGATAATCATGCCATGCTCATCACCCATCTGAATACTTTCCGAGCTGACATCACCATTGTGAAAGAAGAGATAACGCGCATACGCGTTGATGTCCTAGGCCTGATGGATATTGCTGTTGAGTAGTTTCATTATCTGAACGAAGTTGTTGCTGCATTGGGACAAAAACGTGGCTGAAATTTCTGGCCACTGATTTCTCTTACTCGCACTAAGCAATGAGGATTCTGCTTTGTTTTGCGTGGGGAGGAGCACTTCTACTTATTGCATTACTTTTGTTCTATTGTTTTCATTTTCTATGTTATCGCTACATTTTTTTCTATGCTATATCCAATTTCAATATATTAATTCAATTGCTATTTATTTAATTAAGCTTATTTCGTCTATTTATTTATTTTTGCATTCAAGCTGTTAAATTCATATTGCTTAGCTATTATTTATGCTGCTATTCTGCTGTGTTGAGAAAAATTTTGAATTTAGCGTGTGACGACCGTCACTATAGGGTGACGTTCGTCTCGCAGACGTGACGACCGTCACGAATCTGGAACAATCGTCACACACATGAAAGTGACCGTTACGAGCAAGTGACCGTTGCAGACGACCGTTATGCATCCGTTGCTCGTGACGACCGTCACACCCCTGTGACGACCGTCACACCCCTGTGACGACCGTCACGAATTCCAGAGAGCTCGCCTATAAAAGCATGCGCTCTTTCTCCCTTTTCTCCTCACCAATACTCACTCTCCTATATTCTGATCATCATCTACTCAATTCTTCACTATTTTTCTGCGAGCGCATAACTCACAAACCTTTCACCTCTCCCACCAACACGAAAAGTTTAATCCAACTCACCAAATGGCCCGTCAAGAAAGAAGCACTCCCGACCTTTCAATCGTCACATTCCGCGATGGAGAAGCCGACAAACGCCAAAGGAGCAACTACCTCAAATTCTATCAACGCTCCGTTCAAGCCACAAGGTATGTTGATCATGAATGCCTAAGGGAGTTAGGACTTTTGGAGGGTGTAGAATGGATGCTAGCTGCCTCCAGTTTGACACAACTCTGTACCACACCACAGTCAACCTACGAAGCGCTGACCTTGGAATTTCTAAGCTCTTACTCTTACATCACTCCACCTGGCGCTACCCAATATCTCACCGGTGTAGCCACATTTAGAATGTTTGGCACCGAGTATTCCCTTAATCAAACCCTGATAGCGAGAATGCTTGGTTTCCGACATGGAGAAGGAATCCACTGCTGCATCCCAGAAGGATGGTCTGATATAGCATTCCAAGTTTGGCACAACCTCACCCACATGAACGCAACGAGCTGGGATACGCTTAACGCAACATACATCCACAACCCAGCCATCAGATACTTTCACAAAGTCCTGGGGCACACAGTTTTTGGAAGAGTCAGCAACCACAAGGTAAACTCTAAGGAACTTTTCCTTCTTCACTGTGTGTTTGCCCAAATTGCGTTCAATGTTACTCTGTTCCTACTAGCCAACATCCAGGCTGCTTGCATGAGAGACAGCCAAGCGTTTTGTTATGGGGGAATTATCACCTCTAAGCATTGGGCTTGAACCTGGGAGATAGGCTAGCCAACTTACCAGCCCTGGAAGAAGAATCCCTCGACATCGACTACTGTCGTGCCTCACACCTAATCAAAGCAAGAGATGATGGGAAATATCATCCTGTTGTCAGAAACAAGACAGTAAAGACCATCATCATGCCCAACAGGAACCACACATATCCAAGAGAAATGACAAATTGGACCTTTGATCTGGAGGCCCCCGAGCCAACTGATGGAAATCCTGGTAATGGTACTTATGAAGTCGAAGAAGAGCTTGACAGAGGCATACCCCAACCATCTCAAGAGCACGCTGCAGAGACCTCCTCCCGAGGACAAAGAAGAAGCGAACAAGGACCCGCCTCCATGGAAAACATCTACGCCGAGATGTTGAGACACAATCAAATCATGGAAGACCGCCAAACAGAAATGATGCAAGCGATCCAACAAATGCAGCGGGATCAGCACGATTATGCTCACTGGCATGATCAGGGGATGACGGAACTTTCAGACCAGATGAGTGCCCTGACTTATCGTGTAGATGCCATCCAGGAGTACACTCAGCACATAGGATTGGATCCTACCCAACGAGGACGAGGTGAGCGCGCAAGAGCAAGAGCCAGAGCACGAAGAAGCCAGCCACGTAGTGATGAGCAGTGATTTTTGTTTCTTTTCCTCTTTACTTCTATATACTGTCGCATTGAGGACAATGCAATTTTCAAATGTGGGAGGAAATCCTTATCACTCCTCTACTTGTTTCTATTGCTAATATTTTCAGCCAATACAAAATTTTTTTGCTTGTCCTTTTTCAATCATTTACACATATTTTGGCATAACAAAAATTTCCCTTAAGATTAAATGCATAGCCTACGAGTACATAGGTTGTCCCGAGGAGGCTTTGTTAGGAAAACCGAGAAAGATCTAACAAGATTGATACCGTCCCGATACTCTAGACCCCTTATTTCTATGAGATCAGTTTGAATAACCATTATACTGATACCTTAAGTCTCCATTCTAGACTAACCCCTAGTAGTTTATACTAGCAGTCAGCACCGTCTCAAGCACAAACCACGTGGAGAGCCGATGAATATAAGTGTTTGATGCCTACGAATCAAGAAACTCCTTCGTATTGTTGCTATCAAGAAATTGATAAAAAGAACCATTACAAAAGGTTGCAAAGTTATGCAAAAAGAAGGAATAAAAACCCCAGTTGGTTGGTCCAGAGGTACCTGGTACTGGACTCGGTAGGGCGAACTACGGTTCGATCCCCCATAACCTTCAAATGGGATATATAAAGGGGTACCACACTAGTGTACCAGACCCCCATGCCAAGAAAAGGATCAAAGTCACTAACCGGCTACTTCACTAAGTGCGTGCGGAGGCAAAGGGCTTAATGTGATTGCGCTAGAAAGAAACCGGGTGAAATAGAAACAGAGACACTAGGTCGAGCTATAATAGCATGATTCAAACTGGCTTGTGTAAAGGAGAGATCTATGATAAAGCTGAAAGCTCGTGTCATCACAGTATCTTTGGTGTTTTACTCAATATCGGACATCCTGACAATCCACCTGACAACCACGTACGAACAGGTAATGTATCCGCGATTAAATTCTATTTTTTCAAATTGTGTTTGCTTGAGGACAAGCAAAGATTCAAGTTTAGGGGAGTTTGATAACGTGAAAACGCATCAGATAATTGCCTCTACTTACACTCAGAAATCACATCATTTCGACTAATATCCCGATTATTGCGCAAGTATTCGTGTTGTTTTTGCAGGTATTTAAATCTTCATGCATTAAGAGCAAAATGAAGAAAAGGAAGAAAAAGAAGAAGAAACAAGTAAAAAAAGCATAGAAAAACCAGAGGAACAGAAAAAGCAGATTTTGCTGATGTGACGATCGCCACACATTCATGACGCTCGTCACGGCCCAGCGTGTGATGACCGTCACAGGCCCATGACGAGCGTCACACGGTCACAAATTGCGCTTTGAAGCAGTCAGTAACAGGCACCCAAAAGTGCCTATATTTTCTCCAACAAACTTTTCCCCACGTTTCCCTCTCTCAAGACCAAGTGTTCCTTGAATTCCTCAACTACCAAGACCTAATGGACACTATATAAAGGACTCAATTGGGAAAAATTGGGGGACGACTACTTTGATTTACGCTCTGCAATTTAATTTTCAGTTTTTAGCATTCAACATTTTTTCTTTCTTTCCAGCAACCTTGTTTCCGTTGCTTATTTGTATTCACCATTCTTTTCATAGTTTCCCTTTTCCAGTTAGTTTTTCAGTTAGCCATAGTAGTAGTTTCCTACACTAGGGAGCTACTACACCTTTGTTTAATTTTAAGTAGTAATCTGTATTGAAGAAGCAAAGCCTACCGACTTGTGGATGACTGCTCAAGTGCTCCAAGAATCGCTATACTCTGTACTTCGATATCCAGGTTTTTATTGAATTATTATTATTATTGCCTATTTATTGTTATAAGCATGTTTGTCACTAAATTAATCAGTGTTTGCCTTGCGATTGCCTTAATTAATATGTCCGGCTAAACTACCGGTATCGGTATGTAGCAACTTAATTTGATGGGATTTAATAATAACCGGTGAAAACCCTTTTTTCTCAAATAACCTTTTAGGCTGAAGTTTTTAATCTAAATTTAATTAACTTTATCACAAAAGCGTGAAAAGCTATTTAATACGATTTTGCCACGAGAGTGGAAAATTAACTAAGGTGAGAACCAACAATCGCGAGAGCGTGAGGCTCGAGCTGGATAATAAAAATTAGGCATTGGGTTTAAAAACAACGAGAGCACTTTAAAAACAATTAGAATTTATTTATTTTCAAAAAGTAATTTTGACTTCAAATGGGACAGCGAGAGCGTATATTCTGACTTAAAGTTATAGCCAAATCAACAACCACGAGAGTGTGAGATAAAGTCTTTTAAATAAACATTTTCTACTGAGAGATATTTGGCATTTAAACTATTCACCGGTGACTTATCGAATCCCTGACGATTAATGCGCTGCATACTGATTCCTTTAATTCTTTATTAAAACAAAAAATTTCCCTTAGATTTACTTTATTACCCCCGAACTCTTACTAATCTATTCCCTTAGCTAAACATAGTGACGCTAGCAGCACTAGTCTGACCATAGGTCCCTGTGGGATCGATATCTTTTAAAACTAAATCGACTAGACTGTGCACTTGCAGTCAAGTACCCGACAAACTATATTTTATATATAGCCAGAAGAACCATCACCCGTCAACACCATCATCAAGTATCATCTGTAATTCCGGTATTTTCTAACAATCAAAACCAGCACCAATTCAACAACAACGTCAACAACCGCCACCACAATGAACAAATACCTACAACATCAACAATATCAACAATCATCAACAACCATAAAATTTTGAGAGGAAGAAGGTCTCTTTCGATCCGATTCCTATAACTTATGCTGAACTGTATCCATCATTGGTTCTCAAGAACCTTTTGCAACCAAGAAATCCGCCTCAGATTCCTGAACCATTTCCATGGTGGTATAAATCGGAACTTCGTTGTGCCTTTCACCAAGGAGCTCCCGGTCACGGTATTGAGAATTATTACCCCCTGAAGTATGAAGTCCAAAATCTGGTAAAGAATGGGATGGTGTCCTTTGAGGACCGTGCACCTAATATCAAAGCTAATCCATTACCTGCTCATGGTAACCCTTCTGTCAATATGGTGGATGGCTGTCCTGGGGAATTTAAGGTACTTGATGTCCGCTTTATTAGAAGGTCCTTGGTGACGATGCACAAGGATATCTGTTTGGTAAGCGATTGTGAGCATGACCATGATGGTTGTGCAATTTGTAGTGTCAATCCTCGAGGTTGTGTGGTTGTAAAGAGAGACATCCAAATGTTGATGGATGAAGGTATGATTCAAATTCTCCAGTCCCGTTATGTGGATGACGATGTGAATGTTATTGTTCCACTATTCAAGACACCAGAGAGAGTGGTAATCCAGTTTGATAGCAGTAGTAGTAGTAACATTATCATCAACCGATCGGTATAGCCGTTGGTTATACGGTTAGTGGGCCCATCCCGTATGCATCCGATAAGGCTGTCCCTATCAGTACAATGCGACTATGTTAAAGAATGGTCAAGAGGTTCCTTTACCTAAAACCAATTCTGTCATGAGCATTATTGATGTTACGAAGGTGACCCGTAGCAGTCGTGTTTTTGGGCCGGTGTTCCCAAAGAGTGTAGAAGATATATCTGCCAGTAAGAATGTTGAAGTACCTGCAGTTGATCCAACTAGCGCTCCAAAGTGTCAGTCTGGTGAATCCAACAGTTTGAAGCCTAGTGATGATGATGAGGTACTCCGGTTGATTAAAAAGAGTGAGTTTAATGCGGTGGAGAAGTTGCTCCAAACTCCCTCCAAGAATTCAGTGTTGTCTCTGCTTATGAACTCTGAAGCGCACAGAGAAGCATTGCAAAAAGTATTAGAGCAAGCTTATGTAGAGCATGATGTTATGGTGGATCAGTTTGATCATATTGTGGCTAACATCACTTCCTGCAACAATTTGAGCTTCTGTGATGAGGAACTTCCTGAGGAGGGAAGAAATCACAAGTTAGCATTGCATATTTCAATGAATTGCAACGAGGATGCTCTGTCGAATGTATTGGTTGACACCGGTTCTTCTTTAAATGTACTCCCGAAATCAACCTTGTCAAGATTGTCGTATCAAGGAGCTCCGATGAGATATAGTGGTGTGATCGTCAAGGCATTTGATGGTTCTCGCAAAACTGTGACTGGTGAAGTGGACCTTCCTGTGAAGATAGGTCCGAGTGATTTCCAAATTACTTTCCAAGTAATGGATATCCAACCGACCTATAGCTGCTTGTTAGGAAGGCCATGGATACATGAGGCAGGAGCCGTTACGTCAACGCTACATCAGAAGCTGAAGTTTGTCAAGAATGGAAAGCTTGTTATCATCGGTGGGGAAAATGATTTGTTGGTAAGCCACCTGTCGTCTTTCTCTTATGTAGAAGTTGTGGATGAGATTGGAACTCCATTCCAAGCATTATCTATTGCAGAGGAAAAACGAGTTGGGGCACCCATGTCCTCATTCAAAGATGCGCAGAAGATTGTCGAAGATGGTAATTCTAATCAGTGGGGCCAGATGGTAGAGGTCACCGACAACAAGAGCAAAGCCGGTTTGGGTTTCCAACAAGGTTCGTCTGTGATTAGAGCTGAAGATGTGCAACCCAATTTCCGTAACGGAGGGTTCATTCATGGTAATGAACAACACTTAGCTGCTGTGATCAAGGGTGATGAAGATAAAGACTACACCAATTTTGTGATGCATGGAAAAGCTTGCAACAATTGGACTGCTGTTGATATTCCTATTATTATGCATCGATATAAGTAATTGCTTTTATTTGTTTTTGAAAATCCTTCTCCTATGCCTAAGGAAGAAGCGAACATTGTTTGGCATTGTCAAATTTGATCATCAATAAAATGCAATTCTATTCATCCATATCTATGATGTTTTTATTTTTACTTTTTGCTTTTCTGAAAATGGTAATCACAAAAAACATAAATAAATAAATACAATTGTCCATCTTCATAATATTTGGTCACAAATCACTTATCTAAAATCAAAGTATCAAATTATTATGCAGGTTGGTTTCTAAACCCATTGAATACAATGATCCTACTCCTTCTTCAAACTTTGAATTCCCTGTGTTTGAGGTCGACGAAGAAAATGATGAAGAAGTGTATGATGAATTTTCCCTTCTACTTGAGCACGAGGAAAACGCCATTCAGCCATTCGAAGAGCAGATTGAGTTAGTCAACTTGGGTTCCGAAGATGATGTGAAGGAAGTCAAGGTTGGGTTTCGACTGTGTCTAGAAGTGAAGAAGGGGTTGATTGATCTTCTCCGAGAGTATTCAGATGTGTTTTCTTGGTTCTATCAAGACATGCCTGGTTTGGATTCTGAGATTGTGGATCATAGATTGCCATTGAAGCCAGAATGCCCGCCAGTGAAGAAGAAGTTGAGGAGGACTTATCCTGATATGGCGGTGAAGATCAAAGAAGAAATGCAAAAGTAGATTGATGCCAGTTTCCTTGTTACTGCTGAGTATCCGCAGTGGGTGGCCAACATTGTGCCTGTTCCGAAGAAGGATGGAAAAGTCCATATGTGTGTTGATTATAGAGATTTGAATAAAGCCAGTCCGAAAGATGATTTCCCTCTGCCACACATTGATATGTTGGTAGACAACATAACTAAATTCAAAGTCTTTTCATTTATGGACGGATTTTCCGGATATAATCAGATCAAGATGGCACCCGAGGATATGGAGAAGACCATATTCATTATACCCAAGGGAACATTCTGTTATAGAGTGATGCCTTTTGGTTTAAAGAATGCTGGTGCAACTTACCCGAGAGCAATGACTAGTCTTTTTCATGATATGATGCATAAAGAGATCGAAGTCTATGTTGATGATATGATTTCTAAATCCATTGATAAAGAGGGACATGTTAAGCATTTTTTGAAGCTATTCCAGCGTTTGAGGAAGTAAAAACTCCGCTTGAATCCCAATAAGCGTACATTTGGTGTTAGGTCTGGTAAGTTGTTGGGCTTTATTGTCAGTGAGAAAGTTATTGAAGTTGATCCCGCCAAGGTCAAAGCAATACAAGAGATCCATGCACCCAAAACTGAGAAGCAAGTCAGAGGTTTTCTCGGCCGCTTGAATTATATCTCGAGATTCATTTCACACATGACTGCCACATGTGCGCCTATATTCAAGCTTCTTTGGAAAGATCAGTCTTGTGATTGGACTGAAGATTGCCAGAAAGCTTTTGACAATATCAAATAGTATTTGCTTGAACCTCCGATTCTATCTCCGCCTGTTGAAGGAAGACCGTTGATCATGTATCTGACTGTGCTTGAAGAGAGTATGGGTTGTGTTCTGGATCAGCAAGACGAGACTGGAAAGAAAGAGTATGCTATTTACTACCTTAGTAAGAAATTCACCGATTGTGAGACTCGGTATTCTATGCTTGAGAAGCCTTGTTACTCATTGGCTTGGGCTGCTAAGCGTCTGCGTTAGTATATGTTGAATCATACCACTTGGTTGATATCCAAAATGGATCCAATCAAGTATATTTTTGAGAAGTTTGCTTTAACTGGAAGGATTGCTCATTGGCAGATGTTGTTATCAGAGTATGATATTGAATACCGATCTCAGAAAGCAATCAAAGGTAGTGTCTTGGCTGACCATTTGGCTCACCAACCAATTGAAGATTACCAGTCAGTGCAATATGATTTTCCCGATGAAGAGATTTTGTACTTAAAAATGAAAGATTGTGATGAACCATTGCTCGAAGAAGGGCCAGAACCTGGTTCCCGTTGGCGCATGGTATTTGATGGAGCTGTTAATCAGTATGGTAATGGCATTGGGGCAGTGATTATTACTCCTCAAGGCACACATTTTCCTTTTACAGCTAGATTTACTTTCAAATGTATGAATAATATGGCTGAGTATGAAGCTTCCATTATGGGGCTTGAAGAGGACATTGATCTCAGAATCAAGTACTTAGACGTCTATGGAGATTCAACTTTGGTTTTGAATCAAATCAAAGGTGAATGGGAGATGAATCAACCCGGTTTTCTACTGTATAAAGACTATGCGAGGAGGATTTCAACTTTCTTTACAAAAGTTGAGTTTCATCATATCCCTCGAGATGAAAACCGGATGGCAGATGCTCTTGCAACGTTGGCTTCAATGATTATGGTGAAATATTGGAATGAAGTTCCCAATTTAACTCTGATGCGTCTTGATAAGCCAGTTCATGTGTTTGCTGTTGAAGAAGGCAAAGATGAGAAGTTGTGGTATTTTGGTATCAAGTGTTTCCTCCAAAGTCAGAATGACCCGCCTGGGGCATCTTTGAAAGATAAGAAGACTTTGAGAAGATTAGCCGGCAACTTCTACCTGAATGGTGATGTATTGTACAAGAGAAACTTCGACATGGTTCTACTCAGATGCGTGGATAGACACGAAGCATACCTATTGATGACTGAAGTCCATGAAGGTTCCTTTGGTACTCATTCCAATGGACATGCAATGGAAAAGAAGATGTTGTGAGCAGGTTACTATTGGATGACAATGGAATCTGACTATTGCAAGTTTGTGAAGAAATACCACAAGTGTTAAATTTATGCAGATAAGGTTCATGTTCCCCCGACATTGTTGAACGTCATTTCCTCCCCATGGCCCTTCTCCATGTGGGAAATTGATATGATTGGCATGATTGAGCCCAAAGCTTCGAATGGACATCGTTTCATTTTGGTGGCAATTGACTACTTCACAAAGTGGGTTGAAGCGACATCGTATGCGAATGTAACCAAGCAAGTTGTTGTGAGGTTTATCAAGAATTAGATCATATGCCGTTATGGTGTGCCAAGTAAGATCATTAATGATAATGGATCTAACTTGAATAACAATATGGTGAAATCTCTTTGCATAGACTTCAAGATTGCACACCATAATTCTTCTCCATACAGACCTAAGATGAATGGGGCTGTTGAAGCTGCAAACAAGAACATCAAGAAGATCATCCAGAAGATGGTTGTAACATACAAGGATTGGCATGAAATTCTCCCATTTACTTTGCATGGGTACCGTACATCCATCCGCACTTCAACAAGGGCAATCCCTTTCTCACTTGTTTATGGTATGGAAGTTGTGCTCCCCGTAGAGGTTGAGATCCCATCATTGTGTGTGCTCGTGGAAGCCAAGTTGACTGAGGCTGAATGGTGTCAAACCAGGTATGATCAGTTGAATTTGATTGAAGAGAAGAGGTTGACTGCCATATGTCATGGTTAGTTATACCAACAGAGAATGAAGAAAGCTTTTGACAAGAAGGTCAGGCCTCGTGTGTTCAGAGAAGGTGACCTTGTGCTCAAGAAGATTCTATTTTTCAAACCAGATTCTAGGGGCAAATGGACTCCTAATTATGAAGGCCCATATGTTGTTAAGAGAGTCTTTTCAGGCGGTGCTTTGATTCTTATAACTATGGATGGTGAAGAGTTCACTTGTCCTGTGAACACAGATGCAGTCAAGAAATACTTCGCCTAAAAAGAAAAGAACAACTCGCTAAGTTGAAAACCTGAAAGGGTGGCTTATGCAAAAATGAGCGTCTCGGTGGATTGAATCCGAAAGGGCGATCCAGGAAAAAGTTAGAGACATAAACCAGAAAGAGTTATCCCGATAAATTGAGTACCCCACCTTGGGGCCATTTATGCAAAAATTAGGGATTATGGCAAGTAACTGCATCCTGCTGATCTCTAGTTTTGAAGACTTGTCTTGAGCACATGGTAAGATTTTGGCTCATTATCTCCAGCAGTTGCCAAAAGCACAATGGATATGAAGAGTTGGTAGAAGGATTAGTGATCATTGTATTAAATGTATCCCTTTTCCATGTAAATTACCATTTTTCAATTTTTGTAAAGATCTATGGAGTCTTGTGATTTACAGACTACCATTCTATTAAATAAAGTTGAGCTTTTATCCAATTGTTTCTACTCTTATTTAATTCAGCCAAATAGATTTAAATTTTATTATGATCATTTTTGAAATTAAAAATTTTAAAACAAAAATCATGTTTTCTTAAATATACAAAAGCAGTTATTTTAAGCAATCGATTTCATTCAAGAGGAATGTCAACATCGGTTTGAAAGCAGTAAGCCCTAAATGTGGAGCATCATTGGTTCTCCCCAAAAAGTCGGCGTGATCCCTATTTCATCCCTAGCATCTTTTTAGTATCTGATGTTTGTTGGTTTCCCTAGCCGAGTTTGTCGTCATCCCCAACTGTGTTTGTTGTCTTCCCTCGAGTTGTAAGCTTTTTATTGCAGCAGGTTGCATGGCTTTGACATAATTTTGTTCCCCCATAAGTCGCCATCAGATTCATCCCCAGTCAGAGTTTCTGAGCAGCTATTTGTGTTCATCCCCTGCAGGGTTGTCTCCCATGTGATATGGTGTTGACCTAAAATTCCCCGCAGAGTTGACAACAGTTTCCTCAGCAGATCCTCTCCTCTCTTCCCCAGCCAAGGTCAAGCCTTCGAGGTGTTCGGTCTCTTCTCCAACAGTTGTTTCCCTCTTGTGTGGATTGGCCGAGAATTGTATTGATGGTTCAAATCAACGACAATTGTATCCTTTGTGATCGTTTTGTCAGCATGATCATCACACATATATATATATATATATATATATATATATATATATATATATATATATTAATATATATATATATATATATATATATATATAATTATATTATATATATGCATACATATACATATGCACCATATAACTTTATTATTACATTATTACACCTTGTGATTCATTGTTATTTTGACTCTCTACTATGGTGGTACTTTATCCCCATGCAGGTTCAATGTGTTTGTCCTCCTTCAATTATAGAGTGTCGGCCCCTTAAGAAGAAAAACTTTAACCTTTCTCCTATTCCCCACTAAGCTAGTTCCTAGTGGATGATTATTATTTCAGTTTCCTCCCTAGTTGTTTATCTGGATGGAACCACTCCCCTTGAGTTATATCCTCATTGGGTTGAGTCTTGATTGACATTTTCTTTCTAGATCTTCCCTAGATAGATGCCTTTGGTCCTCGAAGAGTCTATTACCCAGTGTTTGGTAATATTCTTCTTAGTTTGCAGTTTGTTACGTTTGTCCAATACCCGACCAGAGTAACCCCTTTTCTCCCCAGCGGATTCGTCACGTTTCCCAGGAAGAATATCCTTGATATGTTCATCCTAACCGATGACGGATATTTTCTTCCCCTGCTTTGAGTTTATCCTTGATATGTTCATCTTAACTGGTGACAGATATTCTCTCTTTTTTGGTATTCTACCCAATAAAAAGGTAGTTGTAATCCCTGTTTTATTCCCCAAAGAGTTAATCCTTGATATGTTCATCCTAATCGATGACAAGTTTCCTTCTCTTTGCGGTCTTCTGCCCAATAACCGGTAGTTGTAAATCCTGCTTTTCTCCCCTTTGCAGAGTTTGTCCTTTATATGTTCATCCTAACCGGTGACGTATATTCTTTTTCTGGTATTCTATCCAGTAACTGATATATGTAATTCCTATTCCTCCCTTAGGAGTCTATCCTTGATATGTTCATCCTAACCGGTGACAAATATTCTCTTTCTAGCATTCTATCCATCATTCGATAGATATAATTCCTACTTTGTTCAGGTGGTTTATCCTTGATATGTTCATCCTAAATGATGACGTATATCCTCCTTAAACATCCCCAGGAAAGTTTATCCTTGATATGTTAATCTTAACCGATGACGAATTTTCTTTCCTTTGAGTCTATCCTTGATATGTTCACTTTAACCAGTGACGAATATTCTCTCCCTTTGGTCTTTTGCCCAGTAACTGGTAGTTGTAAATCCTACTTTGGCTTTCCCCAACAGTTTTATTCTTACCCAGTAACCGGTAATGAATACGCCTCTTGGAGGCCCTCAACGAGTCATCCTTGATATGTTTACCCTAACCGGTAACGGATGTCCTCCCTGTCAGATTTTGTTATCTCCTTACTGTAACACCCCAAAAATTTGCCCTCCTCATTCATGCATTCATTTAGCATTTCATATTGCATTTCATCATGTCAATCAGAATTAGATCCAAGAAACTTTAAAAAAAAAAACGAAAAAAGAACGAAAAATTAAAAAAAAAAAAACGAAAAAAAAAAATTAAAAAAAATTAAAATAATTTTTTACAAAAATAAATAAATAAATAAAAATAATAATAATAAATAAATAAATAAAATATAATAGAAAAACTTGGACTTGGACCTCTCTCATTTGAGCCCACAAAGCCATGAAAATCAAGTTATAAAAAAAGGGAGATCAAACAGAAAAAGGAGAGAAGAAAAATACTCTGAGGTTTCCTTGAAACAAAACCCTTGACAAAACCTGGAGAGAAACCTGACAGAGAACTCAGAGCAACCCCCAGGCAGCTCTGAAGAATTCAATCTGACTCACACACTTTCATCTCACGCAAACCCTAGCATTGCCTTGCAAACCCAGCCGTGCCATTTGATTTCAACCGGTCTCTCCCATCAGGTTTGCCTCATTCCCATGATTTTATGCTCTTAATTTGGATCATCTGAATGTATGAGGTATGATGGATGAATTTCATTATGTTTTTGCCCACGGGTTTAATTATGCATGAATGGGTGAAACCTATGCCTTGAATGTTTAATCACATGATTTCTGAAATGTATGCCACAGGGTTTGAGGTTTCTGAAACCATACTGTTATCCATGAAAAAAATGCTTATCGTGTTTCACTAACCCTTTTGTTGAGTTTTTGTGAGGGCTCACAGACTCTTGCAGAGATGGTTTGCGTGGTTTTCCCACTTTATTTGTGGGGTACCCCCTGGAGGTTCATTCCGATTACCTGTACTGACTCACCTTTCTTTGATGGCATTAGCTTGGGAGATCCCTGGGTTTCTTACTCCTTTAATTGCTGTTACTTCGGATCTTTATCCGTGTGGTACTTTTACCTCTTTTCCGTATTTTATCGTTTTCTTAGCTGGAAGACCTCGATAGGAGGCATTTGTTTTCTTTTGTTTATTTACTTCTGAGCCCCTTGTTGGCTCATTTACTTTATACATGTTTGTTTTGTATGTGTTCGTATCCCTGCAGGTAGCGCGGTTCCTTCGTCAAGAATTGCCTTTATGCCCTTGAGCATCCCAAACCCTAAAACCCAAAGCAACACGTTAACTCCTTCTACTACAGGCGAGTAAGTTTCCAAAGGTCGAGCATCCGGTAGATTGCGTAGTGACGTTGTTCGTCCAAAACCCAATCCATAACCTCATAGTTAGCCGAACTACGTTTTGCTCTGATTCTCAGGCCAGATGAGATACGTAGGCATAAAACACGATGTCTTAGCGAGCACAATTACCCTTAACCCCTAGGTAGCCGAGCTACGAAGATTCTGATTCTCATATTCAGATGAGATACGTATGCAGTGGATGCGACATCCGTGCGAGTCATTTTCATTTAACCCCCTTTTTTTAGTAAATAACACATTAGATAAACCCACACCCTTTAGACAAGAACTACAAAAGTGGATCCCGTAGAGTACTACGGATGCGTAGGGGTGCTAATACCTTCCCTTCGCATAACCGACTCCCGAACCCAAGATTTGGTTGCAAGACCCCGTCTTGTCCTTTCCTTTTTCAGGTTTACTTCGAGCATTTCCTTTCCCTCCTTTGGGATGAATAACGCACGGTGGCGACTCTTCTGTCATTTTCTTTCGCCGGTTGTTTTTTTGCACACTGTATTTTTCAGGTTGCGACAGCTGGCGACTCTACTGGGGAGACTTAGAAGTTGACCTCTTGCTGGTCCATCTTCCCTAAGCGAGTCCCTCCTAGCTTGTGTGATTTCTTGTTTATTGGGTGTTCATGCTTTTGTACCTTTATTTGCTTACCTGCTTGCATGCATCTGTTGTATCTGTTTGTTTGTTTGTTGGGATGGGGTGTTCTATGAGAGATAAGCCCATTACCCAGGCTTGAGTGTACACACGGGTTTTAGAGTGGATAATCATGAGGCTTGCGTGGCGTGTTGCTACGTTAAGTCGTTCGTGAAGAACCACACCCAGACGAGGTTTCTTTTGGATATATTATGTCTTACGGGTGTTCCGTATCGGCAGGATGTTCCTCTAGAAATCGTCGACTCTGGTGACCATTTCCCGAGAACTCAGTTGAGGCCTCTCCTCCGAGACGTGATTATGTTAGCTCTGGTGGGCGCATTCTCGCTGCTCAATCCGAGGATCCCGAGACTGGGAATTTGCTATTAGGATGTCCTGTTGAGGGGAGTCAATGGAGGTCTTTTGTCCCGTAATAATACCAAACCTTCAGTGGTAAACGTATTATTCGCGACTGAAGGGCTGAAGCTAACGAACTTCTGTTCTTAGAACCTACCAGTGAGGGGCGGGCTAAATTCAGGAAACCTTAACCTCCAACCAACCCGGTTTGTTGAAGCAGAGTTCTGATTTCGTATTATAGTCCTCAGTGGGTTTCTCTTCAGACAGTGCAACCTGACAGATGTTCAAGCGGATCCAGCAATTCTGATTGACATGCCTTCACATTGCATAACATCATCTGCATATTTGCATCCAACATCTCATGCTTATTCATTTGCAGGGTATTCCCTTTCAAAAGGGGGGTGCCCTAAAAATTGAATAAGCAGTGCATCGCATACCATGCATATTAACCCTTGTCTGTTTTGCAGGTGTCACCGCAGTGTCTAATGTTTGTTCCCTGTATCAGGCAGTTATTGGTCCCAAGAGAGTCCACAGGTACCCGTCAAAGGAAAATCGTCCACAGCTAGCGATGGACCAAGTACAGAAAGAGCTGGCTGATATGCGTGAAAGGATGGATCAGTTCATGACATTGATGACTGGTATGGCAGAAGGCCAGGAAAAGCTGAGGGAATTGGTTGAGCAACCGAGACCCGATCCGGAGGTGGAGATACCAAATGCTGAGGGAAACCCTGGTAACCCTGGGAACGCTGATAACCCTGTGAACACTGGTAACGCGGGTAACGCAAATGCTGATGGAAACCCGGGTAATGTTGGCAACACAGGGAATATTGGAAATGGTATTGGCGGAAGGTGCAATGTGAATCAAGGAATTCGGATTAACGGGCGCCCCGTTACTGAAGATTATCAGTATGATCAATTTTCTTTGCACGATGAGGCCTTCGAGACCACTCGCCGTATGGATGAGCTTGCTGAGAAGCTCAAATCTTTGGAGTCTCAAAATTCCTTAGGCTTTGATGTCACAAATCTTGGTCTGGTTCAGGGAGTAAGGATTCCTCACAAGTTCAAACCCCCTACTTTTGAGAAATACAACGAGGCTTCTTGCCCACACACTCATCTCCAATCTTATCTGGGAAGGTTGGGAGCTCACACAGAAGATGAAAAGCTATGGATGTACTATTTTGAAGACAGTCTAACTGGAGCTTCTCGTGAATGGTATTCTCATTTGTCTCGTACTACCATCAAGAGCTGGAAAGACTTGGAAGAGGCTTTTGTCAAGCAATATCAATACAACTTGGACATGGCTCCAAATCGGACCTTGTTGCAAGGTATGTCTCAGACTGCCAAGGAAACCTTTAGAGAGTATGCTCAGCGTTGGAGACAGATTGCTGCGTCCGTCCAACCCCCTATGTCTGAAAGGGAGATGGCAGACATGTTCATGAACACTCTTCAAGGCAATTATATTAAGAGATTGGCTGCTTGCCCGTCAATCAGCTTTGCAGAGATAGTAATTGCTGGAGAAAGAATCGAGAGTCTGTTAAAGATGGGCCGAATTTAAGACAATAGTGCTTCCAACTCATCAGGTCCCAAGAGACCATTTGCTGGTAACGGTCAGCGAAGAAAAGAAGGCGAGGCAAGCGTTGTGTATGCCAGCAGAGGCATGGGTAGAGGACGCCCTATTATTATCAAGATCAAGTGGCCGCAATCACTATTCCAACACCTGTTCCTCAACCGCAATATCATCCGCAACAACAACCCAGGTACAACAATCAACAACAAGGAGGTAATCCGGGTCAGGAGAGACACTATCAACAACTTCCAAGGCAGACAGACCGGGTCATCGAACCAATCCCAATGCCTTATTCAGTATTACTTCCCAAGCTGATTGACATGAATCTGGTTACGTTGAGAACTCTAGCCCCACCAATCGATCCCAATAATTTGCCTAGAGGTTATAATGTCAACGCCAGATGTGCTTTTCACTCCAACGCACCTGGCCATACTACAGATAATTACAAGGCTCTCCAGTTAAAGGTACAAGATTTGAGAGATGCCCAGGCTATCAATTTTGCTCCGGTGCCTAATGTTATCCAGAACCCGATGCCGGCTCACGGCGGGCAGAGGATTAATGCTGTTGATAGTGGGGAAACTTTGAATTTGGTTTCTGATGTGACTAAGGTGAAGACTTCGCTATCGGTGGTTAAAGACCGACTTCTGAAAGGACAGATTTTCCCGTGCTGTGGGGAAGAATGCAGAAATTGTCAAGCTGCCGAAAACGGATGTGACAGTTTGAGAAGGGGTATTCAGCAACTGATAGATGAAGGTTGTCTTCAGTTCGACCAGGCCCGTCCAATGAAGAATGATGTATCGACGGTGACGTTTTATTTCACTCCTGAAGAAATATATGTTCCTGAGAGACTCGCTCCGACAATAATATATTTCCCAGAAAGTACAGAACCAACAGCGGTGAACATCGAAAGTTCAGCACCATTTGCAATTTACTCTGACAGCCCTCAACCGACTTTGGTTGGTCCGATCACCATCGCAATACCAGGACCCGTTCCGTATGAGAAAGACAGTGCTATCCCGTGGCACTATGGGGCTGATATCTACTGCCAGGGGCAGAAAGTTAACGAAGAAGACATTGACATTGGTAGCTCCTCTATAGACAATGTTGGAGGGGTTGGTGGCTTCACTCGCAGTGGACGCCTATTTGCACCATCAACATTACGCGCGAATACTGAAGCCGAGGCAGCTGCCAAGGCTAAAGGGAAACAGATGGCCGCCGAAGAGGTTACTACTGAGGAAGATCCTCCTAAGACCGCATTCGAGAAGGAAGTGGATGAGTTTATGAGGATTATCAAGAAAAGTGACTACAAGGTAGTCGACCAGCTAAATCAGACACCCTCAAAGATCTCCATTCTGTCACTATTGATGTGCTATGAGGCGCACAGAGCAGCCTTGTTGAAAGTACTGAATATGGTCTATGTTCCACCGGAGATAACTGTTAACCAGCTGGAGTCGGTAGTTTCCAATGTAAACTCTAGCCGGGGGCTAGGTTTCACCGATAATGACCTGACATCTGAGGGCCGGAATCACAACAAAGCCTTGCATATCACAATGGAGTGCAAAGGGGTGGTGCTTTCCCATGTTTTGGTTGATACAGGCTCTTCTCTGAATGTTCTTCCAAAGAAAGCCTTAACGAAGTTGGATTGCGATGACACCATCCTGAGGCCAAGTAACTTAGTTGTGAGGGCTTTTGATGGCTCTAAGAGAGCTGTCTTTGGCGAAGTTGAGTTGCCAGTTAAGATTGGACCGCAGGTGTTCAAGAGCACCTTTTATGTGATGGATATCCAGCCTGCCTACAGCTGTCTGCTAGGTCGGCCTTGGATTCATGTTGCCGGTGCTGTTACTTCTACCCTCCACCAGAAGCTCAAATATGAACTAGAAGGTCAGGTCGTCACTGTCTGTGGTGAAGAGGATATTTTTGTTAGCCACCTGTCTACATTTAAGTATGTAGAGATGGACGGCGAGATGCACGAGATGCTGTGTCAGGGCTTCGAAGCCATAAACATCAATGAGGTCGTGCCCGAAGCTGTCTTTTCACCTGAGTTTGAGAAGGTCGGGACTTCTATCTCTTCATACAAGCAAGCTGTCGAAGTGGTTAAAGCTGGTAATGCCCAAGGCTGGGGCAAATTTGTGGAGCCAGTCATCAAAGAAGACAAGTTTGGATTGGGGTATGCTCTGGGGTCTCAGAAGAATGAAGTCGGTACTTTCTCCAGCGGGGGTTTGGTTTCTCCCCACATCATCAATGCTGCAGATGAAGACAAGGCTGACAGCGACTGTGACTTAGATAGCTGGATTCGCCCGTGTGTCCCGGGAGAAAAGCTCGACAATTGGTCGTCTGAAAAAACCGTCCGGGTTACTCTACTGAAAGAGTGATTTTTATTGTTTTCCTTTATTACATGCATAATAAAGTCTTACACTTTGCCCAAGGTGTAACGACTCATTTGTAGGGCCATCCATTTAGTTACATTTCGCAATTATTTTTATCATCAATAAAGGACGGCTTTTGCAAACAATTTTGTGTTCTCTTTCTTTCAGTTTTTTTCTACTTTTACAAAAAAAATGGCAATGTTTCTTTTTTCGTTTTTTCTTTCTTTCCAAAAAAAAAATCTCTCATTCTAAGGTAAAGCATGATCCTCCATCATGCAGAGCTGACCACCCGGATCTCACTACTAACGACACTGCTATGGCCAAGTATGACTTCGACAATCCTATCTATTAAGCCGAAGAAGGGGTTGAGGAAGATTGTGAATTGCCTGAAGGGTTAGCCAGATTGTTGAAACAGGAGGACCGAGCTATTACACCTTATCAGGAAGTGATTGAGCCCGTCAACATTGGTACCGAGGACGACAAGAAAGAGATCAAGATCGGGGCAAGTCTACAGGCCGAGAGGAAAGACCGTTGATCATGTACTTGACTGTGTTAGAAAGGTCAATGGGTTGTGTGCTCGGTCAGCATGACGAGTCAGGTCGAAAAGAGCATGCAATATACTACCTTAGCAAAAGTTTACCGACTGTGAACAAAGATACTCATTGCTCGAGAAAACTTGACGCGCTTTGGCATGGGCTGCTCGCCGACTAAGACAGTATATGTTGACTCACACGACTCTATTGATATCAAAAAGGGATCCAGTCAAGTATATTTTTGAAAAGCCAACACTTATCGGAAAGGTTACTAGGTGACAAATGATACTGACAGAGTATGACATCCAATACACTTCACAAAAAGCCATCAAGGGAAGTGTCTTGTCAGACTATCTTGCAGAGCAACCGATTGATGATTACCAACCTATGAGGTTTGACTTTCCTGATGAGGACATCATGTTTCTCAAATCGAAAGATTGAGAGGAACCACTCCCGAAGGAGGGGCCTGACCCTGAATCCAAATGGGTTATGATGTTTGATGGGGCGGTCCACATCAATGGTCGCGGAGTTGGTGTAGTGTTGATCACACCGGAAGGGGGTTCATATCCCATTTGGTGCCAGAATAACTTTTCCCTGCACCAACAATGAAGCCGAATACGAAGCTTGTATCCTAAGACTTGAGGAAGCCGTCAATATACAGATTAAAACCCTGGATGTATACGGGGATTCAGCTTTGGTCATCAATCAAACCAATGGGAAATGGTATACACCTCAGCCTCATTTGGCTCCTTACAGAGACTACACGAGAAGATTGTTGATTTTCTTTTGAAGAAAACCAATTTGCTGATGCTTTGTTTACCTTGTCTTCGATGATTAAGGTGCTACGCTGGAACTACGTACCCAGAATTGACATATCTCGGTCAGAGACGAATGAAGAAAGCATTTGGTCAGAAAGTGCGCCCTCGGGGGTATCAAGTCGGTGAATTGGTACTCAAAAGATTTCTTCCTCCCAACACAGATCACAGGGGCAAATGGACACCGAACTATGAGGGTCCGTACGTGGTTAAAAGGATTTTCTATGGCGGAGCTTTGATGCTAACAACCATGGATGGCGAAGAATTCCCGTCCCCTATTAACTCAGACGCAGTTAAAAAAAAATACTTCGCATAAAATAGACCCGCTGGACGATAAAAAGAATAGTCCAGGAAAAAAAAAGGCATCCCGACGAACCAAAAAAAAAAGAATAAAGAGGTTCGGGAAAAAATTAGGGATATAAAAAAGAGTACACCCGGTGAGTCGAAAACCCAAAAGGGCGGCTCAGGCAAAAATGGGTATCCCGGTGGATTGAAAACCCGAAAAGGGGGCGATCCAGGCAAAAGTTAGGGAATAAGCGGATGACTGTGATCTGAGTTCATCAGTGTTATATCACCGTTTCATTCAATCCGGCAATCTTCGAAGGTTAAAGATCGACTAATCATCCACTTCAGAAAGCAAGATGAGCAGAGCGTCTTGAGGACATACGAGCCATAGCAGAGTCGAAACTCGGTGGGACCCCGTATCCCCATTGCCATTAGGATAGTTCTCTTTTTATAGCGATCACCTCTTTTCAGGGATCAGCTTCCTGATACCCTCGCCTATTCCTGGCACAAATTTTCTCCCCAGTAAGAGTCGAATAATTCAGTTAAAGAGCCTCTTTATTTTTCATTTATCAGTTTGTTTGCAAAAATGTCCGAATTTTTGATAAAACATATTGCATATGAACATAATGGTGGCTTTTACAGATGATTTGCACAGGAAAACATTTAAAATTGCTTTGAATGTGCTTAATCCCGGACGGTGAATTCAAACCGAGTAATTCCCCCGAGGCATACGTGTATTTTTGGTTGTAGGTCACAGGAACCGGATGCCAAGTCATGAATCCTCATCCCCAAGCGGTTGACAAAGTCTCTCCTCAGCAGAGCATGTTCCCCAGCAGAGTTGACAGTATCCAGACTATATATCCCCGGCGGAGTTGACAGTGTCAGACTGTATCTTCCTAGCAACAGCGGAGTGGTTGCATAACCAACAGATGATAGGGTGGTGTTCCCAGTGTTCATCTCATTCCCCAGCAGATTATTTTTAACAGATTTGTTAATCCCCAGCTTGAGGGCGATTAGCAAGTTCATATCCCCAGCAAAGGTCGTTTCCTACGACATTTCCCCAGGAAGTGTTTTCCCCACAGACTCTCCTCACAGAGCCTCGCCGAACAAAGTTTCCATAGTTGATACTCCCCCCGCAAGGTCAACTTTTCAAGCAGCCAATTTATTTTTGGTGGCTCATTGGTCCCGACAGACGGATCATTCCCCACAGAGCGTTCAAGGATTGATACAACGATCTGTTCCTTACCGGAGTTTGCTTCCCCAAGCAGATTTCTTTTTACACCATGCATAACATTTGCATTTGCATGCATATCATATCAAGCATACACATAAGCTGATAAATAGGTTCTTCCAAGCAGACTGAAGAATTACTTTACAACCAAGGTCATGAGATCCAGCCAGAGGATCAAGCGTGAGTGATCCGACCTGAGGTTCATTTTGAAGATTCAGCCTGAGAATCGTGTTCCAGTGTTCCAGCCTGAGGGTCATTTCGAAGATTCAGCCTGAGAATCGTGTTCCAGTAAGCCAGCCTAAGGCTCAATTTGAAGATTCCCCAGTGAAGTCGCCTACAAGCTTTATTTCCCCAGCATGCCCAAGTCTAATTGAGGAGTCGTTACAACATGTTCTAGCCCGAAGAATATGTACGAAGCCCAAAAGTGGAATATTCTCGAAGCTGCATATCTAATATGAAGGTTGGGTGTAGATTTCAAAAGAGGGTCAACCAGCGCATGCCTCAGATGCGGGATCCTAATGATGGGAATTTATCATCAAAACAATCCAGATCTAGCTAGAAGATCGAAGTCAGGTCTAGCCCGAAGACCGGAAATAGATTCAGCTAGAGAATCGAAACAATTCAGATCTAGCCAGAAGATCGAAGTAAATTCAGCCAGAGAATCAAAGAAAATAGATTCAGCTAGAGAATCGAAACAAAGGAGATCTAGCCAGAAGATCGAAGAAGATCTAGCCAGAAGATCGAAGTCAGGTCTAGCCCGAAGACCGGAAATAGATTCAGATCGAAAATCGCAACGATTCAGATCTAGCCAGAAGATCGAAGTAGATTCAGCCAGAGAATCAAAGGAAATAGATTCAGCCAGAGAATCGAAACGAAGGAGATCTAGCCAGAAGATCGAAGAAGATCTAGCCAGAAGATCAAAATCGTATCCAGCCCGAGGATCAAAATTAATATCCAACCAGAAGACTAAATTGAGTATAGGTTCAGCCAGAGGATCGAAACTCCAGATTAAGCCAGAAGACTAATTCAGATCCAGCCAGAGGATCGGAAGAAAAATAAACAGCGCGGTGTATTTCTGCGTTTTTGTGGTGTTCTCGGAGCGCAAATTTTCGGTCTGTCTTTGGTATTCAATCACAGCTCACCCCGTTTGTCTGATAAGCTGTTCGCTTTCATCCTACTCGGGTTAGCTGATGATTGAATAGGGGCAGCTGTAACACCCCAAAATTTGCCCTCCTCATTCATGCATTCATTTAGCATTTCATATTGCATTTCATCATGTCAATCAAAATTAGATCCAAGAAACTTAAAAAAAAAAAAAAAAACGAAAAAAATAAATAAATAATTTTTTACAAAAATAAATAAATAAATAAAAATAATAATAATAATAAAATAAATAAAATATAATAATAATAAAAAAATAAATAAAATATAATAGAAAAACTTGGACTTGGACCTCTCTCATTTGAGCCCACAAAGCCATGAAAATCAGGTTATAAAAGAGGGAGATCAGACAGAAAAAGGAGAGAAGCAAAATACTCTGAGGTTTCCTTGAAACAAAACCCTTGACAAAACCTGGAGAGAAACCTGACAGAGAACTCAGAGCAACCCCAGGCAGCTCTGAAGAATTCAATCTGACTCACACACTTTCATCTCACGCAAACCCTAACATTGCCTTGCAAACCCAGCCGTGCCATTTGATTTCAACCGGTCTCTCCCATCAGGTTTGCCTCATTCCCATGATTTTATGCTCTTAATTTGGATTATCTAAATGTATGAGGTATGATGGATGAATTTCATTATGTTTTTGCCCACGGGTTTAATTATGCATGAATGGGTGAAACCTATGCCTTGAATGTTTAATCACATGATTTCTGAAATGTATGCCACAGGGTTTGAGGTTTCTGAAACCATACTGTTATCCATGAAAAAAATGCTTATCGTGTTTCACTAACCCTTTTGTTGAGTTTTTGTGAGGGCTCACAGACTCTTGCAGAGATGGTTTGCGTGGTTTTCCCACTTTATTTGTGGGGTACCCCCTGGAGGTTCATTCCGATTACCTGTACTGACTCACCTTTCTTTGATGGCATTAGCTTGGGAGATCCCTGGGTTTCTTACTCCTTTAATTGCTGTTACTTCGGATCTTTATCCGTGTGGTACTTTTACCTCTTTTCCGCATTTTATCGTTTTCTTAGCTGGAAGATCTCGATAGGAGGCATTTGTTTTCTTTTGTTTATTTACTTCTGAGCCCCTTGTTGGCTCATTTACTTTATACATGTTTGTTTTGTATGTGTTCGTATCCCTGCAGGTAGCGCGGTTCCTTCGTCAAGGACTGCCTTTTTGCCCTTGAGCATCCAAAACCCTAAAACCCAAAACAACACGTTAACTCCTTCTACTACAGGCGAGTAAGTCTCTAAAGGTCGAGCATCCGGTAGATTGCGTAGTGACGTCGTTCGTCCAAAACCCAATCCATAACCTCATAGTTAGCCGAACTACGTTTTGCTCTGATTCTCAGGCCAGATGAGATACGTAGGCATAAGACGCGATGTCTTAGCGAGCACAATTACCCTTAACCCCTAGGTAGCCGAGCTACGAAGACTCTGATTCTCGTATTCATATGAGATACGCATGCAGTGGATGCGACATCCGCGCGAGTCATTTGCATTTAACCCCCTTTTTTTTTAGTAAATAACACATTAGATAAACCCACACCCTTTAGACAAGAACTACAAAAGTGGATCCCGTAGAGTACTACGGATGCGTAGGGGTGCTAATACCTTCCCTTCGCATAACCGACTCCCGAACCCAAGATTTGGTTGCAAGACCCCGTCTTGTCCTTTCCTTTTTCAGGTTTACTTCGAGCGTTTCCTTTCCCTCCTTTGGGATGAATAACGCACGGTGGCGACTCTTCTGTCATTTTCTTTCGCCGGTTGTTTTTTCGCGCACTGTATCTTTCAGGTTGTGACACTTACCCAGTAACCGGTAGTGGATAATATGTTTTTGCCCCTCCTGTGCTGAAGATCTTTTCTTCCCCAATCGAGTTTGAGTGCGTATTTCCTTAGTGAAATCCCCGTTTCCTATTTGGCTTTAGTATTTCAGCTTTTGCTCTAATCTACCCGTTTCCCCTGCAGATGTTCCTTTTGTCCCCCGACCGAGTTTTTCCATTGATTTATTTTTCATGTAATCCCTCGTAGTCCCCTAATGGTTTTTAAGTCGTAGCCTGACCTATACACAACCCTTTCTAGCCCCCCAGAGTCTCTGTCTTCCCAGTGAGTTTTCCTTATGGAATACATTATGCTCCTGCGGATCCTTAGTCTCTCCGGATTCTTTTCCTTTGTGGAAACATTTCCCCATAGAGATTTATTTCAACATTCATATCATATGCATCATGAGGTCTCTTAGGGACCAATTTTTTTTTCTATATGTTGTTATTTAAGCCCATTCTACTGAGTCGATGCGAGGATTTTAACCTTCATCTCCTTAGTTAGAACCTCCTTAAATAGGGGCAGCTGTAAGACCCCAATTTTTACCCTAAGATCCCTCATGCTATCTCATCATATGCATTGGCATTGGGATCACAACTTGGCATCCTCATTACCCCTCATTCATTAGGTTTGCATTGGGAGAGATCACCAAGCATCATGTGATTGTATCATACTTTGTACTTTATCATTCTTTCTTAACCAAAATACCAAAAATATGTCTTTGTATGCACTAACTCTTTTGTAGGTAAAGCATGTGTTCACCTTTGATTCATCAAGCTCACATTTAGGGTTTAAGACCCTCAATGCAAGGAGCTCAATCAGGAAGTGGTTTACTATGTATCTAAGCATCATATATGGATCCACATTATCTTCACATGTTATTTTTATCAAGAATTCATCAAGAGTTTGGAATTGGTTTGCCTGGGAAACCCTAGTTCATTTGGGTATCTTGTTTAACTTCTTCAACAAGATTCTTCAATAATTGATCAAATTTTTCAAAGAATACTTCAAATTTCATCATCTTATGCATATATGATCTCCCATGAGTCCCAAAAGTCAAGAGAACTTCAAGTTAGCAAGTTGGTTAATGGTGGTTGACCAGAGGAATTCATCTTATCAAAACTGGGGTTCCCTAGACCTTATCTCCTACAATGTTTATCATATGAAAATTATTCCAAGAGAAAATTTACTCTAAATTATATTCCAAACAAATTTCATGTTGAGGTCTGGAGCTATTTTTGCTTAGAAAGCCATTTTTTATGGTGAAAGATTATATGTCATTTTGTCTAAACCCTATTTTGGAGGTCAACTTTCCAAGGCCATAACTTGTTCAATTTTTATGAGATGAAAGATTTCCAAGTTGCACAATCAAATTCAATATTTCTACTTCAACCTTTATGTTTGGAGGAAGATCTAATTCAACTTTTATGTGTATGTGATATGAGGATACATTATAGGTCATTTTGCACCAATGCCATTGAACAAGTGATTTTCCTCAACTTCAAAAATGCACAACTCCTCCATATTAAATCCAAATAAGGTCACATTTGTGACCATCTTTAAGGACTTTGATATAGCTACAACTTTTGTGAAGGAACATTTCTCATTTGAAGCTCACATAAAAAGTTATCCAAGGTGGAATAAGTGAACATATGGCTTGACACTTAGAATTTTTGTTGACATGTTTGATTTTCCCAACTTCCACCTCAAAATTCATCATAATCCAAGAATCAAATGAAAAAGTCTCCAACATGAAAGTTGTTCCTATTTATCTAACCTTCCCAAAAAGTCCAATTTCATCCATTTTGGACAAGATTTGAATGGGTTGCGCATGGCTTGAACATTGCATTATCATTTGGCAAGATTGAACTTAAAATTCCCACACACCAATGCATGACATTCCATCATGATCTCAGACTTGTTTGTAATCAATTATGGACCAAATGACATGATTTCATGGGCCTGTACACGCCCATGCACCCATGCATCACTCATTGCTATTTTTGGATTCCATGTTCAAGTGTGAAAATATCAAATGAATTGGCTATAAATGGAGACCTCTAGGTTCAGAATTGAGGACCCTGCGCGCCAACTTTGATCCCAAGCATTCAAACCCTCCAATTCCAAATGATAATCTTGATAATTTCCATTTGGAAATTGAGTTTGAATCTCACTATTTTGAGATTCAAATCTCCAAGGATCCAAAGCCTTTTGTTCATTCTATTCTACTCCTTCAAGCATCCTAAGCAAGATCAAGCAAGAGCAATAGCTAGAGCAAGAACCATCACATTCAGACCTACATTGAAGGTATTTTCCATAAATTTTCATCTCTTTGATTCTCACTCAATTCTCCATAATTCTCTTGGATCTTTGGTTGTCTGAAGTCCTACCAATGTACGCAACAAGATTGAGTTGCTTTGAGGTCAAATCGAAGCAACTCAGATCGTGCATCTCAAATTTCAACTCCTTGTATCTCTCAATATACTTGAAGTTAGTATAAATTAAGGCCATGTTTGAGCTCAGTACCATTTTTACTTTAAAATCATGTCATTCTTTTTAATTTTGGTGATGGTTGTGACTGAACCAGTCCGGTGAGGCTCACTAGAGAAGGAGACCGGAGCTTTGGCTCCCGTGGTGAGTTGACAGTCATCAGAACCACATGATCCATTTCAAATGTTTTAATCTCATGCGTTGGTTTGGATTACCACTTATGTGGCACGCTGACTCAAGACCATGATGGAAAGTGCGTTGAGAGCCACTTGATCTGCCACCTTAACTAATAAGGGAGATCAAGTGGTCCATGTTTTTTTCTCATTTTCTGATTTTCATTTTATTTGTTATATTTTCATTAATTTATATTAATTTTAATATTGATCCAAAAAATATGAGAGTTTCACCAAAAAATTTTAAATAAATTCCTATTTCATTTTCTGAATTAAAATTATTTTTTGGATCATTATTAATATCTTTTATGATTTAATTGATTTTGTGAATATTTTTAATTGTTTAAAAATAGTTTTAAGTTTCCAAAAATTATGAAGTTTTTTCTCCAAGGTCCTTTGACCTTGTTTGACCTATGATAAATCTCATGGCCATTTCTTTGGTGTTTTGATGAGGTTTTAGGAATTTGACAAACCATAATTTAATTTAATGCATTATTTAATTGATTTTAATTGTTTAATTGCAAAATAAATTGTGTTGAGCATTTGATATTGACTTGTGTTGTTGGGCCTTGGTCAAGGTTGATTTGACTTTGTAAAGTTAAAATCATTGGATTTAGGGGATTGATGAAATGTACATTTCATCTCCCAAAATGAACGAATGATTTTAATTTAATAAAACTCCTCCTTTGACCAATTTGTGTTGATTCCATTTCCCCTCCCTCTTCATCTCAATCCCATTCTCTTCTCATTCATTTCATGGACCTATGATATCTCTATATCCTAAGGCTAGTTGATTGTAAAATCAACATAAGTGTGGATGAGATTTGGTCCACCCCTTTTGCATATTCTTTTTAAGTGTGGTATGTTTTAGGAGCATGGTTCATAATACCAAGTCTCTAACATACATTAACACTAAAATTCTTATTGTCCGACCTCAAATAGTTGTGACTTCTACATAAGTTCAATTACGATTGCTTAACATAACGCTAAATTATTGACACAAAAGGCATCACATTCTAGTAAGTGAGATTGTAAGTCTCCCCTCTTTCATGGTATTATGTGGAAACTTGACATTTTTTTCCTTCCTTTGGAAGATGTATTGGTTCAATGATCCATGCTTGTGATAAGTGGGTTAGTGTTCTCCAAAGAATGACTTTAAAAAAAACAAAAGAAAAAGCAATACTAACTTCTAATCAACTAACAACTAACATTTAATTTCAAGCCATTTACTTTCATGCACTTTAATTTTAAGTCTTATTTCATTTGCCATTGGTCATAGCATTTAATTTGTTTACTTTAATGCCATTTTTACTTTGCTCATTTGAGCCATATCTTGTGAATATATTGTGTTTGTTTATACTTGTTTGTGTTGTGGTCTTTTGACCTTAATGTACATAATAACAACAAAAACTCTAAAAAACATTTTGTGTGGACCGTTGGATTTAGTATGAGGCATTGGACTAAGAATTAGGAAACACTCCTTATGCTAAGGACTTGGCCAATGCCAACTTTCAAAAAACCAAGTGCTTGTGAAGTGAACTTTCATCTGATACAATATTGAAGATCCATTGGAGTTCATCTGCATCATGATCATATCGAAGCTATTATTTTGAACCTGTGTCTAATGCCTATCTTTGAAGTTACCTTATACATGG
The DNA here is from genome assembly GCF_024323335.1 of Lathyrus oleraceus. Lineage (NCBI taxonomy): Eukaryota > Viridiplantae > Streptophyta > Magnoliopsida > Fabales > Fabaceae > Lathyrus > Lathyrus oleraceus. Next base: position 377,475,342 of record NC_066584.1, on the reverse strand, counting down.
GGAATTATGAAGAAGCTCATGGAATTGCTAAGCTTGGATGTGGCTATATTTATTTGATGCTTTGCTATTCATCTTTCTATTTGTGTATTGATATTGCTTGACTCTAAAGTCCAAGGAGAATTTGGGTTTCTATATGACATTCTTGTCTATTGGATTGCAGCCTATTGGTCAGATTTTTTCAACTCATAACTTTTAAATTTTTGCTTAGGATTAGTCTCTTCATCTCCTCCCCACTTTTTTAATTTCAAAATCTCTCCCTCCATTTAAAATCTTTTTTGCTTGTGTTTGTTTTTCTAAACTTAGACCATATTGCAAATTAGAAACTTTGGCCTTATGCCATTGCATTTTCAAACTCACTTTCTTAATCAAAGTTGTAAATGAATTTAACTATACTTGACTTAAAATTTCAAAAGCCAAAAAGAACTAGCACTCATTCAAACTTTTTTAGGCCTTTTGTGCCTTTGTTAAATTTAAAATTTTGTTAAAAACAACTCATTCACTTTGAAATTTATACCACGAACTACGAGGTTTTGATCCCTCATTTTTATGTTGGTATGTAGGCACAAGTCCGAAGGTCTTGTCAAACACAAAAATATAATTAATGAATTCTTTTATCATCCCTCCATTCTATTTTATTGCAAACATCATTTTGTACAAAAACACATATGCATAAAAAAAGGGCTCCCTAGGAGTACCTAGGACACTTTGGGTGCTAACACCTTCCCTTTGTGTAACCAACCCCTTACTTGTAATCTCTGGAATTTTATTAGTTTTGATTTAAAAACTTCTTATTTTTGGATTTTGTTCGTACTTTTCCCTTTTCCTTTGGAAACAATAAAAGCGTGGTGACGACTCTGGTTTAATTGATGTCTAACTTATCCATAGCTTGATGATCATGAATTTACCGCTACAACAACACCAAAATCTTGGAGGAAGTTTGGAGCAACTGCTCCACCATATTGAACTCACTTTTCTTAATCAAACAAAGCACCTCATCATCATCATTAGGCTTCAAACCGCTGGATTCACCAGACTGAGACTTCGGAGCACTAACTGGATCTACTGCAGGCACTTCCACCTTCTTACCAACTGAACAATCTTCCACATTCTTTGGGAACACCGACCCAAAAACTTGACCGCTACGGGTCACTTTCATAACATCAACAATGCTCATAACAGAACTAGTCATAGGCAAAGGAACCTCTTGACCATCCTCTAGAATGGTAGCATTGTACTGATACATAACAACCTTATCGGGTGCATATGGAATGGGGCCCACTAACCGTATAACCAACGACGATACTGATCTATTGCTGACATTGTTACTGCTGCTGCTGTCGAACTGGATTATCACTCTCTCTGGTTTCTTAAACACTGGAACTTATACATTCACATCGTCACCCAAGTGACGGGACTGAAGAATATGGATCATACCCTTATCCATCAACCTCTGGATGTCTCTCTTCACAACCATACAACCTCGAGGATTAACACTGTAGATTGCACAACCATCATGGTCATGCTCACAATCACTCACCATACATATATCCTTGTGCATTGTTACCAAGGACCTTCTGATGAAGCGGACATCAAATACTTTGAACTCCCTAGGACAACCATATACCATGTTAACAGAAGGATTACCATGAGCAGGTAGCGGGTTTGCTTTGACATTCGGCGCACGGTCCTCAAAAGGCACCATTCCACTCTTTACCAGCTTTTGGACTTCATACTTCAGGGGGTAGCAATTCTTGTTGGTTCTTTATGTTGGCACCAATTTTGGTAAAACTCAGTGTTATCACAAGATGTCACGCGTGTTGTCTTAACATGTGATATCAACTTCCTGCAGGTTGTTTAAATATGGTTGTGCAGGAGTTAGCCAAGATGTCAGACCCGATGTTAAGACATGTGCATACAGAATATTCAGTCTGAATGTTATGTGTTTTGTTGTTGCACTTTTCATGCAAATCTTTGTGTGCTTATGTGGAGATTGCATGCGCTATTCAAGGAGTAATTCTATTTTAAACCAGAATGTTTTATTTTACAAAAAGGAATGATTAGATGTTGTTTCTTAGGAGATACATAATTAAAATAGAATTAGGGTTTCATGCTGCCCATGCCCATTCAAAAAGCTTCTATTTAAAGGCCATGTAAAACCTATTTTAGACACACAAGATACGAACGATGAGGTGAGAGAGTTTTAGGGTTTTAGTCTTGTGTGAACTTGTGAATTGTGAGCCATTCATTCATCTTGTTGATGTATGAATTGGACTGAGTTTTGTATTGTAATTTGTCCACTTTAAGCTTTGAAGTACGAGTGTATTTGTTTACTTGGTTGAAGCTTTTAAGCAAGATCAAGTATGTGTCCTTGAAGTGTGTCTTCTTTCTTTTTGTATTTGTTCTTATATCACTGCTGTGAATGAGGGGGAGTGAGTAGGGTCTCATATCTAAGAGTTCTTAGATAGAAGTCACATGGGTAGAGATTAGGTGAAAAGACTGTAACTTGAAGTTGTTTACTGAGAGTCTTTGAACTAATTCTGTTTAGTGGATTTCCTTCCTGGCTTGGTAGCCCCTAGACGTAGGTGAGTTTGCACCACACTGGGTTAACAATTGCTTGTGTTGCTTGTTCAATTGTTTCTCTATTTTTATCCTGTTTATATTTCACTTGTTGTTCAGATATTAGTGTCGTGACATTACCTTCGACATCTCATATCTGATACCAGAATTTCAATTGGTATCAGAGCAGGCATCCTACTCTGGTTCTGGGTGAGGTTTTGGGACGTTACTTTCTGGTACTATGGATAGAGACGGAGGATCTGTTCACAGACCACCAATTCTAGATGGATCTAACTATGACTACTCGAAACCTCGGATGGTAGCCTTCTTGAAATCATTGGATAATAAGGCTTGGTAGGCTGTTCTAACAGGCTGGGAACACCCCGTCACTATAAAGGATGAAGAAGTTACAACTGATAAGAAGCCTGGGGAAGAATGGACCAAGGAGGAGGATGAACTAGCTCTTGGAAACTCTAAAGCATTGAATGCTATATTCAATGGGGTTGATAAGAACATCTTCAAACCGGTGAACAATTGTGAGGTGGCTAAATATGCTTGGAATATTCTCAAAACCACTCATGAAGGTACCTCTAGAGTGAAGATGTCTAGATTGCAGCTGCTTACTATAAAGTTTGAGAATGAAAGAAGATGAAAGTATTCATGACTTCCATATGAATATCCTTGAAATTGCTAATGCCTCAGCAACCCTGGGTAAGAAGATGTTAGATGAAAAGCTTGTGAGGAAAATTCTCAGATCACTTCCCAAGAGATTTGCCATGAAAGTGACAGCCATAGAAGAATCTCAAGATATCTCCAAGATGAGAGTGGATGAGCTAATTGGATCCCTCCAAACATTCGAGTTGGGAATGAGTGATGGATTTGAAAAGAAAGTCAAAAGCATAGCCTTTATATGAAACACTGAAGATAAAGAGGAAGAAAGTAGTCAGGATACTGATGAAGGTATTGTAAATGATTTAGCATTACTTGGGAGACAATTCAACAAAATCTTGAAGAGGATGGATGTGAGGTCAAAGTCTAATGCCAAGAACAACTCATTTGACATCAGTAGGCCCAATGATGCTGGAAGAAGAACAAAATCTGAGGAAAAATCCAAACAGGGCAAAGGAATTCAGTGCCATGAATGTGAAGGGTATGGACACATTAGAGTTGAATGTAGGACCTACCTCAAGAAATAGAAGAAAAGTCTTGCTGCTACTTGGTCTGATGACAATTCTAAAAGTGAAACAAAAGGAGAGTCTGCCAATCTTGTGACTGCCTTGACTGGGAGATGGGATCCTAATGAAGACTCCAGTGATGATGAATTAACCTTTGATGAATTAGCTACTTCTTACAGGAAGTTGTGTTTCATAAGTGAAGAAGTGTGTCAACAAGTGGAGAATCAGAAGAAACTGATAACCCAACTAGAGGATGAGAAGACAAAACACTTAGAAACCATTTCTAAGTTGAAGATCGAAGCCGTGTTCCTGAATTCCAAACTGGATGAGATGACGAAGTATGTCAGAATGCTAAATAGTGGATCTGACACCTTAGACAAAATCCTCCATACTGGAAAGATGGCAGGAGACATGACTGGCCTTGGGTTCCATGAATCCTCTCCTGATTGTAGTCCCACTGGTAGCAAACCAAAGATGTCACATCAGGTGTCTCAACATTAAAGGAAAGACAACATAAAGGAAAACACCAAAGATGGAGATGTCATTACTGCGGGAAATTTGGCCACATAAAACCATTTTGCTTTAGGCTGTATGGTTATCCTAGTCCTACTCATCAACCTAGACCCAAACAACACATCCCTGTTAACAGAAAACAGTGGGTTCCTAGGGATGGTGCTACTAACTTGATAGCTCACACCTCCTTCAGAGTCTCAACCAAAGAAGATTGGTACTTTGACAGTGGATGCTCCAGACACATGACTGGAAGCAAAAACCTGCTAGTTTATCTCCAACCTCATGCCACCAGATATGTAACTTTTGGTGATGGAGCAAAGGGTGAAACAAGGGGATTGGAAAGCTGAACTGTCATGGAGTTCCTAACCTTGATAATGTGTTGCTTGTTAAAGGATTGACTGCAAACCTGATCAGCATCAGTCAAATATGCGATCAAGGTCTAAATGTGAACTTCACAAAAACTGAATGCTTGATTACTGATGCAAAAAATGAGGTGATCATGAGAGGAGTCAGGTCTAAGGACAACTGATATATATGGATTACTCAAGAAACTAGCTATTCATCAATATGTGCTCTAGCTAAAGAAGAAGAAGTGAAACTATGGCATCAAAAACTGGGTCATCTGCATCTTAAAGGAATGAAGAGGATCATATCTATTGAAGCTGTCAGAGGAATCCCAAAATTAAAGATTGAGGAAGGAAGAGTTTGTGGAGAATGTCAGATTGGAAAGCAGACAAAAATGTCGCATCAGAAGATCAAACATGACACAACATCTAGAGTGCTGGAACTTATCCACATGGACTTGATAGGACCTATGCAGGTGGAAAGTCTTGGTGGGAAAAGGTATGCTTATGTTGTGGTGGACAACTTCTCCAGATACACCTGGGTGAATTTTATAAGGGAAAAATCTGATGTGTTTGATATGTTCAAAGATCTTTGCCAAAGACTTCAAAGAGAAAGAGAGAGTCATGTTATCAGAATCAGAAGTGATCATGGGAAAGAATTTGAGAACAGTAAACTTGCTGAATTTTGTTCATCTGAAGGGATTGGTCATGAGTTCTCTTCTCCCATTACCCCTCAGGAAAATGGTGTGATGGAAAGTAAAAATAGAACTCTCCAAGAATCTGCTAGAGCTATGATTCATGCTAAGAAGTTGCCTTACCACTTATGGGTCGAAGCTATGAACACGGCCTGTTATGTTCACAACAGAGTAACCTTGAGGAAAGGGACCTCAACCACTTTATATGAAGTCTGGAAGGGAAGAAGACCTACTGTCAAATACTTCCATGTGTTTGGTAGTAAATGTTATATCTTGGCTGATCGTGAACAAAGAAGGAAAATGGACCCCAAGAGTGATGAAGGAATATTTTTGGGCTACTCAACAAACAGCAGAGCCTTTAGAGTGTTTAATTCCAGAAAAAAAGTTATGATGGAGTCTATCAATGTTGTTGTTGATGATCAAGAGACTGATGTCACAGACGATGTTGAAACATTTCTGAATGATGCCCCAGCTGCTCTCCTGGACAAAAGTAGTGAGAGTGAGTCCACTCAAGCTGAACCTGAAGCTGATAAAGTTAATAAGGGACCCTCTATCAGAATTCAGAAGGATCATCCTAAAGATCTCATTATAGGAGACCCAAATAAAGGGGTCACCACTAGATCAAGGGAAGTGATCTCACACGCCTGTTTTGTGTCCAAGATTGAGCCTAAGAATGTTAAAGAAGCCTTAACTGATGAATTCTGGATCAATGCCATGCAGGAAGAGTTAGGCCAATTCAAGAGAAATGAAGTATGGGAATTGGTTCCAAGACCTAAAGGAATAAATGTTATTGGAACAAAGTGGGTTTACAAGAATAAATCTGATGAAAAAGGTGTGGTTACTATAAATAAAGCAAGATTGGTAGCACAAGGATACACTCAAGTTGAAGGAGTTAACATTGATGAAACATTTGCTCCTGTAGCTCGTCTGGAGTCCATTAGATCATTGCTAGGAGTGACATGTATTTTGAAGTTTAAACTGTTCCAAATGGATGTGAAAAGTGCCTTCTTAAATGACTACTTGAATGAGGAAGTATATGTTGAACAACCAAAGAGATTCACAGACCCAAATCTTCCAAAGCATGTGTATAAGTTGAGGAAAGCTATTTATGGGTTAAAACAAGCTCCTAGAGCTTGGTATGAGAGACTCACAGTGTTTCTCATTGACAATGGATACAGAAAGAGAGGCATTGATAAAACTTTATTTGTCAAAGATGAAGGAGGAAAGCTCATGGTTGCTCAGATCTATGTGGATGATATTGTGTTTGGTGGGATGTCAAGTAAAATGGTTCAATATTTTGTTGAGCAAATGCAGTCTGAATTTGAAATGAGCCTTGTTGGGGAACTAACCTATTTTCTTAGCCTGCAAGTCAAGCAGATGGAAGTGTAGTTGGGTTTTTGTTACCTTTAGGTTTATTGACTAAACCAAAAGTCAACATACAATTCGAGTTGCCACCACACTTTTATTTATCCAAAGGAAAGGCTAAAAAGCGAACAAAAGCCAAGTAAGAAGTTTTTCAAATCAAAAACTAGTAAAAATGTCAGAGATCTAAGTAAGGGGGTTGATTATGAAATGGGAAGGTTTTACGTACCCAAAACATCCTTAGTACTCTAAGGGAACGCTTTTTGCAAATATGTGTTGTAGGTTGGTATTTGTGAAAAGATTGGTGCAAAAGATTGGAGGGATGAGAAGAGAATAAATTATATTTACAAATTTTATTGTTTGAATGGATGAACCCATTGCCTACGTACCATCACAAAGGGAGGATCAAAACCTCGTAGTTCGTGGTAAAAATTTCAAAGATTGGTGAATGGATTTTAATCAAAAGCCGTAAGGTCTTTGTTATCAAAGGGAGAAAACTCAACCTAAATCAACAATCCACCATGCGAGGAAGGCTTCAACATGCTAGTGAGGGGTTAACCCTATAATAAGCATGGAAAGCTTATAATCCAACACTAAGGATGAGGTGAGATTTACATCAACCACTAGGATAACTCAAACCTATGACTAATGTTTTTGAAAAGAGTTTAACAAATGGCCATTGGAACCACAAAACAATTTGAAATCGGTTATATTTACAAGTTGAATTTATTTACAAAATGAGGTCAAAGTTGGATTAAAGTTTATTTACAATGAGTATTTATGAAAAATGGTTTTGAAAAGTCAAAGGCCTAGGGTCTAGGTTTCTAATTTGAAATAAAGTTAAAGTTTTGAAAATGAATTTTGGCTTGGTTAGAGGGGGGAGAAGAGGGAAGGGCTATTTCCTAAAGCATACAAAGATAAGAGGGGAGAGATAACCCTTGGAGTTCCTTTTCTTGGAGTCATAAAGATGACTCAAGATGCTCATTTCCTTTGGATTTAGCACACAAAGTAAGCAATTAATAATTTGAATTCAAGCTCCTAGGATCTCCATTGGTTTGGCTCTTAACTTGGCTACTCATGGCAATGGTCCTCTTTTCCCAATCTTAAGATGAGATTCCTATCACACCAAAGCACACATTAAAAAACTCACAACATAATAAAGGGAATGGACAAAGAATAAGTCTGAGGAGAAGTCCTCTGAGGTCAACTTTGAATTTTAGCATTCTAAAGGCATGTGGCCTAGTTGCTCTTCAAAACATTTTGCATTCTAAAGGCGTGAGGCCTAGTGGCTCTTGAACTCCTTTAAGCATGGGTGAATCCTAATTCTAAGTCCTTTCTCTTTTTGTATTTTTGGTTCACATCAAAACAAACACAAAACAACACAAAATAGCAATATATTTATATACAATAATGGGCTCAAATGAGCAAAGGAAAAATGACTTAAACATAAAATATATGCTCAAGTGAGCAAAATGAAAATCAAGATGAATAATGAGCAAGAAATAAATGACATTAAAAGTAAATCATAATAATTTAAAAGCTCAAATTAAACTTAGTAGTTAGTAGAGTTATGTTAGCCTGTCATAAGACAATATAGCGCTATGTTAAGCAATCGTAAGTGGACTAATATAGTAGCCATACCTATCTGAGGCCGGTCAATAAGAATATAGGCAAAGAACACAAGTTAGAGGTCATGACTAGTAAGCCAAGCTCCATAAACTTGCCATGCCAAACAAGAGGGGAAAGGCCTTGTATTGACTTTTGGTTATTTGCTTGACCAAGAAGTTACCTATCTTTGACACAAAATAACTCTCTTGATCATGGATCAAGTTGAGTTTGGTTTGGATCAAAGAAGATTAAACTTCTATTTGTCAAGACCAACCACAAGACTTTAACTCATTGGCCATTGAGGGAAAGAAAAGGATGAAGATGAAAGGGAGAGGGGTAAGAAGACAACAACCAATCCCAATTGATCAAGGGATAACTCATCCTTGATCAAATTCATTCATCTCTCTAGGTGATGATCCTTAAGGATTCTCAAACCACAAGATCCAATGAATTTGGTCAAAGTTGAATCAATTCAACCTTCATCAACACCAAACAGAAGAAGAATGAATATAACAAGTCAAGAAGTCAATAATATTATTTTGGTAAGTTTTGAATTAAAAGAAAATACAACAAACTTTGGTAATTTTTGAATATAACAAACTTTGACTAATTTTCTCACAAATTTTTAAAGCCAGAAAGCAATTAAAATCAATTAAAAACAACCAAAAATAGCATAATTAAAATCTCAAATAATCTCAAAACAAATAAGAAATTGTTGAGACTATTTTTCATTGACTTATCATGATCCATAGATGCTATGAAAATATTTTTTGTATTTTTCTAAAGTCAGAAAGTATTTTAAAATGAATTAAAATCATTAAAAACCAAATAATCCATGAAAAATATCAAATGAGGTCACAAAAATGATTAAAAATCATAAGATGAAACTAGATTTTTCAAGAAATTTTTTAAAGTTGGTCTCATATTTTTCTGACCTCTCGTGAATTTTTTATGAATTATTTAAAATAGAATGAATTAAAAGAAAATAAAGAGAAAGTGAAATAAAGCGAAAAAAGCTGAGCCACCGGATCCATTTCATTAATTGACGTGGCGTGTTACACGGCCTGGATCTGATGGTGCATGATGCACTCAAGTCAACAGCGCAGCACAATGCATTAAAAGAAGTAATCAGAATGGATGCACGAGATTAGATCGTGGGGAGAGATCCAAAAGCTATGATCAGCACACGTGGTGGTGGTGGAAACCACCATCTTCTCCGGTCAGCCAAACAGAATCCGACCAGAATTGCAGGAAAATAAATCTCATAAAAAATGAAAAACAAGGGCATGGAAATGAAGCTTATGTGATGCAGGTCATCACTGTACCATTAGATTCCTCTCACTCTTCCTATATTGAGAGGAAAATGAAGGAGAAAATCATGGTGTCCACACGGATTGATCTTGAAATGGAAAATTAAGTGCACCAAAAGCTTGCCTCAAGTATGAGGACTTCAGAGAACCACAAAAATACAAGAATGCTACATTGAATCGTGAGTTTCAGATCCAAACAGTTTGAGCTTGTACCTTCAAAAATGGTGAGTTTCTGGCCATGAATCCTTCAATCTTTTTGCTCCTTTTTGATCTTTGAATATATGGAAGATGATTAGCTAAGGAATCTAGCTTTGAAACTCAACTAATGTTGCTGAATTTCAAACTCGAAAATATTGAAAAATGGTGAATGATTCCTTTGGTGAGGGTTATGGCTTCAGTTCAGCAGCATGTGGGATCTCCAAAAAGTTAATCATGTGAAAAAACATTTGACATGTGAAAATTGATCAAAACTGGCTTGGAAAGTTCAAGTGTAAAACATGTTCGAATCACTTTGAAAAAGTTAACCAAAAGTAAGCTTGATCAAACCCCTTTGTCCTCATGATACAAGCTTCAACTGAAAAACTCTCCAATACCCAAGTTGTATATATTTTCAATAAAGTCAATTTAGACTCAAATTTTGCATCATTTGGATTTTCTATGACAAAGTTATGGGCATTTGGAGTTGGGTATTTTTTCAAATTCAATGAATTAGGTCAAAGGTGACCTATAATGTTTTGCAATGGAACATGTGTTTCCTTTAGGATTATGAAATTTTTTCCAACATAACATTTGAATTGTACATCTCAATATTTAAAATGCCTCTGGTCCCACCTCAAAATAATAAAAATTGAGAAAGTTATGCCCTTGGCAAGTTGATCCAAAATTAGGGTTTTAGTCAAAATAACCTATAATGTTTTGAAATGAATGATGACCTTCCAAGATTCAAATGGATTTTTGATGAACATGAGAGTTGTTAATATGGTTCTTAGGAACATTTTCTCTTTTAGGGTCATCTTCATTTGACAAACACATCAAAAATTTATTACTCATTAAACCTCAGCTTAGTCAGATGACTTGACTGGTCAACTTTTCAAGGTCAAACTTCCAATCTTGATGAATAAATTATTGAGGGGCCTCAAATAGGCTCCAATGTGCATAAAATGATAAATGAAAGAACTTAACTTGATTAAATTTGATCATAGGTTGAGATTTCTTCATGGGCAAGGCACAGTCAAAGCACAGCGAAATTAGGGTTTCCTTGGGAAACAATCTTCAAGCCCTTTGGGTTATCTTGATAAAATTGGAAAATTGAGATACTTGGGAGACATATATGATGATTAGTAACTTTCTGGACCATTTCCATGCTTTTTCTCATCTTCATCTAGCCATTGCATTGGGCTTAGGAGCTTCCTAGGAGCATTGTGGAGCACATGATCACTTGAGCTTCAAAACAAAAAGAGTTAGTGACATATTTTTGTGCTTTTGGTTAGTAATCAAATAATAAGAGAAATAACATATAATACTGTTGCAACTGCAAAAAAACAACCGGCGGGAAAAAACAGAAGAGTCGCCACCGTTCGTTATTTATCCCAAAGGAGGGAAAGGAAATGATCGAAGAAAACCTGAAGAGAGGAAAAAGACAAGGTCTCGCAACCAAATCTAGGGTTCGGGAGTCGATTATGCGAAGGGAAGGTATTAGAACCCCTACGTATCCGTAGTACTCTATGGTATCCACTCTTGTTGTTCTAGTCTAAAGGGTGTAGGTATATCTAAGGTACTATCTACTAAAAGAAAGTCAGGAGAAAATGACTCGCAAGGATGTCGCATCCACTACCTACGTATCTCATATGAATATGAGAATCAGAGTCTTCGTAGCTCGGCTAACTATGGGCGAAAGAGAAGTGTGCTCGACAAGACATCGTATCTTATGCCTACGTATCTCATCTGGAATGAGAATCAGAGCAAAACGTAGTTCAGCTAACTACGGGAACAAGGGTCTCGATTGCAACTAGGGCAAGAGAAAAGGAAGGTCTCGATCGCAACGAGGGCGAGAGAAAAGAATCGCAACAAGGGCGAAAGCAAGCAAGGATTAGTTGTTAGACGTCAGTCAAACTCGGCAAGACATCGCATCTCGTGCCTACGTATCTCATCTGAACATGAGAATCAGAGTTGTCGTAGTTCGGCCAACTAGGGGTTAAGGATTTCCATCTGAACATGGACTTACAAAAGAGGACACCAGCTGTGTCAAAGGAAAGTGGGCAATATGTTCAACGTCCTAGCAGTAGGTGTCGCAGCTCGCTGAATCGAGTCTTAGGCAGTTACCTCTTTGCAATAGAACGGACTGACATGCCACAAGATCGGAGATGCACGGAAGGTCTAAAAGTGAGGAAGCTCTGCCCTAGAGTTGTCATGCAATATGGACCTATGTGTTAGGATTTACAGAGGGGAACATCTACCTAATGTTAGCATGCAAAGAATAAGGGAATTCTACCTATGTTATCATACAAAGGGTTCTACCTAATGGGTGCTACCTAAACGGAACAAGAGTCGAAGGATGGAGCAAGGAGAGGAGCCACGGATAAGGATAAATGGTGATGCCTGAGGCAATCGACTTAGAGGTAGATGGCGATGCCTGAGGCAATCGACTTACAAGAGGATGGATGAATGCGTGCTGGTTCTGTTAAGTTTTGAAAATGATTACTCGATGTTGTATCGAGCTTTTGATCTTGTTTTGAAATGATTATCGGATGTTCGTTTTAATTCTTGTATTAAAAGATGAATAAAGAATGAAATAATAAATATTATACACTTTATGGGATAGGGGTACATTTTTTACAAATGGGGATGGTTCATGGCAATCAAACAATAAGAATATATGCCTCAATCATCATACAAGTAGGCAACAGTTATCAATCAAATCAGATAAGTAAACATGTATATAATCAAGTCAAAGAATCAAAGAATGAAATAACAGAGCATTAAACAAGGCATGGGAAGTGTGAACATGTTAAACAATAAGGCAATAGTAAGCATGGATGAAAGAAACAAGTATAACAGATAATAGATGAATCAGATAGATGAAAAGATGCACAAAAAGGTCCACTGAAATAAATAAATCAAGAAATGAGGTAAGGAATAAAAGTAATGTTGGGGAAAAAACATTTGACATGTGAAAATTGATCAAAACTGGCTTGGAAAGTTCAAGTGTAAAACATGTTCGAATCACTTTGAAAAAGTTATCCAAAAGTAAGCTTGATCAAACCCCTTTGTCCTCATGATACAATCTTCAAATGAAAAACTCTCCAACACCCAAGTTGTATATATTTTCAATAAATTCAACTTAGACTCAAAGTTTGCATCATTTGGATTTTGTATGACAAAGTTATGGGCATTTGAAGTTGGGTATTTTTTCAAATTCAATGAATTAGGTCAAATGTGACCTATAATGTTTTGCAATGGCACATGTATTTCCTTTAGGATTATGAAATTTTTTCCAACATAAAATTTAAATTATACATCTCAAGATTTCCAATACCTTTAGTCCCACCTCAAAATAATAAAAATTGAGAAAGTTATGCCCTTGGCAAGTTGATCCAAAATTAGGGTTTTAGTCAAAATAACCTATAATGTTTTGAAATGAATGATGACCTTCGAAGATTCAAATGGATTTTTTGATGAACATGAGAGTTGTTAATATGGTTCTTAGGAACATTTTCTCTTTTAGGGTCATCTTCATTTGACAAACACATCAAAAATTTATAACTCATTAAACCTCAGCTTAGTCAGATGACTTGACTGGTCAACTTTTCAAGGTCAAACTTCCAATCTTGATGAATAAATGATTGAAGGGCCTGAAATAGGCTCATATGTGCATAAAATGATAAATGAAATAACTTAACTTGATTAAATTTGATCATAGGTTGAGATTGCTTCATGGGCAAGGCACAATCAAAGCACAGTGAAATTAGGGTTTCCTTGGGAAACAATCTTCAAGCCCTTTGGGTTATCTTGATAAAATTGGAAAATTGAGATACTTGGGAGACATATATGATGATTATAAACTTTGTGGACCATTTCCATGCTTTTTCTCATCTTCATCTAGCCATTGCATTGGGCTTAGGAGCTTCCTAGGAGCATTGTGGAGCACATGATCACTTGAGCTTCAAAACAAAAAGAGTTAGTGACATTTTTTTATGCTTTTGGTTAGTAATCAAATAAGAAGAGAAATAACATACAATACTGTCGCAACTGCGAAAAAACAACCGGCGGGAAAAACAGAAGAGTCGCCACCGTTCGTTATTTATCCCAAAGGAGGGAAAGGAAATGATCGAAGAAAACCTGAAGAGAGGAAAAAGACAAGGTCTCGCAACAAAATCTAGGGTTCGGGAGTCGATTATGCGAAGGGAAGGTATTAGCACCCCTACGCATCCGTAGTACTCTACGGTATTCACTCTTGTTGTTCTAGTCTAAAGGGTGTAGGTATATCTAAGGTACTATCTACTAAAAGAAAGTCAGGAGAAAATGACTCGCAAGGATGTTGCATCCATTGCCTACGTATCTCATCTAAGTATGAGAATCAGAGTCTTCGTAGCTCGGCTACCTATGGGCGAAAGAGAAGTGTGCTCGATAAGACATCGTATCTTATGCCTACGTATCACACCTGGAATGAGAATCAGAGCAAAACGTAGTTCAGCTAACTACGGGAACAAGGGTCTCGATTGCAACTAGGGCAAGAGAAAAGGAAGGTCTTGATCACAACGAGGGCGAGAGAAAAGAATCGCAACAAGGGCAAAAGCAAGGATTAGTTGTTAGTCGCCAGTCAAACTCGGCAAGACATCGCATCTCGTGCCTACGTACCTCATCTGAACATGAGAATCAGAGTTGTCGTAGTTCGGCCAACTAGGGGTTAAGGATTGCCATCTGAACATGGACTTACAAAAGAGGACACCAACGGTGTCAAAGGAAAGTGGGCAATATGTTCAACGTCCTAGCAATAGGTGTCGCAGCTCGCTGAATCGAGTCTTAGGCAGTTACCTCTTTGCAATAGAACGGACTGACATGCCACAAGGACGGAGACGCACGGAAGGTCTAAAAGTGGGGAAGCTCTGCCCTAGAGTTGTCATGCAATATGGACCTATGTGTTAGGATTTACAGAGGGGAACATCTACCTAATGTTAGCATGCAAAGAATAAGGGAATTCTACCTATGTTATCATACAAAGGGTTCTACCTAATGGGTGCTACCTAAACGGAACAAGAGTCGACGGATGGAGCAAGGAGAGGAGCCACGGATAAGGATAGATGGCGATGCTTGAGGCAATCGACTTACAGGTGGATGGCGATGCCTGAGGCAATCGACTTACAAGAAGATGGATGAATGCGTGCTGGTTCTGTTAAGTTTTGAAAATGATTACTCGATGTTGGATCGAGCTTTTGATCTTGTTTTGAAATGATTATCGAATGTTCGTTTTAATTCTTGTATTAACATATGAATAAAGAATGAAATAATAATTATTATACACTTTATGGGATAGGGGTACATTTGTTACAAATGGGGATGGTTCATGGCAATCAAACAATAAGAATATATGCCTCAATCATCATACAAGTAGGCAACAATTATCAATCAAATCAGATAAGTAAACATGTATATAATCAAGTCTAAGAATCAAAGAATGAAATAACAGAGCATTAAACAAGGCATGGGAAGTGTGAACATGTTAAACAATCAAGCAATAGTAAGCATGGATGAAAGAAACAAGTATAACAGATAACAGATGAATCAGACAGATGAAAAGATGCACAAAAAGGTCCACTGAAATAATTAAATCAAGAAATGAGGTAAGGATCAAATAAAATCAAGATAAAATCCTCTAATACATGGCCTATGAGATGAACAAGGGAGGATCAAAAGATCTGTTCAATTGCCATAAGCAATCCCTAAATCAAACATTGATCATAAAGAAGTCAATTGAAAATTCGAGCCAACTTAATAAATATCAAATAAATAGCAAATTAATCAATAAAATTATGAAAAATTAAACTAAGTAAAGTGGGGTCAAGACATCATCATCCCCTACAAAGATTTTAAAAATAATGAGAATTAGTTCATGAATTAATTGAAATAAAACAGAGGTCAAACCAAAAGTCAACCAACCAAACTAGGTTAAAAATAAATCAAGAATAAGTTGAAAATGTGAAATAAAAATCCAAGAAAAAGTCAAGTTGACCATGGGACAGTGGTCAACCTTCATCCCAAAAATCAGAGGCTGAAAATAATTTTAAGTTATAAAAATAAAGTCAAGAATAAAATGTATGCTAAAATGGACCACTTGGAATGAATAATTAAAATAAAATATTAATATTAAATAAATGCGAAAATAAAAATTAAATAAAATTAAATAAGGCATCAAGAAATATGGAAAATATTTTTGGATATTTTTATGAACAAAGAAAATATTTTAAATTGATTAAAATCACAACAGAAATAAATTAGGAATTAAAAAAAATGAACATGAAAAGGGGGGTGCATTAGCATTTATTACTGAGCTGGAAAATAAATGAGGCGCTGATGGGCCATGAAAGGCAGGGTGCTGAAAGCAAACAGTGGAAGGGCCCATGATCCAAAACACATTAAATCAGGCGTGACAACTTAAATAACATTTTATTTAAAAAAAACATGTGAACCTTGTATCAACCGGTCACTCTCATTTTAAGTCACTACAAGACAAAACAAGACGGATGGCCAGGATTAAAACGGCAGCGACGGATCCAATGGCTCTCAAGATGTCACGCGGTCATCTTCTTCATTGAGCCAAAAACCCTAGCCATGTTCATGCAGAAACGCAGGCAATGCAGTGTGTTTTGCTCAACTTCAACTCAAAAATGCGCACGCTATAATGCATCAAAAATCATGAAATAAAACCCAGATCTCAAGTACAAAATGTGAAGATTATCGTGGTAACTTGTTTTAGGTGAAATGGTGGCTTATTCATGGAGAAAAGTTGACAATAAGATGTCAACATGAACACGGGCATGAGCAGAAAACTAACAACACAACTCAACATCATGAACAATGCCTCGTGCTGAGGGCTTCAGAAATAAGCATAGGCATATGATTAACATTGAAACAGTAATGAAGCAAGCATGATAATGGATATGGAAATGGAACAAGAGTGTTACCTAGTGGAAGTCTAGTCCACTGCTTCTTGACTGTGGAGAGACTAGAAGAGAATGTTGCTTTCTTGGTGCTTCATGAACTTCACCTCAAGAACTTGATGAGAAATAAAATCTGACTCTAATGAACCCAGCTTAAATATGGTGGGTCTAATGCTCCTTAATGGGCTCTGAAATCAATTGTTTGTCCTTGAGCCAATGATGCATTTGGTGAGATGTATGAGAAATAGGAGAGAGGGCACGTGAGATCATGGTTTCTTATTTTGGCAAAAACTTTAAGTGAAGGGAAATATGGTGCATGGCCAAATGAGGAAAACAAACATGGGTTGTGTGGTCTTGCATCTGTGCAACATGGTTGGTTTGGTTTGGCAAGCAAGAAAAACAATTCAAAGTGGTGACTTTGTGGAAACATAACTTGATGAGCAAACCACCAATTGATGAGATAATGCAAATAGTAGAAAGATATCATGGAGTATGACATGTTTCATGTTGAGCATGGGTGGAAATTATGAGTGGAAAAAGGTGAAAAATGGACCTTAAGATCATGTCACACCATGGAAAGATTGGTTGGGCAAGCTAGGCATAAAATCTGCCTAGAAATTTCAAGTCATGGTGCCAACTTTAAATGAGTGAATCTCTCAAACCATGGATCCAAATGAGATGACTCCAAAGGGAGGTGGAAGAGGACATGACAAGGTATAATTGTTGTGAAGAAAATATTTTCAAATGGTGCCTTGAATTTCAAGAAAATTGGCCAAGACGTTTTGACAAACTTTAAAGATTTTCAGACTTAGAAATTTGTCTAAGTGTCCTAAAAATATGCCCTACTTTGACCAAGCATAACTTTCTCAATTTTGATCCAAATGAAGGAAACTTTATATTTATAGAAAGCTTGGAACAAAAGGAACAACTTTTATGTTGGAGAAATTTTCAAATGGAGCTTTTATCTTGATTGAAAATGGGCTTAAAGTGAGTGCAAAAATCATAAAAACTTGCCCAAAATAGAAAGTCAACCATTTCCAAATTAAGTAACTTTTCCAACTCCTGATTAAATAATGAATCCATGATCCAACCTTGATCAAATTTCACATGTAGGCTCCCCTAGGCATGGATTTTGAGATTCCACTCTCAAAAAGTCAGGATTTGACTTTTCTGGCCTCACAGTTGACTTTTCCCAAACTGTATGATTCTCGATTCTAGTGATCAATTGAAGCACTTCTGGCTCAAATAAAAAGCTGATTTTTTGTATGTAGACCCTTGTGGACATATGGAGGGCCATGGAAAAGAGTTTCACCCAAAGAATCAGAAATAAATTGATTTTATACCAAACCCTAATTTTAGGGCAAAATTGATCGGGAACTGATTGCACTGCTTGCCAATGGATTTTTCTGAGATAATTGTGAGTCTTCCTAGGCCAAGATGCCTCTCCAATCATGACATGGATGAGCTCCTCTACTTCCAACCAAACATTGCCTGTTGCAGGTAGCCATGAAACCCTAATTTCCTGATTAAAGCCAAATGAACACTCTGATAGCTCTGAATCCTTCACTGATGAACTGAGGACCATAATAAGATACCTGGAGCACTTTGAGACCCTTGAGACTTGTATACTTAGAGAATGATGTCCAATTCTCAATCTTGCTTTGTGTGGGCTCCTTCTGTTAAGGAGTGATCAATTAAAACCTGATTTCCAAGTCACTAATGCAGTATGCAATGAGCATGACTTAGTATGATGCTAATGAAGTGTGAAACATAATCCTATGCTTTCAGGAAAAAATGTAGGGTAAATTTTGGGGTATTACAGCTGCCCCGATTCAATTAACTAGAGACCCGAAATGAAGATAGCAACAACTTTCGCACTTTCGAGGTATCAAGGGATTGAATACGATAAAAGCCCGAAAATTTACACTGAAGTAGGAAAGTGAAAAATAAAGTAATAATGCCTGTCAGGATCGACAAAAAGTGGGAAATTGATCTGAGCATCAACAAAGAAGCCGTCTGGTACGGTGAGAGTCGGTCTGAACACCGAAAAAAGAGTGTTAGCCTGAATACTAAAATAAATGGTAACACTGAAATAACCACGCCCTGAATGCCGCTCATCAATCTGAATACTGGAAATGACTTCGATCTAAGCATCGGAAGATACTAGATTACCAAACATCGGTCTGAACACCAGGATACTGGCCTGAGCGCCACTTCGGTCTGAATACCGGAAAAATGGCCTGAATGCCACAAGTTGCGTCGACCTGAACGTCGGAAACTTCTTTGATCTGAACATCGGAAAACTGGCTTGAATGCCACTTCGGTTTGAATACCGGAAATTGGCCTGAATGCCACAAGTTGCGTCGACCTGAACGTCGGAAACTTCTTCGATCTGAACATCGGAAAACTGACCTGAATGCCACTTCGTTCTGAATACCGGAAACTGGCCTGAATGCCACAAGTTGCGTCGACCTGAACGTCGAAAACTTCTTCGATCTGAACATCGGAAAACTGGCCTGAATGCCACTTCAGTCTGAATACCGGAAAACTGCATGCTTGTCAGTATCGGCAGAAATAGGGAAAATGATAATTGGGGCGGCACGCGGGCCAATGACCCCTGCTGGGAATAATAAAAGATAAGTCATGAACAAACTTTCAGTCTGAGTACTGGAAACAAACTTCTGCCTTATCACCTGGGATACCGAGAATGTCTTATGCTTTACATGCGTATGTTTGAATTTTTCAATGGCGTAAGGCTCCATGAAAATGGAAATGCTACGCGATGTGGGAGGATGCAATGCGATATGATTCTACATGCAGGGATGCGAAATGCTAGGTTAGAGAGAACGCCAAGCCAAGGCAAGGAACTCTGCTAGGGAAATGATCACAATCTCCTGGACCCTGACAATGCTGTTGGAGGTACACAGCACAATGAACTCTGTGAGGAAATGACTAGTCACGTGGTGTTCTAGCAATAACAAAATACCGAGACTCTGACTAGGGGAGAGAATGGCACTAAAAGCTTGTTGCTGAGGAAGGCGACAGTGGTCCTGGCAACCATAATCTGCAAGAGAGACGACTCAGTAGGGGAAGCAAACACCGATACGGTACAAAGATTCTGCTTCAAGGAAAGAGACCATGGATCTAACGTCGAGATCATCGATCTGGCATCGAACTCTGAGGAGCAGCCGCTTCTGCTGGGAAGATACAGTCTGACACTGTCGACTCTACTGGGGAATGTATAATCTGAACAAATGCTTGGGGAAGTTGTAATACCCTAAAATTTACCCTTCATTTTTCCTGGTAGCATACGCTTTACACCTCATGCATGCATTCATTTTTAGGTCATTTAGCATTTACATTTCATCATGGCAATCGGAATCGGATCCAAGAAGCTTGAACATCATCCAGGACACTTTGTGGGCACTATTTAGATGATCAGTCAACACAAGGGAAAGACTTGAGTTACTTCCAATAGGGGTCTATTCGTTAGTCAAAACGTTAATCTTGAAGGAGCAAAGGTTTGTTCATGAGCTGTCATGCTCGCTAGGCGAAGCCCACGTGTTTTAAAAAAAAAACAAAAAAAAATATAAATAAATAAATAAATAAATAAATAAAAGAAAAAATCTTGGACTTGGACCTCTCTCATTTGAGCCCACAGGTCCACAAAAATCAAGTTATAAATTCAGAGTTTCAGTGAAACAAAAGGCCATTCTATTCCTATTACCCTGTCTGGGAAAAAGATAGTGAGAGAAGAACCCTGGGGAAAAAGATAGTGAGAGAAGAGCTAATAGAGTTCAGAGCAACCTCCAGGCAACTCTGAAAGGTTCATTCTGACTCACACACTTTCAGCTCAAGCAAACCCTAACATTGGTTTGCAAATCCAGTCGTGCAATTTGATTTCAACCGATCTCTCCAATCAGGTTTTCCCTATATCCATCATCTTTATGCCTTTAATTTGAATGCACTAAATGTATGAGGTATTATGGGTGAATTTGATACCCTTTTGATGCATGTGTTTGACAAGAGGTTTAGGCCTCCTACCCTTGGTTGCTTTTTGTGAATTTTAATGGCATGATTCATGTGGTTATATTTTGATTTGGGGGCAACTCTTGGTTACCCTATTTTGTTTCTCTAACCTGTTTGTTGAGTTTTGTTTTGTGAGAGCTCATATGACTCTTGTAGAGATGGTTTGCCTGGTGTTCCACTTTATTTGTGGGATACCACCTGGAGGTTTCATTCCGATTACCTGTACTGACTCACTTTCTTTGATGGTGTTTAGCTTGGAAGGATCCCTGGGTTTCCCATTCCTCTAATTGTTGTTACTTCGGATCTTTATCCGCGTGGTACTTTTACATTTTTCCCGCATTTTACTGCTTTCCTAGCTGGAAGACCTCGATAGGAGGCAATGTTTTTGTGTGTTTATTTTTTTTTTACAGGTTCCTTCGTCCAGGACTCCTTTTGCATGAGCATCCCGAACCCTAACCCTTCATTGATTTTTCTTCTCCTAAACACACGTTTACTCCTTCTACTACAGGTGAGTAAGTCTCCAAAGGTCGAGCATCCGGTAGATTGCGTAGTAACCTCGTCCGCCCCTAAAACATAATCCTTAACCCCGTACTTAGCCGAACTACGGCTTGCTCTGATTCTCATTCCAGATGAGATACGTACGCATAAGACGCGATGTCTTAGCGAGCACAATTACCCTTAACCCCTAGGTAGCCGAGCTACGAAGACTCTGATTCTCATATTCAGATGAGATATGTATGCAGTGGATGCGACATCCGCGCGAGTCATTTGCATTTAACCCCTTTTTTAGTAAACAGCACAAGATAAACTCACACCCTTTAGACAAGAACTACAAAAGTGGATCCCGTAGAGTACTACGGATGCGTAGGGGTGCTAATACCTTCCCTTCGCATAACCGACTCCCGAACCCAAGATTTGGTTGCGAGACCTTGTCTTTTCCTCTCCTCTTTTCAGGTTTACTTCGAGCGTTTCCTTTCCCTCCTTTGGGATAAATAACGCACGATGGCGACTCTTCTGTCATTTTCTTTCGCCGGTTGTTTTTTCGCACATGTATTTTTCAGGTTGCGACAGAAGTACAGTAGTGAGAACCTGCTGGGGATTGAAGAATCCAATGCTTGGACCAACTTTGCAGGGATAAGATACCAAATACCAACTGTTGAAGAAAAACATCCGCGATCATCTGCTGGGAACCTTAAGGAAATGCCCCGAGTGTACCTATTTTGAATAGACGATCCAAAGCACTTAAAACTTACAGCAATTTTAAATGTTTATTAAGCATGTACCTGTAAAGCTCTTATGTTTCATGATGTAATGTTTATCAAAAATTCGGACGTCATTTTGCAAACAAAATAGTAAAATGAAAATGAACACAGAGATATACTGAATAACATGATTTTATTGATTGAATGGCCTCTGAATAGGGATTTACATCAGGAAGCAATCCTTGGAAAGAGGTAATTGCACAAAAGATAAAAACAGAAATTAATCTAATGGCAATGTGAAATGGATTTCTATCGGGTTCCAATTCTGCTATGACTCGCTCGTCTTCAATATCCTTCAAATGATTCGCTTTCTGAAAAAGGTTATTGGACTATTTTCTATCCTTCGAAAGTTTCCAGTTATCGACACGAGATGAGATTCAGAACTACTCGGAACTCAGTCATTCGCTTAATCCCTAACTTTTGCCTGGATCGCCCTTTCGGGTTTTCAATCCACCAGGATACCCATTTTTGCCTAAGTTGCCTTTTTCAGGTTTTCAACTTACCGGGTGTACAATCTTTTCATTTTTAATCCCTAACTTTTGCCCGAACCTTTTTCATTTTCTTGGTTCGCCGGGATGCCCATTTTTTTGCCTGGACTATTCTTTTTATTGTCCAACGGGTCTATTTTATGCGAAGTATTTTTTAACTGCGTCTGAGTTCACAGGGGAAGTGAAGTCTTCACCATCCATAGTTGCAAGCATTAAGGCTCCACCATCAAAAATCTTGGTGACAATATATGGTCCATCATAGTTAGGAGTCCACTTGCCCCTGTGATCTGTCTGAGGAGGAAGGATCCTTTTCAACACCAAATCTCCGACTTGGAAGCATCGAGGACGCACTTTCTGATCAAAGGCTCTCTTCATCCGACTCTGATACAACTGCCCATCACAAATGGCCACCATTCGCTTCTCTTTGATAAGACTCAACTCATTGAACCTTGTCTGAATCCATTCAGCTTCGTCTAACTTGACATCCAGCAGGACTCTTAGAGAAGGAATCTCCACTTCAACAGGTAAGACTGCTTCCATACCATACATAAGGGAGTAAGGGTTTGCCCCGGTCGATGTACGTACTGAAGTACGGTACCCATGCAAGGCAAAGGGTAGCATCTCATGCCAATCTCTGTACGTAACGATCATCTTCTGCACAATCTTCTTTATGTTCTTATTTGCTACCTCAACAACACCGTTCATCTTAGGGCGATAAGGGGAAGAATTGTGATGTTGAATGTTGAAGTTCTTGCACAACTCCTTCATCATTTTGTTATTTAGATTAGAACCATTATCAGTAATGATTCTTTCGGGAACCCCATAACGACAAATGATTTCTTTCTTAATGAATCGGGCAACCACATGTCTGGTGACCTTCGCAAATGATGCTGCTTCGACCCACTTGGTGAAATAGTCGATGGCAACAAGGATGTAAAGCTCTTATGTTTCATGATGCAATGTTTATCAAAAATTCGGACGTCATTTTAGCAAACAAAATAGTAAAATGAAAATGAACACAGAGATATACTGAATAACATGATTTTATTGATTGAATGACCTCTGAATAGGCATTTACATCAGGAAGCAATCCTTGGAAAGAGGTAATTGCACAAAAGATAAAAACAGAAATTAATCTAATGGCAATGTGAAATGGATTTCTATCGGGTTCCAATTATGCTATGACTCGCTCGTCTTCAATATCCTTCAAATGATCCGCTTTCTGAAAAAGGTGATTGGACTATTTTCTATCCTTCGAAAGTTTCCAGTTATCGACACGAGATGAGATTCAGAACTACTCGGAAAGCAGTCATTCGCTTAATCCCTAACTTTTGCCTGGATCGCCCTTTCGGGTTTTCAATCCACCAGGATACCCATTTTTGCCTAAGTTGCCTTTTTCAGGTTTTCAACTTACCGGGTGTACAATCTTTTCATTTTTAATCCCTAACTTTTGCCCGAACGTTTTTCATTTTCTTGGTTCGCCGGGATGCCCATTTTTTTGCCTGGACTATTCTTTTTATTGTCCAACGGGTCTATCTTATGCGAAGTATTTTTTAACTGCGTCTGAGTTCACAGGGGAAGTGAAGTCTTCACCATCCATAGTTGCAAGCATTAAGGCTCCACCATCAAAAATCTTGGTGACAATATATGGTCCATCATAGTTAGGAGTCCACTTACCCCTGTGATCTGTCTGAGGAGGAAGGATCCTTTTCAACACCAAATCTCCGACTTGGAAGCATCGAGGACGCACTTTCTGATCAAAGGCTCTCTTCATCCGACTCTGATACAACTGCCCATGACAAATGGCCTCCATTCGCTCTCTTTGATAAGACTCAACTCATTGAACCTTGTCTGAATCCATTCAGCTTCGTCTAACTTGACATCCAGCAGGACTCTTAGAGAAGGAATCTCCACTTCAACAGGTAAGACTGCTTCCATACCATACATAAGGGAGTAAGGGGTTGCCCCGGTCGATGTACGTACTGAAGTACGGTACCCATGTAAGGCAAAGGGTAGCATCTCATGCCAATCTCTGTACGTAACGACCATCTTCTGCACAATCTTCTTTATGTTCTTATTTGCTACCTCAACAACACCGTTCATCTTAGGGCGATAAGGGGAAGAATTGTGATGCTGAATGTTGAAGTTCTTGCACAACTCCTTCATCATTTTGTTATTTAGATTAGAACCATTATCAGTAATGATTCTTTCGGGAACCCCATAACGACAAATGATTTCTTTCTTAATGAATCGGGCAACCACATGTCTGGTGACCTTCGCAAATGATGCTGCTTCGACCCACTTGGTGAAATAGTCGATGGCAACAAGGATGTAAAGCTCTTATGTTTCATGATGCAATGTTTATCAAAAATTCGGACGTCATTTTTGCAAACAAAATAGTAAAATGAAAATGAACACAGAGATATACTGAATAACATGATTTTATTGATTGAATGGCCTCTGAATAGGCATTTACATCAGGAAGCAATCCTTGGAAAGAGGTAATTGCACAAAAGATAAAAACAGAAATTAATCTAATGGCAATGTGAAATGGATTTCTATCGGGTTCCAATTCTGCTATGACTCGCTCGTCTTCAATATACTCCAAATGATCCGCTTTCTGAAAAAGGTGATTGGACTATTTTCTATCTTCGAAAGTTTCCAGTTATCGACACGAGATGAGATTCAGAACTACTCGGAACACAGTCATTCGCTTAATCCCTAACTTTTGCCTGGATCGCCCTTTCGGGTTTTCAATCCACCGGGATACCCATTTTTGCCTAAGTTGCCTTTTTCAGGTTTTCAACTTACCGGGTGTACAATCTTTTCATTTTGAATCCCTAACTTTTGCCCGAACCTTTTTCATTTTCTTGGTTCGCCGGGATGCCCATTTTTTTGCCTGGACTATTCTTTTTATTGTCCAACGGGTCTATTTTATCCGAAGTATTTTTTAACTGCGTCTGAGTTCACAGGGGAAGTGAAGTCTTCACCATCCATAGTTGCAAGCATTAAGGCTCCACCATCAAAAATCTTGGTGATAATATATGGTCCATCATAGTTAGGAGTCCACTTGCCCCTGTGATCTGTCTGAGGAGGAAGGATCCTTTTCAACACCAAATCTCTGACTTGGAAGCATCGAGGACGCACTTTCTGATCAAAGGCTCTCTTCATCCGACTCTGATACAACTGCCCATGACAAATGGCCTCCATTCGCTTCTCTTTGATAAGACTCAACTCATTGAACCTTGTCTGAATCCATTCAGCTTCGTCTAACTTGACATCCAGCAGGACTCTTAGAGAAGGAATCTCCACTTCAACAGGTAAGACTGCTTCCATACCATACATAAGGGAGTAAGGGGTTGCCCCGGTCGATGTACGTACTGAAGTACGGTACCCATGCAAGGCAAAGGGTAGCATCTCATGCCAATCTCTGTACGTAACGACCATCTTCTGCACAATCTTCTTTATGTTCTTATTTGCTACCTCAACAACACCGTTCATCTTAGGGCGATAAGGGGAAGAATTGTGATGCTGAATGTTGAAGTTCTTGCACAACTCCTTCATCATTTTGTTATTTAGAATAGAACCATTATCAGTAATGATTCTATCGGGAACCCCATAACGACAAATGATTTCTTTCTTAATGAATCGGGCAACCACATGTCTGGCGACCTTCGCAAATGATGCTGCTTCGACCCACTTGGTGAAATAGTCGATGGCAACAAGGATGTAAAGCTCTTATGTTTCATGATGCAATGTTTATCAAAAATTCGGACGTCATTTTTGCAAACAAAATAGTAAAATGAAAATGAACACAGAGATATACTGAATAACATGATTTTATTGATTGAATGGCCTCTGAATAGGCATTTACATCAGGAAGCAATCCTTGGATAGAGGTAATTGCACAAAAGATAAAAACAGAAATTAATCTAATGGCAATGTGAAATGGATTTCTATCGGGTTCCAATTCTGCTATGACTCGCTCGTCTTCAATATCCTTCAAATGACCCGCTTTCTGAAAAAGGTGATTGGACTATTTTCTATCCTTCGAAAGTTTCCAGTTATCGACACGAGATGAGATTCAGAACTACTCGGAACGCAGTCATTCGCTTAATCCCTAACTTTTGCCTGGATCGCCCTTTCGGGTTTTCAATCCACCGGGAACCCATTTTTGCCTAAGTTGCCTTTTTCAGGTTTTCAACTTACCGGGTGTACAATCTTTTCATTTTTAATCCCTAACTTTTGCCCGAACCTTTTTCATTTTCTTGGTTCGCCGGGATGCCCATTTTTTTGCCTGGACTATTCTTTTTATTGTCCAACGGGTCTATTTTATGCGAAGTATTTTTTAACTGCGTCTTAGTTCACAGGGGAAGTGAAGTCTTCACCATCCATAGTTGCAAGCATTAAGGCTCCACCATCAAAAAACTTGGTGACAATATATGGTCCATCATAGTTAGGAGTCCACTTGCCCCTGTGATCTGTCTGAGGAGGAAGGATCCTTTTCAACACCAAATCTCCGACTTGGAAGCATCGAGGACGCACTTTCTGATCAAAGGCTCTCTTCATCCGACTCTGATACAACTGCCCATGACAAATGGCATCCATTCGCTTCTCTTTGATAAGACTCAACTCATTGAACCTTGTCTGAATCCATTCAGCTTCGTCTAACTTGACATCCAGCAGGACTCTTAGAGAAGGAATCTCCACTTCAACAGGTAAGACTGCTTCCATACCATACATAAGGGAGTAAGGGGTTGCCCCGGACGATGTACGTACTGAAGTACGGTACCCATTCAAGGCAAAGGGTAGCATCTCATGCCAATCTCTGTACGTAACGACCATCTTCTGCACAATCTTCTTTATGTTCTTGTTTGCTACCTCAACAACACCGTTCATCTTAGGGCGATAAAAGGAAGAATTGTGATGCTGAATGTTAAAGTTCTTGCACAACTCCTTCATCATTTTGTTATTTAGATTAGAACCATTATCAGTAATGAATCTTTCGGGAACCCCATAACGACAAATGATTTCTTTCTTAATGAATCGGGCAACCACATGTCTGGTGACCTTCGCAAATGATGCTGCTTCGACCCACTTGGTGAAATAGTCGATGGCAACAAGGATGTAAAGCTCTTATGTTTCATGATGCAATGTTTATCAAAAATTCGGACGTCATTTTTGCAAACAAAATAGTAAAATGAAAATGAACACAGAGATATACTGAATAACATGATTTTATTGATTGAATGGCCTCTGAATAGGCATTTACATCAGGAAGCAATCCTTGGAAAGAGGTAATTGCACAAAAGATAAAAACAGAAATTAATCTAATGGCAATGTGAAATGGATTTCTATCGGGTTCCAATTCTGCTATGACTCGCTCGTCTTCAATATCCTTCAAATGACCCGCTTTCTGAAAAAGGTGATTGGACTATTTTCTATCCTTCGAAAGTTTCCAGTTATCGACACGAGATGAGATTCAGAACTACTCGGAACGCAGTCATTCGCTTAATCCCTAACTTTTGCCTGGATCGCCCTTTCGGGTTTTCAATCCACCGGGAACCCATTTTTGCCTAAGTTGCCTTTTTCAGGTTTTCAACTTACCGGGTGTACAATCTTTTCATTTTTAATCCCTAACTTTTGCCCGAACCTTTTTCATTTTCTTGGTTCGCCGGGATGCCCATTTTTTTGCCTGGACTATTCTTTTTATTGTCCAACGGGTCTATTTTATGCGAAGTATTTTTTAACTGCGTCTGAGTTCACAGGGGAAGTGAAGTCTTCACCATCCATAGTTGCAAGCATTAAGGCTCCACCATCAAAAAACTTGGTGACAATATATGGTCCATCATAGTTAGGAGTCCACTTGCCCCTGTGATCTGTCTGAGGAGGAAGGATCATTTTCAACACCAAATCTCCGACTTGGAAGCATCGAGGACGCACTTTCTGATCAAAGGCTCTCTTCATCCGACTCTGATACAACTGCCCATGACAAGTGGCCTCCATTCGCTTCTCTTTGATAAGACTCAACTCATTGAACCTTGTCTGAATCCATTCAGCTTCGTCTAACTTGACATCCAGCAGGACTCTTAGAGAAGGAATCTCCACTTCAACAGGTAAGACTGCTTCCATACCATACATAAGGGAGTAAGGGGTTGCCGCGGTCGATGTACGTACTGAAGTAAGGTACCCATGCAAGGCAAAGGGTAGCATCTCATGCCAATCTCTGTACGTAACGACCATCTTCTGCACAATCTTCTTTATGTTCTTATTTGCTGCCTCAACAACACCGTTCATCTTAGGGCGATAAGGGGAAGAATTGTGATGCTGAATGTTGAAGTTCTTGCACAACTCCTTCATCATTTTGTTATTTAGATTAGAACCATTATCAGTAATGATTCTTTCAAGAACCCCATAACGACAAATGATTTCTTTCTTAATGAATCGGGCAACCACATGTCTGGTGACCTTCGCAAATGATGCTGCTTCGACCCATTTGGTGAAATAGTCGATGGCAACAAGGATGTAAAGCTCCTATGTTTCATGATGCAATGTTTATCAAAAATTCGGACGTCATTTTTGCAAACAAAATAGTAAAATGAAAATGAACACAGAGATATACTGAATAACATGATTTTATTGATTGAATGGCCTCTGAATAGGCATTTACATCAGGAAGCAATCCTTGGAAAGAGGTAATTGCACAAAAGATAAAAACAGAAATTAATCTAATGGCAATGTGAAATGGATTTCTATCGGGTTCCAATTCTGCTATGACTCGCTCGTCTTCAATATCCTCCAAATGATCCGCTTTCTGAAAAAGGTGATTGGACTATTTTCTATCCTTCGAAAGTTTCCAGTTATCGACACGAGATGAGATTCAGAACTACTCGGAACTCAGTCATTCGCTTAATCCCTAGCTTTTGCCTGGATCGCCCTTTCGGGTTTTCAATCCACCGGGATACCCATTTTTGCCTAAGTTGCCTTTTTCAGGTTTTCAACTTACCGGGTGTACAATCTTTTCATTTTTAATCCCTAACTTTTGCCCGAACCTTTTTCATTTTCTTGGTTCGCCGGGATGCCCATTTTTTTGCCTGGACTATTCTTTTTATTGTCCAACGGGTCTATTTTATGCGAAGTATTTTTTAACTGCGTCTGAGTTCACAGGGGAAGTGAAGTCTTCACCATCCATAGTTGCAAGCATTAAGGCTCCACCATCAAAAAACTTGGTGACAATATATGGTCCATCATAGTTAGGAGTCCACTTGCCCCTGTGATCTGTCTGAGGAGGAAGGATCATTTTCAACACCAAATCTCCGACTTGGAAGCATCGAGGACGCACTTTCTGATCAAAGGCTCTCTTCATCCGACTCTGATACAACTGCCCATGACAAGTGGCCTCCATTCGCTTCTCTTTGATAAGACTCAACTCATTGAACCTTGTCTGAATCCATTCAGCTTCGTCTAACTTGACATCCAGCAGGACTCTTAGAGAAGGAATCTCCACTTCAACAGGTAAGACTGCTTCCATACCATACATAAGGGAGTAAGGGGTTGCCGCGGTCGATGTACGTACTGAAGTACGGTACCCATGCAAGGCAAAGGGTAGCATCTCATGCCAATCTCTGTACGTAACGACCATCTTCTGCACAATCTTCTTTATGTTCTTATTTGCTGCCTCAACAACACCGTTCATCTTAGGGCGATAAGGGGAAGAATTGTGATGCTGAATGTTGAAGTTCTTGCACAACTCCTTCATCATTTTGTTATTTAGATTAGAACCATTAACAGTAATGATTCTTTCAAGAACCCCATAACGACAAATGATTTCTTTCTTAATGAATCGGGCAACCACGTGTCTGGTGACCTTCGCAAATGATGCTGCTTCGACCCATTTGGTGAAATAGTCGATGGCAACAAGGATGTAAAGCTCCTATGTTTCATGATGCAATGTTTATCAAAAATTCGGATGTCATTTTTGCAAACAAAATAGTAAAATGAAAATGAACACAGAGATATACTGAATAACATGATTTTATTGATTGAATGGCCTCTGAATTGGCATTTACATCAGGAAGCAATCCTTGGAAAGAGGTAATTGCACAAAAGATAAAAACAGAAATTAATCTAATGGCAATGTGAAATGGATTTCTATCGGGTTCCAATTCTGCTATGACTCGCTCGTCTTCAATATCCTCCAAATGATCCGCTTTCTGAAAAAGGTGATTGGACTATTTTCTATCCTTCGAAAGTTTCCAGTTATCGACACGAGATGAGATTCAGAACTACTCGGAACTCAGTCATTCGCTTAATCCCTAGCTTTTGCCTGGATCGCCCTTTCGGGTTTTCAATCCACCGGGATACCCATTTTTGCCTAAGTTGCCTTTTTCAGGTTTTCAACTTACCGGGTGTACAATCTTTTCATTTTTAATCCCTAACTTTTGCCCGAACCTTTTTCATTTTCTTGGTTCGCCGGGATGCCCAATTTTTTGCCTGGACTATTCTTTTTATTGTCCAACGGGTCTATTTTATGCGAAGTATTTTTTAACTGCGTCTGAGTTCACAGGGGAAGTGAAGTCTTCACCATCCATAGTTGCAAGCATTAAGGCTCCACCATCAAAAATCTTGGTGACAATATATGGTCCATCATAGTTAGGAGTCCACTTGCCCCTGTGATCTGTCTGAGGAGGAAGGATCCTTTTCAACACCAAATCTCCGACTTGGAAGCATCGAGGATGCACTTTCTGATCAAAGGCTCTCTTCATCCGACTCTGTACAACTGCCCATGACAAATGGCCTCCATTCGCTTCTCTTTGATAAGACTCAACTCATTGAACCTTGTCTGAATCCATTCAGCTTCGTCTAACTTGACATCCAACAGGACTCTTAGAGAAGGAATCTCCACTTCAACAAGTAAGACTGCTTCCATACCATACATAAGGGAGTAAGGGGTTGCCCCGGTCGATGTACGTACTGAAGTACGGTACCCATGCAAGGCAAAGGGTAGCATCTCATGCCAATCTCTGTACGTAACGACCATCTTCTGCACAATCTTCTTTATGTTCTTATTTGCTGCCTCAACAACACCGTTCATCTTAGGGCGATAAGGTGAAGAATTGTGATGTTGAATGTTGAAGTTCTTGCACAACTCCTTCATCATTTTGTTATTTAGATTAGAACCATTATCAGTAATGATTCTTTCGGGAACCCCATAACGACAAATGATTTCTTTCTTAATGAATCGGGCAACCACGTGTCTGGTGACCTTCGCAAATGACGCTGCTTCGACCCACTTGGTGAAATAGTTGATGGAAACAAGGATGAAGCGATGCCCATTAGAAGCAGTCGACTCAATCTTTCCAATCATATCAATGCCCCATATAGCAAACGGCCACGGCGAGGACATCACATTCAGAGGATTTGGCGGCACATACACCTTATCAGCATAAATCTGACATTTATGACATTTCCGAGCATATTTGAAACAATCAGATTCCATGGTCATCCAGTAGTAACCCGCTCTCAACAATTTCTTAGCCATTGCATGTCCGCCAGCATGAGTTCCGAAGGAGCCTTCATGAACTTCCTGCATTAACATGTCCGCTTCGTGTCTATCCACGTATCTAAGCAAAACCATGTCGAAGTTCCTCTTATACAACACATCGTGTTTGTTCAAGAAGAAACTGCCTGCCAATCTTCTCAA
The DNA here is from genome assembly GCF_024323335.1 of Lathyrus oleraceus. Lineage (NCBI taxonomy): Eukaryota > Viridiplantae > Streptophyta > Magnoliopsida > Fabales > Fabaceae > Lathyrus > Lathyrus oleraceus. The sequence goes on along the minus strand of NC_066584.1, from coordinate 377,443,140 downwards.
AGTCTTTTTATCATTGTTGGATGCCCCTTCAGGGTACTCTTGATTCTTCAGAAAGCACTTGATGTCGTGATACCAGGGCTTGTCATCAATTACCAGTTCAGCAGCAAACACATACACGACCCTATCAAGGCGCATAACATCGATCCTGGGAACACAGTTCAACCAAATCACCTTGATCATGGAGGATAGAGTAGCAAGAGCGTCTGCCATCTGTTTCTCATCACGAGGTATATGATACAACTTTACTGTTGTGAAGAAAGTCAACAGTCTTCTCGTGTAATCTCTGTAGGGGACCAAATTAGGCTGGAGAGTATTCCAATCACCATTCACTTGATTGATCACTAGAGCTGAATCTCCAAAGATGTCCAGAGTCTTGATTCTCAAATCAATGGCTTGCTCAATACCCAAGATACACGCCTTATACTCAGCTTCATTATTGGTGCACTCAAAAGTCAGACGAGCGGTGAAAGGCATGTGGACACCTTTCGGAGTGGTAATGACATCACCAATTCCACTTCCTTTGGCATTGACGACCCCATCAAACATTAAAGTCCACTTTTCGTCTGGATCAGGTCCCTCGTCAACAACTGGCTCTTCACAGTCTTTCATCTTGAGGAACATGATGTCTTCATCCGAAAAATCAAACTTCATCGGCTCATAATCGTCAATCGGCTATTGAGCAAGATAGTCTGACAGAATACTCCCTTTGATGGCTTTTTGGGATGTTTACTGGATGTTGTACTCTGTCAGTACCATTTGCCAACGAGCAACCCTTCCGGTGAGAGTTGGCTTCTCAAATATATACTTGACTGGATCCATTTTGGAGATCAGTAAGGTTATGTGAGTCAGCATGTATTGTCTCAATCGCTTAGCAGCCCATGCAACTGCACAACATGTCTTTTCAAGGATTAAGTATCTCGACTCGCAATCTGTGAATTTTTTACTCAGGTAGTAGATGGCATGCTCTTTCCTACCTGTCTCGTCGTGTTGACCGAGAACACAACCCATGGAATTATCAAGTACTGTCAAATACATAATCAGCGGTCTCCCTGGGACTGGAGGCATAAGGATTGGAGGATTCTGCAAATAATCTTTTATTTTTTCGAAGGCCCTTTGGCAATCATCATTCCACCTGATAGCCTGATCTTTTCTCAACAATTTGAATATTGGCTCACACGTGGCTGTTAGGTGAGAGATGAACCTTGCAATGTAGTTCAACCTCCCTAAGAAACAACAGACTTGTTTTTCTATTCTTGGCTCAGGCATTTCTTGTATTGCTTTTACTTTGGCAGGATCCACCTCAATCCCTTTTTCACTAACAATAAAACCCATCAGTTTTCCAGATCTCACCCCGAAAGTACACTTGTTCGGATTAAGCCTCAGCTTGAATTTCCTCAAACGCTCAAACAGTTTCTGCAAATTCACCAAATGTTCTTCTTCCGTCTGAGATTTGGTAATCATATTATCAACATAAACCTCAATTTCATGATGAATCATATCATGGAAAAGAGTTACCATAGCTCGTTGATATGTTGCCCCAGCATTTTTCAGACCAAACGGCATCACCTTGTAGCAGAAGGTGCCCCATGGGGTTATGAAAGTTGTCTTCTTCATGTCTTCTGGTGCCATCTTAATTTGATTATAGCCAGAAAAGCCATCCATAAATGAGAATACCGAGAACTGAGCCGTGTTATCCACCAAAACGTTGATGTGAGGTAATGGGAAATCATCTTTAGGACTAGCTTTGTTCAGATCCCGGTAGTCAACACACATCCGTACCTTTCCATCCTTCTTAGGTACTGGAATGATATTTGCAACCCATGGCAGATAATTTGTGACCACTAGAAACCCTACATCCAACTGTTTTTGCACTTCTTCCTTTATCTTGACAGCCATCTCTGGTCTTATTCTTCTGAGCTTCTGCTTGACCGGAGGATAATCCTCTTTGAGAGGCAAACGGTGTACCACAATGTCTGTGTCAAGCCCTGGCATATCCTGATAAGACCAAGCGAAAATGTCAACATACTCTTGCAGCAATTCAATCAGCCCCTTCTTCACATTATCTTCCAAGACAACCCCTATCTTGATTTCTCTCTTGACATCCTCGGTGCCAAGATTAATCACTTCAATAGACTCTTGATGCGGTTGAATGACCCTTTCCTCCTGTTTTAACAACCTGACAAGTTCTTCAGGGAGTTCACAGTCTTCATCACCCTCTTCTTCAGCTTGAAAGATTGGATTTTCAAAGTCGAAGCGAGCCATAGCAGAACTGTTATCAATAGGATCCGGTGACGTGCATCTGCATGAGTGATGGTATGTGCTTATGAGTGTGAACAAGGAGTGAAAACTAAACTAAACATTGCCAAATATATTTTTTGATTTTTGAAAACTGCAAAAATGGAAAGACAGTGAACAAAATATTTGAATGCAAAAAGACGTCCTTTATTTATGATAAAAAATGCAGGTATTCAGATAGATGAGCCCTACAATGAGTCATTATGCCCTGGGCGGAACGTAAGACTTGGATATGCATGAATAAACAAAGAAAATTACTCTTCAAGAAGAGTGACTTGGATAATCTCTTTAGAAGACCAATTACGGAGAACTTCACCCGGGACCCTTGGACGCACCCAGTTGTCAATGTCACAATCACTATCCCCATCTTCTTCATTGATTGCAGAGATATGGCCATACTAAATGATGCCAGCACTGGAGAAAGTAATCGCCCCTTGACAAGTCTGAGGCGTTGAAGTTGTAGAAGTCAATGCTGGCTGATACCCAATCCCAAACTTGTCTTCCTTTATAGGTAAATCCAACAGACGTCCCCAACTAGGAGCAACACCTGAATTTACCAAGGCATGTGCCTGCTTGAAGGACGAAATAGAGGCACCTGCTTTAACCTCTTTCACCGGAGCTGCAACCTCGGTTTGAACTGCCTTAAAGGCCTGAAACAGGGTCTCATGAATCTCACCTTCTACCTCTACATACTTGAATGTAGACAGGTGACTGACCAGAATATCCTCCTCACCACAGACAGTGATAATTCTTCCTTTGACCGGGAACTTGATCTTCTGATGCAAGGTCAAGGAGACTGCCCCAGCATTTTGGATCCAAGGGCGACCTAGCAAGTAGCTATACGAAGGACTGATATCCATCACATAGAAGACGATGTTGAAGGTTTGTGATCCAATCTGAATTGGCAATTCTAACTCTCCGAATACCGACCTCTTAGAACCATCGAAGGCTCTCACAACAAGATCGGAAGGCTTCAAGATCAAACGTTCTACCTCTAACCTTGACAAGGCTCTCTTGGGTAGCACATTGAGAGAGGAACCTGTATCCACCAGAACATGGGATAGCACAGTGTCTTTGCACTCCATCGAAATTGTGCAAAGCCTTGTTATGATCGCGTCCAGCTGGCGTTAAGTCAGAATCAGTAAAACCCAACCCGTTGCTTGCATGAACATTTGCAACGATCCCTTCTAGTTGGTTCACTGATATCTCCTGAGGCACATACGCAGCATTAAGGACCTTCAGAAGTGCCTCCCTGTGTGCCTCCGAACACAACAGGAGTGAGAGAATAGATATCTTGGACGACGTCTGAATCAACTGATCGACTACCTTGTAATCGCTTTTCTTTAGGATTCTCAAAAGCTCATCCACATCTTTCGCGAAAGCATGCTCAGAGCCAGCCTGTGGTGCAGGAGTACCCTCATTCACAACTTGCTTGCCTTTGGCCTTCGCCGCGGCGTCAGCACTATCAGATTGGGTAACTGGTGGTGAGAACAGTCTACCACTTCTGGTGAATCGCCCGATTCCATCAACATTATCCAGTGTGGGATCTTTTATTTCAACTTCAGGTTCAGACTTCTGATCCTGCACCTCTTCTATTTTCAGTGGTTGCTCCACTCTATGATCATGCGTGTACACAATCCCCCCGTAATGCCAAGGAATGACCCTTTCGCTGGTGAAAGGTAAAGGACTAGGGGTCGTGATGGTCATAGTGGGTTGATGCGGTCGCACTAGTGGTACCGGTTGCGCTATTGGCACACTGATCTGAACGGTCGGGTAGAAAATTGTGATAGTGGCAACGTCACAGTCATACTCAGAAATCTCATTCATTGAAGCACAAACATTTGAAACATCAGAATCAAGTTCAACAAATACATCAGAATCAAACACAATGTTTGGAATATCAGCAACAACATCAGGAAAATTAATTACATCATTAGGAATTATAGAATCAACAGGAACAACATTCGTAAATTCTTCAACATCAACGACATCTTCAGAAAAGAGAGGATCAACATCTGCATTCTCAAACACCTTTTCAATAACCCCTTCAACAGACTTTTGGGCAGATAGGTCTTCAGCTTGGAGGATACCATCGTCAAGCAAGGCCTGGATACCATGTTGTAGCCTCACACAACCCCCGCTCTGTGCAACACAACCCAAACAACCGCTCCCGCAATCGGGGAAAACATCTGCCTTTAGCAAGTATTCTTTAATTTCTAACAGCGGAGTCTTCAGTTTCAACACATCCTTGACTGATTTGACTTCTCCTTCGACCATGTTAACATTTGCTCCACCATGTTGTGGCATAGGATTGTTGACAACATTAGGAGCCGACGCAAAGTTAATGGCCTTTGAGTCAATAAGGTCTTGAACTACGTGCTTAAAAGATTTGCAGTTCTCAATAGTGTGGCCAGGTGCCCCAGAGTGAAACTTACACCTAGCATTGGCGTCATAACCCACTGGAAGTCTCCCAATAGGAGGAGCCAAGTGCATAACTGCACAAGTTGCAATTGTTGAAGGTTAGGAAGCAACTGGGCGTACGACATCGGAAGAGTGTCGAAACGCCTATCGATCATCCTCTGTCTCTGTTGGTAGGCAGGTCTGTTACCCTGTTGTTGTTGGTACTGATTTTGTTGACGCTGGGGTTGTTGTTGTTGCACTGGTGCTGCAACCGGAATGGTCACAGCTGCAACATAGGGTTGCTGATGGTAATTCTAAAAATTGTTCTTTCGGTTACCCCTGCTCTGATAAGAAGACACATAATTTGCATCCCCTTCTCTCCTCTTCTGCCCTCCTATGAATGGATTCTTCGACCCCGAGGATGATCCAACCCCACTTTGGATCTTACACGTCTTCAAGTAGTTCTCCACCCTCTCACTGATAGAGATCACATCAGCAAAATTTGAGGTGTTGCAACCCACCAGACGCTCCAAATAAGACCCGGGCAGTGTGTTCATAAACATGTTGGCCATCTCTTTTTCCAACATCGGAGGCTGAACACGGGAAGCCATCTCTCTCCAGCGTTGAGCATACTCTTTGAAGCACTCATTGCTCTTGAGAGACAGATTCTGGAGTTGAGTTCTGTCAGGTGCCATATCTGCATTGTATTGATACTGCTTCATAAAAGCCTCAGCCAAGTCTCTCCAGCAGCGAATATGGGCTCTATCCAGCCTCATATACCACTCCAAGGATGCCCTAGCTAGGCTGTCTTAGAAGAAGTACATGAGCAGTTTCTCATCATCAGAATACGCAATCATCTTGCGGAAGTAAGCTTGCACATGAGTCTTCGGACAAGAGTTGCCATTGTACTTGTCAAAAACTGGAACTCTGAACTTTGGTGGAACTCTCACACCTGGGACCAGCCCCAAGTCAGCAACATCCACACCAAGAGCATTATGCCCTTCTACCACTTTCAACCTCTCCTCCAATCTCCGAAACATAGGGTCCACACCATGGCCTATGCCAAAGTCTTCTTGAAGCAGGGTGAACTGATCCTCCTGATCATCATGGATGGGTTGTTGATCAGGATTGACACGTGGGATAGGGATATGCCCTGGTCCATTGGGTCCATTAGTCTCTCCAGCTGGAGGATCAATCACAATCTCCGGTTGAGTAGTAGGGGGATTCCTTTGTACCAACAGTCTAAGCTCCTGCTGTCCCTGAGCCACTCCTTGGACCACGTCCATGAACTGATTCATGTGAATCCTCATCTCAACGAGCTCTGCTTGTAGGCCTTCCATTTCTCTGCGTTGATTCCTTCGGGTACCGTATCGGTGAATGCCTGAGTCAGCTATCCTGCTAGTGGAATACCAAACAAAAATGAGAACACCGCGGCAGTACCTGTTATGCAAGACATGCTAATGGATATGCAAATGCAATGACATGTTTATCAATTCCAAAGGGTATTATACCCCTTGATTCCAGTCTCACATCAGATAAACAGTGTAAGAAGATCGAGTCGTGGATAAACTTCTGAGACCAAGATGCAATAAAGAAAAACCATCATACAGATGAGTTCAAGGAGAAGGGCCTTAGCCAACAGTACATCAAAAGAGGATCTCCACAACAAGCCTGTGGATTATTACTACAAAGCAACAAAGAAACACAACAAGTAAAAAGAGGAACAAAAAATCAGGAATCAACCTCTTGTATACAACCCATAAGGACTGCTCCTAACTTCAGCCAGCAGCGCCACCGTGTCAGGATGATCTGGAGATTCTGTCAAATGCCGGATAAGCAAATTCCTCTTGTGAATAATCCCATCCAGTTCTTTGATGTGCTCTAAGTAATAATCCCCATCATCCTCCCCGAATACCTCTTCAAGTCTAGATTTCTTCAAACCCGCCAGCACTTTGAGTTCTTCAATCTGTTCTTGAGCCTTGTCGAGTTGATCTGTGATGTAACCATTGGTTGTACGGGCACACAGGAGCTCATTATTCTTCTCCTTCAGCAGAGTCTTCAACTTCTCCATCTGACCAGTGAATTGGGCCACCATCTCCTCCTTTTTTGCCTTCTGAGAAGCTGAAAATGCATCCCATTGTTCTTGCCACCCAACTAACTTACCACGGGCATCTGTTAACTGCTGCTTGACTCGCCTCAACTCAGAACTGGATGACCCCAAGGCTTTGTTGGTTTTCCTGAAGAAGTTCACCTCCACAGCCAATTTCTTTTCCGCTTCCACTTGCAATCTGACAGCTTCCCCCTTCTGATATTCTGCCTCATGGCATAGATTCATAAAGTCTTGCAACTTCACACTCAGCTCCGAGTTTTTAGTTTGAAGTTCCTCCATGGTATCCTTCAATTTGTCATACTCCTCTCGGCTCACCATTGTTGACTGCTCAGGATTAGGTGGATACAAAGGTTCTTCAATAGGAAATGGCAGACTAAACTCTTCGACTCTTCCCCGAAGCTAATCTTCATATTGAGGATAAGTCCTGCAATCCCCATTTCCAAGCGCAGTCCTTCCTCTCTTGATTACCTTGAGCCAGGCCTCAGCTGCCTTATGGGATACAGTCAGATTAGGTGAAGAATGGAAAAATAGAGATTCTTCCACATCTTTTTCCAAAGGCGGAGTTTTTAAAGCATACCCAAACTGCCTGACTGCTAGAGAAGGATTATAGTTGATTCCTCCTCTTCTTCCTACCAACGGCACATTCGGGAAGTTCTCGCAGTTGTGAATAATATCCGCCCGAAGCAAGTTCCGGTTAGACCACCAAGAAATATCTTTAGCTCTTATCCCCATCAACCTCTTCGACCAACTCAACGAGTCCTTGAAATCGACAAATGCTCCCGACTTGGGTAGGTGAGAACTAAACCACTTATGAAACAAGGGTGCACAACAATTCACCAATCCTCCTTTTCTATTCTCATTCCTGTGATGCACTAAATGAAAGAAATCTCCCAGCAAGGTCGGCACAGGGTTTCCCAACACGAAGAGGCATATTGCGTCTACGTCCATAAATTTTGCAACATTAGGGATCAGGACAATCCCGTATACTCAAAGAGCCAACACAACATTGAAACACCTCCGATCACCATCTTCAAGCTTCTTCTTGGCTTCTCCCACTAAGAAACTCAGATGAAAACCACTGACTCCTCCTTTCTGACACATATTAGACTCCAAGACTGATTTCCCCAAATATGTGGCTGAAGGAACCATGCTAAAATCGGGCAGAAACTCAGAATTGTAGAATAGCGACTGCGACTTGATAGGAACTCTGAGAAAACTGGCAACCTCCTCCAAAGTAGGGACCACGATATAATCTGGGAACGTAAAACACCTCAATAGAGGGTCATAGAACTGCATCAATGTAAAGAGAGCATCGTGTTGATCTTTGGGGAGAACCGTAACGAAACTTAGAATCAACCTGTAATCCTTCCGGAATCTTTCTAGAGAATCATGATCCATTAACTTCATCAGCTGTTGAATAGGATCCAAACAAACCACAGGAAATTTGTAGGCGACATGTCTTTTTCTGCCAATATCCATCTTAGGAGAACCAGAACACCCCGACTAGAATCAAGAAGAAAGATATAAACCCCTGGAAATAGATAAACATGTGTTAAATGATATGAATGTGAAATGATGTGATGCAATGCAGTGACATGGGAATCATGATTGTTGTATCTGCTTGAACAACTGTCAGGTCGCACAGTCTGAGGAGAAAACCACTGAGGAACATATAAGAGATCAAAGTTCTTCTCCAACAAGAATACCAGAAAACCGGGTAGGTTGAAGGTTAAGGTTTCCTGAATTTAGCCTGCCCCTTACTGGTAGGTTTTATGAACAGAAGTTTGTCAGCTTCTAGCCCTTCGGTCGAGAATAATACGTTTACCACTGAAGGTTTGGTATTATTACGAGACAAAAGACCTCCAGTGACTCCCCTCAACAGGACATCCTAAAAGCAAGTTCCCAGCCTTGGGTCCTCGGGTTGAGCAGCGAGAATGCGCCCACCAGAGCTAACATAATCGCGTCTCGGAGGAGTGCCTCGACTGAGTCCTCAGGAAATGGTCACAATAGTCGACGATTTCTAAAGGAACATCCTATCGTTACGGAACACCCGTATGACAGAATATATCCAAAAGAAACCTCATCTGGATGTGAGTCTCATGAACGACTTAACGTAGCAACATGCTACGCAAGCCTCATGACTATCCACTCTAAAACCTGTGTGTACGCTCAAGCCTGGGTAGTGGGCTTATCTCTCATAGAACAACCCACCCCAACAAACAACCTACCCCACAGATCCAGCAGATACAACAATCATATGTACACAATGCAATAAGATAAAGCAGATAAATACTGAAAGTAAATAACTATACAAAAGAATAAACATCCAACAAACAAGAAACTCACAAAAGCTAGGAGGGACTCGCATAGGGAAACCGGATCCCCAGCAGAGTCGCCAGCTGTCGCAACTGCGAAAAAACAATCGGCGGGAAAAACAGAAGAGTCGCCACCGTTCGTTATTTATCCCAAAGGAGGGAAAGGAAACGGTCGAAGAAAACCTGAAGAGAGGAAAAAGACAAAGTCTCGCAACCAAATCTAGGGTTCGGGAGTCGATTATGCGAAGGGAAGGTATTAGCACCCCTACGCATCTGTAGCGGTGTATTCGTTACCATTGGAGATATTGACTAAATCCAAGGTAAATCATACAAAGTCGAGTCGCCACGGCACTTCTATTTATCCAAAGGAAAGGTTAGAAAGCGAACAAAAACCTAAAAGTTTTATAAACTAAACTAGTAAAAGAAACAGAGATCTGGGTAAGGGGGTTGGTTATGCAATGGGAAGGTGTTAGGCACCCAAAACATCCTAGGTACTCCTAGGGAGCCCTTTTCACACTTGTGAAGGTTGTTTGTTTTTGTGAAATTTTTATTTGTGCAAACATGATTGAAGAGATGAGAAGAGAATATACAAGTTATTTACATTTTGTGTTTGGATGGATAAACCCATTGCCTACGTACCCTCTTATAAAAAGATTAGGATCAAAACCTCGTAGTTCGGGTAAAAAATCTCAAAAAACAAATTGGTGAATTGATTGGTCCAAAAGCCTTAAGGTCTTTTGTTATCAAAGGGAGAAAACCCAACCTGAAAAAACCACAAGTCCACCATGTGAGGATAACTTCAACATGCTAGTGATGGGTTAACCCTATAATAAGCATGGAAGACTTATTGTCCATCACTAAGGACAAAGGTGAGTATTACATCTACCACAAAGATAACTCAAACCTAATAGCTAAAGGTTATGAAAAATTTGATTAAGAAAGTGGACATTGAAACCACAAAAGAAACATTTGAATGGGTTATTGTAGCGGTGTATTCGTCACTTTATGATTTATTGACTAAATCAAAAGCAAAGCATACAAAGAATCGAGTCGCCACCGCACTTTTATTTATCCAAAGGAATGGCTAAAAAGCGAACAAAAGCCTAAGAAGTTTTACACATAGAAAACTAATGAAAAGATCAGAGATCTGGGTAAGGGGTTAATTACGCAATGGGAAGGTGTTAGGCACCCAAAACGTCCTAGGTACTCCTAGGGAGCCCTTTTCACACTTGTTGTACGAAATGTTATTTGTTTATGAAATATTTATTGTGCAAACATGGATTGAAAGGATGAGAAAAGAATATACAAATTATTATTTTTGTGTTTGAACGGATGAACCCGTTGCCTACGTACCTTTCCATGGAAGGTAAGGATCAAAACGCCGTAGTTCGGCTAAAAGATTTCCAAAATATGAGTGAATTGATTTTAAAACAAAAGCCCTAAGGTCTTTCGTTATCCACGGGAGAAAACTCAACCTTATACAAACAACAAGTCCACCATGTGAGAAAAGCTTCAACTTGCTAGTGAGGGGTTAACCCTATAATAAGCAAGGAAGTCTTACAATTCAATCACTAAGGACAAAAGGTGAGATTAACATCAACCAACTAAGATAAATCAAACCTATGGCTAATGTATGAAAACTTATCAAGAATGGACAAAGCCACAAAACAATTGAATGAGTGAAATTAACCAATTAGGATTATTCACAAAAGATGGTCAAAGTATGATTAGAATTCAATTCAAAAGAAGTATTATGAAAATGAAGTTTGAAAAATCAAAGGCCTAAAGCCTAGGTTTCTAATTTGAAAAGAAATGAAAATGTTTGCACAATATTTTTGGTTTGAGTTAACATGCAAATGGAGGTTTAAAGAAACAAAAGGTGGGAGGGTTAAAGGAGTAAAACTTCTTAGATGTTCACCTCTTGAAATCATATGTAGATGATTCAAGTGATTCCTTTGGAATAAGGCAACAATGCAAATAACAAAGAAAACGGATACCGGATGCCAATCAATGGACTTACACCAATCTCCTAAAACAAAATGGATACCGGATACCAATCAATGGATTTACACCAATCTCCTAAAACAAACATGGATACCGGATACCAATAAATGGATTTACACCAATCTCCTAAAACAAAGAAACAATGATACCAGATGCCAATCAATGGACTTACACTAATCTCATAAAACATGATCATAGGAAACAACTGCCAATAAATGGAGTTACAATTGACTCCTCACAAGAAGTAAGCAACAAATGCAATAAGCAAGAGGAAACAAGTTGCCAATAAATGGTCTTACACTCGACTCCAGGGAAAGGATGCCAATGAATGGTCTTAGTCCCAACCCCTTCCAGATCATAGGAAACAAATGCCAATAAATGGACTTATAATTGACTCCTCAATGGACAAACAAAGATGTCACAAAGATATGAACAATGATCATGAAATTATGTACAATTAATGATGATAAATGCACAAAGGCACACTCAAACAAATATGCACAGATGAATCAGGTAAACAAACAGACAAGTCAATTAGCACACACTATATAGAATCAATTAGGCTCAAACAAGGTTAGGCTTTACAGCCAACTGGAATGGGGTATTTTGTGCTCTTAACCCTAACATTGAGAGTTAGGGTGAAGCATATGAAAAGTAGATGAGGGGTGTGCCTCATAGCTCTTATCCCTGGCCTGGGAGAGCTTTAAACAATAGAATGTGTGGGAGTTCAGAAAGTAGGAACTCTTCTCCACAAATGATTGACTCTATAAGATCTTGGGTTATTATTCACAATGCATCAACATATTGTTTGAGCAAAGTGAATGACACACTGAGTAGCAGGAGATGGATTACACATCTCTTTTATCTGCCAATTGCCTCATAAGAGGACTTTTCCTGCTTGACACAAAGAGTAAACAATCACAAGCATTGCCTCTTAAGGAGGACTTCAGACAGGTGCCTACCAATAACAGTAGGTCTTCCAGACTACATGAAGATTAGAAATTATACCTAAGTGGTTAAGCAACCAAGCAAAAGCAAAGTTCAAATGAACTTAAAGAAACTTAAGTACCTGTGGAAACATCAAACAAATCAGTACAATACTCAGACAATCAAACAACAGTCAATAAGCAACCAACAATCCCAATGTACAAAATGTGTAAGCCAAAAGTCAAACTCAAATGAGTTCACATCAACCTACAAAACACACAAAGATTAGTAATCAAAGGCAAACATCAATGCTCAAGTGATGAAGCATCATTAACCATGTAACTTGGATATTCAACCTAAAACCAAAGCTCAAATGTAAGTCACAAACCACTAGGTCAAAGCCTAGGGTCAAAGGTGGAGAAAAAATTCAAAACAGAAGCTGAAATTTAACATGAATCAACTTCAATCCCATCTTGACACATTCCAAAAGGTCTCACATCAATATCGTTAACCAAAAGCATTTCATGATCAATTGAAGTTCAAAGCAATTTAAAAGCTCAAATGTGATCAACCAGAATGAAAAATCTCAATTAAATCAGAAATGATTCAAATAATTCCAAGAAAATTTATGAGCAATCACAACATTCATAATATGCATCACACAAAAAATCAGGACAATTGGAGATCATTTGGCATGGCAAACACATCACATAAGTTGAACATCAAAAGGTGTGACACAAATTGTCACACCAATTTAGAACAATCATAACACAGAAATGACAATTGATAAAAATACCAAATCAACACCAAAATGTCAAGCAATGTGTCTAGTTTCATCATGCAAATTTTCAGAATCATTGGATCAAAGATCAGCATTTTACAAATGTATAAGCATGGCAAGGTCAAATAAGCATACATGCTCAAACATCCTAGCACCAAAAATTATCCAGCCAAGCACAACTTGAAAAAATATGATGATAAAAAACTAGAGAGAATCAGGATCATAATGCCAAAAATTTTGTAATTTTTGGATTCATTTTCAAATTGATATGAATTTTTAAAGATGAGGAAAAAATAAAAATGATATGAAGCATGTAGCATATGGCAAAGGAGGGAAATGAGAAAAATATGTGAAGCACTTGAAAAATGGTCACCGCCTGGAATCGAACCAGGCGCATATTTGAATATGCAAGGCGTGCGCTGAATGAAACGTGGACCAATCAGCCACCAACCCTAGGCTATCACATGCATGGCAACAGAAAAGCGTGGTCAAAAGGATCCAAATACGTGGCCAAAGCAAATCCGCAGCTAACCTAAAAAATCCGTAGCAAAAACTGCAGGCATTCTGGAAAAACTGAAGAACATGCAAGGTTGAAGATGAAGATCATGAAGATCTTCATCTGGATTTTCCAGAAAAAATAAAAGTGTCTAGAAATCAAAATGGAGCATAGCATCGTGTAGGGCATTCATCATAGATCACAAATCCACAAACAATTCATCAAGAAACATCAAGACACGCACGGATCGAAGGAAATAATATTCAACATCAAAAAATCAAACAGTCATATCTCACTCAAAACAACACCAATTTGCACGATTCAAAGCTCAAAATGCTCAGCATACTTAGATCTACCATAATATCATAATAATTTTGAGAAAAAGAGAGATCGAGCAATGACCTCTTGAAGAGCAGATCTGGAATTAGCTGGATTCAAGGCTTGTGATAGCTTCAATGTTCCTCTAGGATGCTTGTATAAGTGATTGGAAGAGAAAATGGAGCTTAATTGTGCACGAATCCACCAAAACTTTGAATCACCATGGATGCTTCCATCTTCAAGAATGCTTCAATGTGGCTCTGTTTGCTTCACTTCCACGTGCAATCTTGCTCACAAACACCTCAGGAACAAGAATCAAGCAATGGAAATGGCTTGAATGTGAAGAAATTGCAAGAAATTTTGAGAGGAAATTTTGAGAACTTTGATCTAGATCTGAAAAATGAATGTGCCTCCTCTGAAAACAGTTAGGGTTTACAATATACATGCCATGCTAAACCTGTTTTAATCATGCTTAAGCCAATGCTAATTGTAATTAACCAAAAATGAGGTGTATGTGCAAATTGGCTTTTCACCATTATGCATGAAATGCATGCATGAACAGTGCATGAATTCCCTTCAATTTCACTTAAAATTCAATTTTGGAGCTAATGGCAATGGTCAAAAGTTCAAACAATGCACCAAATTTTAATTTTAATTTTTCCCTCCAAAAAGCCAATGAAATATCAAATGCTCATATGAATATAATTTGTGCAATGCAATGCATGGTTTGGAAACTAGAGGTCAAAAGGAGAAGAATGCAAAAAGAGCCATCCATTTTGGAGCTTTGGTTGAGAAGTTATGCTCATTTGAAGCTTCAAGTACACTTTGCCATGTTTTGATCATATCTCTTTAACCACACATGAGAAATTGATGATATTGGACTTTTTGGAAATGGGAGAGAAATATCTACAACTTTCATTTGAAGCTTTCTTGATGATGTAATTTGAAGTTGAAGTTGGGTTAAAACCTTTCCATTTTTGGCAAATTTGAATTATAGGTCACTTTCTATTTTTGGAAAGTTTTGACCTGACTTTAAATTCTTCAAGGTTGATGTTTGAAATGTCAAATGAGACTTGTTTGAACATGAATGAAGTATTTCTAATCACTTCCCACCTCCAAATCCACAGTTGACTTGGCAGTTGACTTTCTAGGCCTTCAGTTGACCTGGCAAATGTTCTGATGAAATTCAAGCCTCTACCACTTCAGATTTTGATTCAAAATAACATCATGGCTCATATGAACTCTTGATAATGATTGTGGGGTCCAAATTCTCAAGAATGGCCACCACCTATTGCTCAATGACTGCCTTTGACTGCCTTGACCTGTGGTTGCTTCATCTGCAAGACAAAGGTTAGATGACATATTTTTGTACTTTTGGTTAGTGATGAAAAGAAAAGCAAATGATATACAAATGCAAACATGCTTGGTGATCAAGAACCACTCTCAAAAAGATAACCAACCCACAGGGAAGGAGGCAAGGTGCACAATGATCCTTGAGGCAATGAAATGTTATGATATGATGCCATGAGGGATCTTAGGGACAAAATTGGGGTCTTACAGATGCCCCTATTTAAGGTCATTCTAACCGGAGAAGTGAAGTTTAAAAATCTTCATCTCGACGCGGTAGAATGGGCTTAAATAACAGTAATGAGACAAATTTTGGTCCCTAAGAGACCTCATGATGCAAATGTATGCATGCAAAAGAAACAAAACTCTGCGGGGAATACTGGTCCACAAAGAAAAGACGATCCATCGGAGTAATACACTCACCAGAAACAGAGACTCTAACAAGACTCTCACGGGGATAATAATAAAAGAAAGAAGAATGCGTGAGCAGGACACGACTATGAATTAAGGGAAAACTGACACGGCGTGAACAGGACACGACTGGACTGGAGACCTTACTGGGGAGTGAAGGACTCAAACTGGGAAACCAACGAAGAATTCCAAAGGAAGACACATCCATTGGAAAGACACAAGCTGACTCAAACTATCCACAAAGGATACTTCGGATAAAAAATACGGATTCGGACTGGGGAAAAGATTCACAAAGAACCTCCCTGCCGGGGAAAATTGCATATATTGGGGAAAACGCCAATACAGCAAAAGGGTAAAATCACCACAAGAAACTCCATTGGAGAATGTCTAACAAAAAAACTCTCCTGGAGAAGCAACAAAGAATGAGGTGTTACCGGTATAAGGGTAACAGGCTCAGGAAGAATGAATATCTAAGACCGGTATAAGGGTGAGAGATATCAATCAACCAAACATCTGAGAAAGACCTGAAAAAGGTACATCAACTCAGGAAAAGCTGACTCCACAAGGGACCAAGGTCATAATAGGGAGCAGAAAGGAAGGAACACCAGGGATACCGGCTACTGGGTATATAATAGGTGACCGACCAAAGCGTGAATTGGTATATATGCCAAGACACTCATCATCCGAAAGGAGGGCTTGAAAAAGAAAATCGACTTACAGGATGGACATTCGAATCCACGACGGGAAAACGAAACTTACTCAGCTGGGAAAACAAACCCAAAGAGCGCATGAGATATAATATCCATTACCGTCAAAATGTGGATAGTATACTCGCATGAGATATATTATCTATTACCGTCAGAACGTAGATAATATACTCGAAAAGGAAGAGACACCAGAGATACCGGTTACTGGGTATATAATAGGTGACCTACCGAAACGTGAATTGGTATATATGCCAAGACACTCATCATCCTGAAGAGAGCAAAACGCAAACTTATCAAAGGATGGATATTCGATTCTACAAAGAATACGAAACTTACTCCGTTGGGGAAAATCAACAAAGGATTCCAACCAAAGAGTGAAAGAGATATATCATTCATTACCGTCAGAACGTGAATAATACACTCGAAAAGGAAGAGACACCAGAGATACCGGTTACTGGGTATATAATAGGTGACCAACCAAAAAGAGAGACAATCGTTACCAACAACAACAGGGCGAACGAAAGATAACTCACAGGGGATAAATTGCAAGCATCCGACAATTATCCAAGAGACATATCAAATATTCGATTCCACAAAGGAATAACGAATCCTACTCGATTGGGGAAACACAACGGGCTTCAACTGAAGAGTGCATGAGATATATTATCCATTACCGTCAGAACGTGGATAGTATACTCGCATGGAAGATTATCCACAACCGGTTACTGGGTTAATAACGGATAAATCAACCGAAAAGAAAGGCATCGGGATACCAAAACTAGGTATATAAAGATGACCGATCAAAGGGAGCAACCATCTTTACCAACAAAAGGGTAAATGAAAGAAGACTCACAAGGGATGCATTGATAAACCTCAATGATCCGGGGAACAAATCACTGGCAAACGATGAAAGAACCCACTGAGGATAAAATTGCTAGCATCCGGAAATTATCCACAAGACTTGCTGGGGATACAATTGCTAGCAAACGGCAATTACCCAGAAGCAAGGAGGGAATATCAACATCGAGTATTGAATGAAGATAACCATAAAGAGTAACCATCATCGGTTAGGATGAACAACAAGGTTAACTCTGCAAAGGGGAGAAATTAGGATTTACAACTACCGAATACGGGGTAGAAGACCAAAAACTCTGGCTGAGGATAAAATTGCTAGCATCCGGCAATTATCCACAAGAAAGCACAGACTCCGTTGGGGAGACCACAACAACATAGAATTTACAACTACCGAATACTGGGTAGAAGACCACAAAATCCAACATCAACCAGCATGAACCACAAAGGTTACCTCTGCTAGGGGAAAAGAGATAGGACTTACAACTACCGAATATTGGGTAGTAGCCAACAACTCTGATGAGGATAAAAAGATAGGGTTTACATCTACCGAATACGGGGTAGAAAACCACAACGTCCGCGTGGGAATGAAAGAATCAAGATTCCGCACGGGAAACAAAATAGGGTTTATAACAAACCACCAACCGCTGAGGAGCAGAAAACCAGGATTTACGACTACCGACTACTGGGTAGAAAACCAACGACTCTTGCTGAGGAATAAAAGGTATATAACCACAAATTCCGCCAAGAGGAAAAGGAACATAGGACTTATAACTACCGGTATAAGGGTAGAGGCCCAAAAGATTCCGCTGGGGGATAAAAAGAACTATTGCCAGTTACTGGGCAATTCATTCATTTATTCCACAGGGAAGCACAAGAAACAGTTGAAAAATGCCAATTCAGGATCAAACCAAAAAGGCAAACTGAATCAAAACTTGTCCTAAAGAGGATATAACTCAATAGGAAGATCCATCCCAATATATGTGTTGGGAGGAAACGGAAGAAACCGTCATCCACGAGGATATATCTCAGTGGGGAATTGCAGAAGGAAAGACAGACACTTTCTGCTTATGGGGCTGACTCTATATTGAGAGATTAGACACCCGACATCTGCTTGGGATGATCTACTGGAGAGATCTATATCACCATTAGCAGGAGACAACCAACAAAAGATATATGGCAAAAATGCAATCATGAATATCTGAATGTTGAAAGTATGCATGAATATACGTGATTTATGTTTGATGAATGCTGACAAAACAAACATTTCTAACACAAACAGGCCCAGGAATCAAACGCCCGATACTACACTTCCAGGGGAAAAACCAACTGGAGAGCCAATCTGCTGGAGATCTACATGCTAAAAAGCAAAGATCTGCGGGGAGGCAAAAGAGGTCAGAGATATCAAAGAAATCACAAAATCTCTGAGTGATGGATCATCAATCAACCCAATTAGGGAACAGAAGCTTACAACAAGCAACAACTGCCACAAAAGCAAATCTGTTAGGGAAATGGAGAAATCCCGAGACTCCTGCAGGGGGATCCTTAGTATCAACTAGGAAACAAGAGTTCACTACACAAGCAAGAACTGCTGAAGAGGATAGAATACACAAGTAGAATCTAGCCGCACAAGCAACTCTACTGGGAATACTGTCAGCCACTCCGTTGGGGAATAAACCCACTGAGAAAAAAATAAATCACACAAAAGTAGATTCTGCAATAAGCCACTCTACTAGGGATCAAAAAGAATCAGGGGCTCCACCAAATCTATGGATGATAGATCACCAACCGACCCTACTGGGGAAACCAATATTTTCAATAGGCAGCAACTGCCATAAAGCAACTCTGTTGAAGATACCAACTCCGTTGGAGATACCAACTCTGGCGGGGATTCCGTAGGGAAACATCACAGATACCATCCAACATACCACAAATCTACTGGTGGCTCTACTAGGGATGAGGAGGAGAGTTGGGGATCAACCACCAAATGCTGAACCTTCCAAGAGGAAACCAACAACCGCTGAGGAAGAAATAATCACTGCTCTGCTGAAGGGATAGGAGGTGAAAACCTCACCAAACGCTCTAATGGAGAGATATAGCATAAATGAAGTATATCATACCAACAACTCTGCCAGCGACTGTGCTGAGGAAAATGATGAAGTGCCGGGATGTCAACCCACCAACCACCGAATCTTCCAAGAGGGAAAACACCCATGCTGAAGAGAGAATACTGTTGGAGAGGACTGTGAAGTCTATAAAACACTCTGCTTGGGGAACAACCCTAACAAAAGCTCTGCTTGGGGAACAACCCCAACCAACAATCTTGAGAAAGAGGATACAACCATGCCAGGAATATGAAAAAATGTCTTACCCTGTTGGAAATCATGCCACCCTCGGGAGAGCACTGAGAAATTCTTGAGTATCCTTTCATCATTGTGAATGTTCACTTTGTTTAAAACAACAATTTGAAAAATTTATTTGTTTAAAACAATGACATTTTATCAATTAAAACATGCAAAACATTTGTTGAATTGAAACAAATAAGAGTGCAAATAATTGGATAAAAGCTCAAATTAATTTGATGGAATGGTAGCCTGCAAATGGCAAGCCTCCATAGATCTGTACAAATTTGAAATCAGTGATATATATTGGAAGAGGGTTACATTGAACATAATGATCCTTTCTCTACCAATTTGAATCTCGATGTATTCGAAGCTTCAGTCGACGACGAATCGAAAATCTCTGATGAAAAGACAGCTATGGAACAGAAAGTCTTGTCAGGATGCAGTTACTTGCCAAATCCCTAATTTTTGCCTAGATTGCCCTAGGGTGAGGTACTCAATCTAGCGGGATACGAATATTCTTTCAAGTCTCTAATTTTTGCCTGAATTGCCCTTGCGGGTTTTCCACCGAGACGCTCATTTTTGCCTAAGCCGCCCTTTCGGGTCTTCAACTTAGCGAGTTATTCTGCTTTTCTTTTGCATACTTATATATTTTTTTTTAGACAAAGTATTTCTTGACTGCATCTGAATTCACAAGACAAGTGAAATCCTCCCCATCCATTGTTGTAAGCATCAAAGCTCCGCCTGAAAAGGCTCTCTTAACAACATATGGACCTTCATAGTTTGGAGTCCATTTGCCCCTGGAATCGGGCGCGAAAGACAAAACTTTCTTGAGCACGAGGTCACCTTCTCGGAACACACGAGGCTTGACCTTCTTATCGAATGCTTTCTTCATTCTCTGCTAATACAACTGACCATGACACATGGCAGTCAATCGCTTCTCTAAAATCAAATTCAACATGTCGTAACGACTCTAAATCCATTCAGCATCAGTCAACTTGGCTTCCATCAAGACTCTCATTGATGGGATCTCCACCTCTACTAGGAGAACAGCCTCCATGCCGTAAACAAGAGAAAAATGGGTTGCCCCTGTTGAAGTGCGGACAGATGTACGATAACCATGCATAGCAAATGGCAGCATCTCATGCCAATCTTTGTATGTAACTGTCATCTTCTGGATAATCTTCTTGATATTCTTATTAGCAGCTTCAACAGCCCCATTCATCTTTGGTCTGTAAGGAGAGGAATTATGGTGTGCAATCTTGAATTCAGCGCACAACTCTTCCATCATCTTGTTGTTCAAGTTAGATCCATTATCAGTAATGATCTTATCAGGCACACCATAACGGCAAATCAGCTGATTCTTGATAAACTTCACGACCACCTGCCTGGTCACATTCACATATGAAGCGGCTTCAACCCACTTGGTGAAGTAATCAATTGCTACGAGAATAAACCTGTGTCCGTTGGACGCTTTCGGTTCAGTCATGCCGATCATGTCGATTCCCTACATAGAGAAAGGCCATGGTGATGAAATCACATTCAGAAGTGTCGGAGGAATATGGATCTTATCCGCATAAATCTGACACTTGTGGCATTTCTTCACATATTTGCAGCAGTCAGACTCCATTGTCAGCCAATAGTAGCCTGCTCTCAGCATCTTCCTAGCCATGGCATGTCCATTGGAATGAGTACCAAATGAACCCTCATGGACCTCAGTCATCAACAAGTTTGCTTCGTGTCTATCCACGCATCTGAGCAAAACCATGTCAAAATTTCTCTTATACAGCACTTCTCCGCTGAGGTAGAAACTACCTGACAACCTTCTCAAAGTTTTCCTATCTTTCACAGATGCCCCAGGCGGGTATACCTGATTCTGGAGGAAATTCTTGATATCAAAATACCAAGGCTTGTCATCATTTACTTCTTCAACTGCAAACACGTGAGCTGGTCTATCCAAGCGCATCACGGTAATGTTGGGAACTTCATTCCAATACTTTACCACAATCATGGAAGCAAGCGTAGCAAGAGCATCTGCCATCCGATTATCCTCTCGAGGAATATGATGAAAGTCAACTTCAGTAAAGAACGTTGAAATCCTCCTCACATAATCTCTATACGGAATGAGACCAGGCTGATTCGTCTCCCATTCTCCTTTGATCTGATTGACAACTAGGGCCGAATCACCATACACATCAAGATGTTTGACCCTCGGATCAATACATTCTTCCAGTCCCATAATACAAGCTTCGTACTCAGCCATGTTATTCGTGCATTTGAAAGTTAGCCTTGCTGTAAACGGAATATGTGTTCCATGAGGAGTAATGATTACTGCCCCAATTCCATTTCCGTACTGATTTACAGCGCCATCAAACACCATCGTCCATCTAGAACCAGGTTCTGGACCTTCATCAAGTGTAGGCTCATCACAATCTTTCATTTTCAAATACAGAATCTCCTCATCAGTGAAGTCGTACTGAACAGACTGATGATCTTCAATAGGATGGTGCGCTAAATGGTCAACCAAGATACTACCTTTGATAGCTTTCTGAGCTCGATACTCGATATCATACTCAGACAACAACATCTGCCAACGGGCAATCCTCCCGGTTAAAGCAGGCTTCTCGAAAATATACTTAATTGGATCCATTCTGGATATCAACCAAGTTGTATGATTTATCATGTACTAGCGCAAACGCTTAGCAGCCCAAGCCAAAGCACAACACGTCTTCTCAAGCATAGAGTACCGAGACTCACAATCAGTAAACTTCTTACTGAGGTAGTAGATAGCAGATTCTTTCTTCCCTGATTCATCTTGCTGACCCAGGACACAACCCATCGAGTCTTCAAGAACGGTCAAATACATGATCAGAGGTCTCCCTTCTACAGGCGGAGACAAGATCGGAGGTTCAGACAAATATTCTTTGATACTGTCAAAAGCTTTCTGGCAATCTTCGGTCCAATCATGATATTGATCTTTCCGGAGGAGCTTGAATATCGGCGCACATGTGGCAGTCATGTGGGATATAAATCTGGGAATGTAGTTCAAGCGGCCAAGAAAACCTCGGACTTGCTTCTCAGTTTTGGGTGCAGGCATCTCCTGTATTGCTTTGACCTTTGCAGGATCAACCTCAATACCTCTCTCACTGACAACAAAACCCAACAACTTGCCAAAACGGACTCCAAATGTTCATTTGTTCGGATTCAGGCAAAGTCTGAACTTCCTCAAACGCTGAAAAAGCTTCAACAAATGCTCAACATGCTCAACTTCCGTTCGGGACTTAGCAATCATATCATCAACATAGACCTCTATCTCCTTATGCATCATATCATGAAACAAGGTAGTCATAGCTCGTTGATACGTGGCTCCGGCATTCTTCAAACCGAAGGGCATCACTCGATAACAGAATGTTCCCCAAGGTGTGATGAATGTTGTCTTCTCCATATCCTCGGGTGCCATCTTGATTTGATTATATCCGGAAAATCCGTCCATAAAGGAAAAGACTTTGAATTTAGCTGTATTGTCTACCAACATATCAATGTGTGGTAGAGGAAAATCATCTTTAGGACTAGCCTTATTCAAATCTCTGTAATCAACACACATACGGACTTTTCCGTCTTTCTTAGGCACAGGCACAATATTGGCCACCCATTGAGGATATGTAGAAGTCACCAGAAACCCCGCATCAATTTGCTTCTGAACTTCCTCTTTGATCTTCACTGCCATATCGGGATGAGCTCTTCTGAGCTTCTGCTTCACAGGTACGCACTCAGGCTTCAAAGGCAGGAAATGTTGCACAATATCTGTATCTAGACCCGGCATGTCTTCATACGACCAAGCAAAGATACCGGAATATTCTCGTAGCAAACTGATCAACCCCTTCTTGACAGACTCTTCAAGAAGTGCCCAAATCTTCACCATACGAACACAATCTTCAGACCCCAAGTTGACTGTTTCCAGATCTTCAAGGTGCGGCTGAATGATCTTCTTCTCGTGCTCAAGGAGACGGGTAATCTCATCAGGAATCCCTTCAACATCATCTTCCTCCGCTTCAAATACAGGGAATTCAAAATTGGGAGATGGCGTTGGATCATTATGTTCAATGGGTTTTAGAATCAACCTGCATAATGATTTTGGTTAATAAAAACTTTAGAATTTAAACAAGCAAATCATTATGCAGATGAAAAGATTGCTTTTATTCTTGTTTTTAGGGTTTTTTGTGATCACTGATTTCATGCAAAAGCAAAAAGTGAAAACAAATGGAAAAACAAATGTTTAACAATGCATTAATTGAATGAAAATATCATTGTATAAATGTTGCCAACAATGTCATCACTTCTCCTTTTGGCATGGGAGAAGGGTTTTTGAACAAAGTGAACAAATTACGCTGACTTATGAATGACCGTAGGAACATCCACAGCGACCCAATTATGGCAGACACCACCAGGGATGACAAAGTTGCTCAAGTCCTCTGCATCCTCTTCCAAAATAGCAGCAACTTCCTCAGCTTGATCAGCATGGATGAAACCTCCACTCTTGAACAACCCTTGCTTGTTGAATGCCCCAGAAGAATAGCCAATGCCAGCCCGGGATTTATTGTCTTCAAGCTCAATCATTTTCCCCAAACCAGCAACTGCACCACATTCAATGGCCAGTTTCGCATCACGATAGGAAGCAAATGAAGGAGACTTCTTCTCAATCGACTCAACAATAGACAAAGCTTGGAAAGGAGTTCCAACTTCATCCTCAACATCAATATATGAGAATGAAGACAAGTGGCTAACCAGGAGAGCCTTTTCTCCCCCTACCACAACCAGTTTCTTATTCTTGACGAATTTCAGCTTCTGGTGTAGGGTGGATGTCACGGCGCCAGCCTCGTGAATCCATGGTCTACCAAGGAGACAACTATAAGATGGGTGGATATCCATAACCTGAAAGGTAACTTGGAAATCACTTGGTCCAATCTTGATTGGGAGATCAACTTCCCCAATCACGGTCTTACGCGACCAATCGAAAGCTTTCACAACAACACCACTCTGCCTCATAGGAGGCCCCTGATATGAAAATCTAGAAAGAGTGGTCTTCGGCAATACATTCAAAGATGACCCAGTGTCCACCAGCACGTTGGACATGGCATCGTTCTTGCAATTCATGGATATATGTAAAGCCATGTTGTGGTCTCTTCCCTCCTCGGGGAGATCAGCCTCACAGAAACTCAAAGTGTTGCAAGCAGTGATGTGCAACAATACTGTCAAACTGTTCAATAGTGACGTCGTGATCGACATAAGCCAGGTCCAATACTTTCTGCAGAGCCTCCCTATGGGGTTCTGAATTCAGAAGCAAAGATAGCACGGAAATCTTGGACGGCGTTTGTAGAAGCTGGTCTACAACGTTGTACTCACTCTTCTTGATGAGCCTCAGCATCTCATCACATTCTTCATTCACAGTGCCACTAGGGCCAACAGAGGAAGCAAGAGTCTTTTGTACAGAGGAGGGTTTGGCAACAGCAAGTGCCGGATTCGGAACATTCACTGCAGTCCCAACCGGACGCTCAGCAGAATCAGAAACAACGTGAGGCTTCGGCGCAGAAAACACACGACCACTACGGGTCAACCCGCTCACATCAGCAATATTAATAACAAAGGATGAAGGCAACGACACTTCTTTTCCATCTTCCACAGCAACGGGATTATATCGGAAGGGAATAGCTTTATCCGAAGAATAAGGCACAGGGCCTGCAGGCTTGATGACCAGAGAAGGAGAGACCTTCGGCTTGCTCCCATCATAACGGATGACAACAGGCTCGGGAAATTTGAACACAGGAGAAATCACATTCACCTCTGGTTCATCTTCATCAACATTTCGATTCTGAAGAATCTCAATGGTACCCTCATCCAACAGCTCTTGAAGCTCTCTGCACACTTGGCGACAACCCAATCTATTAACAGAACAGATACGGCACCTGTCATGGTCGTGCTCCATATGACTGTATTGACACAGCAGACGATGCAACTCGACCAATGACTGTCGAATATGGCTTACATATTTGACTTTATATTTACCAGGGCACCCCTGGACCATGTTCACAGATTTCCCATGCTCGGGCAATGGGTTCTTCGTAACATTGGGGCCTGAGTCCTCAAAGCTCAGAATGCCGCATCTCATAAGGTCTTGAACCTTGGTTTTCAACGGATAGCAGTTTTCAATATTGTGTCCCGGAGCACCGGAATGATAAACACAATGTTGGTCTGGCTTGTACCACCACTGCGGGTTAGCAGGCACAGCCGGAGGCTCTCTGGGAGTAACCAGTTTCCGCTCCAACAAAGAGGGATATAGCTCAGCATATGACATAGGAATAGGATCGAAAGTGATCATTTTCCTATCATAATTCAAATTAGCCTGATTACTGGTGCTGCCACGAGGCTGGTAAGCCTGTTGCTGTGGACGATGTTGCTGTTGATACTGAGGTTGTTGCTGATTATGCTGATGTTGTTGATGCTGAGAATTGTCTTTGAAGACAGGTGCTACACTAGCCACCTGGTGCTGATTGCTGGCATGACACACAGGCTTCCTCTTGGCAGAGGGTCTTCTAGGTTTAGCATGGGATTGCACAACATGTGCCTCCCCATCTTTCTTCTTAAACGCCCCATATCGTTTAGAAGAGCCTTCATCTTTAGTCAAACGTCCTTCCCGGACACCTTCCTCCAAACGCATCCCCATGTTCACCATCTTGGTGAAATCAGAGGGAGCACTCGCAACCATCCGCTCATAATAAAATGAACTAAGAGTCTTCAGAAAAATCTTAGTCATCTCCTTCTCTTCCAGCGGAGGAGTAATCTGAGCTGCTAACTCTCGCCACCTCTGGGCGTATTCTTTGAATGTCTCTTTATCCTTCTGGGACATGGCCATGAGTTGATCACGGTCAGGCGCCATATCAACATTATACTTGTATTGCTTGACGAAGGCTTCGCCAAGATCGTTGAAGGATCGGATGTTTGCGCTATCAAGGCTCATATACCAACGAAGAGCAGCACCAGACAAACTATCCTGGAAATAATGAATCAGCAGTTGATCATTATCAGTCTGAGTAGACATTTTCCTGGCATACATAACCAGGTGATTGAGCGGGCAGGTGTTCCCTTTATACTTCTCAAAGTCAGGAACTTTGAATTTGACCAGAATCTTCACACCGGGAACCAGACATAACTCGGCAGCAGACTTGCCAAATAGATCTTTCCCTCGGAGGGTCTTCAATTCCTTTCGGAGCTCAAGGAATTGGTCATTCATAGCTTCCATCTTTTCATTAACATCTGGGCCCTCAGACGGCTCAGAATGATAGATGGTGTCGTCTACCCTGGGGATGGTATGCACGACGGGAGGAGGCATTGCAAGGACCGGGCTAGATGCCGGCATGGAAGCAAAAGTAGGAGCTGGAATATCAGGCATAAAACCTGGAGGCATACCCCACGGAAACCCGGCTGGCATGGCTGGCACGAAGTGGGCACTGGCAGGTGACACAGTTGAAGAAACCACTTCAGATATAACAGTCCTCTGGGGAGGAGTTGCAGGAGGTGGAGACGGTTGATTCTGAGCAGCCAAAACTGCTCCATCAGAGCACTCAATCTGGCGACCTCTTCCTTCAGCTCACGGTTCTCTTGTTCTAACTGATCCATCACTCTTGCAGAATTGGCTCGGGTATAGTCCCGATGAGCAGCTTGTCTTCAAAATAAATGAAGAGCACAGAGTTAGGCCACAGACAAGAAGACCAGAACAACACCTGCTTATGCAAAATGATGCATGCAATGCTTGTGCACATGCTTTGTTTTTATTTCAAGGAACTTTTAGGGTTCTATTTGCAACTTTTGAAATTTAAACATTTAATCGCATATGGAAAATATCTCATCAAATATATATTTGAGACAAAGAAGTACAACATTGTTACTTATTATAAGGGAAAAGGAAAATAAACATCCTATGGATCCCTAGAAGCTCGAGATGCTGGAAGACGAGAAACACAAAGCTTCTTGATCTCTCTCTCATATGCTGCCTCCATATCCGCTTTCTCCTTAGCAAGTCGATCATACTTCCTCTTCTAGAATTTGGAAGACTGAGGAAGCAGAGAAGTCCAGGTATCATTCGGATCATCTATCACCTGGTGCTCGAGGAATTCAATCAGAGCGTCCTTCTCCTTGATTTGCTGAAACAACTCTTCTCTTTCACGGATCCAGGTGCGTGAAAGGTCTTCGTCTCTCAACTCCTCTACGCCTGGGTTAGGGAGGGTTGAAGGCCCAGCCATAACCAACGGTGTAGGTCTCGGATAATCATATGGCATGAGATACTCAGAAGCTCTCTGTCTGACCCAAGAAGTATATGGCTCCAAAGCAATGCAGTTCTTCGGGCCCAACTTATTTCTACCCTTCTTGTGAATCTTGCACCAAGCGCGGACCATCCTGGCTTTCAGACCTTGGGGATCTTTACCCTCCTGAAATAATACACCTTCTAACAGAATGTTATGGGGTTTATCCTTTAGGGGGAACCCAAGCTGACGATGTGCTAAAATAGGATTGTAGTTGATCCCACCACATGTACCAAGAAGAGGCACATTAGGGAATTCACCATAATAATCAATAATCTGAACAGTATCATACACGCGATCATACCAAGAGATATCGTCATTAGTGAGAGACATAAGTCTCGTAGACCACCGTAGACATCCCTTGTTCTCCTTGAAAGCAACCGTCTGCGGTAAGTGAGAAATAAACCACTTATACAATAGAGGCAAACAACACACAATAGCTCCTCCACCCTTTGCATTCCTCAGATGCAAAGAGAAATAGGCATCACCCAACAGAGTCGGAACGGGATTAAGAACTGAAAAGATCCTAATGGCGTTCACATCCACAAATTTGTCGATGTTGGGGAACAATACCAAACCATAGATGAGCAGCACAAATAAAGCCTCAAAGGCATCCTCACTCATGGCTTTCCCATAAACGGTAGCTTGAGCAATGAGGAAATCAGAAGGAAGACCCTGAATTCCATCTTTGGTGATCATATGCGCCTCAATAAGGGATTCATCTATGTGCAACAAGTCTGCAATCTCTCGAGAAGTTGGAATACTCTCCAAGCCACTGAACGACACCTGATCCAGAATAGGAATACCCACAAGATGAGCATACTCCTCGAGCGTAGGCAACAACTGGAAGTCCGGAAAAAAGAAGCAGTGATACAGAGGATCATAGAACTGCACCAAAGTACTCATCAACCCTTCGTCAACCTGAGTAGTCAACAGAGGTAGAAGCTTCCCATAACGAGCTTTGAAACCCAAGGGATCTAATACATAAGATGTCAGATTCCTTAACTCTTTAACATCGGGTTGTCTAAAGCTGTACTTCTTTGTATGCCTTTTTGGTCTTTCCATGTCTGAAAATTTTGCAAATAAACCCTTTAAGTTCCTTGAAAATTTTCTCATTTTTCTGATGACATGAATGTAGATGAATGCATGAATGTATGAATGCAGCAATCACACTCAAGGATCAAGCAAGTCACACCAGACAAAGGTCATGGGAAAGCTCATAGTATCCTTAATATCAATCATCCATTTTGGTGGATTATGGTTTTCACCTTATCGACACCCAAGTTCCATTGATATTAACAATACATGAACCGGCTCAATCATCCTTAATATCAATCATCCATTTTGGTGGGTTATGGTTTTCACCTTATCAACACCCAAGTTCCATTGATATTAAGGATGTCTGAACGACTCAACCATGAATCACGGGTTTGTTGAGAGTCACGAGCATGGAGTCTCGGTTAAGAACCACCCAAAGGGAGTGTACTAGGGTTTAAACCTGCCGAACATGTTCTACCAGAGGTTCCCATAGTCATCATCCCATCTTTCGAATATTATCGGAGGAACGAATACTCGTATTCCAAAAATATTCTCAAGAGAGACTCTTATGAGTGTAGTATCGCGTAACAATCGCATCAGATCTTACATCTGAACGACCTCCGCACTACGTCCTAAAAATACGCCAAGATGGGCTTGGTAAACTAAGGTCCTTGGCTTCTAAGGCACATGATTGAAAGAATAATGCCTAACCACAAATAACTTGTGTGACATTATTAATCCAACATGACCTCCACCAAGTGAATGGGCTCGCAAGTCAACTTGTTAAGGAATACTCCACACAAGTCGACAAGACTACGCCATTCTCCTATCCTAAGGTGCACTCGAGTTCGGGTATAGAACTCATCTCACAGAGATCACCAAGCAAACAAGCAATTGTATATCAAGCAATTCAAACATTACAATCAATACAGTAATCCCAAATTGTAGAAAAATATGTCATATAACAAATAAACAAATATCATACAACAAGGGTGAAAAGTAGGCAATACCACCAAGGAGGTAAATCCCCAGTGGAGTCGCCACTTTTCTGTAGCGGTGTATTCGTCACTTTATGATTTTGACTAAATCAAAAGCAAAGCATACAAAGAATCGAATCGCCACCGCACTTTTATTTATCCAAAGGAATGGCTAAAAAGCGAACAAAAGCCTACGAAGTTTTACACATAGAAAACTAATGAAAAGATCAGAGATCTGGGTAAGGGGTTAATTACGCAATGGGAAGGTGTTAGGCACCCAAAACGTCCTAGGTACTCCTAGGGAGCCCTTTTCACACTTGTTGTACGAAATGTTATTTGTTTATGAAATATTTATTGTGCAAACATGGATTGAAAGGATGAGAAAAGAATATACAAATTATTATTTTTGTGTTTGAACGGATGAACCCGTTGCCTACGTACCTTTCCATGGAAGGTAAGGATCAAAACGCCGTAGTTCGGCTAAAAGATTTCCAAAATATGAGTGAATTGATTTTAAAACAAAAGCCCTAAGGTCTTTCGTTATCCACGGGAGAAAACTCAACCTTATACAAACAACAAGTCCACCATGTGAGAAAAGCTTCAACTTGCTAGTGAGGGGTTAACCCTATAATAAGCAAGGAAGTCTTACAATTCAATCACTAAGGACAAAAGGTGAGATTAACATCAACCAACTAAGATAAATCAAACCTATGGCTAATGTATGAAAACTTATCAAGAATGGACAAAGCCACAAAACAATTGAATGAGTGAAATTAACCAATTAGGATTATTCACAAAAGATGGTCAAAGTATGATTAGAATTCAATTCAAAAGAAGTATTATGAAAATGAAGTTTGAAAAATCAAAGGCCTAAAGCCTAGGTTTCTAATTTGAAAAGAAATGAAAATGTTTGCACAATATTTTGGTTTGAGTTAACATGCAAATGGAGGTTTAAAGAAACAAAAGGTGGGAGGGTTAAAGGAGTAAAACTTCTTAGATGTTCACCTCTTGAAATCATATGTAGATGATTCAAGTGATTCCTTTGGAATAAGGCAACAATGCAAATAACAAAGAAAACGGATACCGGATGCCAATCAATGGACTTACACCAATCTCCTAAAACAAAATGGATACCGGATACCAATCAATGGATTTACACCAATCTCCTAAAACAAACATGGATACCGATACCAATAATGGATTTACACCAATCTCCTAAAACAAAGAAACAATGATACCAGATGCCAATCAATGGACTTACACTAATCTCATAAAACATGATCATAGGAAACAACTGCCAATAAATGGAGTTACAATTGACTCCTCACAAGAAGTAAGCAACAAATGCAATAAGCAAGAGGAAACAAGTTGCCAATAAATGGTCTTACACTCGACTCCAGGGAAAGGATGCCAATGAATGGTCTTAGTCCCAACCCCTTCCAGATCATAGGAAACAAATGCCAATAAATGGACTTATAATTGACTCCTCAATGGACAAACAAAGATGTCACAAAGATATGAACAATGATCATGAAATTATGTATAATTAATGATGATAAATGCACAAAGGCACACTCAAACAAATATGCATAGATGAATCAGGTAAACAAACAGACAAGTCAATTAGCACACACTATATAGAATCAATTAGGCTCAAACAAGGTTAGGCTTTACAGCCAACTGGTATGGGGTATTTTGTGCTCTTAACCCTAACATTGAGAGTTAGGGTGAAGCATATGAAAAGTAGATGAGGGGTGTGCCTCATAGCTCTTATCCCTGGCCTGGGAGAGCTTTAAACAATAGAATGTATGGGAGTTCAGAAAGTAGGAACTCTTCTCCACAAATGATTGACTCTATAAGATCTTGGGTTATTATTCACAATGCATCAACATATTGTTTGAGCAAAGTGAATGACACACTGAGTAGCAGGAGATGGATTACACATCTCTTTTATCTGCCAATTGCCTCATAAGAGGACTTTTCCTGCTTGGCACAAAGAGTAAACAATCACAAGCATTGCCTCTTAAGGAGGACTTCAGACAGGTGCCTACCAATAACAGTAGGTCTTCCAGACTACATGAAGATTAGAAATTATACCTAAGTGGTTAAGCAACCAAGCAAAATCAAAGTTCAAATGAACTTAAAGCAACTTAAGTACCTGTGGAAACATCAAACAAATCAGTACAATACTCAGACAATCAAACAACAGTCAATAAGCAACCAACAATCCCAATGTACAAAATGTGTAAGCCAAAAGTCAAACTCAAATGAGTTCACATCAACCTACAAAACACACAAAGATTAGTAATCAAAGGCAAACATCAATGCTCAAGTGATGAAGCATCATTAACCATGTAACTTGGATATTCAACCTGAAATCAAAGCTCAAATGTAAGTCACAAACCACTAGGTCAAAGGTGGAGAAAAACTTCAAAACAGAAGCTTAAATTTAACATGAATCAACTTCAATCTCATCTTGACACATTCCAAAATGTCTCACATCAATATCATTAACCAAAAGCATTTCATGATCAATTGAAGTTCAAAGCAATTTAAAAGCTCAAATGTGATCAACCAGAATGAAAAATCTCAATTAAATCAGAAATGACTCAAATAATTCCAAGAAAATTTATGAGCAATCACAACATTCATAATATGCATCACATAAAAAATCAGAACAATTGGAGATCATTTGGCATGGCAAACACATCACATAAGTTGAACATAAAAAGGTGTGACACAAATTGTCACACCAACTTAGAACAATCATAACACAAAAATGACAATTGATAAAAATACCAAATCAACACCAAAATGTCAAGCAATGTGTCTAGTTTTATCATGCAAATTTTCAGAATCATTGGATCAAAGACCAGCATTTCACAAATGTATAAGCATGGCAAGGTCAAATAAGCTTACATGCTCAAACATCCTAGCACCAAAAATTATCCAGCCAAGTACAACTTGAAAAAATATGATGATAAAAAACTAGAGAGAATCAGGATCATAATGCAAAAAATCTGGTAATTTTTGGATTCATTTTCAAATTGATATGAATTTTTAAAGATGAGGAAAAAATAAAAATGATATGAAGCATGTAGCATATGGCAAAGGAGGGAAATGAGAAAAATATGTGAAGCACTTGAAAAATGGTCACCGCCTGGAATCGAACCAGGCGCATATTTGAATATGCAAGGCGCACGCTGAATGAAACATGGACCAATCAGCCACCAACCCTAGGCTATCACATGCATGGCAACAGAAAAGCATGGTCAAAAGGATCCAAAAGCGTGGCCAAAGCAAATCCGCAGCTAACCTAAAAAATCCGTAGCAAAAACTGCAGGCATTCTGGAAAAACTGAAGAACATGCAAGGTTGAAGATGAAGATCATGAAGATCTTCATCTGGATTTTCCAGAAAAAATAAAAGTGTCCAGAAATCAAAATGGAGCATAGCATCGTGTAGGGCATTCATCATAGATCACAAATCCACAAACAATTCATCAAGAAACATCAAGACACGCACGGATCGAAGGAAATAATATTCAACATCAAAAAATCACACAATCATATCTCACTCAAAACAACACCAATTTGCACGATTCAAAGCTCAAAATGCTCAACATACTTAGATCTACCATAATATCATAATAATTTTGAGAAAAAGAGAGATCGAGCAATGACCTCTTGAAGAGCAGATCTGGAATTAGCTGGATTCAAGGCTTGTGATAGCTTCAATGTTCCTCTAGGATGCTTGTATAAGTGATTGGAAGAGAAAATGGAGCTTAATTGTGCACGAATCCACCAAAACTTTGAATCACCATGGATGCTTCCATCTTCAAGAATGCTTCAATGTGGCTCTGTTTGCTTCACTTCCACGTGCAATCTTGCTCACAAACACCTCAGGAACAAGAATCAAGCAATGGAAATGGCTTGAATGTGAAGAAATTGCAAGAAATTTTGAGAGGAAATTTTGAGAACTTTGATCTAGATCTGAAAAAATGAATGTGCCTCCTCTGAAAACAGTTAGGGTTTACAATATATATGCCATACTAAACCTGTTTTAATCATGCTTAAGCCAATGCTAATTGTAATTAACCAAAAATGAGGTGTATGTGCAAATTGGCTTTTCACCCTTATGCATGAAATGCATGCATGAACAGTGCACGAATTCCCTTCAATTTCACTTAAAATTCAATTTTGGAGCTAATGGCAATGGTCAAAAGTTCAAACAATGCACCAAATTTTAATTTTAATTTTTCCCTCCAAAAAGCCAATGAATTATCAAATGCTCGTATGAATATAATTTGTGCAATGCAATGCATGGTTTGGAAACTAGAGGTCAAAAGGAGAAGAATGCAAAAAGAGCCATCCATTTTGGAGCTTTGGTTGAGAAGTTATGCTCATTTGAAGCTTCAAGTACACTTTGCCATGTTTTGATCATATCTCTTTAACCACACATGAGAAATTGATGATATTGGACTTTTTGGAAATGGGAGAGAAATATCTACAACTTTCATTTGAAGCTTTCTTGATGATGTAATTTGAAGTTGAAGTTGGGTTAAAACCTTTCCATTTTTGGCAAATTTGAATTATAGGTCACTTTCTATTTTTGGAAAGTTTTGACCTGACTTTAAATTCTTCAAGGTTGATGTTTGAAATGTCAAATGAGACTTGTTTGAACATGAATGAAGTATTTCTAATCACTTCCCACCTCCAAATCCACAGTTGACTTGGCAGTTGACTTTCTAGGCCTTCAGTTGACCTGGCAAATGTTCTGATGAAATTCAAGCCTCTACCACTTGGGATTTTGATTCAAAATAACATCATGGCTCATATGAACTCTTGATAATGATTATGGGGTCCAAATTCTCAAGAATGGCCACCACCTATTGCTCAATGACTGCCTTTGACTGCCTTGACCTGTGGTTGCTTCATCTGCAAGACAAAGGTTAGATGACATATTTTTGTACTTTTGGTTAGTGATGAAAAGAAAAGCAAATGATATACAAATGCGAACATGCTTGGTGATCAAGAACCACTCTCAAAAAGATAACCAACCCACAGGGAAGGAGGCAAGGTGCACAATGATCCTTGAGACAATGAAATGTTATGATATGATGCCATGAGGGATCTTAGGGACAAAATTGGGGTCTTACAGTTATATTTACCAATTAGAAGTATATACAAAATGGTCAAAGTTGACTTAAAGATTCAATTCAAAATAAGTGTTATGAAAAGAAAGTTTGAAAATCAAAAGCATAAGGCTTAGGTTTCTAATGTTGAAAACAATAGTCAAATGTTTGCACAAAAGGTTTTGGCTTGGGTTAGGGTGGAGAAATGAAGAAGAAGGGATAAGAAATGAAACCACACTAGGAGTTCCTCTCTTAAGATCATATAGATGATCCAAGTAGATCCCATCCTTTGGAATAAGCAAGCACAAAGCATATGCAATCACACAAGTCTCATAAGAGATCCTCAATGCATTTTGGTATCTTCCACATGGATGAACATGATAATGATCTTCAAATTAAGCTCAAATGGAAACTCCTAGTTCAAGAGCACACACATAAAAAATTCACAAGTAAACAAGCATCACACACTATATATACATACAAGAGGCTCAAACAATGGGTAGGCTTTAGTCAAGAGGGGTCATGTCAACCTCGACAAACAAGCCAAACTGTACAAGGGTAATTTGTAGCTCTTAACCACTAACATTGAGAGTTAGGGTGAAGATGATCAAAATGGAAATGAGGATGAGACCTCATGCTCTTAACCCTGGCCAGGGTGAGCTCATGACAAAGAAAGCGTGGGGATCCAGAAAGTGGGATCCTATTCCACTTGACAGACACTGGACAAAGATCTTGGGTACATGTTCAGAAGCATCAGCACGTAGTGCGAGCATAATGAACGACACACTGAATAACAGGGGATTGGCTACTAATCCCTTCTATCTGTCAATTGCCTCAACTCTTGGAGGACTTATCAAGTAACACATGCCTCATCTTGGAGGTCTTTGGCACAATTGTAAACAAACAAAAACAGAGCCTCTGAAGGAGGACTTGCCAGCAAAATGCCTGCCAAAAAGGTGACAGGACTTCCAGACTACATGAAGTAAGAAGATAACTACCTAAGTGGGGTGTCAACCACAATCCAAAGCTTAAGAAAAAGCAAAAGCAAGCAAGCAACTAAGGTACCTGTACAAAGACTAAACAGTTAATATTTCAGTTATAAAACCAACAGACAAACAGTGAATCCTTCCAACAATTACACAATCCAATGAACAATGCCCAAGCATTCAAATGAACTCATGAGCTCAAGCACATCACTTAAAATCCTACAAAACACACAAGTTAGAACTCAAATCATTTGCATCTCACAAAGTGAGAACAAATCAACCATCAATGCTAAATGTCCAAACCTAAAACACAAAACAAGGTTAGTTTATGTACAAAACACTAGTGCAAAGACTAGATTCAAAACCAAGTCAAATGATCAAAACAGAACCCAATCTTTCACACAATGCACATTCAAACAATCCATGAAATGTCCTCAAAAGGACCAATATCAAATCAGAAACCAAATGCCTCAAATGACCTATGCTATGCAATGACAACAAATATGCACAAAATGAACTTCCAAATTAGAAAATCTACATCAAAACAGAAATTCATGCAATGACTTTGATCTTTTTTGTACAAGTTTCTCATGTCATGAACAATCAATATACAAAAGATCAAATCCAGAAAGGTTCAAATGATATATGAACAAAAATGCAACAATTCAATGTCAAAAATGTGACACAAATTGTCACACTTTTCTCTATGTGTCAAAAATAATGATAACATATGAGAAAAATTCCAAACCAGTGACCAAAAATTCACACCACTTATGAACATCAAGCATGCGAAAAATGGGATCAATTGGCTAAACAATGAGGATTTCACAATGCATTGAATGCAACATATCAAATTAACACCACATGGATTCAAAAATTCACACATCACAAACCAGACATCAACAATTCATGAAATTAATACCATAAGAAACTAGACATCAAAACAAAACTATGAAAATTTTTTGGAGTTAATTTGGATTATTTTTCTATTTTTAATGAATTAAACAAAATGAATAAAATAAATGGAATAACATGAAAAATATGGAGGGAAACGAAAACATTTGAATAAATCCAGAAAATATCACAGTCGTTGGATAAGGCGCGCATCATGAATCAAAGGTCCACATTCAAACAATCAAAACGCCGCGTTTCATTAATGCGTTGGCCTGCTCAGTCATCAGTCAACATAACGCGTGGCCTGGTCAACCTAATCTCAGCCAATCAAACGTCCACGCAACGTACACATGGAAGCACATGAGGCAAAACCCTAAGCTGATGCAAACGTCGGAGCTACAGCTCCGGTCGTCTTCTCCGGTGAGATGCACAGTAGCTCCGCCGTGAGAATTTCCATAAATGCACAAAATCTATACCGTTCGAATCCTCTTTCAATAACCAAACCAAATATCACATCAATTTCATCTAATTCCTCATGGATTTTCCAGATCGAAGCAAAACATTTTCATGATCAAAACTTTCAGTTCATCATACAACCTCAATTCTCAACCAAATCAAAATCTAAACACATGCTCGTGCTCTACACAACAGGATCTATACATCTATGACCTTAAAATAGTGAAAAGAGATGATGAATTTTGAATCGCCTGGAAATGCAGCTTGCTGAATTCGTGCTCTCAAATGCTCATAAGCTCCAGATCACTTCCTTTGATCTTCTTATGTAGCTTTGTGCAAACACGAACACTTGAAACCACTTGGATCTACTTCAATTTTCAGATTCCATCGCCATGCTCATGTACACGAACTGCTCGAATTCTGGCTCAATTGATCCAAACAGATGATGATTCTTGATCAGTGAATGATGATGATCAAGAATATGCAAGCATTTTTGGTGTTTGTGTGGAGAAAATCAAAATTCTAAGTGAGAGAAAATTGGAGGGACTTTCAAATTTCAGATCTGAAAATGCTTCTCCTTGCAGTTATGATTAGGGTTTGAGCTTTTATATCCCATACTAATGATGCTGCTAAGCACTTAAGCCAAATGCTAATCATGATTAATGAGATTTCAAGCTTCTTGCAAAAATACAAATGAAGCTAGCATGGCCATAATACACGTGTACAATCCCATGTTAAGCTTGGAATTCACTCAAAATCATCCAATGGTCATGCTTGAAGTGTTTGTTTGCTTGCACCTTAAGCCAAAAATGAATTATGAAAATTTTCTTCAAAATGAACATGTGTGAAATAGTGAGAATACAAGCCATGATTCCTTTGCATAATTGAGCCAAATGAAGTCATTTTGAGATATCTTGAACATGAGAAGCATTTTGCAAAAAGAATGAATCAAATTGGAGCATTGTATCAAAAGTTATGCCATTTTGAATTTCCATGCACACCTTGTGATCAAATGACCATAACTTCCCAACCATTCATTATATGGACATGAATTAGGACTTTTTGGAAATGGGAGACAAAGATCTACAACTTTCGTGTTCACCAAAAATCCATTTGAAACTTCTTTGACATTGACAAGTCAAGTTGAATGTGGACCAAAAACTTGCCAAATTTGGAAACTTTGAATTACAGGTCATTTTCCAATTTTAGTAACTTTTGCCATGACCTTTGAATCTTCAAGATGGATGTTTGGAATGATGAATAGGCCTCATTTGAACATGATTGAGGTGTCTCAAATCATTTCCGCACCTCATAGCCCTCAGTTGGCTACACAGTTGACTTTTTGGTACTCAGATGACCTTGAAATATCTTGATTAGCTTGAGCCTTTATCACTTGATGAAATGGCTTCAAAATGAAACCCTGGCTCATGTAAGCTCCTTATAATAATCATGTGATGCTCATACCAAGGAAATACCTCATCTCTTGCACAAAGGATCTTCTTGAAGCTCTTGACCTGGTGATTGCTTAAGCTACAACAAAAGATGTAAATGACATATTTTTGTGCTTTTGGTTAGTGAATAAAACAAGAAAAGCGATGATATACAATTCAAGCAAGCTTGGTGATCTCAAACCACTCACAAAAGATCCCTACCCAAAGGGAAAGGGAGCCAAGATGCTCAATGATCCTTGAGGCTATGCATTGCAATGTTATGATGCCATGAGGGATCTTAGGGACAAAATTGGGGTCTTACAGATGACCCTATTTAAGGTCATTCTAGCCGGAGAAGTGAAGGTTAAAATCTTCATCTCGACGAGGTAGAATGGGCTTAAATAATAACAAAGAGACAAATTTTGGTCCCTAGAGACCTCATAATGCAAATGTATGTATGCAAAACAAGCAAACTCTGTGGGGATATGTGTCCACAAAGAAAGAAAGACATCTGGAGAAATTGACAATCCATAGGAGTAATACACTCACTAGGGAACAGAGACTCTGGGGACTCTCATGGGGAAGGGACTCTACCGGGGAGTAAAGGGATGAAAATGCGTGAGCAGGTCACGACTCAAAGCTGGGGAAAAGAGTTTCCAAAGGAAATAAATCCAATGGAAGGACATCGAGCTGACTCGAAGATGCATGTGTTGGGGAATATGCCAACACAGCAAAACTATCCACAATGGATACTTTAGATAAAAATCCGGACTCAGGCTGGGGAAAGATTTGAACAAAACATCCCTACTGGGGAAAATGCATGTATTGGGGAATATGCCAACACAGCAAAACTATCCGCAATGGATACTTCGGATAAAAATCCGGACAAAAACAATCCACTAAGGGACTTCGCTGGGGATGTCTAAAAAGACTCTCCTGGGGAAGCAGCGGGATGAGGTGTTACCGGTTACTGGGTAACAAGCTCAATGAGACATGTGATCTGATCACCGGTATAAGGGTGAGAGAACAACAAGCTCGGGAAGAATGAATATCTAAGACTGGTATAAGGGTGAGAGATATCAATCAACCAAATCATCTGAGGAAGACCTAAAAGGTATATCTCAACTCAAGAAAATCTGACTCCACAGGGGACCAAAGTCATAATAGGGAGCAGAAGGAAGGAACACTAGGGATACCGGTTACTGGGCATATAATAGGTGACCAACCAAAGCGTGAATTGGGGAATATTCCCAAAACACTCATCATCCAAAAAGAGGGCAAAATGCAAACTCGATTATAGGATGGACATTCGATTCCAAAACAGGGATACGAATCTTACTCGACTGGGCAAGAACAAAAGGCTTCGACCAAAGAGCGCATGAGATATATTATCTATTACCGTCAGAACGTAGATAATATACTCGCATGTAAGATTATCCACAACCGGTTACTGGGTTAATAAAGGATAAATCAACCGAAAAAGAAAGGCATCGGGATACCAAACTAGGTATATAATGATGACCAATCAAGGGGGAGCAACAAACATCACCGGAAAACGGTAAATAAAAGAGGACCCGCTGGGGATAAAATTGCTTAATCAGAGCAATTATCCGAAAGAGGGAGGGAATATCAATACCGAATATTGGATAATGATAACCGTCAAGAAGGGGATTACATCTACCGTATACTGGGTAGAAAACCACGGAAGAGTAACCGTCATCAACTAGGATGAACAACAATGGTTAACTCTGCAAAGGGGGAATGAACCTTACTCAACTGGGGAAGAACAAAAAGGCTTCGACCAGAGAGTGCATGAGATATACTATCTATTACCGTCAGAACATAGATAATATACTCGCATGGAAGATTATCCACAACCGGTTACTGGGTTAATAAAGGATAAATCAACCGAAAAAGAAAGGCATCGGGATACCAAAACTAGGTATATAATGATGACCAATCAAGAGAGAAACAATTGTTACCAACAACAACAGGGTAGACGAAAGATGACTCGCTGGGGATAAATTGCGAGCGCAAGGCAATTATCCAGGGAAAAGAGGGAATATCAACATCGAATACTGGATGAAGATAATCATCAAGGAGGGGATTACACCTACCAGATACTGGGTAGGAAACCACGGAAGAGTAACCGTCATCAACTAGGATGAACAACAAAGGTTAACTCTGCGAGGAGAGGAACATAGGGTTTATAACTACCGGTATAAGGGTAGAAAACCATAAACTCCGTTGAGGATAAGGTGAATAATTATTGATTACTGAGCAATTATTCATTAACCACGGGGAAACACTAGAGACAGTCACAAGAGGCCAATTTAGGATCAAACCAAAAAGGCAAATTGAATCAAGACTTATCCTAATGAGGATATAACTCAATAGGGGAACCCATCCCAATATATGTGTTGGGAGGAAGCAAAAACAACCATCGTCCATGAGGATATAACTCAGTGGGGAACGACAGGAGAGATAAACACTTTCTGCTTAAGGGGCTGACTCTATATTGAGGGATCAGACACCGACATCTGCTTGGGGAAATACATATCACCAATTAGCAGGAGATAACAAACAATAGATATATGGCAAAGAATGCAACATGAATATCTGAATGTTATAAATATGCATGCATATGCGTGATTTATGTTTGATGAATGCTGACAAACAGACATATCTAACACAAACAGGTCCAGGAATCAACCACCCGGTACTACATCTCAAGAGAGAAAGCCAGGATCACCGGAGAATATCCAATCTGTCGAGGATCAGAGACAACAACATCCCTGCAGGGATGAACCATCAGTCTCAGCTGGGAAAGGAGTTCGGTGGACAGGCAGAAACTGTCACAAAAGCAACTCTACTGGGGAATCCATCTGAGGGAGGTAAGGGGAATCTGGTGATCTAACACCATGTACCAAACTCACCAAGGAAATCACACCTGCTGAGGAGAAAAGATCATTCTTCCGCTAAAGGGGAAAGTGGTGAACATCTCAACAAGCATACCATTCGGGGATGAACCACCACAGATAAAATCCACCACACCAACAACTTCGCCGGGGATCAGAGATACCAGGAAACAGTAATATCTCTGCAGGGGATAACATCATCATAGATAAGATCCAACACACCAACAACTCCGCTGGGGATCAGAGATACCAGGAAACAACAATATCTCTGCAGGGGATAACATCATCATAGATAAGATCCAACACACCAACAACTCCACTGGGGATCTATCTGAAGAAATGAAGGAATTCTGGAGATCAACCACCAAATACCGAACCTTCCAAAGAGGACACTTCTGCTGAGGAGGGAAGACCACTGCTCTGCTGAAGGGAGGGGAGGTGAATAACCGTAACAAGCACTCAGCTCGGGAGAAAAAATCACAACATATATTTTGGGAGAAGAGGATACAGTCATGCCAGGGATATGAACAAATATCTTACCCTGTTGGAAATCATGCCACCCTTGGGAGAGCACTGAGGATCCCTTAAGTATCCTTTCATCATTGTGAATGTTCACTTTGTTTAAAAACAATTTGTGAAAAATTCATTTTTTTTAAAACAATGATATTTCTTTTCAATTAAAAGCATGCAAAACATTTGTTGAATAGAAACAAATAAGAGTGCAAATAATTGGATAAAGGCTCAAATTTATTTGATGGAATGGTAACCTGCAAATGGCAAGACTCCATAGATCTTTTACAAGTTTGAAATTGGTGATATATATTGGAAAAGGGCTACATTGAACATAATGACCATTTCTCCACCAATTCTGAATTCGATGTATTCGAAGCTTTGGTTGACGACGAATGAACAAGAATCTCTGATGGATGACAGTTGTAGAACACAGTCTTGTCAGGATGCAGTTACTTGCCAAATCCCTAATTTTTGCCTAGATTGCCCCAGGATGAGGTACTCAATCTAGCGGGATGCATATATTCATTTTTTATGTCTCTAACTTTTGCCTGGATCTCCCTTTCGGGTTTTCAATCCACCGAGACGCTCATTTTTGCCTAAGCCGCCCTTTCGGGTTTTCAACTTAGCGAGCCATTCTGTTTTTATTTTTTTTAGGCGAAGTATTTCTTGACTGCATCTGAATTCACAGGACAAGTGAAATCCTCCCCATCCATAGGTGTAAGTATCAAAGCACCTCCTGAAAAAGCTCTCTTAACAACATATGGACCTTCATAGTTTGGAGTCCACTTGCCCCTGGAATCGGGCGCGAAAGACAAGACTTTCTTGAGCACAAGGTTACCTTCTCGGAACACACGAGGCTTGACCTTCTTATCAAAAGCTTTCTTCATTCTCTGCTGATACAACTCACCATGACACATGGCAGTCAATCTCTTCTCTTCTATCAAATTCAGTTGGTCATAACGACTCTGAACCCATTCAGCATCAGTCAACTTGGCCTCCATCAAGATTCTCATTGATGGGATTTCCACCTCTACTGGGAGTACGGCCTCCATGCTATAAACAAGAGAGAAAGGGGTTGCCCCTGTTGAAGTGCGGACAGATGTACGATATCCATGCAAAGCAAATGGCAACATCTCATGCCAATCATGTCAATTCCCCACATAGAGAAAGGCCATGGTGATGAAATCACATTCAGAAGTGTCGGAGGAATATGAATCTTATCCGCATAAATCTGACACTTATGGCATTTCTTCACATATTTGCCGCAGTCAAACTCCATTGTCAGCCAATAGTAGCCTGCTCTCAACATCTTTCTAGCCATAACATGTCCATTGGAATGGGTACCAAATGAACCCCCATGGACCTCAGTCATCAACAGGTCTGCTTCGTGTCTATCCACGCATCTGAGCAGAACCATGTCAAAATTTCTCTTATAAAGCACTTCGCCATTGAGGTAGAAACTACCTGATAATCTCCTCAAAGTCTTCCTATCTTTCACAGATGCCCCAGGCGGGTAAACCTGGTTCTGAAGGAAACACTCGATGTCATAATACCATGGCTTATCATCTTTTACTTCTTC
Source organism: Lathyrus oleraceus (assembly GCF_024323335.1). Classification (NCBI taxonomy): domain Eukaryota; kingdom Viridiplantae; phylum Streptophyta; class Magnoliopsida; order Fabales; family Fabaceae; genus Lathyrus; species Lathyrus oleraceus. The sequence goes on along the minus strand of NC_066584.1, from coordinate 377,399,554 downwards.
AACTGCAAATACATGAGCTGGTCTATCCAAGCGCATCACAGTGATATTGGGAACTTTATTCCAATATTTAACCATAATCATTGAAGAAAGCGTAGCAAGAGCATCTGCCATCCGATTATCATCTCGAGGAATATGATGGAAGCCAACCTCAGTAAAGAACATTGAAATCCTCCTCGCATAATCTCTATAGGGAATAAGACCAGGCTGATTCGTCTCCCATTCACCCTTAATCTGATTGACAACGAGGGCCAAATCACTATAAACATCAAGATGCTTGATCCTTAGATTAATGCATTCTTCCAACCCCATAATACAGGCCTCATACTCAGCCATATTATTCGTGCATTTGAAAGTTAGCCTTGCTGTAAAAGGAATATGTGTGTCCTGAGGAGTAATAATTACTGCCCCAATACCATTTCCATACTGATTTACAGCGCCATCAAATACCATACTCCATTTGGAACTAGGCTCTGGCCCTTCATCGAGTGTAGGCTCATCACAATCTTTCATCTTCAAATACGGAATCTCCTCATCTGGGAAGTCGTACTGAACAGATTGATGATCTTCGATCGGTTGGTGTGCCAAGTGGTCAACCAAGATACTACCTTTAATAGCCTTCTGAGCTCGATACTCAATATCATACTCAGATAACAACATCTGCCAATGGACAATCCTTCCAGTTAAAGCAGGCTTCTCAAATATATACTTGATTGGATCCATTCTGGATATCAACCAAGTTGTATGATTTATCATATACTGGCGTAAACGCTTAACAGCCCAAGCCAAAGCACAACATGTCTTCTCAAGCATTGAGTATCGAGACTCACAATCAGTGAACTTCTTACTCAGGTAGTAAATATCATACTCTTTCTTCCCTGATTCGTCTTGCTGACCAAGGACACAACCCATCGAGTCTTCAAGAACTGTCAGATACATGATCAAAGGTCTTCCTTCCACAGGCGGAGACAGAATTGGAGGTTCAGACAGATACTCTTTGATATTATCGAAAGCTTTCTGGCAATCCTCGGTCCAATCATGAGACTGATCTTTCCGACGGAGCTTGAATATCGGTGCACATGTGGCAGTCATGTGGGATATGAATCTGGAAATATAATTCAAGCGGCCAAGAAAACCTCGGACTTGCTTCTCAGTTTTGGGCGCAAGCATCTCTTGTATTGCTTTGACCTTTGCAGGATCAACCTCAATACCTCTTTCGCTGACAATAAAGCCCAATAACTTGCCGGAACGGACTCCACATGTACACTTGTTAGGATTCAGACGAAGCTTGTACTTCCTCAAACGCTGAAAAAGCTTCAACAAGTGCTCTACATGTTCTACTTCCGTTCTCGACTTAGCAATCATATCATCAACATATACCTCGATCTCCTTGTGCATCATATCATGGAACAAGGTGGTCATAGTGCGTTGATACGTGGCTTCGGCGTTCTTCAAACCGAAGGGCATCACTCGATAACAGAATGTTCCCCAAGGTGTGATGAATGTTGTCTTCTCCATATCCTCGGGTGCCATCTTAATCTGGTTATATCCGGAAAATCCGTCCATAAATGAGAAGACATTGAGTTTAGCTGTATTGTCTACCAACATATCAATATGTGGTAGAGGGAAATCATCTCTCGGACTAGCTTTATTCAAATCTCTATAATCCACACACATCCGGACTTTTCCATCTTTCTTAGGCACGGGCACAATATTGGCCACCCATTGAGGATATGTAGAAGTCACCAGAAACCCCGCATCAATTTGCTTCTGAACTTCCTCTTTGATCTTCACTGTCATATCAGGATGGGTTCTTCTGAGCTTCTGCTTCACATGCACGCACTCAGGCTTCAAGGGTAGGAAATGTTGCACAATATCTGTATCTAGACCTGGCATGTCTTCATACGACCAAGCAAAGATATCAACATATTCTCGTAGCAATTCGATCAACCCCTTCTTAACAGATTCTTCCAGGAGTGCCCCAATCTTCACTATTCGCACACAATCATCAGACCCCAAGTTGACTGTTTCCAGATTCTCAAGATGCGGCTGAATGGTCTTCTTTTCATGCTCAAGTAGACAGGTAATCTCATCAGGAATCTCTTCAACATCATCTTCCTCTGCCTCAAATACAGGGAACTCAAAATTGGGAGATGGCGTCAGATCATTATGTTCAATGGGTTTGAAAATCAACCTGCATAATGATTTTGGATATGAAAAGCTTTTAGAAATCAAACAAGGCAAATCATTATGCAGATGAAAAGATTGATTTTATTTTGTTTTTCTGGGTTTTATGTGATCACCAATTTCATGCAAAAAGCAAAAAGGGAAAATAATTGGAAAAACAAACATTTAACATGAATTTATTGAATGAAAATATCATTGTATTTATGTTGCCAACAATGTCATCACTTCTCCTTTTGGCATGGGAGAAGGGTTTTTAAACAAAGTGATCAGTACGTTGACTTGTGGACAACTGTAGGAACATCCACAGCGACCCAATTGTTGCAGATCCCTCCAGGGATGACAAAATTGTCAGAATCCTCTGCATCCTCTTCCAAGACAGCAACAGCTTCTTCCTCCTGACAGGTGTGGATGAAACCTCCACTCTTGAACAATCCTTTCTCGTTGAAGACCCCAGAAGAAAAGCATATGCCAGCACGGGACTTATTGTCTTCCAGCTCAATCATTTTTCCTAGACCAGCAATTGCACCACACTCAATAGCCAATTTCGCATCTCTATAGGAAGTAAATGAAGGAGTTCTCTTCTCAACAGGCTCAGCTATAGATAAAGCTTGGAAAGGAGTTCCAACTTCATCCTCAGGATCTATGTATGAGAAGGAAGACAAGTGGCTAACCAGGAGAGCCTTTTCTCCCCCTACCACTACCAGTTTCTTATTCTTCACAAATTTCAGCTTCTGGTGTAGGGTGGATGTCACGGCACCAGCCTCGTGAATCCATGGTCTGCCTAAGAGACAGCTGTACGATGGGTGAATGTCCATAACCTGGAAGGTAATTTGGAAATCACTTGGTCCAATCTTGATAGGGAGATCAACTTCCCCAATCACAGTCTTACGCGACCCATCGAAAGCTTTCACAACAACTCCACTCTGCCTCATGGGAGGCCCTTGATAAGACAGTCTGGAAAGAGTGGTTTTTGGCAATACATTCAGGGATGACCCAGTGTCCACTAGCACATTGGACATGGCGTCGTTTCTACAATTCATGGATATGTGTAAAGCCAGGTTGTGGTCTCTTCCCTTCTCAGGGAGATCAGAGTCACAAAAACTCAAATTTTTACAAGCAGTAATGTTTGCAACAATGCTATCGAACTGTTCTATTATGACATCATGATCTACATATGCCACATCCAAAACCTTCTGCAGAGCCTCTCTATGTGGTTCTGAATTCAGAAGTAATGATAACACGGATATTTTGGATGGCGTTTGTAGAAGCTGGTCTACAACATTGTACTCACTCTTCTTGATGAGCTTCAGCATCTCATCACAGTCTTCTTTCATATTGCCGCTAGGGCCAACAGAAGTAGGAGCTTTCAGTACAAAGGAGGGTTTAACAACAGGTGCCGGATTCGGGGTGCTCACAGCATTCCCAATCGGGCGTTCAACAAAATCAGCCTTAGCCTGGAGCTTCGGTGGCGCAGAAAACACACGACCGCTGCGGGTCAAACCACTTACATCAGCAATATTCACAACAGAGGAGGATGGCAAAGTCACCTCTTTCCCATCTTCTACAGCAACAACATTGTAACGAATGGGAATTGCCTTTTCAGGAATAATACGGTACTGGACCGGCAGGCTTAATAATCAGGGAAGGAGAAACCTTCTGCTTGCTACTATCATACTTAATGATAACAGGTTCGGGTATCCGGAATACTGGGGAAATTACGTTGACCTCTGGCTCATCCTCGTCAACATTCCTATCCTGAAGGATCTCAATAACTCCTTCGTCCAGCATCTCCTGAAGATCTTTACGCCCCTGACGACAACCCAATCTGTTAACAGGGCAGATTCGGCATTTATCATGATCGTGCTCATAGTGACTGTACTCATACAGAAAACGATGCAACTCGACCAACGATTGTCGAATATGGCTGACATATTTGACTTTGTACTTGCCAGGATAACCCTGGACCATGTTGACAGATTTCCCATGCTCGGGCAATGGGTTCTTCTTCACATTAGGACATACGTCCTCAAAGCACAAAATGCCACACCTCACAAGGTCTTGAACCTTGGTCTTCAAAGGAAAGCAATTCTCCACGTCGTGGCCGGGAGCACCAGAATGGTATACACAATGCAATTCAGGCTTATACCACCACTGAGGGTTAGCAGGTATAACTGGCGGGTCTCTCAGAGTAATCAACTTCCTCTCTATCAAAGAGGGATATAGTTCTGCATATGTCATCGGAATCGGATCAAAAGTGATCTTTTTCCTCTCATAACTCGTGCTAGTTTGATTACTATTTCGAAGCTGATAGGCCTGCTGTTGCGGACGGTGCTGCTGTTGCTGATATTGCTGAGGTGATTGCTGATTGTTGCTATGTTGTTGATACTGTTGATTGTCTCTGAAAACAAGTGCTATATGAGCCACCTGGTGCTGGTTACTGACGGGACGCACAGTCTTCCTCCTCACAGAGGGTCTTCTAGGTTTCACATGGGAGGTCACAACATGTGCCTCTCCATCTTTCTTCTTTGCAAATGCCCCATAACGTTTGGCAGAAGAGCCTTCTTCTTTGGTTAGACGTCCTTCTCTAACCCCTTCTTCTAGACGCATCCCCATGTTCACCATATCGGTGAAGTCAGAAGGAGCGCTAGCAATCATCCGCTCATAATAGAGTGAACTCAAGGTCTTCAAAAAGATCTTGGTCATTTCTTTCTCTTCTAGCGGAGGCACGATCTGTGTTGCCAACTCTCGCCACCTCTGGGCGTACTCTTTGAATGTTTCTTTGTCCTTCTGGGACATGGCCCTTAGCTGATACCTATCGGGAGCCATATCCACATTGTATTTATATTGCTTGACGAAGGCCTCGCCAAGGTCATTGAAGGATCGGATGTCCGCACTGTCCAGACCCATATACCATCTCAGGGCAACACCGGACAGACTGTATTGAAAGTAATGGATGAGCAACTGGTCATTATCAGTCTGAGTTGACATCTTCCTGGCATACATGACCAGGTGGCTGAGAGGACAAGTATTCCCTTTGTATTTTTCAAAGTCAGGGACCTTGAATTTCACCAGAATCTTCACATTGGGAACCAAGCATAATTCAACAGCAGACTTGCCAAACAGGTCCTTTCCTCTAAGAGTTTTCAATTCCTTGCGCAGCTCAAGAAATTGATCATTCATAGCATCCATCTTCTCATGAACATCTGGGCCCTCACCCGGCTCAGAATGATAGATGGTGTCATCTACCCTAGGCATGGTATGCACGACAGGAGGAGGAACAACAAAGACCGGGCTAGATGCCGGCATAGAAGCAAAAGTTGGAGCAGGGCCCTCAGGCATAAAGCTGGGAGACATCCCCCACGGAAACCCGGTTGGCATGGCTGTCGGCACAAAGTATGCACTGGATGCAGGCACAGTTGAGGAAACAATCTCAGAGATGACTGTCCTCTGGGGAGAAGTTGAAGGTGTTGGAGAAGACTGGCTCTGGGCAGCCAGGAACGATTCCATCAAAGCACTCAGTCTGGCGACTTCCTCTTTGAGTTCACAGTTCTCTTGCTCTAGATAATCCATCAGTCTGGAAGAGTTGGCTCTAGTGTAGTACCGGTGAGTCAGCTTGTCTTCAAAATAAATGAAGAGCACAGAGTTAGACCACAAGACCAGAAGCCGGGAACAAAACCTGCTTATGCATATGATGCATGCAATGCTTGTGCATATGATTTGTTTTTATTTCAAAGGAACTCTAGGGTTTTATTTGCAAATTTTGGAAATATTAATTGTTTTATCGCATATGGAAATATCTTATCGATTAATATCAGGGAAAAGAAGCACAACATTGTCAATCATATACAAGAGAAAAGGAAAATAATCATCATATGGATCCCTAGAAACAATCATCTAAAGCTCGGGACACAGGAAGATAAGCTGCACGAAGCCTCTTCACCTCTCTCTCGTAAGCTGCCTCCATATCTGCCTTTTCCTTGGCGAGTCAGTCATACCTCCTTTTCCAAAACATGGAAGACTGAGGAAGTAGAGAAGTCCATGCATCATCAGGATCATCAATAACCTGATGCTCAAGGAACTCTATCAAAGCATCCTTCTCCTTAATCTGTTGACGCAACTCTTCCCTTTCACGGATCCAGGCACGTGATAGGTCTTCGTCTCTCAACTCCTCTACTCCTTGGTTAGGGAGAGTTGAAGGCCCAGCCACAATCAAAGGTGTAGGTCTCGAATATTCGTAAGGCATGAGATACTCAGATACTCTCTTCCTTACACAAGCAGCGTAAGGCTCCATAGCAACACAATTCTTAGGACCTAACTCATTCCTTCCTTTCTTATGAACCTTGCGCCAAGCGCGAACCATTCTGCCCTTCAAACCTTGGGGATCTTTACCCTCCTGAAAGAACACACCCTCTAACAGAATGTTATTAGGTTTATCCTTTAGGGGGAACCCAAGCTGACGATGTGCTAAAACAGGGTTGTAGTTAATCCCACCACATGTACCAAGAAGAGGCACATTGGAGAATTCACCACAAGAATCGATAATCTGCACACCATCATATACACGGTTATACCAAGAGATATCATCATTAGTGAGAGACATAAGCCTCGCGGACCACCGTAGACATCCCTTATTCTCCTTGAAGGCGATCGTCTGAGGTAAGTGAGAAATAAACCACTTATACAACAGAGGCAAACAACACACAATGGCGCCACCACCCTTTGCATTCCTCATATGCAAAGAGAAATAGGTATCACCCAACAGAGTCGGAACAGGATTAAGAGTGGAGAAGATCCTAATAGCGTTCACATCCACAAACTTGTCGATGTTGGGGAACAATACCAACCCATAGATGAGAAGTACAAATATGGCTTCAAAGGCATCCTCACTCATGGCCTTCCCATAAACAGTAGCTTGAGCAATGAGGAACTCAGAAGGGAGACCTTGAATTCCACCTTTGGTAGTCATATGAGCACTAACCAGAGATTCATCTATGTGCAACATGTCAGCTATCTCTTGAGAAGTAGGAATACTCTCCAAGCCACTAAACGACAACTGATCTAGGATAGGTATACCCACAAGATAAGTAGGAATAACTCCACACAAGTCGACAAGACTACGCCATTCTCCTATCCTAGGTGCACTCGAGTTCGGGTATAGAACTCATCTCACAAAGATCACCAAACACACAAGGAATTAATATCAAGCAATTAAATCATTACATACAATACAGTAATCCCAAATTGCACAAATATATGTCACAAAATAATATAATACAACAAGGGTGAAAAGTTGGCAAACCCACTAGGGATGAAATTTCGATCCCCAGCAGAGTCGCCACTTTTCTATAGCGGTGTATTCGTTACCATTGGAGATATTGACTGAATCTAAGGTAAATCATACAAAGTCGAGTCGCCACCACACTTCTATTTATCCAAAGGAAAGGTTAGAAAGCGAACAAAAACCTAAAAGTTTTACAAACAAAACTAGTAAAAGAAACAGAGATCTGGGTAAGGGGGTTGGTTATGCAATGGGAAGGTGTTAGGCACCCAAAACATCCTAGGTACTCCTAGGGAGCCCTTTTCACACTTGTGAAGGTTGTTTGTTTTTGTGAAATTTTTATTTGTGCAAACATGATTGAAGAGATGAGAAGAGAATATACAAGTTATTTACATTTTGTGTTTGGATGGATAAACCCATTGCCTACGTACCCTCTTATAAAAAGATTAGGATCAAAACCTCGTAGTTCGGGTAAAAAATCTCAAAAAACAAATTGGTGAATTGATTGGTCCAAAATCCTTAAGGTCTTTTGTTATCAAAGGGAGAAAACCCAACCTGAAAAAACCACAAGTCCACCATGTGAGGATAGCTTCAACATGCTAGTGATGGGTTAACCCTATAATAAGCATGGAAGACTTATTGTCCATCACTAAGGACAAAGGTGAGTATTACATCTACCACAAAGATAACTCAAACCTAATAGCTAAAGGTTATGAAAAATTTGATTAAGAAAGTGGACATTGAAACCACAAAAGAAACATTTGAATGGGTTATATTTACCAATTAGAAGTATATACAAAATGGTCAAAGTTGACTTAAAGATTCAATTCAAAATGAGTGTTATGAAAAGAAAGTTTGAAAATCAAAAGCATAAGGCTTAGGTTTCTAATGTTGAAAACAATAGTCAAATGTTTGCACAAAAGGTTTTGGCTTGGGTTAGGGTGGAGAAATGAAGAAGAAGGGCTAAGAAATGAAACCACATTAGGAGTTCCTCTCTTGAGATCATATAGATGATCCAAGTAGATCCCATCCTTTGGAATAAGCAAGCACAAAGCATAAGCAATCACACAAGTCTCATAAGAGATCCTCAATGCATTTTGGTATCTTCCACATGGATGAACATGATAATGATCTTCAAATTAAGCTCGAATGGAAACTCCTAGTTCAAGAGCACACATATCAAAAATTCACAAGTAAACAAGCATCACACACTATATATACATACAATAGGCTCAAACAATGGGTAGGCTTTAGTCAAGAGGGGTCATGTCAACCTCGACAAACAAGCCAAACTGTACAAGGGTAATTTGTAGCTCTTAACCACTAACATTGAGAGTTAGGGTGAAGCTGATCAAAATGGAAATGAGGATGAGACCTCATGCTCTGAACCCTGGCCAGGGTGAGCTCATGACAAAGAAAGCGTGGGGATCCAGAAAGTGGGATCCTTTTCCACTTGACAGACACTGGACAAAGATCTTGGGTACATGTTCAGAAGCATCAGCACGTAGTGCGAGCATAATGAACAACACACTGAATAACGGGGGATTGGCTACTAATCCCTTCTATCCGTCAATTGCCTCAACTCTTGGAGGACTTATCAAGTAACACATGCCTCATCTTGGAGGTCTTTGGCACAATTGTAAACAAACACAAACAGAGCCTCTGAAGGAGGACTTGCCAGCAAAATGCCTGCCAAAAAGGTGACAGGACTTCAAGACTACATGAAGTAAGAAGATAACTACCTAAGTGGGGTGTCAACCATAATCCAAAGCTTAAGCAAAAGCAAAAGCAAGCAAGCAACTAAGGTACCTGTACAAAGACTAAACAATTAATATTTCAGTTATAAAACCAACAGACAAACAGTGAATCCTTCCAACAATTACACAATCCAATAAACAATGCCCAAGCATTCAAATGAACTCATGAGCTCAAGCACATCACTTAAAATCCTACAAAACAAACACAAGTTAGAACTCAAATCATTTGCATCTCACAAAGTGAGAACAAATCAACCATCAATGCTAAATATCCAAACCTGAAACACAAAACAAGGTTAGTTTATGTATAAAACACTAGTGCAAAGACTAGATTCAAAACCAAGTCAAATGATCAAAACAAAACCCAATCTTTCACACAATGCACATTCAAACTGTAACACCTCAAAATTTGCCCTCCTCTCTTGGGACTAGCTTAACATATGGCATATCATTTTTAGGTCATTAGTCATTACATATTGCATATCATGTGGTTACATTGTGCAAAGTCATCCTCACAAGTCTTGATCAGAAGATGGAGAGGTTATGTGCAAGCTAGGGGTTTCATTGGACTGGTCATTAATCATCTGAGGATGGAAGTCCAAATTAGGGTTTTGTGGTTCTCAAGGAGATTGGTCTTCATCTTGTTTATACATCATCATCATCATGGTTTGTCATCATCAAGTGTTGAAGCATATTCCTTGAGATTAGGGTTTTGACCACTGGTCAACCCTAATCAGTTGCATTGGGCCAATCAGGGCATGGCTAGGAGATGGGGTCTATAGTGGATATGGGGATCATTTCATGATTGTATTGAGCTTATGGAGGCTAGGGTTTCACCATTGAGCCATTTCATCAGAAGATTGGGGCTCAGCTTGATCAGTGCATTGCCAAATTCATCTATCAGTTGAAAAAGTCAACTGTGGTCAACTGTGCTTGATTTTATGGATTTGGAGGTGGGATTGAGTTGGATACACTTCATTCATGTTGAAGCAAGTTTTATTTGACATGTCAAAGCTCAAGAATGGAGAAAATAAAGTCAGGACAAAAATTGCCAAAAATAGAAAGTGACTTGTAATGGAAGTTTCCAAAAATGGAAAGTTTTTGACCACAAAATTACATGTCCGAAAAAGCTTCAAAAGAAAATTTGTTCAACATGAAAGTTGTAGATCTTGGTCTCACCTTTCCAAAAAGTCCAAGAACTTGAAATTCCCATGTATGGTTGGCAAGTTATGGTCCATTCATTTTCCAAAAATGCCTATAATCAAAGTGGCATAACTTTCACATGGAGTGTCCAAAATGAGTGATCTTTTTATGAGCAAACTCCATTTCACATGTACTTTCATGGTGCATAATCAAAATTCATCAAAAATGGTCAATGCAAAAGGTCAATTTTCAAGTGTACTAATTAAATCCAAGGGCAAAATGGTCCAACTTGCAAAATAATTGGAATTTTGGAATGGGGGTTTTTGCAACACATCACAAATGATATTTAGAAGTTGCTTGAACTGTCATGAGCTGTCATGGTGCAATATTTGGCAAGGGCATTTTGGAGCTTTCATTGAAGTTTCAAATTATGCTAATTACATGAGTTTTGCTAATTGGTGATTAAGAGAGTGATTAAGGGATTGGTATTTAGCTCTAATCATAACTGAATTGCAGATCATAATCACAATTCTCAAGAGTCTAACTAACTTTCCCTCCAAAAATTGCAAATTCTCTCAAAAATCTTCATCACTTTTTTGATCCAAACTCCTTCAATTCTCAACCAAATTGTGGAATTCTTGTTGATTCGTGCTCCTTACATCTTCCTCTCCAACTGTTTTGGTGATTTGTGGCAAGAAACTTGAAGATTCGTGACTGTTCATAGGGAGCTCAACAATGGCATTTTGCAATTTCTTCCAATTGAAGCAACATTGAGCTTGGTTGATCACTCCACTAACCTTCCTGAACCTTAGCACGCATCTGTTTTTGGTTTTTGCTCGAGGAAGCATCAAGAATCATCAACTGCCATAATCCAAGGTGCAAATTCGAATTTCTCTTTTTCTTAAATTGATAGGTGGTTTTTGTAGTTCATTCATCATAGATCAACATGATATGCTTGGTTTTGGATTTGGTTAGCTATTGAATGAGTTGTTTCGATTTAAAGTTTGATGCTCATATCTTTAATTGATCGATCCCTTCGCTACAATAGGAATTAGGAGATTTGAGTTACATATTCATGATCCTTGTGTTCATACGGTTCTAATGGTTATAAACATGTTGATTTTGGTTGCAATTCGTGGTTCTTGATTTTCTGCATTTTCTGGATTTTTGAAGAACACGATGAACAGTGTTTTGATCTTCATTTTCGCCTGGCCTTGTTTAAAAGTTGTTTCCCGCGCCTCTAAGCCAATGGGAACACGCCAGCATTTCTTTTTGATACGACGTCGTTTTGCTCGGTGGTTTAAAAATTACAAGCGTGCCACTGCAGCTTTTAATTATTTATTATTTCATTTTGTTTTTTCATGTTTATTTTCATTTGTTACATGATCTTAGAAAATTAATAACTCACTCAAAATTCATCCAATTTTTGTGAAATTTTTTGTGCCATGCTCATGAGGATGTGTAGAATTTTATGGTGATTTTTGTGGAATTTTTGCACGTGTGGAAATTTAATTGGCCTATTGATTTTGTTCATGTATGCATTTTGTACATGTTTTTCCAAAACCTTCATGAAATACTCATACTTGTAAAGAAATGGATGAAAATATTTGTGCTTGTTCTGGACATGTTGATGGTGATTTTCATGTAGAGTTTATGATTTTTGGATACTTGGTGATGGAGATATGATTTTTTGAATAGAGGTGTGACAATTTGTGTCACACCTAGCTAGGTCAACTTTCTGATTTTATTTGCATGGCCTAGAAATGTTTGTTTGAGTTGAAATTTTGTGTGAATGATCATTGATATGTCAAGACAACATGTGATTTTTGCTGGAATTTTTGATGTCATTTTCTAATTGATTGATAATTTTCTTCTCTGTTGGCTCATTTTGTGAATTTATGTGACACATGTTGGCATTTTGCTTGTGAAATTCTCATATGGTATTGGATGAAGATGAAATTTGATATGAGCATTCTAGACACATTGTAGGACATCATGGTTTTGATCCCATTCATTTCTTAAATGTTGTCACTGTTTTATGATTTATGGAAGATGGTGCTTGTTTGGATGTCTTGAATTGGCTTGTATAATTGTGTCTGGACTTCTTGATTTTCATTGACCTACTTTCTTTTGTCCAATTGAGCTGAAAATTGACATGCTGTACCTTGAATGTGTCCTGTTTAGGTGTGAATTTTTGTGGAATTAATTGAATTGTTTTGGTTTGCTTTTGATTGAAATAGTTCTGTTTGGTTATTTGGAGTTGCAAATTACATGATTGATGTTAAATTGTGCATGAAATGATAATGGTGATTGATATGAGCATGGGACCAATTGCAATTGCTTTTAATTTGTTTGAATTTGATTTTGGTTGAATTACACTTGCTGTTTAGAATTTTTATCCCTTTTGGACCCTAGGCTTGGCCTAGTGGTCTAGTTTCTCACATTTGGTTTGGATTTTCATGTTGAAATGCAAAAGGCTTAAGGGAAAAAGTGCAAGTTGATTAAATTGAGTTTTGTTTGATGTTGTGAACTAACATTGGCTTTGTTTTGTAGGGATTGATGCTTGAGCTTGAGCTTATAGCTTGCACTTGCGTGCATTAACTTGTGTTGTCTGTATAGATTAACATTTGCTGTTTATTGTTGGTTTGTCTGAGTACTGATGATACTTGATTGATTTCAGGTACATTTAGTCGCTTACAGTTCTTTAAGAACTTGCTTGCTGCTGCTTGGTTTTTAAACCACTTGAGGTAGGACTTCTATTCTCCATGTAGTCTGGAAGACCTGGCCTGTTACTTGGCCAGGCAACTGTCTGAAGTCCTCCTTAAGAGGCGATGTTTGTGGTTGTTTACATTTGTGCCAAGCAGGTAAAGACCTCTATGAGGCAATTGGTGGATCAAAGGGATATGCAATCTATCCCCCACTATTCTGTTGAGTCGTCCCTCTGCTCACACGGCTGTGTGTTGATGCATTGGGACACCAACCCAAGATCTTGTGTTGTTGCACAATCGAGTCAGAGTCTTGAGCGTAGAAGGGTCCCTCCATTCTGGACCCACGCTCCTTTGTCTGAAGCTCTCCCTGGTCAGGGATAAGAGCTGTGAAGTCTAATCTTCACTCACCTTTCATCTGCTTCACCTTAGCCCCTCAATGGCAAGGTTAAGAGCGAATACTACCCATGTACAGATGACTTGCTTCGGCAGTCAAACCCGTTGTTTGAGCCTCACTTGACTGGTTATAGTGTGTGCTATGTGAATATTTGCTTGAAATGCTTGTTTTGATCTGTTGATGCTTGCATGCTTGTTTTCCTGGATAGGATTAGCTTGCAAGTTGTGCAAGTAGGTAGAAACCACAACATAGGGCAATGATGCATGACAACACTAGGCTCGAGTACAGCTCCCTGGTAGTGTGTCTCCCCTTGGTTTCTGGCTAGAATTTCTTTCCCTTTCAGGGGAACTACATCGCCCTGATCCTCGTTCCAGACGAGGTATGTAGGCAGGAGACCGTGCGAGGTCTCTCCGGGCACCCTTTTCTTTTTTGCGTGTGTTTTGTTTGGCAGCTATCAGGCTCGAGTTCCCGACTCCCTGTTAGTCTGTGTGTGCCGTTTCTTCTGACGTCTCAGCGTCTCTTCTGGCTTGCTTGATGACTTGTAGGCTCGAGTTCCCGACTCCCTACTAGTTTGCATGTTCTTTCTTTCCCTTTCAGGGGAACTACATCGCCCTGATCCTCGTTCCAGACGAGGTATGTAGGCAGGAGACCGTGCGAGGTCTCTCCAGGCACTTTTTTCTTTTTGTGTGTGTGCTTGACAGTTATAGGCTCGAGTTCCCGACTCCCTATTAACTTGTTTGGTTGTTGTGTGCTTGGAAGCTGATGTAAGTCCATCGAGTGGCATTCGAGTTCCAGTGTGCGTGTGTTTTGGTTCGGATGCCGACGTAAGTCCAGTGATTGGCGGTCGGGCTCCACGTTTGCCCTTTTGTGCGTGTTTTGGTTCGGATGCTGATGTAAGTCCAGTGATTGGCATTCAGGCTCCATGTTTGCCTGTGTGTTTGTTTGTTTGTTTGGCGTGCGTGAGCCGAACTACGGCAGCTCTGATTCTCGTTCTAGACGAGATACGTAGGCATAGGATGCGATGTCCTATCGAGCTCTTTTCCTCTTAACCCCACCTACGTTGTCTTCGGTGTGTGTGTGTGTGATGTTGTTTAGCAACCTTTTCTTTTTTAGAACGTGGATCCCGTCGAGTACGACGGACGTGAGGGGTGCTAATACCTTCCCCTTGCGTAACCGACTCCCTTACCCTTTCTCTTTGGTCGCGAGACCATGCTTTTTCCAGGTTTCTCTGAGCGTTTCCTTTCCCTATCTTGGGATAAATAACGCGCAGTGGCGGCTCTGTTGTTTTTTTTGTTTCAGCCCGCCGGTTGTTTTTCGCGGATGCGACACAAACAATCCATGAAATATCCTCAAAAGGACCAATATCAAATCAAAAATCAAATGCCTCAAATGACCTATGCTATACAATGACAACAAATGTGCACAAAATGAACTTCCAAATTAGAAAATCCACATCAAAACAGAAATGCATGCAATGACTTTGATATTTTTTCTACAAGTTTCTCATGTCATGAACAATCAATATACAAAAGATCAAATCCAGAAAGGTTCAAATGATATATGAACAAAAATGCAACAATTCAATGTCAAAAATGTGACACAAATTGTCACACTTTTCTCTATGTGTCAAAAATAATGATAACATATGAGAAAAATTCCAAACCAGTGACCAAAAATTCACATCATGTAGGAACATAAAGCATGCAAAAAATGGGATCAATTGGCTCAACAATGAGGATTTCACAATGCATTGAATGCAACATATTAAATTAACACCACATGGATTCAAAAATTCACACATCACAAACCAGACATCAACAATTCATGAAATTAATACCATAAAAAACTAGACATCAAAACAAAACTAGGAAAATAAATTGGAGTTAATTTGGATTGTTTTTCTATTTTTAATGAATTAAACAAAATGAACAAAATAAATGGAATAACATGGAAAATATGGAGGGAAACGAAAACATTTGAATAAATCCAGAAAATATCACAGCCGTTGGATAAGGCGCGCATCATGAATCAAAGGTCCACATTCAAATAATCAAAACGCCGCGTTTCATTAATGCGTTGGCCTGCTCAGTCATCAGTCAACATAACGCGTGGCCTGGTCAACCTAATCTCAGCCAATCAAACGTCCATGCAGCGTACACATGGAAGCACACGAGGCAAAACCCTAAGCTGATGCACACGCCGGAGCTACAGCTCTGGTCGTCTTCTCCGGCGAGATGCACAGTAGCTCCGCCGTGAGAATTTCCAGAAATGCACAAAATCTATACCGTTCGAATCCTCTTTCAATGCACAATCCAAATATCACATCAATTTCATCTAATTCCTCATGGATTTTCCATATCGAAGCAAAACATTTTCATGATCAAAACTTTCAGTTCATCATACAACCTCAATTCTCAACCAAATCAAAATCTAAACACATGTTCGTGCTCTACACAACAGGATCTATACATCTATGACCGTAAAACAGTGAAAAAAGATGATGAATTTTGAATCACCTGGAAATGCAGCTTGCTGAATTCGTGCTCTCAAATGCTCATAAGCTCCAGATCACTTCCTTTGATCTTCCTATGTAGCTTTGTGCAAACAGGAACACTTGAAACCACTTGGATCTACTTCAATTTTTAGATTCCATCGCCATGCTCATGTACATGAACTGCTCGAATTTTGGCTCAATTGATTCAAACAGATGATGATTCTTGATCAGTGAATGATGATGATCAAGAATATGCAAGCATTTTTGGTGTTTGTGTGGAGAAAATCAAAATTCAAAGTGAGAGAAAATTGGAGGGAGTTTCAAATTTTAGATCTGAAAATGCTTCTCCTTGCAGTTATGATTAGGGTTTGAGCTTTTATATCCCATGCTAATGATGCTGCTAATCACTTAAGCCAAATGCTAATCATGATTAATGAGATTTCAAGCATCTTGCAAAAATACAAACGAAGCTAGCATGGCCATAACACACGTGTACAGTCCCATGTTAAGCTTGGAATTCACTCAAAATCATCCAATGGTCATGCTTGAAGTGTTTGTTTGCTTGCACCTTAAGCCAAAAATAAATTATGAAAACTTTCTTCAAAATGAACATGTGTGAAATAGTGAGAATACAAGCCATGATTCCTTTGCATAATTGAGCCAAATGAAGTCATTTTGAGATGTCTTGAACTTGAGAAGCATTTTGCAAAAAGAATGAATCAAATTGGAGCATTGTATCAAAAGTTATGCCATTTTGAATTTCCATGCACACCTTGTGATCAAATGACCATAACTTCCCAACCATTCATCACATGGACATGAATTAGGACTTTTTGGAAAGGGGAGACAAAGATCTACAACTTTCGTGTTCACCAAAAATCCATTTGAAACTTCTTTGACATTGACAAGTCAAGTTGAATGTGGACCAAAAACTTGCCAAATTTGGAAACTTTGAATTACAGGTCATTTTCGAATTTTAGTAACTTTTGCCATGACCTTTGAATCTTCAAGATGGATGTTTGGAATGATGAATAGGCCTCATTTGAACATGATTGAGGTGTCTCAACTCATTTCCCCACCTCATAGCCCTCAGTTGACTGCACAATTGACTTTTTGGTCCTCAGATGACCTTGAAATATCTTGATTAGCTTGAGCCTTTATTACTTGATGAAATGGCTTCAAAATGAAACCCTGGCTCATGTAAGCTCCTTATAATAATCATGTGATCCTCATCCCAAGGAAATACCTCATCTCTTGCACAAAGGATCTTCTTGAAGCTCTTGACCTGGTGATTGCTTAAGCTACAACAAAAGATGTAAATGACATATTTTTATGCTTTTGGTTAGTGAATAAAACAAGAAAAGCAATGATATACAATTCAAGCATGCTTGGTGATCTCAAACCACTCACAAGAGATCCCTACCCAAAGGGAAAGGGAGCCAAGAGGCTCAATGAATCTTGAGGCTATGCAATGCAATGTTATGATGCCATGAGGGTTCTTAGGGACAAAATTCGGGTCTTACAGCATCCGTAGTACTCTACGGTTTCCACTCTCGTTGTTCTAGTCTAAAGGGTGTAGGTATATCTAAGGTACTATCTACTAAAAGAAAGTCAGGAGAAAATGACTCGCAGGGATGTTGCATCCACTGCCTATGTATCTCATATGAGTATGAGAATCAGAGTCTTCGTAGCTCGGCTACCTATGGGAGAAAGAGAAGTGTGCTCGACAAGACATCGTATCTTATGCCTACGTATCTCATCTGGAATGAGAATTAGAGCAAAACGTAGTTCAGCTAACTACGGGAACAAGGGTCTCGATTGCAACTAGGGCAAGAGAAAAAGAAGGTCTCTATCGCAACGAGGGCGAGAGAAAAGAATCGCAACAAGGGCGAAAGCAAGCAAGGATTAGTTGTTAGTCGTCAGTCAAACTCGGCAAGACATCGCATCTTGTGCCTACGTATCTCATCTGAACATGAGAATCAGAGTTGTCGTAGTTCGGCCAACTAGGGGTTAAGGATTGCCATCTGAACATGGACTTACAAAATAGGACACCAGTTGTGTCAAAGGAAAGTGGGCAATGTGTTCAACGTCCTAGCAGTAGGTGTCGCAGCTCGCTGAATCGAGCCTTAGGCAGTTACCTCTTTGCAATAGAACGGACTGACATGCCACAAGATCGGAGACGCACAGAAGGTCTAAAAGTGGGGAAGCTCTGCCCTATAGTTGTCATGCAATATGGATCTATGTGTTAGGATTTACAGAGGGGAACATCTACCTAATGTTAGCATGCAAAGAATAAGGGAATTCTACCTATGTTATCATACAAAGGGTTCTACCTAATGGGTGCTACCTAAACGGAACAAGAATCGACGGATGGAGCAAGGAGAGGAGCCACGGATAAGGATAGATGGCGATTCCTGAGGCAATCGACTTACAAGTAGATGGTGATGCCTGAGGCAATTGACTTACAAGAGGATGGATGAATGCGTGTTGGTTCTGTTAACTTTTAAAAATGATTACTCGACGTTGGATCGAGCTTTTGATCTTGTTTTGAAATGATTATCGGATGTTCGTTTTAATTCTTGCATTAACAGATGAATAAATAATGAAAGAATAAATATTATACACTTTATGGGATAGGGGTACATTTGTTACAAATGGGGATGGTTTATGGCAATCAAACAATAAGAATATATGCCTCAATCATCATACAAGTAGGCAACAGTTATCAATCAAGTCAGATAAGTAAACAGGTATATAATTAAGTCAAAGAATCAAAGAATGAAATAACAGAGCATTAAACAAGGCATGGGGAGTATGAACATGTTAAACAATCAAGCAATAGTAAGCATGGATGAAAGAAACAAGTATAACATATAACAGATGAATCAGACAGATGAAAAGATGCACAAAAAGGTCCACTGAAATAATTAAATCAAGAAATGAGGTAAGGATCAAATAAAATCAAGATAAAAGCCTCTAATACATGGCCTATGAGATGAACAAGGGAGCATCAAAAGATCTCTTCAATTGCCATAAGCAATCCCTAAATCAAACATTGATCATAAAGAAGTCAATTGAAAATTCGAGCCAACTTAATAAATATCAAATAAATAGCAAATTAATCAATAAAATTATGAAAAATTAAACTAAGTAAGGTGGGGTCAGGACATCATCATCCCCCAAAACGATTTTAAAAATAATGAGAATTGGTTCATGAATTAATTGAAATAAAACAGAGGTCAAACCAAAAGTCAACCAACCAAACTAGGTTAAAAATAAATCAAGAATAAATTGAAAATGTGAAATAAAAATCCAAGAAAAACTAAGATTGACCATGGGACAGTGGTCAACCTTCATCCCAAAAATCATAGGTTGAAAATAATTTTAACTTATAAAAATAAAATCAAGAATAAAATGTATGCTAAAATGGACCACTTGGAATGAATAATTAAAATAAAATATTAATATTAAATAAATGCGAAAATAAAAATTAAATAAGGCATCAAGAAATATGGAAAATATTTTTGGATATTTTTATGAACAAAGAAAATATTTTAAATTAATTAAAATCACAACAGAAATAAATTAGGAATTAAAAAAAATGAACATGAAAAGGGGGGGTGCATTAGCATTTATCACTGAACTGGATATAAATGAGGCGCTGATGGGCCATGAAAGGCAGGGTGCTGAAAGCAAACAGTGGAAGGGCCCATGATCCAAAACACATTAAATCAGGCGTGACAACTTAAATAACGTTTTATTTAAAAAAAAACATGTGAACCTTGTATCAACCGGTCACTCTCATTTTAAGTCACTACAAGACAAAACAAGACGAATGGCCAGGATTAAAACGGAAGCGACGGATCCAATGGCTCTCAAGATGACACGCGGTCATCTTCTTCATTGAGCCAAAAACCTAGCCATGTTCATGCAGAAACGCAGGCAATGCAGTTGTTGAACTTCAATTCAAAAATGCGCACGCTATAATGCATCAAAAATCATGAAATAAAACCCAGATCTGAAGTACATAATGTGAAGATTAACGTGGTAACTTGTTTTAGGTGAAATGGTGGCTTATTCATGGAGAAAAGTTGACAATAAGATGTCAACATGAACACGGGCATGAGCAGAAAACCAATAACACAACTCAACATCATGAACAATGCCTCGTGCTGAGGGCTTCAAAAATAAGCATAGGCATATGATTAACATTGAAACAGTAATGAAGCAAGCATGATAATGGCTATGGAAATGGAACAAGAGTGTTACCTAGTGGAAGTCTAGTCCACTGCTTCTTGACTGTGGAGAGACTAGAAGAGAATGTTGTAAGGGCAAACTGTCATACAACATACGATCATAGGTTTCGATGATGACAAATGACCACCATGGATGAATCGGCATTGTCGATTCCACCTCTACAAAACAAATGCAACATATCACCAATCATATCCTTTTCTATGCTCATCTAAACTGTTATATTTCATACAACATATGTGGATAAAATGTGGTCATGACAAAATGCATGAAAACCACAAAAATATGAATTTTTGCAAATTTGCAGGGTTTGAGTCAACCACAGGGTCGGCGCATAACATAGTGCATTTCCCACGGGTCAGCGCATAACATAGTGCATTTGCCACGGGTCAGCGCACAAAAAGCTTGAGTCGACCGCAGGGGTCAGCGCATGCCGACCTATGGTCGACGCATACTGTTGTGCTTTTCAGTCTGTCCAAAACTGCAGGCCATGAGTCGACGCATAGACCTGCTATGGTCGACCATTCATGCACAAATTCAGTTTTTAAGTATTTCCCTCTCTGTTTGAAAAGCTGTTAAGTGGGTTGGTTGGTTTGTTACTATAAATAGAAGTTTAGTTATTTGTATCAACTAACATTTTGATAATTTGATTCAAGTGTTCAAAGAACAAGAAAAAGTGAAATAGGTGTCAAAGATTCTTCATCTTCATCTTCAACATCTCACAACACATCAACTACACACAACCATTTTTGAAGTGCTTTGCAATTGGTTAAAGGTGATAACGTTCGAAGCCGAGATTGGGGAATCCGGTTCGGGTTGAAGCTTGCGACATGTTTTTTCTTGAATAAAACCTTTAGGGTTTTGTCCTCCAAGACCGGTTTGATTTTGGGGGTTTTTGGACGAATTCTTCATCAATTTTCAGCTGAGCGAAGGTGATTGAGAAGAGGAAGTCTTCATCAATCTAGTAGCAGATTCAGTGATATTGAAGGGAAGATTTCGGGTTCGATTTGTTGTAGTTGAGATCAGTCGGGCCGAGGGTTTGAAGAACTGAGGGTTATTCAACAAAGGGGCTGGAATCGGAGGTCTATCAACAACAA
The DNA here is from genome assembly GCF_024323335.1 of Lathyrus oleraceus. Lineage (NCBI taxonomy): Eukaryota > Viridiplantae > Streptophyta > Magnoliopsida > Fabales > Fabaceae > Lathyrus > Lathyrus oleraceus. The sequence goes on along the minus strand of NC_066584.1, from coordinate 377,378,245 downwards.
TCGAAGGACTTGATTTCCCTTGAATCAAGGAACAAGGAGTGGAAGCAACACTCAACATCTTGAGAGTTCTGTTGTATATTTGCTTTGCAATCCTTGTATAAACGGTTAAACTCAACAGGTGATATCTATTAAAGCAATCTCAATTCTAGTTTTAGAATTGAGGGCAGACGTACCCCGAAGCGAGGACGACGGGGGAACTGCCTCATCAAATCTTTGTCTTCTCTATTTTTCAGCATATTTGGGTTTAGCTTAAAAAATTAGTGATTTTTGTATAAGCACTTTTATCAAACCTTGATATTAATTGAGTAAGAAGTTAAAACTCTGTTTTTGAATCCAAAGTACAATAAAACATTGTACTAGACTAATTGGAATCACTTACTCAACATAAATATCACTAGGAGTGTTTTCGCACACCAAGTGTTTGATGATTTGCCTAAACCAAAATTATCTTAGTTGTGTATCTAGTTTGGTTTGCTCTTTGAATCATTGGAACTAAGAATCCTAGTAAGTGAAACAAATCATTGATAGTGTGACTAGTGTAGTGATTCGTATTCTACATTATCTCTAATCCATAGGCTTGACGCATATCCGGTTTTCCAATAACAGTTCGTTTTAGACTATATTTTCCTCGGCCGCTTCCGCACTTAAAACAAATTTTCTAAACCAATTTTTAATTGGTAGCGCCGACTCAAATTTTAATTGAGATCTATTCAACCCCCCCCCCCCCCCCCCTTCTAGATCCATGCCATAATCTAACAAGTGGTATCAGGAGCTCCGGTTTACTCCGTGCTTCAAAATATAACTTTGATAGAAAATGGCTAACGAACCTAAAGGGGCTTATAATAGAGCTCCCGTTTTCAATGGTGAAAATTATAGTTATTGGAAAGACTGTATGCGGGTGCACATAAATTCCATAGATAGAAAACTATGGAACGTTATTCTCAATGGTCCAATTGAAATAACCATGACCAATGAGAATGATGAATTAGTGCCAAAGCCCGAAGCACAATGGACCGATGATGATGAAAAGAAATACAATTATGATTGGAAAGTAAAAAATATCCTAATCTCCTCATTAGGTGTAGATGAATACTATCGTGTATCCCATTGTCCTACTGCTAAGGCCATGTGGGATTCACTACAAATTGCCCATGAGGGGACGAACGATGTTAAGTTGGAAAGAATCAACACACTAACACAAGAGTTTGATCTCTTTTTCATGGAGCAAGGGGAAACCATTGCTGACATGCAAAAGAGATTTACTCATCTCATCAATCGATTACATTAACTAGGTAGGCCGATTTCCAATGATGTTGCTACTAATAAGATCTTGAGATATCTTAACAGGGAATGGCAGCCGAAAGTGGCCGCCATCAAAGAAGCAAATGATCTCACCGTATTAGAATTGACAATATTATTTGGCAAACTACAAGAGCACGAACAAGTACTCTTGAGCCTAGAACAACACAAAAAGAAAGAAAAGAAGGACAAAACAAACGTGAGTGAAAAGAAATCAATAGCTCTTAAGACTTTCTCCTTGAAGTCTCAAGAAAAAGAGCAAAGTGATTATTCCTCGAGCGACGAAGAAGAAGAGGACAAGAGCGAAGATATGGGGTTGTTCGTTAAACGTTACAATCGTTACGTGAGAAAGAACGACATCCAACATTCCGAGAAGAACTTGGTAAACTTCCGGAAACAATCGAGGTACTCTAAAGATGATGACTCAAAAGGTAAAAAGACTAGAGGGTCGTGCTACTCTTGTGGGAAGCCCGGTCATTACAAACCGGACTGTCCGATGAACAAGAAGACAAAGGAAAGGGAATCATACAAATCACACAAGAAATCATCAAAGCAAAGGAGAGCATACATAGTTTGGGAAAGCGATAGCGACTCCTCCGATGATGAAAGTTCTAGTGATGAAGATGAAGCTGCAAACCTATGCCTCTCTGCTCATCAAAAGAACAAAAAGAAACAGGTACGACATGCTAAATATGAAAAATCCTCTAGTATGTCTCATCATGAATTACAAGCTGCATTTGATACTTTACACTGTGAAGCGAAAGAGGCCTTTAAAAGGCTCGCCTCAAATAACCAAATTTTTACCCATTTGGAACAAAAAATTTGAGAATTCGAAAGGAAACTTGAGGCACTCAAAGCTTCTATAGTAGAAAGCACAAAAGCAGGTTGTGAGGACCTTAGAAATATGATAATTAACTTTGGGTGTGATACTTGTTATATTTGGCAAGGTGAAGTAAGAAACCTAAAGGCCAGACTTGACAAGGCTCTTGAGCCCAAGATTACCTTTGCAATCGATAAATCAAACTTTCGAAAAAGTATGGTTAATCTATATCAAAAATATAAATATGTTATAAAGGATGAAGATAGCAAAGGCAATCAAAATGTAAATTTCTCTTGTCTTTATTGTTGCAAGAAAGGCCACTCCATTGCTAAATGCAGATTTAGGAGATTCTTAGTTCCTAAAGGCATTTATCAATGGCTGCCCAAATGCAACCATTTCATTACTCACCATTCAGGACCCAATAAGCCATTGGGTACCTTCTCGTGTTAATTGCATTTCCATAGGTACAATGCCTCGAGACCACCGAAAGAAGATGGGTTCTCGATAATGGATGCTCAAGGCACATGTCAGGAGACATATCACTCTTCATTGACTTCATGGCTAAGAAGAAAGGATATGTAACCTATGGTGACAACAACCGTGGAGCAATACTAGGTAAAGGTAGTGTAGGTAACCCTTCTTCCACTACTATCTCTGATGTATTGCTTGTCGAAGGTCTTAAACACAATCTACTTAGCATCAGTGAATTATGTGACAAAGGATACAATGTATCGTTTTCAAAAGATTGTTGCAAAATTGTACATAATGATGATAAGAAGAGTATGTTTAATGGCCTGCGAGTGAATAATGTCTATATGTTAGACTTGAATGAAGTATCGTTAACAAGTGACAAATGCCTTGTAACAATAAGTGAAGATTCATGGTTATGGCATAGGCGTTTAGCACATGTTAACTTTGACTTACTAAACAAAGTAGTCTCAAAAGATCTAGTCCTAGGTCTCCCCAAAATAAAGTTCACCAAGGATCACCTTTGTGATGCTTGTCAAAAAGGGAAGCAAACGAGGATCTCATTTAAATCCAAAAATATCGTTTCAACAACGAGACCTCTCGAACTTCTTCATATGGACTTATTTGGGCCGTCTAGGATTAAAAGTCTAGGAGGAAATTATTACGGTTTCGTAATAGTGGACGATTTTTCTAGATTTTGTTGGACTATCTTTTTAGTAAGCAAGAGCGATACGTTCGCCGCCTTTGAAAGGTTTGCTAAGCTTTCCCAAAATAAATTAAATACAAACATTGTTTCAATTATAAGCGACCATGGGGGTGAGTTCGAAAACCATTTATTTGAAGAATATTGCGGTAACCATGGTATCGATCATAACTTCTTCGCTCCACGTACTCCTCAACAAAATGGGGTTGTGGAGCGTAAAAATCGAATTTTGGAAGAATTGGGAAGAAAAATGATTAACAAAAGTGGTTTACCGAAATATTTTTGGGCCGACGCCATTAGTACGGCGTGTTATGTTTTGAATAGGGTGCTCATTCGCCCCATTCTAAATAAAAACCCATATGAGCTTTTAAAAGGGCGAAAGCCAAATGTTTCTCACTTACATGTTTTCGGTTGCAAATGTTTTGTATTAAATAATGGAAAGGAAAACTTGGGCAAATTCGATTCCAAGGCCGACGAAGATATCTTCCTCGGATACTCTCAATCGAGTAAAGCATATAGAATATATAATAAACGATTACTTGTTGTGGAAGAGTCTGTACATGTCACTTTTGACGAATCTGTTGGTGTAAGCCCTAGAGGCCAATACTTTTGGTACTTGTATCGAATTATTTAAAGGCATTTTCTTTATTATGGTTGATTAATAAAGTCCCTAGAATAGATAGTCCTTTTAATGTATTAAGTGTGACTTAATCATGAGAACCCATTAAACATAAGGGCACTATTCTTAAAGTATCCGTAGTCGAGCTTTAATGTGAAGTGGGATAACGTTAAAGCATTAAGACTATTATGTTTGTAGACTGATGATCACATCTCATGGATCATGGATAAAGAGTTATCAAGTCTTAAACATAGGTATGAATATTAGGAGTAATATTTGTACCGGATTGACCCGCTATGAGAATACTATATAGAAAGTTATGCAAAGTGTCATAAGTTATTCTCATGGTGATAATAGTGTATACCACTCTTCGACCTGAAACCACTATGGATCCTAGATGTAGAGTTGAGTGCCTTATTACTGATCCAACGTTGTCCGTAACTGGACAACCATAAAGACAGTTAATGAGTACTCCACGAAGCATGCTGAGGGACATGAGTGTCCTAGATGGAATTTGCCAATCCTGCGTAACAGGATAAATGTCTATGGGCCCAATATTGAACTGGACAAGGGTGACACGGTCTATACCTTGTGTTCAATATAGACATAAGGGCAAAGGGGTAATTATACACATAATTATTATCACAGGAGGTTTTGTCAGATCACATGACACTTTCGTGACTTGGATAGCAGTGATGTGTTGCTAGATACCGCTCACTGTTTATTATGTTAAATGCGTGATTTAATATAATTGCCAACGTCGCGAAAACCTACAGGGTCACACACAAAGGACGAATTGATGAGAGATAGAACAATTAAGGAACACCGTAAGGTACGATGCACTTAAGTGGGAGACGAAATATGGTAAGGTACCAAATACTTAAGTGATTTTGGCATATTATGAGATATGGGCCAAAATGCACTTAAGTGGGCTTTTTGGCTTGAAGCCCACACAAGTGGTTCTATAAATAGAACCCCTTGGGTAGAAGCATTGTCACTCCCACTCCATTCAGACAGAAATTCAAGTAGAGACTTGGAATTTTGTTTCCCTCTTTCTCTCACTCAAAGCCTTCATTCATAACAGCTAGCACTGCGATTGAAGGAATCCGTTCGTGTGGACTGAGTAGAGACGTTGTCATCGTTCAACGTTCGTGATCGCCCCGTGGATCTGTATCAAAGGTTTTGATCATTATCAGAGATCTTCACCAAAGGTTTGAATCGCCACAAGAGGTAACAATTCTATCACTAATCATGCCCATTCGTAAGGATCACTAAATGGAGAAATTTTTAAATTCCGCTGCGCCATGGATGGCAATTCTCCAACAGTGGTATCAGAGCCACTTACGAAACCATGAATCTGATAGCTATTTTTGTTCTGTAATAATATGATTAAAACAGAATGAATCAAAGGGTAAATTGAGATCGATCAAGTTACATATATGTGATATATGTAACCCTGATGCAAAATACATTATATATGATATAATGTTCTTGTTTCGTTCATTCAAAACCTCGATGATTGTTTTCCTTTGAGCGATCAATGGTCGTTTGCTTCTTGATCCGACATTAGTATGGTGAAGCAATGACGTGTTGATCAATCATACTGAATTAACAATTGAGACGTGTTTGACGGTCTGAAATTGGTGCATTAGGGTTAGTGACGGCACAAGGGTTGTGTTGTCAGAGAGTAATGCGATTGGGGTTTGAACGCACAAGAGTTGTGCTTCCTAAACACTTTTTGGAACAGTGTTAACCGGTTAACGCGTATGGTTAACCGGTTAACGGAATGCGAAATAAAATTTTTGACATTTTTTAACAGTGTTAACCGGTTAACGCATATGGTTAACCGGTTAACGCAAGGCGGAAAACAGTTTTCCAAGACATTTTCAAACAGTGTTAACCGGTTAACGCATTTGGTTAACCGGTTAACGCAAGGCAGAAAACAATTTTTTCAGATTTCAAAACAGTGTTAACCGGTTAACGCATATGGTTAATCGGTTAACGCAAGGAAATTTTCGCCCATTCGGCTAACTCAGTGCTTTAAAAGTGTCAAGTGTTGATACGAAAAGCGACATCGATTTTAAATGAATTGTTCATTAAAATGTGATGATCGGTCGTCGAAATTTAATTTGATTTTAATTAATTAAAGGAATTAATTATAATAATAATAAATTGTTTATTATTGTCTTGTGGTGATCGGTTATGGCCTTAGTTTTCCTTTGTTTTATTTTGGGTTTTTAAAATACGACCTGCGTGTCGTGCCTCTCTCTTAATCTCCCAAATGTAACTTCTTTTCTCATCTCACTCCCTCGTATGTAAAACGAGTTTCTTTCATGTAATGTAATGATATGAAGAAAGCAAAGAAGTCAGTGCCAAAGGAGGACAACCTTGAAGATCTTGCTTGGAGAAGCTTAGATCGTTGTAGGTTAGCTTAAGTTCTCTCATTGGCTTGGGAGAACAATTGCGCTAGGGGCCATAACTGTTTCATTTTTGTTTGTATGTATGTTGATGCATGTGAATGTATGTTGATGCATGTGAGAGACGGTTTATATGATAAACAAGCCGGTAAGATCAGAATAATTGCAATTCCCTCAAATTAAATATTAAGTTTATGCTTTCCAAGTTTTAACACTCATCAAGACTAGTAATGGATAATGTAGGTTTCGCCTACGCGAGGTGCATGATCTATATATTAGTAAGGTGCGATGGGATAATTGTAATATCCAACTGTTAAAACAATGGGTCAAACTTAACTAAACAAATTATAATAAGATTATATATATGTTCAGAAGCAAGAGTTGGGAATAATCCATATGATGGATTGGAATAAGGAGTTATTCACCCAACTGAAATTTTCGAGAGTTGTATGAGATAAAATTGGAAGGAGTTCCTACCTAAATAACCTAGTTTTGTGTAATCCGCCTACGCGGACTTAGAACGAAGTGAAATATGGATCTCGACCCACTAGAAAATCTTCCAACGGGATTTTCCGAATCAAATGATGAGGGTCATTTGTTTTGAGTAAAATAGTGGGAGCATGTTTAATTAAAGGCCTAATTAAATATGTCAATGATACTTATATTTTCATTAATCCTTATGTAGACTACCATGACAGCAAACACCTCTAACAACATCCTGCGATCAATCCTTGATAAAGAAAAATTGTCTGGGACAAATTTCCTGGATTGGCACCGAAACCTGAGGATTGTCCTCAAACATGATAAAAAGTTGTATGTCTTGGAGACACCTGTCCCTGAAGAGGAACCTCCTAGCTCTGCACCTAAGGCAGAAAGAGATGCTTATAAGAAGCATGTCGATGATGCCAATGAAACTGCTTGTCTCATGCTGGCTACCATGAACTCAGAATTGCAAAAACAACATGAGAACATGTCAGCGTTCGATATGATCGAACACCTAAAGTTGCTCTATCAAGAGCAAGCAAGGCATGAGAGGTTTGAAGTTTCAAAAGCCCTTTTTCAAAGCAAGTTAGCTGAGGGAGCCCCTGTAGGTCCCCATGTACTCAAGGTGATTGGGTATGTGGAAAACCTTGAGAGATTGGGTTTTCCCCTCGAAAAGGAACTTGCAACTGACTTGATCTTGCAATCGTTGCCAGATAGTTTCAGTCAATTTGTCCTAAATTTCAATATGATTGATATGGACAAATCTCTTCCTGAACTGCTCGCCATGTTAAGAACTGCCGAGCAGAATCTGAAGTCAAAAGGGAAGTCCATTCTGATGATCGGAAATGGAAAGAGACAGAACAAAAGGCCCACTAAGCATAGTGATAAGGGGAAGGGCAAGGAAGTTGCCAATCCCAGAACCACTGCTGCTTTGAAGCCTAGTGGAGGCATAGCAAAAGAAGGCACCTGCTTCCATTGCGGTAAGACCGGACACTGGAAGAGGAACTGCCCAAAGTACCTGGAAGATAAGAAGAATGGAGTAGAGACTTCAACTTCAGGTATTTTTGTTATTAATTTATCTACTTCTACATCATGAGTATTAGATACTGGATGCGGTTCTCACATTTGTACAAATGTGCAGGAACTAAAAAGGAGTAGAGATTTGGCAAAAGGTGAAGTCGACCTACGAGTTGGCTATGGAGCAAAGGTTGCTGCTTTAGCCGTAGGAACTTTTGTATTGACTTTACCTAGTGGTTTAATAATTCAGTTAGAGAACTGTTATTATGTACCTGCAATTAGCAGGAATATTATTTCCATTTCTTGTTTGGACAAGTTTGGTTTTTCATTTATAATAAAGAATAATTGTTGCTCAATTTATTTGAATGATATATTCTATGCTACTACACAAAAGAACAATGGACTATATGTCCTTGATCTTGAAATGCCTATTAATAACATTAATACAAAAGGGTGAAACCTAACGAGTTAAAACCAACTAGGTAAGAATATTAAAACTCTTCGATCAGATCGAAGTGGTGAGTATTTAATCCTAGAGTTTGATGACCATCTGAAAGAGTGTGGGATCTTATCCCAACTTACTCCTCCTGGCACACCCCAATGGAAGGGTGTATCTGAGAGAAGAAATCGAACCCTGTTGGACACGGTCCGATCCATGATGAGTCACACCAATCTTCCAAACTCCTTTTGAGGACATACACCATTGACATCAGCTTACACACTTAACCGTGTTCCATCCAAAAGGTTGAAAAGACACCATATGAGATATGGAGTGGTAAGAGACCACATATGTCTTACATGAAGATTTGGGGTTGCGAAGTTTATGTGAAACGACAAATTTCAACTAAGCTTAAGCCCAAATATGACCAATGCTTATTTGTGGGGGTATCCTAAAGAAACAAGAGGATATTACTTCTACAATCCTTCGGAGGGCAAAGTGTTTGTCGCTCGAACTGGAGTTTTCCTAGAAAAGGATTTTAATTCCAAAGGAACCAGTGGGAGGAAAGTAGAGCTTGAAGAAATTCAAGAATCACAAAGCATCGATACACCTATGGAGGAATTAGAGCAGGAAACACAAGTAGTTATGTAAGAGCAACCTGCTCAAATAGAACAAGACCAGCGTAGGTCAGGCAGGATACGTCACCTACCTGAGATATATGGATATCTGATCAAGGTGATGTATTACTCATGGATCAAGATGAGCGTGTGACCTACTCATGGAATCTTCATTTTAATGAAACAGTAAAACTGTATGGATTCATCAAGAACGAAGATGCGACTTGTGTCTACAAGAAGGTTAGTGGGAGCATGATCGTATTCCTGATATTATATGTAGATGACATATTACTCATTGGAATCGATATCCCTACCCTGCAACAAGTAAAGTCTTGGTTGGGGAAATGCTTTTCTATGAAGGATCTGGGTGAAGCAGCCTATCAGAATCTATAGAGATAGATCATGAAATGCTTGGCCTAAGTCAGAGTACATAGACAAAGTGCTGAGACGCTTTAATATGAATGATTCCAATCTGGTTATGCGTTTTGCTTAAATGGTGGCACTGTGAGCTTGAAAAGTTCAACGCAAGATGCAGTTGCTGATTCTACAATTGAGGCCGAGCATATTGCTGCCTTAAGTGTAGCAAAGGAAGCTGTTTGGATCAATAATCTTGGCATAGTCCCTAGCATTATGGATCCCATTGGTCTCTATTATGATAACAATGGTGTTATCGCACAAGCTAAGGAGCCTAGATCTCACCAACGATCCAAACACATACTTAGGCGTTGTGCAAAAATATGTAAAGTACCTACACTTGACAATGTTGCTGACCCACTGACAAAGCCTCTTGCGCAGCAGAAGCATGATGGCCATACTAGATCAATGGGCATACGGGGTATGCCTGATTGGCTCTAGTGCTAGTGGGAGATTGTTGGTGTAAGCCCTAGAGGCCAATACTTTTGGTACTTGTATCGAATTATTTAAAGGCATTTTCTTTATTATGGTTGATTAATAAAGTCCCTAGAATAGATAGTCCGTTTAATGTATTAAGTGTGACTTAATCATGAGAACCCATTAAACATAAGGGCATTATTCTTAAAGTATCCGTAGTCGAGCTTTAATGTGAAGTGGGATAACGTTAAAGCATTAAGACTATTATGTTTGTAGACTGATGATCACATCTCATGGATCATGGATAAAGAGTTATCAAGTCTTAAACATAGGTATGAATATTAGGAGTAATATTTGTACCGGATTGACCCGCTATGAGAATACTATATAGAAAGTTATGCAAAGTGTCATAAGTTATTCTCATGGTGATAATAGTGTATACCACTCTTCGACCTGAAACCACTATGGATCCTAGATGTAGAGTTGAGTGCCTTATTACTGATCCAACGTTATCCGTAACTGGATAACCATAAAGACAGTTAATGAGTACTCCACGAAGCATGTTGAGGGACATGAGTGTCCTAGATGGAATTTACCAATCCTGCGTAACAGGATAAATGTCTATGGGCCAAATATTGAACTGGACAAGGGTGACACGGTCTATACCTTGTGTTCAATATAGACATAAGGGCAAAGGGGTAATTATACCCATAATTATTATCACAGGAGGTTTTGTCAGATCACATGACATTTTCGTGACTTGGGTAGCAGTGATGTGTTGCTAGATACCGCTCACTGTTTATTATGTTAAATGCGTGATTTAATATAATTGCCAACGTCGCGAAAACCTATAGGGTCACACACAAAGGACGGATTGATGAGAGATAGAACAATTAAGGAACACCGTAAGGTACGGTGCACTTAAGTGGGAGACGAAATATGGTAAGGTACCAAATACTTAAGTGATTTTGGCATATTATGAGATATGGGCCAAAATGCACTTAAGTGGGCTTTTTGGCTTGAAGCCCACACAAGTGGTTCTATAAATAGAACCCCTTGGGTAGAAGCATTGTCACTCCCACTCCACTCAGACAGAAATTCAAGTAGAGACTTGGAATTTTGTTTCCCTCTTTCTCTCACTCAAAGCCTTCATTCATAACAGCTAGCACTGCGATTGAAGGAATCCGTTCGTGTGGACTGAGTAGAGACGTTGTCATCGTTCAACGTTCGTGATCGCCCCGTGGATCTGTATCAAAGGTTTTGATCATTATCAGAGATCTTCACCAAAGGTTTGAATCGCCACAAGAGGTAACGATTCTATCACTGATCATGCCCATTCGTAAGGATCACTAAATGGAGAAATTTTTAAATTCCGCTGCGCCATGGATGGCAATTCTCCAACAGAATCCTATCCGAGAAACGTCGGAAAGGGTAGTGTTGTTCATGGTGCAGGTACATCTACGGAAGACATACTCAAGGGTGGCGAGCCGGGGATTGATCAAGCCGACAAAGTCAAAGTTGAGGAGGATATAGATGTACACCATGAGGAAACCGAGGTAGCTCATCCGCCTTCAAACGATGATCTCCCTCAAGCTTGGAAGTCTCCCAAAGACCATCCAATTGACAACATTCTCGGAGATATCTCAAAGGGTGTTACAACTCGATCGAAGCTAAGTAATTTCTATTATCACTTCGCTTTCGTTTCACAAATGGAACCTAAAAACCCTAAAGAAGCCCTACTCGATGAACATTGGTTTTTGTCAATGCAGGAGGAACTAAATCAGTTCACTAGAAATGAGGTTTGGGACCTTGTCCCTCCTCCGCGAGATCATCGAGTAATCGGCACCCGATGGGTGTTTAGGAACAAGTTGGACGAAAACGGGGTAATAACCCGTAACAAGGCGCGTTTAGTCGCGCAAGGGTATAACCAAGAGGAAGGCATCGACTATGAGGAAACTTATGCGCCGGTTGCCCAACTCGAGGCTATACACCTTCTCCTTGCCTTCGCTTGTGCGAAAGACTTTAAACTATTCCAAATGGATGTTAAGAGTGTGTTCCTTAACGGTTACATAAATGAAGAGGTCTACGTCGCACAACCTCCGGGTTTTGAATCTCATGAGTATCCCGATCATGTTTATAAACTAAAAAGGGCTTTATATGGTCTCAAACAAGCTCCTAGAGCTTGGTATGAGCGACTAAGTAAATTTTTACTCGATCAAGGTTACTCAAGAGGAAAGGTTGACACAACTCTCTTCATTAAACGTCAAGGAAAGCACTTGATATTAGTACAAATTTATGTTGACGATATTATATTTGGGTCTACTAACCTGAATCTCGTGAGAGAGTTTTCGGATCTTATACAAGGTGAATTCGAGATGAGTATGATGGGGGAGCTCACGTACTTTCTCGATTTGCAAATTAAACAACTCAAAGAAGGAACATTCGTGAGTCAAACAAAGTACTGTTTGGACCTTATCAAGAGATTTGACATGGCAAAAGCCAAGGCCATTGACACCCCCATGCCAACATGTACAAACTTGAATAAAGATGAAAACAGTAAGGACGTAGAGGTAAAAAGGTATAGAGGTATGATTGGATCACTTCTCTATCTTACTGCTTCTCGTCCCGACATTATGTTTAGCGTGTGTATGTGCGCAAGATATCAATCATGTCCCAAGGAATCCCATCTAAAAGCTGTCAAACGAATACTTCGATACCTATCCGGTACTCCGAAGTATGGACTATGGTATTCCAAAGGTAATGATTGCTCATTGGTAGGTTTCTCCGATTCCGACTTTGCCGGTTGCAAATCGGATAGGAAAAGCACTAGTGGCACTTGTCACTTATTTTCAAATTCCTTGTCAGTTGGCATAGCAAGAAGCAAGTTTCAGTTGCTTTGTCAACTGCCAAAGAGGAATACGTTGTCGCCGGTAGTTGTTGTGCTCAAATCCTATGGGTTAAGCAACAATTATTGGATTTTAATCTTAAACTCAAACGTATTCCCATTTTCTGTGACAATACAAGTGCCATCAATCTTACCAAAAATCCTGTGTTGCACTCTCGCACCAAACATATCAAAATTCGACACCACTTTCTTCGGGATCATGTAGAGAAAGGTGATATTGTATTTGAACATGTTAACACTAAAAATCAACTAGCGGACATTTTCACAAAGCCGCTAGCTACTGAGCCTTTCTTTCATATTCGCTGAGAACTTGGTATTCTCGATATTTCGGAACGAGCGTCATAAATTACCTGCTTTATCTTATTTCATTTAAAACTATAGTCTTGTACTTCTAACAAGTTGATGTTGTTGCAAGCACAAGTACATTGTTCATCAAGTTATTCCGGCATCGAGGTGATATTGTTCCTTTACCCCTCTCTCTCTCCCAAACTTCATGGCTAAATAGGTGTCTTACATGATAAGATTGCATATATATATGACTTGTCTCTTATATCATATATGTTTGGATGTTTAAATGTTGTGTGGCATTCTATTTATGCATCAAACATGTGAGCATATGTGCATAATAGTGAAAATTTCAAAATTTGCCTGTATGAGTCGACCATAACAGGGCAATGGTCGACGCACACTTCAAAATTTTCTTTTTTTTAAAAATTCAAACAGTATGCGTTGACGCATACAGAGGGTATGGTTGACGCATCGCACGAAAACTCAATTTTTCTCTGCAGAAAACTTTCAAACTTCCTGTAGCGGTGTATTCGTCGCTATATGATTTATCGATTAAACCATAAGCAAAGCATACAATGATTTTCGAGTCGCCACCACACTTTTATTTATCCAAAGGACTGGCTAAAAAGCGAACAAAAGCCTAAGAAGTTTTACACGTAGAAAACTAATAAAAGATCAGAGAGTCTGGGTAAGGGGTAAATTACGCAATGGGAAGGTGTTAGGCACCCACTACGTCCTAGGTACTCCTAGGGAGCCCTTTTCACACTTGTTGTACTAAATTGTTATTTGTTATGACATAAGTATTGTGCAAACATGATTGGGATGGTGAGAAAAGAATATACAATTTTATTATTGGGTTTGAACGGATGAACCCGCTGCCTACGTACCTTCCATCAAAGGTAAGGATCAAAACGCCGTAGTTCGGCTAAAAGATTTCAAAAAGGTTGATGGATTCAATTTTAAACAATAGCACTGAGGCTTTTCATTATCAATGGGAGAAAACTCGACCAAAACCAACATCCACCATGCGAGGATAGCTTCGACGTACTGGAGGGGTTAACCCTGTTTTTAGTACGGAAGTCTTACTGTCGACTCACTAAGGATAGGCAAGATTTACATCAACCGCAAAGATAATTGAAACCTATGGCTAATGCATGAAAAGATTAACAATGGACAAAGCCAAAACAAGTGAATGAGTGAAGTTAATTGATTGTGATTATGAAAGTGAAGTCAAAGTATGATTAAGATTGATTTGAAAGAAGTATTATGAAAATGGAGTTTGAAAAAGTCAAGGACTTGGGTCCAGGTTTTTAGTTTGGAAAACATGAAGATGTTTGCACAATATCTATGTTAAGTTTGAAATCAAAGTATGAAAAGGTTTAGGACATAATGGGGATGAATGGATGGATATGGATTGTAAAACTTCTTAGAAGGTTCACTTCTTGAAATCATATGGGAGATGATTCAAGTGTGTCCTTTGGAATAAGCAATGGATAATAACAAACAAACAAGAAAGTCAACAAAAGCGGATATCGGATGCCAATCACTGGGCTTATACCAATCTCCTAAAATAAAACTGGATATCAGATGCCACTCAATGGTCTTACACTAATCTCCTAAAACAACAAGAAACTTGGGTACCGGATGCCAATCTGTCTGGGCTTACACCAATATCCAACATATGATCCTAGGAAAGCAAATGCCAACTTGCAGGGACTTACAGTTGCATCCTCACATAAACAAAGAAAAACAAAACATGGAAGTCAGATGCCAATCTGTCTGGGCTTACTCTCACATACACAGTATGATCCTAGGAAACAAATGCCAACTTGCAGGGACTTACAGTTGTATCCTCACATACAATCAAACAATGCAACATGATCACGGGAGAGCAAATGCCAACTTGCAGGGACTTACAATTGCTTCCTCACAATCAAACAGACAAAACAGAAGATATGAGTGACCAATGAGGTCTTACACTCTATCCTTCCATATCATAGGAGCAAATGGCCAAAAGAGATGGACTTACAATTGTCCTCAATGGGCAAACAACAATGATAGCATCACAAAAGCAAATGAGATGATCATGCATTAATGGCAATTGATGATGATAAATGCATAGCATACAGGCAAACAAGTGCATATGAAGCAATCAATCAATCAATGAATAGCAAACAGCACACTCTATAGCCAAACAATGGGGGGCTCACACAAGAGGGTTTGACTTTGAAAGTCCACTGTAATAGGTGAAGGTCGCTCTTAACCTTGCCATTGAGAGGCTAAGGTGAAGCAGATGAATAGGAGAATGAGGGGTGTGCCTCATTGCTTCTATCTCAGGTCAGAGAGAGCATCAAATAGAAAGTGGGGGAGTTCAGAAAGATGGAACTCTTTCCCCTTTATTGACTCGATTAGATCTTGGGTTTTTATCTCAATGCTTCAACCATGTAATGGGAGCAAAGAGAGGACACACTGAATAGTGGGGGATAGATTGCTTATCCCTACCTTCCACCAATTGCCTTACTTGAAGGACTTTTCCTGCTTGGGACAATTTTAAACAAACACAGGCATTGCCTCTTAAGGAGGACTTCAGACAGTTTGCCCGGTCAAATAACAGACCGGGACTCCAGACTACATGAAGAAGAAAGGTTTATACCTCAAAGCAAATGCTAAATAGCAAAGCAAGCAAGTTCAAAGAACTTAAGCAACTAAAGTACCTGAAAAAGGCAAACCAATTAGTAAACAGTTCAACAAAAGGAAATGAACCAATAGTCAACCACAGAGGGACCAATTGTGCAAGGCACAAAGACTCAAGTTACATGAGTAAACCTACAAAACAAGGGTTAACACGTGATATATGATCCAACTCAATCAAATATGAATGGTCTTTGAGGCATTGGTGCTTAACCTGAAACAATAGCTCAAATGTAAGCTCAAAAGACCACTAGGACTAGCCTAGGGTCAAAGGTGAAAGAAAAAAGTCAAACAGCAAAGAAAAGTCAACCCAATTCATTTTCAAACATTTAAGAAGCAATCTCAATTGGATTCATAATCAAATCATGCATCATTATCATTTCATGAACATAGGAAGGCAATGCATGGCAAGGGAAGCATACAAATAGGTCAACAGCAAGACTTCATTCAAAAGTCAACCCAAACAATCTCAAAAAATTATCAAATAAATCACATTCAATCCTAACATCTAGCATGGCAAGCATGTCAAATTTCATGGCATTTGGATGAGAGGAAGGCAGTCAATTAAAATCATGAAGTCAACATAATTTCAAGTAAGCATAATGAAAGTCAACAAGCATGGGTCAACTTCAAAAAATCATATCAATTTGAAAACAGCAGAGAAATGAATGAGATTAACACCAATGCAAAGGTCAAGATGTCTAGTTATCACATATGAAATTTCATGGTCATACAATAAGATTTGAGAATTTCACAAAAGATTTGGCAACATGTACCACATAAAGTCAACAATTGACTAGGCAGGGAAGAAAATTCACAATCAAATGGAAAACAACATGATTAAATCCAAGAAAATTCATACATGAACTAGACATGTGATAGATGATTCATGCAAAATTTGGGGTCATTTGGATGTCAGGAAGCATGTGAACAAAAATTGGGAAAATGCATATCATTCATGTAGCACCAAATGCAACACCTCACTTCAAAAATTGTAACTCACAAACCACATATTAGAAATGCATAAACTCTACATGGAAACAAAGGTAAATGAGTCTAGTTTCACCACAAAAAATTCAAGCTCATTGGATATGTCATGACAATTTCACAAAAGGAATGGCACAATGTATCAATTATGCATACATGTTAGGAAACCAATTATCAATTAAAATCCAGCCAATGAAAAATTAATTAAAAATCACAATAAAATACTGGACATTTTCATGAGTTTAATGCAAAAAATCCCACAATTTTTGGAGTTGAAATGAATAAAAAATGAATTGTTGAAGTTGATGAACATTTTGGATGAAATATGAAACACATAGCATGGTATGGAGTCAAACATGGGGTCAACGGTGGCAAAGCTGTAATTAGCGTGCCACTTAACAAAGCTGTGCGTTTTGGGAGTAGAGAACGAAATGTTCTCATTGGTCCAAACCCAATGGAACAGTAAACGCAGCCAATGAGCTTCAAAGTTCTGGGTTTAAGAAAAACCCTAGGGTTTTAGCACAGCATTCATGGCATTTCAAGCAATTTATAGTTTGTTGGAATCAGCAAGATGTAACCTACCTAAAGCATGGCATCATTTGGAAAAATGTGTGAATCGAAATTTTACCACAAATGAAGTTCAGTGATGATGCGGTGCTTCCTTGGCCTTCAAAGCTCGAAACAGGTGGCCCTTATGCTTGGAGATGTTGGATGCTTGAAGAAAACCAGCTCACACTTGCTTGAAACTCCAAAATCTCGATTTCACCATTGTTGTGACTTGAAGAAAACAGGGCAGGAAGATACAGTTACAGCAAGGGTTTGATAGTTCAAATGAGCTCACAAAGATGGCTAAAGCATGAGAGAAGCAAGAGTTGATCGAGGCCTTTGGAGATTTTGAGCAGAAAATGCTAAAACAAGGTGAATGCAGTTTTTAGGGTGAGTGAGCCATGGCTTTTTTCCGCTGTCAAATGGCTGCTTCTGTTGGTTCCTTTTTTTTCTGCCAGGCTTGGTTTGTTGTGTTTGACAGCAAATTTGAAATGCCAAAGGCAGACTGAATGCAGTTTTGTGTGCAGTGTGTTAACCAATTTTTCTGCTGTCACATGTGGCTACAATTAGTGCTTGGCTTTAACAGAAAAAGATGAGGAAATATGATCAAGCCAGCTTAGTTCATTGGTTTGGGACAGAAGAAATTGGAATGCAAATAGCAGGGTTAGTCATTTTGTTGCAATGTGTTTTTTGTGGCTGCAATTAGTGTGCAGCATTTTGATGAATGGATGAAGGAAAAAGCCAAGGCCAGGGTTCAGTTCATTGAGCTTTGACAGTTTTTTTTGGTAAAATGCAAGTGAGGTTTTTGTTTTAATGAATGAGGCTTGTTGGTTAAGTTATGTCATGTTGGTTTCTAGCAGGTTATCCACATGATGAACAATTGGTGAACAAGGTTGCTGTTCTATATTGCTTTCTGTTCATTTCTTTTGACAGAAAAAATGAAGTCCAGTTTGCTGCTAGGTTGCTTTGTGGATTGGCAAGGTTTTTAGCATGGCGAAAAATTGGTTGGTCATGTGTTGCCAAGGGTGTTTTTCTTGCTGCAGGATGCTGTGACAGGTTTTTTTGAAGAATGGCCAAGGGTGTGTGGTTTGTGTTAGGAAATGGTGAGGAAAAAATGCTGTCAAGCCAAGCTCAGTTTGTTATGTTTGGACAGAAAAATAGCAAGGTGAGGGCAAGGTCCATCAATGATTTTCTGCTGTAGTGTTATGTTTGATGGCCCTAAGCATGGTCTTTTGTCCTTTTGAGTTGTGACAGCTTTTAAAATGCCAAAGCAAAAATCAAAATTTAGGGAGTGAGTGAAGGTAGTTTTCTTGCTGGTTTGGAGGTTGGCTGCAGCAGGAAATCATGCTTCCCTATGCTGTGTTCTGTTGCTTCTATTTTAAGCAAAATCTTGCAATTTTTTGTGGAGGTCCATGCCAAGTGAGAGAGTGAGCATTTGTGTATCAGTTAGTGTTTGGTTTTTGTGTGCTATCTATTGCTGCTGCCAGTCCTCACAATGACAGAAAAAATCCTGCATTTGCTGGACAGTACAAGGCATTGTTGTGGAAGTATGGGTGGATGGTTGCAAAGTACTCTCCTTTTCCAAGTTTTAAGCAAGTAAGGCATGGCTTCTTGTTTTGCTGTTAGTTTTAGGCTGCAAGTGAGGCTTCAAAATGACAGAGAAATGATGCATAATGCTGCTGTTCTTTTGAGGTACAAGGCATGGTTGTGGAAGCATGGACAAGTATGGTGAAATTGTACCTTTCTTACAATTCAAGCAACCAAGTATGGATTCACATGTGCTGCACAAAATGAGTTTGCAAACACATTCTAAATGATATTCCTGAGCTGTTCCAATTGGCCAAATGGTAGAAAAAGGTTTATATCAAAAAGTCAACTCTTGGTCAAACTTGCATTTAAATGAGGAAAGTCAAAATATGCCATTTTGATTGGTGAAGTTTTGGCTCATGAAATTTATATTTTTGGAAAGAGGGGATCAAATGTGACTTGTAGGAAAAAACCCCACCAAAATTGGCCAAACGGTTTGGGAGATATGGCCTTTTGAAGTTCAAGATTTTCTGAAATCGATTCGATCATAACTTGCCAACCACACATGGGAATTGAGAGTTCTAGGACTTTTTGGAAATGGGAGAACAAGATCTTCAACTTTCATGTTGGGCAAAAATTCATTTGAGGCCTGTATCATGATGTAAGTTGAGGATCAAGAAGTTTCCATTTTTGGCAGTTAAAATTACAGGTCCAGTTTCCATTTCTGGAAATTTTCTGTTCGACTTCAAATTCTTCCATGATGAGGTTGGACATGACATATGAGGCTTGTATAGACATGAATGAACTCCTTCAAATCAATTCCATCCATCAAATCACTGATTAAATGGCCAGTTGACCAAGTTTGACTTTCTGTTGACTTTTCTAGGGTTTTGCATGATTGAACCACTTCTGATGAATTCCAAACCCTAATTCCTTGAGACCTTGATTTCCAATGATGTCCCAAGTTGTGTGAACTCTTGATTATTGGTCATGGTGCCCAAATTCTGCAAGAATGGCCATCATCCATTGCTTTGACTGACTGTTGGCTGTCTTTGACCTAATTGCTGATAATTGCTTCAACTGCAAGCAACAAGGTTAGACTGACAATATTTTTGTACTTTTTGGATGATAAACATATGAAAAGCAACAATATACAAGTGCAAAACATGCTTGGTGATCAAGAACCACACACACAAGGCAACCTACCCACTAGGAGGGAAGCAAAGGCATGCAATGATCCTTGAGGCTATGATATGAGATGATATGGGCCATGAGGGATCTTAGGGCCAAAATTGGGGTCTTACAGATGCCCCTATTTAAGGTCATTCTAGCCGGAGAAGTGAAGTTTAGAAATCTTCATCTCGACGCGGTAGAATGGGCTGAAATAACAGTAATGAGACAAATTTTTGGTCCCTAAGAGACCTCATGATGCAAATGTATGTATGCAAAAGACACAAATTCTGTGGCGAATATGGTTAACACAGAAGAAAAGACGATCCTATCGGAGTAATACACTCACCAGGAACAGAGACTCTGACAAGACTTTAGTTGGGGATAAACAACACTGACACAGCGTGAACAAGACACGACTCTGATTAGAAGATAACAGAAAACAGACTGTAGGCCTCACTGGGGAGTGAAGGACTCACACTGGGAAAAGAAATCCAAAGGAAAATAAATCCATTGGAGAGACACAAGCTGACTCCTGGGGAGAAGCAACGGGAAAAACTTCACTGAGGAAGCACCAAAGAATGAGGTGTTACCGGTATGAGGGTAACAAAAAATCAGGAAGGAACACCAAGGATACCGGGTTGTAGGTATGTAACAGGTGACCGACCAGAGACGTGAATTGGTGTGTGTTCCAAAACACTCATCATTTTGAAGAGAGCGAAAGCAAACTTGTTTATAGGATGGATATTTGATTCTGTAAAGAATGCAAATCTTACTCAGTTGGGGAAACAAACAAAGTGTTCGACAAGAGAGTGCATGAGATATATTATCTATAGCCGTCAAAACGTAGATAATGTACTCGCATGGAAAGTTATCTTGAACCGGGTTGTAGGTTGTTTGTAGGATAAAGTCCGAAATCGTGAATTGGTTTGTGTTCCAAAACACTCATCATCCTGAAGAAAGCTAGAACAGCAGACTTGTTTATAGGATGGACATTCGAATCCACAACGGGAAAACGAATCTTACTCGACTGGGGAAGATCAACAAAGGATTCCGACCAAAGAGCGCATGAGACATATTATTCATAGCCGTCAAAACGTGAATAATAACCTCGCATGGAAGATTATCCTTAACCGGGTTGTAGGTTGTTTATAGGATAAAAATCCGAAAAGAAAGGCATCAGGATACCAGAATAGGTATATAATGATGACCAATCAAAAGGAGCAACAGACATTACCGACAAAAGGGTAAATGAAAGGCGATCTGCCGAGGATTCACTGGTGAAAACCAATGATCCAGGGAACACAATCACTGACACAAGGTGAAAGGACCCACTGGGGATAAAATTGCTAGCATACGGCAATTATCCACAAAAGACTTGCGAGGGATATAAGTGCTGATCTGAGCAACTTATCCAAGCAAAGGAAAAATCAACATCAAGAACTAGATGAAGATAACCACAAGGGAAATTGTCATCGGTTGAGATGAACAACAAAGTTAACTCTGCA
Organism: Lathyrus oleraceus; assembly: GCF_024323335.1. NCBI lineage: Eukaryota > Viridiplantae > Streptophyta > Magnoliopsida > Fabales > Fabaceae > Lathyrus > Lathyrus oleraceus. The sequence goes on along the minus strand of NC_066584.1, from coordinate 377,356,910 downwards.
AGTGGAGAAAACAGGGTTTATGACTACCGGTTTGTAAGTAGAAAAACCGCAAAGATAGGACTTACGACTGCTGGTTTGTAGGCAGAGGGCCAAAAAGGGTGGAGGTGACCACAAAATTAGGGTTTACATCTACCGAATACGGGATAGAAGACCAACAACTCCACGTGGGGATAGAACGAATCACAAATCCGCACGGGAAACCAAAATAGGGTTTATAACAAACCACAAACTGCTGGAGAGCAGGAAAATAGGATTTACAACTACCGACTGTTAGGTAGAAAACCAAAACTCTGGCTGGAGAATAAAAGGTGTATAACCACAAATTCTGTCAAGAAAGCCAGGAAAAGTAGGACTTATAACCACAGGTATGAGGGTAGCGGCCCAAAATTACTCCGCTGGGGAACAACCCACTTGGAAGCACAAGACATTTGACAAATAGCCAATTCGGGAATAATCCGAAAAGACAGGCTGAATCAAGACACGTCCTAATGAGGATGTAACTCAAATAGGAACATCCATCCCAATATACGTGTTGGGAGGAAACAGAAGAAACCGTCATCCACGAGGATATATCTCAGTGGGGAACTGCAGAAGGAAAGGCAACATTTTTGCTTATGGGGTTGACTCTATATGGAGAGATTTTGACACCCGACATCTGCTTGGGGAGATCTATAAAGAGATCTGTATTACCCGTGCAGGAGAACACGACAAGCAAAAGATACATGGCAAGAAATGCAACATGAATATCTGAATGTTTTTGAGTATGCATGAATATGCGTGATTTATGTTTGATGAATGCTGACAAAACAGACAATTCTAACACAAACAGGTTCAGGAATCAAAACGTCCGGTATTATACTTCCAGGGGAACAACCAGCTGGAGAGCCAATCTGCGGAGATCTTCATGCTGTAAAGCAAAGATCTGCGGGCACTGCTGAAGAAGCAGAGGATCAGAGATATCAGGAAACAACCCAATCAGGGTACAGAAAGTCACAATGGGCAAAGCAGTCACCAAGACGAATCTGTAGGGGAACAAGAGAAGTCCCAAAGTATCTGCAGGGGATCTCAGTGTCAACTGAGAAACAAAAGGATGCATTGCACAAGCACGAACTGTTGTAGAAGCAAATCCACATAACTCCGCTGGGGAACAACCCACTGAGGGAGAGTGATATCATCCAAATAGAATCTAACTGCATAAGCAACTGTACTGGGGAAAACTGTCGGCTACTCTCTTGGGGAACAACCCACTGAGGGAGGACAGATCAAACAAGTAGATTCTGCAACGAACCACTCTACTTGGGAAAGAATATGCATAGCAAACTGATCACAACCAGTAGATTCTGCAATATAAGCCACTCTACTGGGGATCACAAACAGTCAGGAAATCAATCCGTTCTCTGGATGGTAGGGCCATCATCCGACCATACCGGGGATTGAAGGAGTACTCAACAGGCGAAATTGCCATAACAAATACTCTGCAGACTATGCTGAGAAAAAGATGGTTGAAAACACTGGGATGTCGACCCAATCAACCGCTGAATAGGAAAATAAATCCTGCTCTGCTGAAGAGAACAAACTCTGATGGAGAGATAGCAACAATTCCGCAGACGACTTCGCCGGGGAAAAGGTAAAGTACCGGGTATCAAACCGCTGACTTACCGAGTCTTCAAAAGAAAACGATCGTGCTGAGGAAACAGACAACTCCGCTGGCAACTGCACTGGGAAGAGTGATAACAACTCTGCTCGCGAATCCGATGGGGATATCAATAACAGCTCTACTCATGACTGCCGAGGAGACAAATAAAGTCTGGGGCATACGACCCACTGGTGAAAGTGACGGGGCACCAAGATGACAAACCATCAACCGCCGAAACTCACAAGGAAACACCCATGCTGGGAAAACTGCTGTTGGAGAAAACGAAGTCTTCAACAACACTCTGCTTGCGACTATACTGGGGGAACAACCCCAACAACAACTCTGTTTGAGGAACAACCCCAACAAAGATCTGAAGAAAGAAGATACCACAAACCAGGAATATGAACCAATGTCCTACCTGTTGGAAATCATGCCACCCTCGGGAGAGCACTGAGATATTCTTGAGTATCCTTTCAATCTTGTGAATGTTCACTTTGTTTAAAACAATTTTTTTTGAAAAATTTTGATTTGTTTAAAACAATGATATTTTATCAATTTAAAACACGCAAAACATTTGTTGAATTGAAACAAATAAGAGTGCAAATAATTGGATAAAAGCTCAAATTGATTTGATGGAATGGTAGCCTGCAAATGGCAAGACTCCATAGATCTGTACAAATTTGAAATCAGTGATATATATTGGAAGAGGGCTACATTGAACATAATGATCCTTTCTCTACCAATTTGAATCTCGATGTATCCGAAGCTTCGGTTGACGACGAATCGAGAATCTTCTGACGAAATGACGACCGATAAACCAGAAAGTCTTGTCAGGATGCAGTTATTTGCCAAATCCCTAATTTTTGCCTAGATTGCCCCAGGGTGAGGTACTCAATCTAGCGGGATGCAAATATTCTCTTTTTTCAAGTCTCTAATTTTTGCCTGGATTACCCTTGCGGGTTCTCCACCGAGACGCTCATTTTTGCCTAAGCCGCCCTTTCGGGTTTTCAACTTAGCGAGCTATTCTGTTTTTTCATTTGCATATACTCTTTTTTTTTTTTTTAGGCAAAGTATCTCTTGACTGCATCTGAATTCACAGGACGAGTGAAATCCTCCCCATCCATTGTTGTAAGCATTAAAGCACCGCCTGAAAAGGCTCTCTTAACAACATATGGACCCTCGTAGTTTGGAGTCCACTTGCCCCTGGAATCGGGCGCGAAAGACAAAACTTTCTTGAGCACGAGGTCACCTTCTCGGAACACACGAGGCTTGACCTTCTTATCGAATGCTTTCTTCATTCTCTGCTGATATAACTGACCATGACACATGGCGGTTAATCGCTTCTCTTCGATCAAATTCAACTGGTCATAACGACTCTGAATCCATTCAGCATCAGTCAACTTGGCTTCCATCAAGACTCGCATTGATGGGATCTCCACCTCTACTGGGAGAACGGCTTCCATGCCATAAACAAGAGAAAAAGGGGTTGCCCCTGTTGAAGTGCGTACAGACGTACGGTATCCATGCAAAGCAAATGGCAGCATCTCATGCCAATCTTTGTACGTGACAGTCATCTTCTGGATGATCCTCTTGATATTCTTGTTAGCAGCTTCAACAGCCCCATTCATCTTAGGTCTGTAAGGAGAGGAGTTATGGTGTGCAATCTTGAATTCAGCGCACAACTCATCCATCATCTTATTGTTCAGATTGGATCCATTATCAGTAATGATCCTCTCTGGCACACCATAACGGCAAATCAGCTGGTTCTTGATAAACTTCACAACCACCTGTCTGGTTACATTCGCGTATGAAGCGGCTTCAACCCATTTGGTGAAGTAATCAATTGCTACGAGAATAAACCGATGCCCGTTGGATGCTTTCGGCTCAATCATGCCGATCATGTCGATTCCCCACATAGAGAAAGGCCATGGTGATGAAATCACATTCAGGAGTGTCGGAGGAATATGAATCTTATCCGCATAAATCTGACACTTGTGACATTTCTTCACATACTTGCAACAGTCAGACTCCATTGTCAGCCAATAATAGCCCGCTCTCAACATTTTCTTAGCCATGGCATGTCCATTGGAATGAGTACCAAATGAACCCTCATGGACCTCAGTCATCAATAGGTTTGCTTCGTGTCTATCCACGCATCTGAGCAAAACCATATCGAAATTCCTCTTATACAGCACTTCACCACTGAGGTAGAAACTGCCTGACAACCTTCTCAAAGTTTTCCTATCTTTCACAGATGCCCCAGGCGGGTAGACCTGGTTCTGGAGGAGATTTTTGATATCAAAATACCAAGGCTTGTCATCTTTCACTTCTTCGATTGCAAATATGTGAGCTGGTCTGTCCAAGCGCATCACAGTAATATTGGGGACATCATTCCACCGTCTGACCACTATCATGGAAGCAAGCGTTGCAAGAGCATCCGCCATCTGATTATCCTCTCGAGGAATGTGATAAAATTCAACTTCTGTAAAGAATGTTGAAATTCTCCTTGCGTAATCTCTGTACGGAATGAGACTTGGCTGGTTCGTCTCCCATTCACCCTTGATCTGATTGATAACTAGGGCCGAATCACCATAGACATCAAGATACTTGATTCTCAAATCAATGCATTCTTCAAGTCCCATTATACAGGCTTCATACTCCGCCATGTTGTTCGTGCATTTGAAAGTTAGCCTTGCTGTAAACGGAATGTGTGAACCTTGAGGAGTGATAATCACTGCCCCAATCCCATTTCCATATTGATTAACAGCGCCATCAAACACCATCGTCCATCTGGAACCAGGTTCTGGACCTTCATCAAGTGTAGGCTCATCGCAATCTTTCATCTTCAAATACAGAATTTCCTCGTCAGGGAAGTCATACTGAACAGACTGATGATCTTCAATCGGCTGGTGCGCTAGATGGTCAGCCAAGATACTACCTTTGATAGCTTTTTGAGCTCGATACTCAATATCATACTCAGACAACAACATCTGCCAACGGGCAATCCTCCCAGTTAAAGCAGGCTTCTCGAAGATATACTTAATTGGGTCCATTCTGGATATCAACCAAGTTGTATGATTTATCATGTACTGGCGCAAACGCTTAGCAGCCCAAGCTAAAGCACAGCACGTCTTCTCAAGTGTAGAGTATCGCGACTCACAATCAGTAAACTTCTTACTGAGGTAGTATATAGCAAACTCCTTCTTCCCTGATTCGTCTTGTTGACCGAGTACACAACCCATCGAGTCTTCAAGAACTGTTAAATACATGATCAGAGGTCTTCCTTCCACAGGCGGAGACAAAATCGGAGGTTCAGACAGATAATCTTTGATACCGTCGAAAGCTTTCTGGCAATCCTCGGTCCAATCATGCGACTGATCTTTCCGGAGGAGCTTGAATATCGGCGCACATGTGGCAGTCATGTGGGATATAAATCTGGAAATGTAGTTCAAGCGGCCAAGAAAACCTCGGACTTGCTTCTCAGTTTTGGGTGCAGGCATCTCTTGTATTGCTTTGACCTTTGCAGGATCAACCTCAATACCTCTTTCGCTTACCACAAAACCCAACAATTTGCCGGAACGGACTCCAAATGTACATTTGTTCGGATTCAGGCGAAGTTTGAACTTTCTCAAACGCTGAAAAAGCTTCAACAAATGCTCAACATGCTCAACTTCCGTTCGGGACTTAGCGATCATATCATCAACATAGACTTCGATCTCCTTGTGCATCATGTCATGAAACAAGGTAGTCATAGCTCGTTGATACGTGGCTCCGGCGTTCTTCAAACCGAAGGGCATCACTCGATAACAGAATGTTCCCCAAGGTGTGATGAATGTTGTCTTCTCCATATCCTCTGGTGCCATCTTGATTTGATTATATCCAGAAAATCCGTCCATAAAGGAAAAGACTTTGAATTTAGCTGTATTGTCTACCAACATGTCAATGTGTGGTAGAGGAAAATCATCTTTTGGGCTAGCTTTATTCAAATCTCTATAGTCAACGCACATACGGACCTTTCCGTCCTTCTTAGGAACAGGCACAATATTGGCCACCCATTGAGGATATGTAGAAGTCACCAGAAACCCCGCATCAATTTGCTTCTGAACTTCTTCTTTGATCTTTACTGCCATATCTGGATGAGTTCTTCTGAGCTTCTGCTTCACAGGCACGCACTCAGGCTTCAAAGGCAGGAAATGTTGCACAATATCTGTATCTAAACCCGGCATGTCTTCATAGGACCAAGCAAAGATATCTGAATATTCTCGTAGCAAACTGACCAAATCTTCCTTGACAGACCCTTCGAGAAGTGCCCCGATCTTCACCAGACGAACACAATCCTCAGACCCCAAGTTGACTGTTTCCAAGTCTTCAAGATGTGGCTGAATGATCTTCTCTTCGTGCTCAAGAAGACGGGTAATCTCATCAGGAATCCCCTCAACGTCATCTTCTTCTGCCTCAAATACAGGGAATTCAAAATTGGGAGATGGCGTTGGATCATTATGTTCAATGGGTTTTAGGATCAATCTGCATAATGATTTTGGTTAAGGAAAAAACTTCAGCATTTAAACAAGCAAACCATTATGCAGATGAAAAATGTTGTTTTGTTTTTCAGGGTTTTTGTGATCACTGATTTCATGCAGAAAAGCAAAAAGTAAAAACAAAGGAAAAACAAATGTTAAACAATGCATTAATTGAATGAAAACATCATTGTATTAAATGCCGCCAACAATGTCATCACTTCTCCTTTTGGCATGGGAGAAGGTTTTAAACAAAATGAACAATTTACTCTGATCTATGGATGACTGTAGGAACATCTACAGCGACCCAATTGTGGCAGACACCACCAGGAATAACAAAATTGTTCATGTCCTCTGCTTCCTCTTCAATGATAGCAGCAGCTTCCCCTTCTTCATGTTGATTGGCGTGAATGAACCCTCCACTCTTGAACAGACCTTGCTCATTGCATGCCCCAGAACCATAGCCAATGCCAGCCCGGGATTTGTTGTCTTCAAGTTCAATCACCTTCCCCAAACCAGCAACTGCACCACATTCAATGGCCAGCTTAGCATCACGGTAGGAAGTGAATGAAGGAGACTTCTTCTCGATTGGTTCATCAATAGATAAAGCTTGGAACTGAGTTCCAACTTCATCCTCTGCGTCAATGTACGAGAAAGAAGACAGATGGCTAACCAGGAGAGCCTTTTCTCCCCTACTACAACCAATTTCTTGTTCTTCACAAATTTCAGCTTCTGGTGTAGGGTGGATGTCACGGCGCCAGCCTCGTGAATCCATGGTCTGCCTAAGAGACAGCTGTAAGATGGGTGGATATCCATTACTTGGAAAGTGACTTGGAAATCACTTGGTCCTATCTTGATAGGGAGATCAACTTCCCCAATCACGGTCTTGCGCGACCCATCAAACGCCTTCACAACAACCCCACTCTGCCTCATAGGAGGACCTTGATATGATAGTCGAGAGAGTGTGGATTTTGGCAACACATTAAGAGAAGATCCAGTGTCCACCAACACATTGGACATTGCATCAGATTTGTAATTCATAGAGATGTGCAAAGCCATGTTGTGGTCTCTTCCCTCCTCGGGGAGATCAGCGTCACAAAAGCTCAAAGTGTTGCAAGCGGTAATGTTTGCAACAATGCTATCAAATTGTTCTAGGGTGACGTCGTGATCAACATATGCCAGGTCCAAGACCTTCTGCAGAGATTCCCTATGGGGTTCTGAATTCAGCAGTAGAGAAAGAATAGAAATCTTGGAGGGCGTGTGTAGAAGCTGGTCTACAATGTTGTACTCGCTTTTTCTGATGAGCCTCAGCATCTCATCAGATTCTTCATCAACAATGCCACTCGGGCCAACTGAAGAAACAGGAGTCTTTCGTACGGATGAGGAGGGTTTGGCAACATCAGGTGCCGGATTCTGAACATTCACAGCGGTCCCAACCGGACGCTCAACAGTATCGGAAGCAGTAGCCTTTGGAGGCGCAGAAAATACACGACCACTTCGGGTCAACCCACTAACATCAGCAATAGTGGTTACAGATGTAGACGGTAGAGGTACCTCAACCCCATCCTGGACAGCAACAGGATTGTACCGGAAAGGCACGGCTTTATCAGATGAATACGGCACAGGGCCGGCTGGTTTGATGATCAAGGCAGGGGAAGCCTTCGGCTTGTTGCTATTGTAGCGAATAACAACAGGCTCAGGTAACTTGAACACCGGTGAGATGACACTCACTTCGGGTTCGACAACATCAACATTGCGATTCTGGAGAATCTCAATGGTACCTTCATTCAACATCTTCTGAAGTTCACGGCGGACCTGGTCGCAACCCAAGCGATTAACCGAACAAACGCGGCACTTGTCGTGGTTATGCTCCAAATAATTGTACTGACACAGCATCTTATGTAAATCAACCAACGACTGCCTGATGTGGCTGACATACTTGACCTTGTACCTCCCAAGACATTCTTGAATCATGTTGACAGATTTCCTATGCGCAGGCAATGGGTTCTTGGTGACGTTCGGGCTTGAGTCCTCAAAACTCAGGATTCCACTTCTCATAAGGTCTTGCACCTTAGTCTTCAGCTGGAAGCAATTCTCAATATCATGGCCCGGAGCACCAGAATGATAGACACAGTGTAGGTCAGGCTTATACCACCACTGAGGGTTGACCGGTATAGCCGGAGGATCTCTCGGAGTAATCAGCTTCCGCTCTATTAAAGAGGGATATAACTCCGCATACGACATAGGAATCGGATCAAAACTGATCTTCTTCCTTTCGTAACCCATGTTTGCCTGATTACTCGTACTCCCACGAGGCTGATAAGCCTGTTGCTGTGGACGAGATTGTTGTTGTTGGTACTGCGGTTGTTGATATTGTTGCTGATGCTGATACTGTTGATGCTGATATTGCTGATGTTGAGGAGTATTGTCCTTGAAGACAGGTGCTACGTGAGCCACCTGGTGCTGATGACTGACATGTCGTGCAGGATTCCTCTGAGCAGAGGGTCTTCTGTGTTTGGGCTGAGATTGAACGGCATGTGCTTCACCTTCTTTCCTCTTAAATGCCCCATATCGTTTAGAGGAAGAGCTATCATCCTTAGCCAACCGTCCTTCACGGACACCTTCTTCGAGACGCATCCCCATGTTCACCATCTCGGTGAAATCAGAGGGAGCGCTTGCTACCATCCGCTCATAATAAAATAAGCCAAGAGTCTTCAGAAAGATCTTGGTCATTTCCTTCTCTTCCAGCGGTGGAGTGATTTGAGCTGCCAGCTCTCGCCATCTCTGGGCGTACTCCTTGAACGATTCCTTGTCCTTCTAGGACATGGACCTGAGTTGATCTCGGTCAGGCGCCATATCGACGTTGTACTTATATTGCTTGACGAAAGCTTCGCCAAGGTCATTGAAAGATCTGATGTTGGCGCTGTCCAAGCTCATGTACAATCTGAGCGAGGCACCAGATAGACTGTCTTGGAAATAATGAATCAGGAGTTGATCATTATCAGTCTGTGTTGACATCTTCCTGGCGTACATGACCAGGTGAGCAAGCGGACAGGTGTTCCCTTTGTATTTTTCAAAGTCCGGGACCTTGAATTTGATCGGTATCTTGACACCGGGAACTAGGCAGAGTTCGGCTGCAGACTTGCCGAATAGGTCTTTGCCTCGAAGAGTCCTCAATTCCTTTCTCAGCTCAAGGAACTGATCGTTCATGGCATCCATCTTTTCATGAACGTCTGCGCCCTCAGATGGCTCGGAGTGATAGATGATGTCGTCTACCCTTGGCATGGTATGCACGACAGGAGGAGCGGCGATAGGGACCGAGCTAGACGCCGGCATTTGAGCGAAGGTTGGTGCAGGAATATCTGGCATAAAACCTGGGGGCATGCCCCAAGGAAACCCGGGCGGCATTGTAGCACCTCAAATTTGCACCTATCATTGTACACACATTTTCATATTAGGTCATAGCATATCATGATCCATTACATAACATTTGCATTGTCCCTCAGGAGCAAGCAATCAAGAATTAGGTCAAACTAATCTCCCGATCAGTCAACCAAGCAAGCAAAGAAATTTCCCATTGAACCAAGGCCCTGGGGTGTGTCCAACAAGTTCACATGGCTTGGAGGTCTATTTGAAGTATTTTGGTCAAGGGTTGAAGGCTTGGAGATCATCAGTTCATACACAGACAGTCAAAAAACCCAAAAAGTCAACTGTTGGTCAACTGTCCATTTAATCAGTGATTTGATGATTGGGATTGGTTTGTGAGAGTTCATTCATGTCCAAATAGTCATCATATATCATGCCAAACACCATCATGGAAGAATTTGAAGCCAGATCAAAAATTTCCAAAAGTAGAAACTGGGCCTGTAACTGAAACCTGCCATAAATGGAAAGTCTTGATCCTCAAACTTACATCATGATACAAGCCTCAAATGAATTTTTGCCCAACATGAAAGTTGAAGATCTTGTTCTCCCATTTCCAAAAAGTCCTAGAACTCTCAATTCCCATGTGTGGTTGGCAAGTTATGATCGAATCGATTTCAGAAAATCTTGAACTTCAGAAGGCCATATCTCTCAAACCGTTTGACCAATTTTGGTGGGGTTTTTTCCTACAAGTCACATTTGATCCCCTCTTTCCAAAAATATAAATTTCATGAGCCAAAACTTCACCAATCAAAATGGCATATTTTGACTTTTCTCATTTAATGCAAGTTTGACCAAGGGTTGACTTTTTGATGTAAACATTTTTCCAACATTTGGCCAATTGGGACAGCTCAGAAATATCATTTAAAACATGTTTGCCAAGTCAAATTATGCAGTACATGAAGCCATTACTTAGTTGCTTGGAATTTGCAAAAAGGACACTTTCATCACACTAAACCATGCTACTTCATACCATGCCTTGTACCTCAAAAAGGACAGCAGCAGTATGCATCATTTGCTGTCATTTGAAGCCTCATTTGCAGCCTAGAAAACACAGAAAAAAGGTCTTGCTAGCTGGCTTGAACATTGGCAAAAGTACATGTTTACAACAACTCCATCCCACAACCATGCCTTGTACTGTCCAGCAACTTTGAGCATGATTTTCTGTCATGGCTAACCCTATTAGCAGACACAAAAAGCTCACTTTGACAGCAGGAGGCATTGGTTCTCTCACTCTCTAAAAATCCCTCTCACTTGCATTTACAAAAGGGGGCCCAAACTCACAAAAGAAAAAAACTTTGCTTTGATTGAGACAACATTTCCTCACCATTTTGCTGTCATTTTGAACACAATTAACACCACAAACACATCAAACCAACAAAAATTCACTCATGCTCAAAAACCTTCATTTGGCATTTTCTTCCAAAACAGTCCAAAACTTCCAATGAGCTTGGCCATGGATTTGCTTCACCCAAGGCAGCAGATATCATGATCATTTTCTGTCATGTTGATCATTAATGGCAGACACACAAACCAATAGAAATCCACTCATACTAAAAAAACTCCTTGGATGCATTTCTTTCTTCTGTCCAAAAAACCAACCCTGCCATGCTTAATAACAGATCTCCTCATCATATTTTCTGTGATATTAAGGACAGCAACAACACATGACAAGCCAACACACTGCAGCAGACTTCACTCATGGCTTTTGCTTTTGCATTTCAAGAAAAAGCTGTCAAACTCCAAAAAGAAGAAGATTTGGCACAATACCAAACAGCATAATTTTTCTGTCCAATTTAAAAAGGAACAAACATCTTGGCCCTTGTTCTCCCACCACAAAATACACAACAGAAAACCTTTTGGCTCTTGGATGGTCAAAAAAATCGCATCTTGCATGTTCCAATTCTTCTGTCCAAACACCCAATGAACTAAGCCTGGCTTGACCATATTTCCTCACCTTTTTCTGTCAAAACCAAACACTAATTGTAGCCACCATAAACACCATTTCACAGCAGACCAGATACTTGCCCTCTGATTTTTTTTTCTCTCAAGCCTCACCTTGCCATTGGACCATTTTTGAAACCCTACAACATCCTGCAGCAGAAAAAAAAGCCATGGCTCACTCACCCTAAAAACTGCATTCACCTTGTTTTAGCATTTTCTGCTCAAAATCTCCAAAGGCCTCGATCAACTCTTGCTTCTCTCATGCTTTAGCCATCTTTGTGAGCTCATTTGAACTATCAAACCCTTGCTGTAACTGTATCTTCCTGCCCTGCTTTCTTCAAGTCACAACAATGGTGAAATCGAGATTTGGGAGTTTCAAGCAAGTGTGAGCTGGTTTTCTTCAAGCATTCAACATTGCCAAGCATAAGAGCCACCTGTTTCAGCACAACAACCTCAAAACACCACTGCTTCCTCCATTTCTTCATAACCAAGTAAAAATCTCGATCTCTTCATTCTCTATGCTATGATATGTTTTAGATAGCTTGTTTTGTGCTGATTTCAATGAGCTTCAAATGGTTAAAAATGGTCCAGTATTCATTAAGATATGCTGATCTAAAGTTTAATGCTCATGTTTGTTTTTGCTCGAATCTTGTTTGTTTGTGTGTTTTGATGAAAATGGCTAATGGATTTATGATGTACAATGTTTAATGAGTGTATTGCCATGCTTGATTGTTGTTCCTGGGATTTTTGTTCTTGGTCGAATGCATGATGTTGATGAATGCTTGCTGCAGTTTAGGAAATCCTGCCCAGAAATTTTCCTACTTGTGTTGTTTTGTTGTTTATGTCATGAAGAACATTGTTACTACCATGCTGTTTGCTTGATGTTTGTTTATGATGATTACATGATGATGAAGTTGGATGATGAAATGCCCTGCTGTTGTTCTAAAACCCTAAAAAATTCCCAGAAAAAACCATATGATTTGTGTTGCATGCTGTTGTCTGGTTGCTATGAGAACGTGACCAAATGCTATGCTGTTGTATGCTGGTCGAATGTTGTTTGGATGTTGGAGATACCATGAACCTTGCTGTGCTAAAACCCTAGGTTTTTTTCTTAAACCCAGAAAATTTGAATGATTGGCCACGGTACTGTTTCATTGGCTGGTAGCCAATCACAACATTTCAATTGCCTTGCCAAAACGCAGCACTTTGATAAGTGACACCCTGAATTACCAAACTGCCACTGTTGACCATTAGTTTGACTCGTTAGCTCATGTTATGTGCTTATGTTCATCCAATTATTCATTCAACTTTGAAAATCCATTTCTCTTTCAATTTAAATCCAAAAATCATGAAACTTTTTCCATCATGTTCATGAGTGTGTCTAGTATTTAATTATGATTTTTAATCATTTTTTGGTTGACTGGATTTTAATTGACATGAAGTTTCTTGACATGTATGCATAATTGACACCCTTAGCCATTCCTTTTGTGAAATTGTCATGTTGCATCCATTGAGCTTGAAATTTTTTGTGGTGAAACTAGACTCATTGACCTTTGTTTCCATATAGAGTTTATGCATTTCTCATTTGTGATGTGTGAGCTTTGATTTTTTTGAAGTGAAGTGTTACATTTGGTGCTACATGAATGATATGCATTTTCCCAATTTTTGTTCACATGCTTCCTCACATCCAAATGACCCAATTTTTTGCATGAATCATCTATCACATGTCTAGTTTGTGTATGAATTTTCTTGGAATTAATTGTGCTGGTTTTCCATTTGATTGTGAATTTTCTTCCCTGCCTAGTCTATGGTTGACTTTTGTGCTACACATTGCCATTTCATTTGGGAAATTCTCATACCACATTGTATAATCATGAAATTTCATATGTGATAACTAGGCACCTTGAGCTTTGCATTGGTGTCAATCTCATTCATTTCTCTTCTGTTTTCAATTTGATATGATTTTTTGAAGTTGACCCATGCTTGTTGACTTTCATTATGCTTACTTGAATTTGATTTGAATTCATGATTTTCATTGACTGCCTTCCTCTCATCCAAATGCCATGAAATTTTACATGTTTACCATGTTAGATGTTAGGATTGAATGTGATTTATTTGATAATTTTGGAAATGTTTGGGTTGACTTTTGATGCAAGTCATTCTGTTGACTTTTATGTGCTTCTCTTGCCATGCTTTGCATTCTTTTGTGTATGAAATGACAATGATGCATGATTTGATTATGAATCCAATTGAGATTGCTTCTTAAATGTTTGAACATGAATTGGGTTGACTTTTCTTTGCTGTTTGGACTTTCTCATTCATTTTTGACCCTAGGCTTGCCCTAGTGGTCCTGCTACTCACCTTTGAGTTTGTGTTTTCAGGTTGACCATCAAGTGGCCATTAGGACCAACTCTTTTAATTGAGCTCACTCAAATATCATTGACTAACTTGTGTGTTTTGTAGGTGGCTTGGCTCACATGCCTTAAGCTTTGTGCCTTGCACATTCACTTGCTTGTGTTGACTGGTTGATGTCTGTTTCATTTTGATTTAATTCTGACTTGTATACTAACTGTGCTTGACTGATTTCAGGTACTTTAGTTGCTTAGTTCCTTGTGAACTTTTTGCTTTGCTTTGCTTGTATAAGCAACTTGCATTGAGGTATGTCCCTTTTTCTTCATGTAGTCTGGAAGACCTGGCCTGTTACTTGGCCAGGCAACTGTCTGAAGTCCTCCTTAAGAGGCAATGTTTGTGGATGTTTAATTTTGTCCTTGCATAGAGTCAAAGCCCTCCTAAGTGAAGAGGCAATTGGTGGAAGGTAGGGATATGCAATCTATCCCCCACTATTCAGTGTGTCATCTGCTTTGCTCACACCACTGTGTTGATGCATTGCAGATACAAACCCAAGATCTTGTACAACTGTACAGTTGAGTCAGTTTTAAATGTGTAGAAGGGTTCCCACTTGCTGAATCCACACATTCTTGTCTTAAGCTCTCCCAGGCCAGGGATAAGAGCTGTGAAGTCTTATCTTCACTCACCTTTCATCTGCTTCACCTTAGTCTCTCAATGGCAAGGTTAAGAGCGCATTCACCCAGTTCCAGAGGTTTGTTTGTTGAGGTTGATATGACCCCTTGACTAAAACCTACCCTTGTTTGAGCCACTTGCTTGTGTATAGTGTGTGCTATCTGTGCTTGTAGGATTGTTTGACTTGCTTCCTGTGCAAGATAGGATTGTTTGACTTGCTTCCTGTGCAAGATAGGATAGTTTGACTTGCTTCCTGTGCAAGATAGGATAGTTTGACTTGCTTCCTGTGCAAGATAGGATTGTTTGACTTGCTTCCTGTGCAAGTTAGGATAGTTTGACTTGCTTCCTGTGCAAGTTAGGATAGTTTGACTTGCTTCCTGTGCAAGTTAGGATCAGTTTAGACTTGCTTCCTGTGCAAGTAGGTGTTGCTTGGCTTGCTCCCTGTGCAAGCTAAGTGTGTGTGGCTTGCTTCCTGTGTGAGCCATGCTTAGGATAGGCTGGCTCCCTGTGCCAGTTAGCTAGAAACCTTAACTTAGGGATGATTTTGCATGATAACATCTAGGCTCGAGTCGTAGTCTCCCTAGTTGTGTCTCCCTCTGTTATCTGGTTAGGCTAGTCCTTTATCCCTGCGTAGGGGAACTACGTCGCCCTGATTCTCATACCAGATGAGATACGTAGGCAGGAGATGAGCAGATCTCTCCGGGCGCCTTTTCTTCTTTTCTTGTGTGTGTTTGGTAACTATTAGGCTCGAGCTCTAGTCTCCCTATTAGTTTGTCCTTTCAACCTTTGTGTTCCTTCTGACGTCTCAGCGTCTCTTTTTGTTTGCGTAGCAACTATTAGGCTCGAGCTCTAGTCTCCCTATTAGTTCGCGTGTTCATCCTTTTCCCTCCGTAGGGGAACTACATCGCCCTGATCTTCATACCAGATGAAGTATGTAGGCAGGAGATTGAGCTGATCTCTCCGGGCGCCCTTTCTTTCTTTTGTGTGTGTTGTCTGACCTTTGCTAGGCTCGAGTCTGTGACTCCTTAGCATTTGCTGTCTGTCTGTTTGTGTGTGTTTGACAGTTATAGGCTGAGTCCCCGACTCCCTATCAATCTGTTGTGTGTGTTTAGGTTCGGATGTCAATGTAAGTCCAGTGATTGGCATTTGGGCTCCATGTTTGCCTCTTGAGTGCGTTTTGGTTCGGATGCTGATGTAAGTCCAACGATTGGCATTCAGGCTCCACGTTTGCCTTTGCCTGTGTTTGTTTGTGTGCGTGTCAGCCGAGCTACGAATGCTCTTATTCTTCTCTCGTCCGAGAAGATACGTATGCATAGGATGCGATATCCTAGCGAGCATGTGTCGTTCCCCCAGTCCGAACTACTTCGACTCTGATGTCTATGCCTGATAGACTAAGTAGGCCCAGGATACGATATCCTGCCGAGTCAGTTTCAGTCAGTCTCTTTCCTTTCTTTCAGCCAGTGTGTGTGAGTATATGAGCAGTGTTTAGCAACCAATTTTCCTTTCTAGTGTGCGTGGATCCCGTAGAGTACTACGGATGCGTAGGGGTGCTAATACCTTCCCTTCGCATAACCGACTCCCGAACCCATTCTCTTTGGTCGCGAGACCATGTTCTTCCCAGGTTTACTCTGAGCGTTTCCTTTCCCTCTTTTGGGATAAATAACGCACGGTGGCGGCTCTGTTGTTCTTTTTTCCCGCCGGTTTTTCGCGTGATGCGACAGCTGGCGACTCTGCTGGGGACTTAGAGAAGTTGACCTATGCTGGTCCATCTTCCCTGAGCGAGTCTCTCCTAGCGCTCTTTAGGTTAGGGTTTTGGTTGCTTTGTGCTGTGTTTATTTATTGCATTCGTTATTTACTGTTTGCATTCATTGTCTATCGTTTGCATTTATGTTTGCATTAATGTTTGCATTTTATTCATCTGTTCACCTGGCTGGTTGTTTGTTTCTCTCTGTGTGGGGGGGAAGAGTCAGTTGAGGTAAAAGGTCCAATACCCAGACCATGAGTGCAATCTAGGATACCTAGGAATAGAGTGATTCATGGGAAGCGGGTGGTATGGCGCCACTTAGCGGAACATTGATATCACGAGCAGTTCAGACCCTGGTGGGATACTGTCGTTACATACTTCGGGTGTGTATATGATAGTATTTCTGCGAAAGGTTATTTATGCTGCGTTTCTCTCAGCTTTACCCTGGCCTAGACTACACCCGTGAGTGGGGAAGGGTTATTTCATTACAGGTACCGTTGGTGACTCGGTTCTGTTGGTGACTTGGTTCTGATGGTGACTTTGTGTTCAGACAGTGTTCAGTTAACCTTAAGTGGGATTTATGTTCCGATTTTGACTGAAGCTTCGACCTGGTATCAGAGTTTGCACAACCAGCCAGTTCAGTCTGCATCATTTGCATCATAGCATATTTATTTTTCAAAAGAAACGCAATGAAAAAAAATCAATCAAAATGAAAAATGAAAAAAAGAAAAGAGAAAAAAAAGAGAGAGAAAAAAAAAAACTAACTAATCTCTGCATGCATATCATTTCTCAGGTACATTCCAGAGCTTGTTCACTGATAGAGATGGCAACAGTTCCCGGGCCGAAGCGGAAGACCTGTTCCTACAGTTTCCATCGTGAGCCGTTGACTGCATTGATCGAGTTGGGTAGTCTTGTGACAGATGATCGTCTGAAGAGTTTTGTTGGGCGGTACGGAGATATCTTGACAGTATTGAAGACAGTAGTTGACCCGGTGCCTCTGCAGACACTACTTCAGTTTTATGACCCAGAGCTCAGGTGCTTCACTTTCCAGGATTATCAGCTTGCACCCACTCTCGAAGAGTATTCTATCCTATTGAGTATCCCTATTCGGCATCAGACTCCCTTCTTGGACGTCCCAAAGGAGGTCGACTTCAGATTGATTGCCAGAGCTCTCCGGTTGAGTGTTGAGGAAGTTGGTGAGAATTGGAAGCCCTGTGGAGAGGTTGTAGGTCTGCCGTTGAAGTTCCTGTTGAGAGTAGCCAGAGTTGAAGCAGAAAAGGGGAATTGGGAAGTTTTTCACGCACAGCTAGCTGCCATGATCTATGGGATCATCCTATTTCCCAGTATGCCAAATTTCATTGACTTCACTGCTATCAGCATTTTCATCAGAGGGAATCCAATCCCTACTCTTCTAGCAGATACTTACTATGCTATTCACAGTAGGCATGGTAAGGGTGGGGCTATCAGGTGTTGTCTCCCGCTTTTGTTCAAATGGTTCATGTCTCTTCTGCCAGCCAGTGGACCATTTGTGGATACCCAGAGCACTCTGAAGTGGACTCAGAGGGTCATGTCGCTCACTTCCTATGACATCAGGTGGCAGTCGTACCGGATGGATGTGAAGGATGTCATCATAAGTTGTGGTGAATTCCGGAGCGTGCCACTCATAGGGACCAAAGGTTGCATCAACTACAATCCAGTTCTTTCTCTTCGCCAGCTAGGGTTTGTTATGAGTGAAAGACCGCTCGAGGCTGAGATGGCCGAGAATTTTTGTTTTGAGAAGAAGGATGACCCTGCTAAGTTGGAGCAGATAGGGAAAGCCTGGAGAGATGTGGGAGTGAAGGATGGATCCGTCTTAGGGAAGAAGTTTGCCATTGCAATGCCCGATTACACCGATTGGGTAAAGAAGAGAGTGGAAACTTTGCTGCTACCCTATGATAGGATGGAGCCGTTGCAAGAGCAACCACCTTTGGTCCTTGCTGATAGTGTGCCTGCAGAGCACTACAAGCAAGCCTTGATGGAGAATCGCCGTTTGAGAGAGAAGGAGCAAGATACCCAGATGGAGCTGTACAAAGCTAAGGCTGATAAGCTGCACTTGGCCCATCAACTCAGGGAGGTGCAAGGAGAGGATGCTAGCAGAGCAAGAGGTAAGAAGAGATCCTACGAGGAGGTGGAGAGTATGTTAGATGCAGAACACCGGGAGTGCTTGAGGCTGCAGAGAGCAGAAGCCAGTTATCAGAAGAAGATCAGAGACTTGGAGAAGCAACTCAAAGATAAAGATAGCCAGTTGAAGAAGGAAGTAGACTTGAGACAGGCATCAGAGAACCACCTTGGAGGAGAAGTGGTAGAGCTGAGAAGACAATTGAAGGAGAAGATTACCCCTCTACCAGAATGCTCAGAATGCACACTGTTGATAGACCAGTGCCATTACCTGAAGACCCTCATTCCGGAAGACCGTCTGTCTTAGTTTGTATCTCTGATTGTATTTTGTTGAGAATCACCTCCAGGCTTGTTGGATGTGATTCATTTGCGTGTAAGCCATCTCTCGGACCTTTTGTTAAGAATCACCTCCAGGCTTGTTGGATGGGATTCTTTTTCTTTGTACGTTGTTTATTCAGATATTCTGTTGACATTGGTTGTATGCCTTTTTACCCTTATGTATATATAAGGATGTCAGCATTTCCTTGTATCTGTTTGTTCTCTTGTTGCTGCAGGTTGCCATCTTTTCAGGATGGGTCAGGCTCTTTGAATGCCTGAGAAATGAGCATATCATGTGCATCATACGCATCATTAGCATCATACTCATATCATTTTGCATAACAGGTGTTCTTGGTCGTGACTTCTCACTCTTGGTTCCTGTTCAGGCAGGATAGCTGATCAACGTCCGCACCGCTACTCAACAAGACTGAATCAACAGAGAAGTATGGATCAATTTCAAGCTGAGTTGGCTGAGATGAAGGATAGCATGGCCCAGTTTATGAATATGATGCAAGGGGTTGCACAAGGTCAAGAAGAACTCCGAGCTATGGTTCAGAGACAAGAGGCTGCAAATCCACCGGTCAACCATGCTCCGCCAGAGGGAGGCCCGGTCAATGATAACAATGTCGCTGCTGCTGTACCCAACAACAACTATGCTGTAGGTGATGAGTTGGGGGGTATTCGAATCAACGGTCAACCTATTGTTCCAGATGCCGCTAATGCCAGAGTAGTCCGTGCTCCGGCCCGTAATCCTGTTCCGATTGTTGACAGACAAGAAGATATGTTCTCTCTGCTCAGTGAAGACGAAGACGTTCTGGGAAGGGTTAATGAGAGAGACCGCAAAGTTGAGGCTCTTGCTGAGAAGATCCGTGCTATGGAAAGTCAGAATTCCCTCGGTTTTGATGTTACCAACATGGGATTGGTTGAAGGTTTGAGAATCCCTCACAAGTTCAAAGCACCGTCCTTCGACAAATACAACGGTACTTCTTGCCCTCGCACCCACGTGCAGGCTTATTATCGAAAGATCTCTGCGTATACCGATGATGAAAAGATGTGGATGTATTTTTTCCAAGATAGTCTATCTGGGGCTTCTTTGGACTGGTACATGGAATTGAAGAGAGATTCGATCCGATGCTGGAGGGATCTGGGTGAGGCCTTTTTGAGGCAATACAAACACAACATGGACATGGCACCGAGCCGGACTCAGCTGCAGAGTCTTTGTCAGAAATCCAATGAGAGCTTCAAGGAGTACGCTCAGAGGTGGCGTGAACTGGCTGCTAGAGTTCAACCCCCTATGCTGGAGAGCGAGTTGACAGATATGTTTATCGGTACTCTTCAAGGTGTGGTTATGGACCGGATGGGGGAGCGCCGTAGTTTTTCTGATGTTGTCATTTGTGGAGAGAGGACTGAGAGCTTGATTAAAACTGGGAAGATCCAGGATGCTGGTTCCTCTTCCTCTAAGAAGCCATTTGCTGGGGCACCTCGTCGAAGAGAGGGTGAAACTAATGCTGTTCAACACCGCAGAGATCAGAACAGAAGTGAATACCGTCAAGCTGCTGCTGTAACCATTCCGGCACCTCAACCTCGTCAGCAACAACAACAAAGAGTTCAACAACCGCAACAACAACAACAACAGCAACGTCCGTATCAGCCCAGACAAAGGATGCCTGATCGACGTTTTGATTCGATACCCATGTCGTACGCCGAACTGCTGCCCGAATTACTCAGGTTGGGGATGGTTGAGTTGCGTACAATGGCTCCGCCTACAGTATTGCCTCCTGGATACGACGCCAACGCCCGTTGTGACTTTCACTCTGGGGCACCAGGGCATCATACTGAGAAGTGTCGGGCTCTCCAGCATAAAGTCCAAGATTTGATCGATGCCAAGGCAATCAACTTCGCACCAGTGCCTAATGTCGTAAACAACCCTATGCCTCAGCATGGTGGGCATAGAGTGAACAATGTTGAGGGGAAAGAAGCTGAAGATCTGGTTGTTAATGTTGATGATGTTCAGACTTCTCTGCTAGTTGTGAAGGGCCGTCTGCTGAATGGGGGTGTCTACTCGGGCTGTGATGAGGATTGTTTGGGCTGTGCAGAATCAGAGAATGGTTGCGACCAGTTAAGGGCCGGTATCCAGGGTATGATGGATGAAGGTTGTTTGCAATTTAGTAGGGCTGTAAAAGATCGCGGAACAGTGTCAACTATCACCATTTACTTTAAACCAACTGAAGAACATGGACAAAGGGTTGTTAGCGCACCTGCAGCAAATGGTACCCCAGTTACCATTCCCGTGCCTGTAACCATCAGAGTTCCAACTACTACCGTTGCGTCTGGAAGAAGGGCTGTTGAGAATAGTAGGGCCGTGCCGTGGAAGTATGATAATGCTCACCGCAGTTACAGAAGGGCTGAAAGTCAGACGAGACCAGTGAATCAGACTCCAGTGACAATTGGTTTACCGAATAGAGTTCCTGCAACTGTTGGTCCGGCTGTGGATAATGTAGGGGGTCCCGGAGGTTTTACCAGAAGCGGTCGTCTGTTCGCACCGCAGCCTTTGAGGGACAATAATGCTGAGGCTCTCGCCAAAGCAAAGGGTAAGCAAGCTGTGGTTGAGGAAGAGCCTGTCCAGAAGGAAGCGCCCGAGGGGTCATTTGAGAAGGATGTGGAGGAGTTTATGAAGATAATCAAGAAGAGTGACTACAAGATTGTAGATCAGTTGAATCAAACTCCGTCCAAGATTTCTATACTTTCACTGTTGTTGTGCTCTGAGGCGCACCGTAATGCCTTGCTGAAGATGTTGAATTTGGCTTACGTGCCTCAGGAGATTTCTGTCAATCAACTGGAGGGTGTGATGGCCAATGTGAGCACCAGGCATGGTGTAGGTTTCACCAATTTAGACTTACCGCCTGAAGGGCGAAACCACAACAAAGCCTTGCACATCACCATGGAGTGCAAGGGGGCAGTTTTGTCTCACGTATTGGTAGACACCGGGTCGTCGCTGAATGTGTTGCCTAAGCAGATTCTGAGGAAGATTGATGCGGAAGGGTTTGTGCTTAATCCCAGTGACCTGATCGTTCGTGCTTTCGACGGATCCAAACGTTCTGTGTGTGGAGAAGTTACCTTGCTTGTGAAGATAGGTCCTGAGGTATTCAATATCATCTTCTATGTTATGGACATCCAGCCCGCCTATAGCTGTTTATTGGGGCGTCCATGGATTCATGCAGCAGGGGCAGTCTCGTCGACTCTCCATCAAAAGCTCAAGTATGTCTGGAACGGTCAGATTGTGACTGTGTGCGGTGAAGAAGAGATTCTGGTAAGTCATCTATCCTCGTTCAAATATGTTGAGGTGGATGGCGAGATCCATGAAACCTTATGCCAGGCGTTTGAGACTGTGGCTCTTGAGAAAGTGGCGTACGCTGAGCAGAGGAAGCCGGGTGTCTCAATCACTTCTTACAAGCAGGCTAAAGAGGTTGTTGATTCTGGCAAAGCTGAAGGCTGGGGCAAGATGGTGGATTTGCCTGTCAAAGAAGACAAATTTGGTGTTGGTTATGAGCCTCTCCGAGCAGAGCAGAATGGTCAAGCGGGTCCGAGTACCTTCACCAGCGCTGGGCTGATGAATCATGGTGACGTCTCCGCAACCGGTATTGAAGACTGTGACAGCGATTGTGATTTGGACAACTGGGTTCGCCCGTGTGCACCAGGGGGGTCTATCAACAACTGGACGGCTGAAGAAGTGGTTCAAGTTACTCTTCTGACAGAGTAATTTTCTGTTGTTTTGTCATTTTGCATGAAAATCCTACGTTCTGCCCAAGGCGTAGTGATTCATTTTTGTAGGGCCTCATCATGTTTTAATGATTATCATTAATGAAGGACATTTTTTTTGAAATCAAACTTTGTGATCCCTGTCTTTCTATTTTTGTTTTCATTTTTCTTTTTCAAAACGATAAAAATGGCAATGTTTTTTGTTTTTGTGACTTTATTGAACTCTTTTTCTAAAACAAAGCATCAAACATGCAGAAGCGATCTTATGGCATTCACTATGAACAGTTCTGTTATGGCTCAGTATGATTTCGATAATCCCATTTACCAAGCTGAAGAGGAGAGTGAGGAAGACTGTGAACTCCCTGCAGAATTGGCCAGATTACTGAAGCAGGAGGAAAGGGTCATCCAACCTCATCAGGAGGAGTTGGAAACTATTAATTTGGGTACTGAGGACGCCAAAAAAGAAATCAAGATTGGGGCTGCTTTAGAGGACTCTGTCAAGAGGAGGCTGATTGAGATGCTGAGAGAATATGTGGAAGTGTTCGCCTGGTCATACCAAGATATGCCTGGTTTAGATACAGATATTGTGATGCACCGATTACCTCTTAGGGAAGGATGTCCTTCAGTCAAGCAGAAGCTTCGTAGAACGAGTCCTGACATGGCAACTAAGATCAAGGAAGAGGTTCAGAAGCAGTGGGATGCGGGTTTTCTGGCTGTCACCAGTTATCCATCGTGGGTGGCCAACATCGTTCCTGTGCCGAAGAAGGATGGTAAAGTCAGAATGTGTGTCGATTACCGGGATTTGAACAGAGCGAGTCCGAAAGATGATTTCCCATTACCTCACATTGATGTATTGGTTGATAATACGGCTCAATCCTCGGTATTCTCTTTCATGGATGGTTTCTCCGGATACAATCAGATCAAGATGGCGCCAGAGGACATGGAAAAGACGACATTCATTACACCTTGGGGCACGTTCTGTTATAAAGTGATGCCATTTGGGCTAAAGAATGCTGGTGCTACCTATCAGAGGGCAATGACGACTCTTTTTCACGACATGATGCACAAAGAAATTGAAGTGTACGTAGATGATATGATTGCGAAGTCGCAGACAGAAGAGGAGCACCTGGTTAATTTGCAGAAGTTGTTTGACCGGTTGAGAAAGTTCAAGCTGAGGTTGAATCCGAATAAGTGTACGTTTGGGGTGAGATCAGGGAAGCTTCTAGGCTTCATTGTCAGTGAGAAAGGGATTGAGGTTGATCCAGCGAAAGTCAAAGCTATTCAAGAGATGCCTGAACCGAAAACGGAGAAGCAAGTCCGTGGGTTTTTAGGGAGGTTGAACTACATTGCAAGGTTCATATCTCATCTAACGGCCACATGTGAACCAATTTTCAAACTGCTCAGAAAGAATCAGGCGGTCAAGTGGAATGATGATTGTCAGAAAGCTTTTGACAAGATTAAAGAGTATTTACAGGAACCTCCAATCCTTATACCTCCAGTTCCAGGGAGACCTCTGATAATGTACCTGTCAGTGACTGAGAATTTGATGGGGTGTGTATTGGGACAGCATGACGAGTCTGGTCGAAAAGAGCATGCCATATACTACCTTAGCAAAAAGTTTACCGACTGTGAAACAAGATATTCACTGCTCGAGAAAACTTGCTGTGCTTTGGCCTGGGCTGCTCGCCGACTAAGACAGTATATGTTGAACCATACTACCTTGTTGATTTCTAAGATGGATCCAGTGAAGTACATCTTTGAGAAGCCGGATCTTACCAGACGCGTCGCCCGTTGGCAGATGATTCTAACAGAATATGACATTCAGTACACGTCACAGAAGGCCATCAAGGGTAGTATTCTGTCAGACTACCTCGCCGAACAACCGATTGAAGATTATCAGCCTATGATGTTTGAATTCCCTGATGAAGATATCATGTATCTTAAGATGAAAGATTGCGAAGAGCCTCTTGTCGAGGAAGGACCGGACCCGGATGACAAATGGACACTGATGTTTGATGGGGCTGTGAATATGAATGGTAATGGTGTTGGGGCAGTATTAATCAATCCCAAAGGTGCTCATATACCTTTTTCTGCCAGACTGACGTTTGACGTCACCAACAACGAAGCTGAGTATGAGGCTTGTATCATGGGGATAGAAGAAGCCATTGATCTGAGGATCAAAACACTTGACATATTTGGAGATTCAGCTCTAGTGATCAACCAGGTCAATGGAGATTGGAATACGAATCAGCCGCATTTGATTCCGTATAGAGATTACACCAGGAGAATACTGACGTTCTTCAAGAAGGTGAAGTTGTATCATGTCCCCCGGGATGAGAATCAAATGGCTGATGCCTTGGCTACTTTGTCATCTATGTGTAGCGGTGTATTCGTCGCCATATGATTCATCAATTAAATCATAAGCAAAGCATACAATGAAGTTTCGAGTCGCCACCGCACTTTTATTTATCCAAAGGACTGGCTAAAAAGCGAACAAAAGCCTAAGAAGTTTTACACGTAGAAAACTAATAAAAGATCAGAGATTCCGGGTAAGGGGTAAGTTACGCAATGGGAAGGTGTTAGGCACCCACTACGTCCTAGGTACTCCTAGGGAGCCCTTTTCACACTTGTTGTAAAAGATTGTTATTTGTTAAGACATATGCATTGTGCAAACAGGAGTGAGATGATGAGGAAAGAATGTACAAGTTTTATTGGGTTTGAGCGGATGAACCCGCTGCCTACGTACCTTCCATCAAAGGTAAGGATCAAAACGCCGTAGTTCGGCTAAAAGATTTCCAAAAGTGAGTTGGATTCAATTTTAAACAATAGCACTGAGGCTTTTCATTATCAATGGGAGAACACTCGACCAAAACCAACATCCACCATGCGAGGATAGCTTCGACGTACGAGAGGGGTTAACCCTATTTTCGGTACGGAAGTCTTACTGTCGACTCACTAAAGATAAGGTGAGGTTTACATCAACCACAATGATAATTGAAACCTACGGCTAATGCATGAAAAGATTAATGGACATGGCCAAAACAAGTGAATGAGTGAAGTTAATTGATTGTGATTATGAAAGTGAAGTCAAAGTATGATTAAGATTAATTCAAAAGAAGTATTATGAAATGGAGTTTGAAAAAAAGAGTCAAGGACTTGAGTCCAGGTTTTTAGTTTGAAAACATGAAGAAGTTTGCACAATGTCTATGTCAAGTTTAAGATCAAAGTGTGAAAAGGTTCTAGGACACAATGAGGATGAATGAGTGAGGATGGAAAGTAAAGCTTCTCAGGAGGTTCACTTCTTGAGATCATATGAGAAATGATTCAAGGGTGTCCTTTGGAATGGAAAGTAAGTAATAAAGCAAACAAACAAATGATACCGGATGCCACTCAATGGTCTTACTCCAATCTCACAAACAAAAGCGGATATCGGATACCAATGGCTGGGTTTACACCAATCTCCTAAAACAGAACTGGATATCAGAGGCCACTCAATGGTCTTACACTAATCTCTTAAAAAGAAAACAATGAAGAAATATGGAAGTCAACTGCCAGCTTGTGGGACTTAGGTTAACCCCACACATGATCATAGGAAAGCAAATGCCAACTTGTGGGACTTACAATTGCATCCCCTCACAAACAAAGAAAGCAGAACAAGGATGTCAGACGCCAACTTGTGGGACTTACTCTAACACACAGTATGATCCTAGGAAAACAACTGCCAACTTGTGGGACTTACAATTGTATCCTCACATACAAAGAAACAAGGCAACAAAACAAAAGTAAGATGAGTGGCCAATGTGATGGTCTTATACTCACTCCCATATCATAGGAACAAATGCCAACTTGTGGGACTTACAATTGTCCTCAATGGGTAAACAGCAATAATGATGTCAAACAGACAAAAGAGATGCTCATGCATTAATGACAATTGATGGTGATAAATGCATAACATATAGGCAAGCAAATGCACATAGAGCAAGCAATCAGTCAATGAATAGCAAACAGCACACTCTATAGCCAAACAATTGGGGGCTCACACAAGAGGGTTTGACTTTGAAAGTCCACTGTAATGGGTGAAGGTCGCTCTTAACCTGGCCATTGAGGGGCTCAGGTGAAGCAGATGAATAGGAGATGAGGGGTGTGCCTCATTGCTTCTATCTCAGGTAAGAGAGAGCATCAAATAGAAAGTGGGAGTTCAGAAAGTAGGAACTCTCTCCACATTATTGACTCGATCGGATCTTGGGTATTTATCTCAATGCTTCAACCAGGTACTGGGAGCAAAGAGAGGACACACTGAATAGTGGGGGATAGATTGCTTATCCCTACCTTCCACCAATTGCCTTACTTGAAGGACTTTTCCTGCTTAGGACAAATTTAAACAAACACAGGCATTGCCTCTTAAGGAGGACTTCAGACAGTTTGCCCGGTCAAATAACAGACCGGGTCTCCAGACTACATGAAGAAGAAGTAATTATACCTCAAAGCAAATGCTAAAAAGCAAAGCAAGCAAGTTCAAAGAACTTAGGCAACTAAAGTACCTGAAAAAAGTCAAACTCATTAGTAAACAAGTCAACAGTCAAAATCAAAAGAAATAGATAAACAGTCAACCACAGGAGGTCAACTGTGCAAAGCAAGACTCAAGTTACATGAGTCACCTACAAAACAAAAGGTTAGCACAATATAGACAAACAAACATCAATCAAATTGGTATGGTCTTGGAAGCACTATGCTCAACCTGAAACAGATAAACTCAACATAAGTCCAAAGGACCACTAGGACTAGCCTAGGGTCAAACATGAAAGAAAAAGTCAAGGCAGCAAGGAAAAGTCAACTCAAAGTCAAAGTCAAACATTTGGGAAGCTAACACACTTGGGCCCACAATCAAATCATGCATCATTGTCATTTCATGGATATTTGAAATCAAAACAAGGCAAAGGAAAGCATACAAAAGTCAACAGAATGACTTGCATCAAAAGTCAACCTAAGCAATCTCAAAAATCATGAAATAAATCACACTCAATCCTAACATCTAACATGGTATACATGTAAAATTTCATGGCATTTGGATGAGAGGAAGGCAGCCAATTAAAATCATGAAGTCAAACCAAGTTCAAACAAGCATAGTGAAAGTCAACAAGCATGGGTCAACTTCAAAAAATCGTATCAAATTGAAAACAGATGAGAAATGAATGAGATTAACACCAATGCAAAGCTTGAGATGTCTAGTTATCACATATGAAATTTCATGGTCATGTGATAAGATTTGAGAATTTCACAAAAGATTTGGCAATGTATAGCACAAAAAGTCAACAAATGACCAAGCATGGAAGAAAATTCACAATCAAATGGAAAACAGCAAGATAAATTCCAAGAAAATTCATACATCAACTAGACATATAAAGGATCAATCATGCAAAATTTGGGGTCAATTGGATGCAAGGAGGCATGTCAACAAAATTAGGGAAAATACACATCATGGTATGACACCAAATGTGACACATAACTTCAAAAATTCATAACTAGCAAACCACATATGATAAATGTACAAACTTTATATCAAAATGAAGGTGAGTGTGTGTAGAGTGCCCACAAAAATTTTCAAGCTCATTGGATGCATCATGACAATTTCACAAAAGTAATGGCTCAAGGTATCACTTATTTGTCATATTTCAAAAACCCTAGAGCCAAATAGTATCTCATGATCAGAAAAAAATATTAAAAAAAATGATAAAAACCTAGACATTTGTATGAGTATGATGCAAAAATTCCACAATTTTGGAGTTTAATTGGATGAGAAATGGATTTTGTAAATTTGTGTAACAAGATGAAACAATATTATGAAAGGAAATGATTTAACATATGATTAATTTAAGAATGTTAGGGCACGGTGGCAAGACTGTGAATATTTTAGCAATTAAATGAAACGGTATGCACCGTTAGATGCGTGGCTGATGGCTAATGGGCGCATGCCAATGGAACAAGGCTCCCATGCAAGACAAATCCACCGTCAAAACAGACAAAAACAAAACCTGGCAAAGGCATATTAGTAACATCTGGAAAAGTTAAATGATACGGTGCGTATTGGTGTAAGGCGTGGCGGACTAGGAATGGTCATACAGTAAAGCCATGCGAACAGCACTAACATACAGACCAAAAGATTTCAAGTTTTCTGGGTAGGGTTTTTCAGGGTTCTAACAACAGTAACTCAACTTCAAATTTCCAACAATAATTTTTGTCAATCAAACCCAACACACAACATATCAATGCGTTCCTCTAACTTTGTACATCACTATTACCACAACCAAAAACACCAATTCGAACTAAATAAGAAGTAACAAGCAAGAACATATTCATGTGTGCAGCTTTAAAGCAACATAACTCACTAAATACTCGATCATTTTCCACAAACTATAGCTTAAAATAAACAGCAAAGAAGGACCTACATCATATATGTTATGATTTGGAAAAACAAAGGAGTCGAAAAACTCACCTGCTTTGAAGAGCAGTCGTGTGTGGTTGTTGTTTGGCTTCCAAATAGCAAAACAGTTGTGGCTTTAGGCTTCAAATGACCAATGATGGAAAGATTTAAGCTCAAGCTTGCTCGATTCACCTTTAAATTCGAACTGCCATGGAAGGGGTTGAAGTAGCAGCATGAAGATGAAGCTTTATAGATGTGAAATAATGATTCAAGTAGACCCAAAATGTTGTTCAGTTCATGAAACACTCAAGCCAACTCGTGATTCTTTGAAGGATTGGCCAGAAAATTTTCAAATGCTCAAATGCAAGAATGAAGAGGAGAGTGTTTTTGGTTGGTGGCTGCAGCTTCTTAGGGTTTGTTTTGGGACAGCAGAATCCCTTATATTGTCTGTTAAGGTTACTTAAGGAATGGTAAACAAGTTTGGTTTATTTTAATCCAATTGCAAATTTGCTAATTGGCAACAAGTGAATATTGGAGGTATGGACTGCCACGAATGGGCCTTCTAGCATGCTGCAAATACCCTTTACCAATGCTGTTTTACACTTCCACATGAATTGCTAACCATGCCTTGTGTTAATGAAGTCAATTTGCACATTTTGACAATTTTGCATTTTGGTCCATAATGATAGCATAATGGTGAAATGAACATGATTTTATGCTTGGAGCAAGTCACAAATATGGTTTAGAACATTTCTCAATTGGTCAAGTCAAGAAAAAGTCAAAGGAGCAAAAAGTCAAACTTGAGTCAAACTTTGAATTTAAGTGAAAAAGGTCCAAAAATGCCATTTTGAATGGCAAGGTTTTAGGTCATGAAATTTATATTTTTGGAAAGAGGGTGAAAAATGTGGTTTGTAGGAAAAAACCCCACCAAATTTGGCCTTATGGTTTGGGAGATATGCTCAGTTGAAGTTCAAAAATTGATGAAAATGATTGGATCATATCTTGACAACCATACATGGGATTTGAGAGTTCTTGGACTTTTTGAAAATGGGAGAACAAGATCTTCAACTTTCATGTTGGGCAAAAATTCATTTGGAGCTTGTATCATGATACAAGTTGAGGATCAAGAAGTTTCTATTTTTGGCAGTTAAAATTACAGGTCCAGTTTCTATTTTGGGAAATTTTCTGATTGACTTCAAATTCTTCAATGATGTTGATTGCCATGACATATGAGGCCTATTAGGACATGAATAAGCTCTCTCAAACCAAATCCATCCATCAAATCCACAAAATCAACCACAGTTGACCAACTTTGACTTTCTAGGGTTTTGGACTTGACTGTGCACTTCTGATGAATTCCAAACCCTAATTCCTTGAGACCTTGACTTCAAATGGTGTCCCAAGACATATGAACTCTTGATTATTGACCATGGTGCCCAAATTCCACAAGAATGGCCACCATCTACTGCTTTGATTGACTGTTGACTATCTAGGGTTTTCTGCCTGCCTGTGCATTGACTGCTGCCCTCTGAGCCTTCAACCCTTGACTTGAACACTTCAAAAAGACCCCCAAGGCATGTGAACTTGTTGGACAAACCCTAGGGCTTTGATTCCTTGAGAAACAACCTTGCTTGATTGGTAGACTGATCTCCTGATCAGTTTGACCTAATTCCTGCTTGCTTGCTCTTGAGGCAACTGGGGACAATGCAAATGCTATGCAATGTATCATGATATGTTATGACCTAATATGAAATGGTATGTACAATGATAGGTGCAAATTTGAGGTGCTACAGCTGCCCCTATTCAATCAGCTGGGAACCCGAACGGATGATAGCGATTGCTGTCAGACTTTCAGGGTAAACAGGGATTGAATACCAAAGAACCGTAGAAATTTGCACCGACCGGATATAATACAAAGAAAACCACGTCATTTACCGATGACAAACTGCATGACAGCTTCAGGAAAAGCAAAACCATTTACCGATGGTTGAAGAACTGGAACCTCGATATTTACCGATATCGACTTCAGCACGAACATTTACCGATGGCGGCAGGGGAACACAAACTTCTGAAAATCAAAACCATTTACCGATGGTTAAAACTGATATTTACCGATATCAACTTCAGCAAAACCATTTACCGATGGCTGCTGGGAAACAATGATGTTGAAAGGAAGCGAGACCATTTACTGATGGTGGCTTCAAAGCAAACTTGATATTTACCGATACCAAGGCCATTTACCGATGGCATGCTGCAACTGGGAATTCGATATTTACCGATATCGAAGAAAACTGGGCCATTTACCGATGGCGTCTCCGCTTGGGGAGTGAACAAAATCTTTAGTGATACCAGACAAGACGTTTACCGACGACCTCTGGGGATTTTGATTTTATTAACAAGAGAACAAAGAAATGACCAGACATTTACCGATGACTGGGGTGAGACACGATGTTTACCGACATCGAAAGATGATGTTTACCGACATCCAAAAGAATGACCAGACATTTACCGATGACTGGGATGAGACACGATGTTTACCGACATCGAAAGATGATGATTACCGACATCAAAAGAAATGACCAGACATTTACCGATGACTGGGATGAGAAATTTATTGGTGAGACAGACAAATATTTGCAACTGAAAAACAGATAGGACATTTACAGATGACTTTACTGGGAATTTTTGTTGGGGATTATCAGACATTTACCGATGACTGAGGGAAAGATTCGATGTTTACCGACACCGAAGCAATGGCGTTTACCGACACCAAAAAATGACCAGACATTTACCGATGACTGGGTGGAACTCGATGTTTACCGACACCGAAACAATGGCGTTTACCGACACCAAAAAGAATGAGAAACACACGCGGGTGCTGATATGACACTTACTGATATCACAAGAATAGAATCTGGGATATGTTGAAGCAAGGCTGATCTCTTGCGGGGGTCTCACTGGGGAGAAACAGACTATCTGTCACCATCGGGTGAGGAAATAAACCTCTGTCACCATCGGGTGAGGAAATAAACCTCTGTGGGGATAATCAAATCCGAATGCTGTCGAAGCAACTGTAGCTGATTTGCTGTGTTGATATTGAACAAAATATGATCCTGCCTCTGCCGGGGATACAGTCTGATGTGGTTTCGAACACATGAATGCATATGTTTGAATTTTTCTATGGCGTAATGCTCCACATGGAATGGAAATGCTACGCAGTTTTTTTTTTTTTGAGGATGCGATGATTTACTATATGCAATGCAATATGATGAGAACTCTGCGGGGAGAGATACACAGGTCGACTGTGCTGAGAAATCTTCAAGATGAAATCTACTGGGGGAAGCAATACAAACCGCTGCCGGGGAGCCAACAAAACAAATCCACTAGGGGAAGACAAAGCAACTCGCCGGGGAGTAATGAAACAACCTTGTTGGAGAGAAATGAATCAACTCTGCTAGGGGAAAGCAAAGGGAAACCTGCCGGGGATAGCCCAATCAATCCATGAAAAATTCCGCTTGGGGAAATAAAAACTCCGCTGGGGAAGCTAAATCAGGCGACTCTTTGGGGATGAGGCTTCATGCAAACCTCAGATAAAACAGACTGCTTTTGGGAATAACTGCTACTCCGCCGGGGACGACCCGCAATATTCACAAGTAGAAATCAACTTAGCTGGGGATGCGGATATCGATCTGCCACGATAACTCATCCAATCCTCTGGTAGGATAAACTCTGCTGGAGAGATAACTGCTTCGCTGGGGAAGGCTTGAACAATCCATAGCTAGGGTAATGATTCTGTCTGGGGAAAGCATTGCCGGAGAATGCTCACAGGCGACGACCTTACTGGGGAAAATATTCACAGATGACGACCTGCAAATCGGAACGACAGATGCCCCAGGGAGTACATGGACAAGATACGCTCAAGTGTCCTCAACATTCAAAATGATTTTCAAATGTTTTAATCTTTCTGCACGTCATTGTTTAGCCTTCATGTTTTTATATGCAATGTTTATCAAAAATCCGGACGTTTTTGCAAACAAAACAGTAGAAGTAAAAACAAGAGAGCAATTTATCTGAATAACGACTTTTATTGATTGAAAGTGTGCCTGAAAAGGCAAATACATTGGGAAGCAATTCCTAGAAAGAGGTAATTGCGCACAAAAGGAAAATAAACTACCCTAATAGCAATGTGAACACGGCATCCACTGTTTCCCAACTCTGTTATAACTCATAGATCATCAGTTTCCTCCCGATTCCTTGCCTTCTGAGAAGACTGACTGGACCGATCACATCTGTCGAGATGGTAGCTGACGAAGCATGACGAAATACAGATAACTCAGACTGTAGTCTTCGCTTTAATCCCTCTTTTGGCTGGATCGCCCTTTCGGGTTTTCAATCCACCGGGATACCCATTTTTGCCTAAGCCGCCCTTGCGGGTTTTCGACTTACCGGGTGTACAATTTTTTCATTTTTATCCCTAACTTTTGCCCGAACCTTTTCTTTCTGTTTTTTGGTTCGCCGGGATGCCCATTTTTGCCTGGACTATTTTATTCTTTTTGTCCAGCGGGTCAATTTACGCGAAGTATTTTTTGACTACATCTGAGTTGACAGGGGAAGGAAAGTCTTCACCATCCATAGTTGTAAGCATCAAGGCTCCACCGGAGAAAACCTTCTTCACAACATACGGACCTTCGTAATTAGGAGTCCACTTGCCCCTGTTATCTGTACCGGGAGGAAGGATCCTCTTCAAAACTAGATCGCCAGTTTGAAATGTCCGAGGACGCACTTTCTGATCAAAGGCTCGCTTCATCCTTCTCTGATACAACTGCCCATGGCAAACAGCTGCTAACCGTCTCTCTTCGATAAGGCTTAACTCATTAAACCTTGTACGAATCCACTCGGCTTCGTCCAGCTTGACATCCAATAGTACCCTCAGAGAAGGGATCTCCACTTCAACTGGTAGGACTGCTTCCATACCATACACAAGGGAGTAGGGGGTTGCCCCGGTCGACGTACGTACTGAGGTACGGTATCCATGCAAAGCGAAAGGCAACATCTCATGCCAATCCTTGTACGTAACGACCATCTTCTGCACAATCTTCTTGATATTTTTTGTTTGCTGCCTCTACAGCACCATTCATCTTCGGTCTGTAAGGAGAAGAGTTGTGATGTTCAATCTTGAAATCTCTGCATAAGTCTTTCATCATTTTGTTATTGAGATTCGACCCATTGTCAGTGATGATTCTCTCGGGAACTCCATAACGACAGATGATTTCTTTCTTGATGAACCGGGCAACCACTTGTTTGGTGACGTTGGCATAGGAAGCTGCTTCCACCCATTTGGTGAAGTAATCAATCGCAACCAAGATGAAACGATGTCCATTAGAAGCAGTAGGCTCAATCCTTCCAATCATGTCAATGCCCCACATGGCAAACGGCCAAGGCGAGTTCATGACATTCAATGGGCTTGGTGGTACATGCACCTTGTCGGCATAGATTTGACACTTATGGCATTTCCGAGCATATTTGAAGCAATCGGATTCCATAGTCATCCAATAATATCCGGCTCTCAGCAATTTCTTCGACATTGCATGACCACCAGCGTGGGTACCGAACGAACCCTCGTGCACTTCTTGCATCAACATGTCTGCTTCGTGTCTATCCACGCATCTGAGCAAGACCATGTCAAAGTTCCGCTTGTATAGCACATCATCCTGATTCAGATAAAAGCTTCCAGCAAGCCTTCTCAGGGTCTTCCTATCATTCTTCGACGCACCCTCAGGATACTCTTGAGTCTTGAGGAAATTCTTGATGTCAAAGTACCACGGCTTATCATCAATAGCATTAACAGACTCGGCTGCGAACACATATGCAGGCCTCTCGAGTCGATTCACAGCAACATGTGGCACCTGATTCCACCAATGAACCTTTATCATGGAAGATAAAGTAGCCAAGGCATCAGCCATCTGATTCTCGTCTCGCGGGACATGATACAACTTCACCTTCTTGAAGAACGTCAGTATTCTTCTGGTGTAATCTCTATACGGAATCAAATGTGGCTGGTTTGTATTCCAATCTCCATTGACCTGATTGATCACTAGAGCTGAATCTCCAAATATATCAAGTGTTTTGATTCTCAGATCAATGGCTTCTTCTATCCCCATGATACAAGCCTCGTACTCAGCTTCATTGTTGGTAACATCGAAAGTCAATCTGGCAGAGAAAGGTATATGAGCACCTTTGGGATTGATCAACACTGCCCCAACACCGTTACCGTTCATATTCACGGCCCCATCGAACATCAGTGTCCACTTGTCATCAGGATCCGGTCCTTCCTCGACAAGCGGTTCTTCACAGTCTTTCGTCTTCAGATACATGATGTCTTCATCAGGGAATTCAAACATCATAGGCTGATAATCGTCGATCGGTTGTTCGGCAAGATAGTCTGACAGAATGCTACCTTTGATGGCCTTCTGAGACGTGTACTGAATGTCATATTCTGTTAAGATCATCTGCCAACGGGCAACACGTCCGGTGAGGGCTGGCTTCTCAAAGATGTATTTCACAGGATCCATCCTAGAAATCAACAGAGTAGTATGGTTCAACATATACGGCCTTAGTCGGCGAGCAGCCCAGGCCAAAGCACAGCAAGTTTTCTCGAGCAGTGAATATCTTGTTTCACAGTCGGTAAACTTTTTGCTCAGGTAGTATATGGCATGCTCTTTTCGACCAGACTCGTCATGCTGACCCAATACACACCCCATCGAAGTCTCGGTGACTGATAGGTACATTATCAGTGGTCTCCCTGGAACTGGAGGGATAAGGATTGGAGGGTTTTGCAAGTATTCTTTGATTTTGTCAAAAGCTTCCTGACAGTCATCATTCCATTTGATCGCCTGATTCTTTCTGAGTAGTTTGAAAATTGGTTCACACGTAGCAGTTAGATGAGATATGAACCTTGCAATGTAGTTCAATCTCCCTAAAAACCCACGGACTTGCTTTTCCGTCTTCGGTTCAGGCATCTCTTTAATAGCTTTGACTTTAGCTGGATCCACCTCAATCCCTTTCTCACTGACAATGAAGCCTAAGAGCTTCCCGGATCTCACTCCAAACGTGCACTTGTTCGGATTCAGCCTCAGTTTGAACTTGACCAGTCTGTCAAACAACTTCTGCAGATTTACCAGGTGCTCCTCTTCCGTCTGCGACTTCGCAATCATATCATCCACGTACACTTCGATTTCGTTATGCATCATGTCATGAAAGAGAGTCGTCATTGCCCTCTGATAGGTAGCACCGGCATTCTTCAGCCCAAATGGCATCACTTTGTAGCAGAACGTGCCCCAAGGTGTAATGAATGTCGTCTTTTCCATGTCCTCTGGCGCCATCTTGATCTGGTTGTAGCCTGAGAAACCGTCCATGAAAGAGAATACCGAGGACTGAGCCGTATTATCCACCAATACATCGATGTGAGGTAATGGGAAATCATCTTTCGGACTCGCCCTGTTCAAATCCCGGTAATCGACACACATTCTGACTTTGCCATCCTTCTTTGGCACTGGAACGATGTTGGCAACCCAAGGTGGGTAACTTGTAACAGCCAGGAAACCTGCGTCCCACTGCTTTTGAACCTCTTCTTTGATCTTGACAGCCATGTCAGGACTAGTTCTGCGAAGCTTCTGCTTGACCGACGGGCATTCTTCTCTGAGAGGTAACCGATGCACCACAATGTCTGTATCCAAACCCGGCATATCTTGGTATGACCAGGCGAATATTTCCACATATTCTTTCAGCATCTCGATTAGCCTCCTCTTGACAGAGTCTTCTAAAGCAGCCCCAATCTTGATCTCTCTTCTGGCGTCTTCGGTACCCAGATTGACAATTTCCAACTCTTCCTGGTGAGGTTGGATGACCCTTTCCTCTTGCTTCAGTAGTCTGACCAATTCTGCAGGGAGTTCACAGTCTTCCTCACTCTCCTCTTCAGCTTGGTAGATGGGATTGTTGAAATCATACTGAGCCATAACAGAGTCGTTCACAGTGGGTGCCAAAAGATCACTTCTGCATGTTTAATGTTTTGTTTTTAGAAAAAAGATTTCAATAAAGTCACAAAAAACAAAAACATTGCCATTTTAATATTTTGAAAAAGTGGAAAAACAGAAAATAGAAAGACAGAGATCTCAAAATTTGATTGAAAAAACGTCCTTTATTTATAAACATTGAGAACATGATGTGGCCCTACAATGAACCACTACGCCCTGGGCGGAACGTAGGGTTTTCATGCAAAATGATAAACAAAAGAAAATTACTCTGTCAGTAGAGTAACTTGGACCACTTCTTCTGCTGTCCAGTTGTTGATGACCTCGCCTGGTGCACAAGGGCGGACCCAGACATCCAAATCACAACCACAGTCCTCACCATCAGTAGCAAAGACGTCCCCATGGTTCATCAGCCCAGCGCTGGTGAAGGTGCTCGGACCTGCTTGTACCTGTTCTGCTGCGAGAGGCTCGTACCCAATGCCGAACTTGTCTTCTTTTACAGGCAAGTCAACCATCTTGCCCCAGCCTTCAGCCTTACCGGAGTCAACAACCTCTTTGGCTTGCTTGTACGATGATATTGAAGCACCTGGCTTCCTCTGCTCTGCACAAGCTACACCTTCCAATGCCACAGTCTCAAATGCCTGGCACAGGGTTTCATGGATCTCGCCATCCACCTCAACATATTTGAATGAGGAGAGATGACTCACCAGAATCTCCTCTTCACCACAGACGGTCACGATCTGACCGTTCCAGACATATTTGAGTTTCTGATGGAGAGTTGACGAGACTGCTCCAGCGGCGTGAATCCAAGGACGCCCCAACAAACAGCTATAAGCAGGCTGAATGTCCATCACATAAAATACGATGTCGAAGACTTCAGGACCTATCTTCACTGGCAAGGTGACTTCACCAAACACAGAACGTTTGGATCCGTCGAATGCACGCACGATCAGGTCACTGGGAGTGAGCACGACTCCCTCGACATCTATCTTCTTTAGAATCTGCTTCGGAAGGACATTCAGGGACGACCCGGTGTCCACTAGCACGTGAGATAATACTGCGCCCTTGCACTCCATAGTGATGTGCAAGGCCTTGTTGTGATTACGACCCTCAGGCGTTAGGTCTAGGTCAGTGAAACCTACACCATGCCTGGTACTCACATTTGCTAGTACACCCTCCAGCTGGTTAACGGATATCTCTTGCGGGACGTATGCCATATTCAACATCTTCAACAGAGCGTCCCGATGTGCCTCAGAACACATCAGCAAGGAGAGTATCGAGATTTTTGACGGAGTTTGGTTGAGCTGATCCACAATTTTGTAGTCACTCTTTTTGATGATCTTCATGAACTCCTCAACATCTTTCTGAAAAGAACCCTCAGCCTCCTTCTGAGCCGGTTCTTCGTCAACCACTGCCTGTTTGCCCTTAGCCTTTGCAGATGACTCAGCAGCAGTATCCCTCACAGGCTGAGGCGCAAACAGTCGTCCACTCCTTGTGAAGCCTCCCTGTCCTCCAACATTGTCCACCACCGGACTTGCAACAGCAGGGATCCTCACAGGAGCACTGATCGTAACTGGTGTTTGGTTAACTGGCCTTGTCTGGTTACCAGCCCTCCTATCTCGGCGATAGGCATTGTCATAACTCCAGGGCACAGCTCTACTATTTTCATTCTGCCTTCTGCCAGGCGCAACAATAGTAGCAGGTGCTCTGATGGTTACCGGAGCAGAAATGGTAACCGGAGTATTGCTGGTGGTGGGTGTACTGACAGCCCCACGTCCTCTTCCTTCAGCCGGCTTATAAAAAATGGTGACAGTAGACACTGCCCCATTATCTCTGGTAGCACGGCTAAACTGTAGACAGCCTTCGTCCATTAACCTCTGAATACCAGTCTTCAACTGGTCACAACCGTCCATGGCCTCTGAACAGCCCAAACAACCTTCTGAACAACCTGGGTCAACACCCCCCCTTATCAATCGGCCCTTGACGACCAACAGAGACGTCTGAACATCTTCGACATTCACTATCAGGTCTTCAGCTTCCCCATCTTCAATGTTATTAACCCTATGCCCCCCATGTTGCGGCATAGGATTGTTCACGACATTCGGAACCGGAGAGAAGTTGATTGTCTTGGAATCAATCAAGTCCTGGACCTTGTGCTGAAACGCCCGACATCTTTCAGTATGGTGGCCTGGTGCCCCAGAGTGAAAGTCACATCTTACATTGGCATCATAGCCGGGTGGCAGCACGGTAGGAGTAGCCATTGTACGCAACTCTACAAACCCTAACCGGAGTAGCTCGGGTAGTAGTTCTGCGTACGACATAGGCAGAGGGTCAAATCTCCTATCAGGATTCAATCTCTGTCTCTGCTGAAAAGGACGTTGCTGCTGTTGCTGCTGTGGTTGAGGTCGTTGCGGTTGTTGTTGCTGAACTCTCTGTTGTTGTGGACGAGGTTGAGGTGCAGGAATGGTCACTGCAGCGATTGGACGATACTGGTCCCTGTTGTTGGCTCTGTAAGCACTCCCTCTGTGCTGTACAGCGTTGGTTTCGCCTTCTCTACGGCGAGGTGCCCCAGAGAAGGGTTTCTTTGATGACGATGAGGAACCAGCATCATGGATCCTCCCAGCCTTGATCAGGCTCTCAGTTCTTTCGCCGCAGATTACGACGTCAGAAAAGCTTCCGAATGGGCAGCTTCCCATTCGATCCATATAGACACCTTGTAGAGTGCTAATGAACATGTCAGTCAACTCCCTTTCCAGCATAGGGGGTTGAACTCTCGCAGCTAGTTCGCGCCATCTCTGGGCGTACTCTTTGAAACTTTCATTGTTCTTCTGACATAAGCTTTGCAACTGAGTTCTGGTCGGAGCCATGTCCATGTTGTGCTTGTACTGCCTGAGGAACGCCTCACCCAGGTCTCTCCAGCACCGAATTGAATCCCGCTTCAATTCCATATACCAGTCCAAGGACGCCCCAGATAGACTATCCTGGAAGAAATACATCCACATCTTCTCATCGTCTGTATATGCGGATATCTTTCTATAGTACGCCTGCACATGGGTGCGAGGGCAAGAGGTACCGTTGTATTTGTCGAATGACGGCGCCTTGAATTTGTGCGGGATTCTAAGTCCTTCAACCAATCCCATGTTCGTAACGTCAAAACCGAGGGAGTTTTGACATTCCATTGCCCGGATCTTCTCAGCTAGGGCCTCTACTTTGCGATCTCTCGCGTCATTTCTACCCAAGATATTGTCGTCTTCACTGAGCATAGTAAACAAATCCTCTTGTCTGTCAACAATCGGAATTCTATTACGGACCGGAGCATGGATGACTCTGGGACTAACAACATCCGGAGCAATCGGTTGACCGTCGACTCGGATACCCCTCAACTCTTCACCCACAGCGTAGTTGTTGACGGGAATAGCAGCGGCAGGGACCTCAGGAACTGGGTTTCCCTCTTGCAGAGGCTGGTTGGGCGGTGGCAATGTAGCTTCTTGCCTCTGGACCATTGCTCGTAGCTCTTCTTGGCCTTGTGCGACCCCTTGCATCATGTGAATAAATTGGGCCATGCTTGCCCTCATCTCTGCCAACTCGGCTTGTACTTGATCCATGTTGCGTTGATGGTTGAGCCTCGTTGAGTAGCGGTGCGGCCTTTGGTCAGCTATCCTGTCTGGACACAGGAATCAAAGTGAGAAGATGGCCTGAGAACACCTGTTATGCAAAGTATGATGCATGCAATGCTTGTGCAAATGCTCTGTTTTCAAAGAACCCTTAGGGTATTGTTTGCAATATTTTGAATATTTAGACATTTTTGTTTGCTCACGGAAATATTTCATTCAATACATTTTGAGACAAAGAAATACAGCGTTTCTGATTCATTACAAAGAGAAAAGGTAAATAACATCCTATGGATCCCTAGAAGCTCGGGATGCTGGAAGACGGGAAGTGCACAACTTCTTGATCTCCCTCTCATAGGCAGCCTCCATGTCAGCTTTCTCTTTGGCAAGTCGATCATACTTCCTCTTCCAGAATTTGGATGACTGAGGAAGCAGAGAAGTCCAAGTGTCGTTCGGATCGTCGATCACTCGGTGCTCGAGAAATTCAATCATAGCATCCTTCTCCTTGAGCTGTTGCAGCAATTCCTCCCTCTCACGGATCCAGGCACGCGAAAGGTCCTCCTCTCTCAACTCCTCTACACGTTGGGTAGGGAGGGTTGAAGGCCCAGCCATATCCAACGGTGTAGGTCTTGGATGATCATACGGCATCAGGTAGGTGGCAGCTCTCTGTCTGACCCAGGAGGTATAAGGCTCCAAAGCAATGCAGTTCTTTGGACCCAATTCATTCCTACTTTTCTTGTGAATACTGCGCCAAGCACGGACAAATCTGGCTTTCAGGCCTTGGGGATCTTTACCCTCCTGAAAGAACGCGCCTTCTAACAGAATGTTATTAGGTTTATCCTTCAGGGGGAACCCAAGCTGACGTCGTGCAAGAATAGGATTGTAGGTAACCCCGCCACATGTACCAAGAAGAGGCACATTAGGGAATTCCCCACAATAGTCGATGATCTGAACGGTATCGTACACGCGATCATACCAGGTAATATCATCATTGGTGAGAGACATGAGTCTCTGAGACCACCGTAGACATCCCTTATTCTCCTTGAAAGCGACTGTCTGCGGCAAGTGCGAAATAAACCACTTGTACAGCAGGGGTAAACAGCAGACAATAACTCCTCCATTCTTCATATTCCTCAGGTGCATGGAGAAATAAGCATCACCCAACAAGGTCGGAACTGGATTAAGGACGGAAAAGATCCTAATAGCGTTCATGTCAACGAACTTGTCGAAGTTGGGGAACAGCACCAACCCATAGATGAGTAGCACAAACAGAGCCTCAAATGCGTCCTCACTCATGGCCTTCCCATAAAAAGTAGCTTGGGAAATGAGGAACTCGGAAGGAAAACCTTGAATTCCGCCTTTGGTAGTCAGGTTAGCTCCAATCAGATCTTCATCTACGTGCAACAGACTAGCAATCTCTCGAGCAGATGGAATACTCTCTAGGCCACTGAACGGCACTTGATCCAGAATCGGAATCCCAATGAGGTGAGAGTATTCTTCCAAAGTCGGCAACAGCTGGAAGTCTGGGAATAAGAAGCAACGATGCAACGGATCGTAGAACTGAGCAAGAGTACTCATCAACCCTTCGTCAACCTGAGTGGTGAGCAGAGGCAGAAGCTTCCCATAGCGAGCTTTGAAACCCAAAGGATCTAATACATATGATGTCAGATTCCTTAACTCTTTTACATCAGGCTGCTTGAAGCTGTATTTCTTTGTATGTCTTTTTGGTTTTTCCATTGTCTGAAAAATTTGCAAATAAACCCTTTAAGTTCCTTGAACATTTTCTTTTTCTGATGATGACATGTATGCGGATGAGTGCATGAATGTATGAATGCAACAAACACACTCAAGAATCAAGCAAGTCACACCAAACAAAGGTCGTGGGAAAGCTCTATGTATCCCTAATATCAATCATCCATTTTGGTGGATTTAGGTTTTCACCTTATCGACACCCAGGTTCCATTGATATTAACGGTACGTGAACCGGTTCAAACATCCCTAATATCAACCAGCCGCTTTGGTGGATTTTAGGTTTTGCACCCGATCCGGGATCCATTGATATTAACGGTGTTTGAACGACTCAACCACGAATCACGGGTTTGTTGAGAGTCACGAGCATGGGGTCTCGGTTAAGAACCACCCAAAAGGAGTGTACTAGGGTTTAAACCTGCCAGACATGTTCTATCAGAGGTTCCCATAATCATCGTTCCATCTTTCGAATATTATCGGAGGAACGAATACTCGTATTCCGAGAATATTCTCAAGAGAAACTCTTATGAGTGTAGTATCGCGTGACAATCGTATCAGAACTGACATCTGAACGACCTCCGCACTACGGTCCTAAAAATAGGCCAAGATGGGTTTGGTAAACTAAGGTCCTTGGCTTCTGCGGCGCATGATTGAAAGAATAATGCCTAACCACAAATGACTTGTGTGACATTATTAGTTCAACATGACCTCCACCAAGTGAATGGGCTCGCAAGTCAACTGGCTAAGGAATACTCCACACCAGTCGACAAGACTATGCCATTCTCCTATCCTAGAGTGCACTCGAGTTCGGGTATAGAACTCATCTCACAGACCACCAAAGCAAACAGCAATGTATATCAAGCAATTCACACATTACAATCAATACAGTGATCCCAAATGGTACAAGAATAAATCAAATAACAAATAACAATATATCACAACAAAGGTGAAAAGTAGGCACTACCGCCAAGGAAACTAGAGTCCCCAGCAGAGTCGCCACTTTTCTGTAGCGGTGTATTCGTCGCCATATGATTCATCAATTAAATCATAAGCAAAGCATACAATGAAGTTTCGAGTCGCCACCGCACTTTTATTTATCCAAAGGACTGGCTAAAAAGCGAACAAAAGCCTAAGAAGTTTTACACGTAGAAAACTAATAAAAGATCAGAGATTCCGGGTAAGGGGTAAGTTACGCAATGGGAAGGTGTTAGGCACCCACTACGTCCTAGGTACTCCTAGGGAGCCCTTTTCACACTTGTTGTAAAAGATTGTTATTTGTTAAGACATATGCATTGTGCAAACAGGAGTGAGATGATGAGGAAAGAATGTACAAGTTTTATTGGGTTTGAGCGGATGAACCCGCTGCCTACGTACCTTCCATCAAAGGTAAGGATCAAAACGCCGTAGTTCGGCTAAAAGATTTCCAAAAGTGAGTTGGATTCAATTTTAAACAATAGCACTGAGGCTTTTCATTATCAATGGGAGAACACTCGACCAAAACCAACATCCACCATGCGAGGATAGCTTCGACGTACGAGAGGGGTTAACCCTATTTTCGGTACGGAAGTCTTACTGTCGACTCACTAAAGATAAGGTGAGGTTTACATCAACCACAATGATAATTGAAACCTACGGCTAATGCATGAAAAGATTAATGGACATGGCCAAAACAAGTGAATGAGTGAAGTTAATTGATTGTGATTATGAAAGTGAAGTCAAAGTATGATTAAGATTAATTCAAAAGAAGTATTATGAAATGGAGTTTGAAAAAAAGAGTCAAGGACTTGAGTCCAGGTTTTTAGTTTGAAAACATGAAGAAGTTTGCACAATGTCTATGTCAAGTTTAAGATCAAAGTGTGAAAAGGTTCTAGGACACAATGAGGATGAATGAGTGAGGAT
This sequence comes from Lathyrus oleraceus, assembly GCF_024323335.1. Classification (NCBI taxonomy): domain Eukaryota; kingdom Viridiplantae; phylum Streptophyta; class Magnoliopsida; order Fabales; family Fabaceae; genus Lathyrus; species Lathyrus oleraceus. The sequence goes on along the minus strand of NC_066584.1, from coordinate 377,312,681 downwards.
GGAAAGTAAAGCTTCTCAGGAGGTTCACTTCTTGAGATCATATGAGAAATGATTCAAGGGTGTCCTTTGGAATGGAAAGTAAGTAATAAAGCAAACAAACAAATGATACCGGATGCCACTCAATGGTCTTACTCCAATCTCACAAACAAAAGCGGATATCGGATACCAATGGCTGGGTTTACACCAATCTCCTAAAACAGAACTGGATATCAGAGGCCACTCAATGGTCTTACACTAATCTCCTTAAAAAGAAAACAATGAAGAAATATGGAAGTCAACTGCCAGCTTGTGGGACTTAGGTTAACCCCACACATGATCATAGGAAAGCAAATGCCAACTTGTGGGACTTACAATTGCATCCCCTCACAAACAAAGAAAGCAGAACAAGGATGTCAGACGCCAACTTGTGGGACTTACTCTAACACACAGTATGATCCTAGGAAAACAACTGCCAACTTGTGGGACTTACAATTGTATCCTCACATACAAAGAAACAAGGCAACAAAACAAAAGTAAGATGAGTGGCCAATGTGATGGTCTTATACTCACTCCCATATCATAGGAACAAATGCCAACTTGTGGGACTTACAATTGTCCTCAATGGGTAAACAGCAATAATGATGTCAAACAGACAAAAGAGATGCTCATGCATTAATGACAATTGATGGTGATAAATGCATAACATATAGGCAAGCAAATGCACATAGAGCAAGCAATCAGTCAATGAATAGCAAACAGCACACTCTATAGCCAAACAATTGGGGGCTCACACAAGAGGGTTTGACTTTGAAAGTCCACTGTAATGGGTGAAGGTCGCTCTTAACCTGGCCATTGAGGGGCTCAGGTGAAGCAGATGAATAGGAGATGAGGGGTGTGCCTCATTGCTTCTATCTCAGGTAAGAGAGAGCATCAAATAGAAAGTGGGAGTTCAGAAAGTAGGAACTCTCTCCACATTATTGACTCGATCGGATCTTGGGTATTTATCTCAATGCTTCAACCAGGTACTGGGAGCAAAGAGAGGACACACTGAATAGTGGGGGATAGATTGCTTATCCCTACCTTCCACCAATTGCCTTACTTGAAGGACTTTTCCTGCTTAGGACAAATTTAAACAAACACAGGCATTGCCTCTTAAGGAGGACTTCAGACAGTTTGCCCGGTCAAATAACAGACCGGGTCTCCAGACTACATGAAGAAGAAGTAATTATACCTCAAAGCAAATGCTAAAAAGCAAAGCAAGCAAGTTCAAAGAACTTAGGCAACTAAAGTACCTGAAAAAAGTCAAACTCATTAGTAAACAAGTCAACAGTCAAAATCAAAAGAAATAGATAAACAGTCAACCACAGGAGGTCAACTGTGCAAAGCAAGACTCAAGTTACATGAGTCACCTACAAAACAAAAGGTTAGCACAATATAGACAAACAAACATCAATCAAATTGGTATGGTCTTGGAAGCACTATGCTCAACCTGAAACAGATAAACTCAACATAAGTCCAAAGGACCACTAGGACTAGCCTAGGGTCAAACATGAAAGAAAAAGTCAAGGCAGCAAGGAAAAGTCAACTCAAAGTCAAAGTCAAACATTTGGGAAGCTAACACACTTGGGCCCACAATCAAATCATGCATCATTGTCATTTCATGGATATTTGAAATCAAAACAAGGCAAAGGAAAGCATACAAAAGTCAACAGAATGACTTGCATCAAAAGTCAACCTAAGCAATCTCAAAAATCATGAAATAAATCACACTCAATCCTAACATCTAACATGGTATACATGTAAAATTTCATGGCATTTGGATGAGAGGAAGGCAGCCAATTAAAATCATGAAGTCAAACCAAGTTCAAACAAGCATAGTGAAAGTCAACAAGCATGGGTCAACTTCAAAAAATCGTATCAAATTGAAAACAGATGAGAAATGAATGAGATTAACACCAATGCAAAGCTTGAGATGTCTAGTTATCACATATGAAATTTCATGGTCATGTGATAAGATTTGAGAATTTCACAAAAGATTTGGCAATGTATAGCACAAAAAGTCAACAAATGACCAAGCATGGAAGAAAATTCACAATCAAATGGAAAACAGCAAGATAAATTCCAAGAAAATTCATACATCAACTAGACATATAAAGGATCAATCATGCAAAATTTGGGGTCAATTGGATGCAAGGAGGCATGTCAACAAAATTAGGGAAAATACACATCATGGTATGACACCAAATGTGACACATAACTTCAAAAATTCATAACTAGCAAACCACATATGATAAATGTACAAACTTTATATCAAAATGAAGGTGAGTGTGTGTAGAGTGCCCACAAAAATTTTCAAGCTCATTGGATGCATCATGACAATTTCACAAAAGTAATGGCTCAAGGTATCACTTATTTGTCATATTTCAAAAACCCTAGAGCCAAATAGTATCTCATGATCAGAAAAAAATATTAAAAAAAATGATAAAAACCTAGACATTTGTATGAGTATGATGCAAAAATTCCCACAATTTTTGGAGTTTAATTGGATGAGAAATGGATTTTGTAAATTTGTGTAACAAGATGAAACAATATTATGAAAGGAAATGATTTAACATATGATTAATTTAAGAATGTTAGGGCACGGTGGCAAGACTGTGAATATTTTAGCAATTAAATGAAACGGTATGCACCGTTAGATGCGTGGCTGATGGCTAATGGGCGCATGCCAATGGAACAAGGCTCCCATGCAAGACAAATCCACCGTCAAAACAGACAAAAACAAAACCTGGCAAAGGCATATTAGTAACATCTGGAAAAGTTAAATGATACGGTGCGTATTGGTGTAAGGCGTGGCGGACTAGGAATGGTCATACAGTAAAGCCATGCGAACAGCACTAACATACAGACCAAAAGATTTCAAGTTTTCTGGGTAGGGTTTTTCAGGGTTCTAACAACAGTAACTCAACTTCAAATTTCCAACAATAATTTTTGTCAATCAAACCCAACACACAACATATCAATGCGTTCCTCTAACTTTGTACATCACTATTACCACAACCAAAAACACCAATTCGAACTAAATAAGAAGTAACAAGCAAGAACATATTCATGTGTGCAGCTTTAAAGCAACATAACTCACTAAATACTCGATCATTTTCCACAAACTATAGCTTAAAATAAACAGCAAAGAAGGACCTACATCATATATGTTATGATTTGGAAAAACAAAGGAGTCGAAAAACTCACCTGCTTTGAAGAGCAGTCGTGTGTGGTTGTTGTTTGGCTTCCAAATAGCAAAATAGTTGTGGCTTTAGGCTTCAAATGACCAATGATGGAAAGATTTAAGCTCAAGCTTGCTCGATTCACCTTTAAATTCGAACTGCCATGGAAGGGGTTGAAGTAGCAGCATGAAGATGAAGCTTTATAGATGTGAAATAATGATTCAAGTAGACCCAAAATGTTGTTCAGTTCATGAAACACTCAAGCCAACTCGTGATTCTTTGAAGGATTGGCCAGAAAATTTTCAAATGCTCAAATGCAAGAATGAAGAGGAGAGTGTTTTTTGGTTGGTGGCTGCAGCTTCTTAGGGTTTGTTTTGGGACAGCAGAATCCCTTATATTGTCTGTTTAAGGTTACTTAAGGGAATGGTAAACAAGTTTGGTTTATTTTAATCCAATTGCAAATTTTGCTAATTGGCAACAAGTGAATATTGGAGGTATGGACTGCCACGAATGGGCCTTCTAGCATGCTGCAAATACCCTTTACCAATGCTGTTTTACACTTCCACATGAATTGCTAACCATGCCTTGTGTTAATGAAGTCAATTTGCACATTTTGACAATTTTGCATTTTGGTCCATAATGATAGCATAATGGTGAAATGAACATGATTTTATGCTTGGAGCAAGTCACAAATATGGTTTAGAACATTTCTCAATTGGTCAAGTCAAGAAAAAGTCAAAGGAGCAAAAAGTCAAACTTGAGTCAAACTTTGAATTTAAGTGAAAAAGGTCCAAAAATGCCATTTTGAATGGAAAGGTTTTAGGTCATGAAATTTATATTTTTGGAAAGAGGGTGAAAAATGTGGTTTGTAGGAAAAAACCCCACCAAATTTGGCCTTATGGTTTGGGAGATATGCTCAGTTGAAGTTCAAAAATTGATGAAAATGATTGGATCATATCTTGACAACCATACATGGGATTTGAGAGTTCTTGGACTTTTTGAAAATGGGAGAACAAGATATTCAACTTTCATGTTGGGAAAAAATTCATTTGGAGCTTGTATCATGATACAAGTTGAGGATCAAGAAGTTTCTATTTTTGGCAGTTAAAATTACAGGTCCAGTTTCTATTTTGGGAAATTTTCTGATTGACTTCAAATTCTTCAATGATGTTGATTGCCATGACATATGAGGCCTATTAGGACATGAATAAGCTCTCTCAAACCAAATCCATCCATCAAATCCACAAAATCAACCACAGTTGACCAACTTTGACTTTCTAGGGTTTTGGACTTGACTGTGCACTTCTGATGAATTCCAAACCCTAATTCCTTGAGACCTTGACTTCAAATGGTGTCCCAAGACATATGAACTCTTGATTATTGACCATGGTGCCCAAATTCCACAAGAATGGCCACCATCTACTGCTTTGATTGACTGTTGACTATCTAGGGTTTTCTGCCTGCCTGTGCATTGACTGCTGCCCTCTGAGCCTTCAACCCTTGACTTGAACACTTCAAAAAGACCCCCAAGGCATGTGAACTTGTTGGACAAACCCTAGGGCTTTGATTCCTTGAGAAACAACCTTGCTTGATTGGTAGACTGATCTCCTGATCAGTTTGACCTAATTCCTGCTTGCTTGCTCTTGAGGCAACTGGGGACAATGCAAATGCTATGCAATGTATCATGATATGTTATGACCTAATATGAAATGGTATGTACAATGATAGGTGCAAATTTGAGGTGCTACACTATGATCAAAGTTCATTGGTGGAATCATGTGCCACATGTTGCGGTGAATCGACTTGAGAGGCCTGCGTATGTGTTTGCAGCCGAGTCTGTTGTGATTGATGAGAAGCCGTGGTATTATGACATCAAGAACTTCCTCAAGACTCAGGAATATCCCGAAGGTGCGTCGAAGAATGACAAGAAAACCCTGAGAAGGCTAGCTGGAAGCTTCTATTTGAATCAGGATGATGTGCTGTATAAGAGAAACTTTGACATGGTCTTGCTCAGATGCGTGGACAGACCCGAGGCGGACATGTTAATGCAAGAAGTTCATGAAGGTTCCTTCGGTACTCATGCCGGCGGACATGCAATGGCTAGGAAATTGTTGAGAGCGGGTTATTACTGGATGACCATGGAATCCGATTGTTTCAAGTATGCTCGGAAGTGCCATAAGTGTCAAATCTATGCTGATAAGGTGCACGTACCACCAAGCCCTCTGAATGTCATGAATTCGCCTTGGCCGTTTGCCATGTGGGGCATCGATATGATTGGGAAGATTGAGCCTACTGCTTCGAATGGACATCGCTTCATCTTGGTCGCGATTGACTATTTCACCAAATGGGTAGAAGCAGCTTCCTATGCTAATGTTACCAAACAAGTGGTTACCCGGTTCATCAAGAAAGAAATCATCTGTCGTTATGGAGTCCCTGAGAGAATCATCACTGACAATGGTTCGAATCTCAATAACAAGATGATGAAAGAGCTTTGTAAAGATTTCAAGATCGAACATCACAATTCTTCTCCTTACAGACCGAAGATGAATGGTGCTGTAGAAGCGGCAAATAAGAATATCAAGAAGATTGTGCAGAAGATGGTCGTTACGTACAAGGATTGGCATGAGATGCTGCCTTTCGCTTTGCATGGGTACCGTACCTCAGTACGTACGTCGACCGGGGCAACCCCTTACTCCCTTGTGTATGGTATGGAAGCTGTTCTACCTGTTGAAGTGGAGATTCCTTCTCTAAGAGTTTTGTTGGATGTCAAGCTGGACGAAGCCGAGTGGATTCGAACAAGGTTTAACGAGTTGAGCCTTATCGAGGAGAGACGACTAGCAGCTGTATGTCATGGACAGTTGTATCAGAGAAGGATGAAGCGAGCCTTTGATCAGAAAGTGCGTCCTCGAAGCTATCAGATCGGTGATCTAGTTTTGAAGAGGATCCTCCCTCCCGGTACAGATAACAGGGGCAAGTGGACTCCTAATTATGAAGGTCCGTATGTTGTGAAGAAGGTCTTCTCCGGTGGAGCTTTGATGCTTACAACTATGGATGGTGAAGATTTTCCGTCTCCTGTTAACTCAGATGTAGTCAAAAAATACTTCGCATAAATTGACCCGCTGGATAAAAAGAAAAAAGAGTCCAGGCAAAAAATGGGCATCCCGGCGAACCAAAAAACAGAAAGAAAAGGTTCGGGCAAAAATTAGGGATAAAATGAAAAGAATTTGTACACCCGGTAAGTCGAAAACCCGCAAGGGCGGCTTGGGCAAAAATGGGTATCCCGGTGGATTGAAAACCTGAAAGGGCGATCCAGGCAAAAGTTAGGGATTAAAGCGAAGACTACAGTCTGAGTTATCTGTACTTCATCAAGCTTTGTCGTCTGCCATCTCGAAAGATGTGATCCGTCCAGTCATTCTTCTCAGAAAGCAGGGAGTTGGGAGGAAAACTGATGATCTGTGAATTATAACAGAATTGGGAAATAGTGGACGCCGTGTTCTCATTGCCATTAAGATAGATTTTTCCTTTTGTGCGCAATTACCTCTTTCTAGGAATTGCTTCCCGATGTATTTGCCTCTTCAGGCACATTTTCAATCAATAAAAGTCGTTATTCAGATAAATGGCTCTTTTGTTTTTATTTTTACTGTTTTGTTTGCAAAATGTCCGAATTTTTGATAAGCATTGCATATAAAAACATGAAGGCTACACGATAACGTGCAGAAAGATAAAACATTTGAAAATCATTTTGAATGTTGAGGAAACTTGAGCGTATCTTGTCCATGTATCCCCTGGGGGCAGTTTGTTGTGCTGTTTTTCAGATTGGCGTCTGTGAGGACGTTTCCTCAGCAGATATTTTCCCCAAGCAAGCATGGAAGCTATCAGAGCTATGTTCCCCTGCGAAGACGTCTGTGGATGGTGCCTTCTTTTCCCCAGCAGATCTAAGGATTGCCTATTCCCAGCAGGCCTGTATTTGCCGTTTCCTCCCCGAGTGGAGCGGGTTTCAATGAAATATTTCTCCGGCAGAGTTCATCCTACCAGTGGATTGGACGAGTTTCTGTAGCAGATTGGTATCTGCATCCCCAGCTGAGTTAATTCTACCAGTGGATTGCACGGGTCGTCCCCAGCGGAGTAACAGACATTCTCCAAGCAGAGTTTATCCTATCCGAGGATTGGTTGGGCCTTCTTCCCAGTGAAGTCGCTTTGCCATTCCCCAAGCAGAATCCCCCGCAGAGTATTTCCTCAGTCAGAGCTTCCCCACAGAGTTGGAGTACCTGATTTTTTTGGCTCCCTAGCCAGGGTTCATTTGCATTTTGCATGTAGTGATCATTGCATCCTCAAAAATTGCGTAGCATTCCCATTCATAAATGGAGCATTACGCCATAGAAAAATTCAAACATATGCATTCATGTGTTCGAAACCCCATCAGACCGTATCCTCTGCAGAGACGGATTTTTATTCAACCTGTACAACGTCTGCTACAGTTGCTTCGACAGCATTCAGAATTGGTTATCCCCACAGAGGTTTATTTCCTCACCCGTTGGTGACAGAAAGTTTGTTTCTCCCCAGTGAGACCCCCTGCAAGTGGTCAACCTTGCCTTGACATATCTAAGATGTCGTTCTTGTGATACCAGTAAGTGTCATGCCAGCACCCACGCGTGTCATCATTTTTGGTGTCGGTAAACACCATTGTTTCGGTGTCTGTAAACATCGAGTATTTTCTCCAGTCATCAGTAAATGTCTGGTCATCATTTTTGGTGTCGGTAAACCCCATTGTTTCGGTGTCTGTAAACATCGAGTATTTTCTCCAGTCATCAGTAAATGTCTGGTCATCATTTTTGGTGTCGGTAAACACCATTGTTTCGGTGTTTGTAAACATCGAGTATTTTCTCCAGTCATTAGTAAATGTCTGGTCATCATTTTTGGTGTCGGTAAACACCATTGTTTCGGTGTCTGTAAACATCGAGTATTTTCTCCAGTCATTAGTAAATGTCCGGTCATCATTTTTGGTGTCGGTAAACACCATTGTTTCGGTGTCTGTAAACATCTGGTTTTCTCCCCAGTCATCGGTAAATGTCTGGTCTTTTTTTTGATGTCGGTAAACATCATCTTTCGATGTCGGTAAACATCGAGTCTTTTTCTGCAGTCATCGGTAAATGTCTGATAATCCCCAGCTAAAAATCCCCAATAGAGTCATCTGTAAATGTCCTATTTGGTTTCCAGCTGCAAATATTTATTCCCCAGTCATCGGTAAATGTCTGGTAGTTTTGTTTTGATGTCGGTAAACATCATCTTTCGATGTCGGTAAACGTCGAGTCTCATCCCAGTCATCGGTAAATGTCTGGTCATTCTTTGTTCTATTGTTGATGAAATCAAAATCCCCAGAAGTCGTCGGTAAACGTCTTGCCTAGTTCCATCACAAAGATTTTGTTCCATCCCCAAGTGGAGATGCCATCGGTAAATGGCCCCGTTTTCTTTGATATCGGTAAATATCAGATCCCCAGTTGCAGTAGCCATCGGTAAATGGTCGAGTTGAAATTGATATCGGTAAATGTCAAGTTTCTTTGAAGCCACCATCGGTAAATGGTCTTGCTTCCTTTCTACATCAAAATCTGTTTCCCAGCCACCATCGGTAAATGGTCTAGCTGAAGTTGATATCGGTAAATATCAAGTTTTAACCATCGGTAAATGGTTTCGTTTTTCAGAAGTTTGTTTCCCCAGCCGCCATCGGTAAATGGTCTGGCTGAAGTTGGCATAAAACCTGGGGGCATGCCCCAAGGAAACCCGGGCGGCATTGTAGCACCTCAAATTTGCACCTATCATTGTACACACATTTTCATATTAGGTCATAGCATATCATGATCCATTACATAACATTTGCATTGTCCCTCAGGAGCAAGCAATCAAGAATTAGGTCAAACTAATCTCCCGATCAGTCAACCAAGCAAGCAAAGGAATTTCCCATTGAACCAAGGCCCTGGGGTGTGTCCAACAAGTTCACATGGCTTGGAGGTCTATTTGAAGTATTTTGGTCAAGGGTTGAAGGCTTGGAGATCATCAGTTCATACACAGACAGTCAAAAAACCCAAAAGTCAACTGTTGGTCAACTGTCCATTTAATCAGTGATTTGATGATTGGGATTGGTTTGTGAGAGTTCATTCATGTCCAAATAGTCATCATATATCATGCCAAACACCATCATGGAAGAATTTGAAGCCAGATCAAAAATTTCCAAAAGTAGAAACTGGGCCTGTAACTGAAACCTGCCATAAATGGAAAGTCTTGATCCTCAAACTTACATCATGATACAAGCCTCAAATGAATTTTTGCCCAACATGAAAGTTGAAGATCTTGTTCTCCCATTTCCAAAAAGTCCTAGAACTCTCAATTCCCATGTGTGGTTGGCAAGTTATGATCGAATCGATTTCAGAAAATCTTGAACTTCAGAAGGCCATATCTCTCAAACCGTTTGACCAATTTTGGGGGTTTTTTTCCTACAAGTCACATTTGATCCCCTCTTTCCAAAATATAAATTTCATGAGCCAAAACTTCACCAATCAAAATGGCATATTTTGACTTTTCTCATTTAAATGCAAGTTTGACCAAGGGTTGACTTTTTGATGTAAACATTTTTCCAACATTTGGCCAATTGGGACAGCTCAGAAATATCATTTAAAACATGTTTGCCAAGTCAAATTATGCAGTACATGAAGCCATTACTTAGTTGCTTGGAATTTGCAAAAAGGACACTTTCATCACACTAAACCATGCTACTTCATACCATGCCTTGTACCTCAAAAAGGACAGCAGCAGTATGCATCATTTGCTGTCATTTGAAGCCTCATTTGCAGCCTAGAAAACACAGAAAAAAGGTCTTGCTAGCTGGCTTGAACATTGGCAAAAGTACATGTTTACAACAACTCCATCCCACAACCATGCCTTGTACTGTCCAGCAACTTTGAGCATGATTTTCTGTCATGGCTAACCCTATTAGCAGACACAAAAAGCTCACTTTGACAGCAGGAGGCATTGGTTCTCTCACTCTCTAAAAATCCCTCTCACTTGCATTTACAAAAGGGGGCCCAAACTCACAAAAGAAAAAAACTTTGCTTTGATTGAGACAACATTTCCTCACCATTTTGCTGTCATTTTGAACACAATTAACACCACAAACACATCAAACCAACAAAAATTCACTCATGCTCAAAAACCTTCATTTGGCATTTTCTTCCAAAACAGTCCAAAACTTCCAATGAGCTTGGCCATGGATTTGCTTCACCCAAGGCAGCAGATATCATGATCATTTTCTGTCATGTTGATCATTAATGGCAGACACACAAACCAATAGAAATCCACTCATACTAAAAAAACTCCTTGGATGCATTTCTTTCTTCTGTCCAAAAAACCAACCCTGCCATGCTTAATAACAGATCTCCTCATCATATTTTCTGTGATATTAAGGACAGCAACAACACATGACAAGCCAACACACTGCAGTAGACTTCACTCATGGCTTTTGCTTTTGCATTTCAAGAAAAAGCTGTCAAACTCCAAAAAGAAGAAGATTTGGCACAATACCAAACAGCATAATTTTTCTGTCCAATTTAAAAAGGAACAAACATCTTGGCCCTTGTTCTCCCACCACAAAATACACAACAGAAAACCTTTTGGCTCTTGGATGCTCAAAAAAATCGCATCTTGCATGTTCCAATTCTTCTGTCCAAACACCCAATGAACTAAGCCTGGCTTGACCATATTTCCTCACCTTTTTCTGTCAAAACCAAACACTAATTGTAGCCACCATAAACACCATTTCACAGCAGACCAGATACTTGCCCTCTGATTTTTTTTTTCTCTCAAGCCTCACCTTGCCATTGGACCATTTTTGAAACCCTACAACATCCTGCAGCAGAAAAAAAAGCCATGGCTCACTCACCCTAAAAACTGCATTCACCTTGTTTTAGCATTTTCTGCTCAAAATCTCCAAAGGCCTCGATCAACTCTTGCTTCTCTCATGCTTTAGCCATCTTTGTGAGCTCATTTGAACTATCAAACCCTTGCTGTAACTGTATCTTCCTGCCCTGCTTTCTTCAAGTCACAACAATGGTGAAATCGAGATTTGGGAGTTTCAAGCAAGTGTGAGCTGGTTTTCTTCAAGCATTCAACATTGCCAAGCATAAGAGCCACCTGTTTCAGCACAACAACCTCAAAACACCACTGCTTCCTCCATTTCTTCATAACCAAGTAAAAATCTCGATCTCTTCATTCTCTATGCTATGATATGTTTTAGATAGCTTGTTTTGTGCTGATTTCAATGAGCTTCAAATGGTTAAAAATGGTCCAGTATTCATTAAGATATGCTGATCTAAAGTTTAATGCTCATGTTTGTTTTTGCTCGAATCTTGTTTGTTTGTGTGTTTTGATGAAAATGGCTAATGGATTTATGATGTACAATGTTTAATGAGTGTATTGCCATGCTTGATTGTTGTTCCTGGGATTTTTGTTCTTGGTCGAATGCATGATGTTGATGAATGCTTGCTGCAGTTTAGGAAATCCTGCCCAGAAATTTTCCTACTTGTGTTGTTTTGTTGTTTATGTCATGAAGAACATTGTTACTACCATGCTGTTTGCTTGATGTTTGTTTATGATGATTACATGATGATGAAGTTGGATGATGAAATGCCCTGCTGTTGTTCTAAAACCCTAAAAAATTCCCAGAAAAAACCATATGATTTGTGTTGCATGCTGTTGTCTGGTTGCTATGAGAACGTGACCAAATGCTATGCTGTTGTATGCTGGTCGAATGTTGTTTGGATGTTGGAGATACCATGAACCTTGCTGTGCTAAAACCCTAGGTTTTTTTCTTAAACCCAGAAAATTTGAATGATTGGCCACGGTACTGTTTCATTGGCTGGTAGCCAATCACAACATTTCAATTGCCTTGCCAAAACGCAGCACTTTGATAAGTGACACCCTGAATTACCAAACTGCCACTGTTGACCATTAGTTTGACTCGTTAGCTCATGTTATGTGCTTATGTTCATCCAATTATTCATTCAACTTTGAAAATCCATTTCTCTTTCAATTTAAATCCAAAAATCATGAAACTTTTTCCATCATGTTCATGAGTGTGTCTAGTATTTAATTATGATTTTTAATCATTTTTTGGTTGACTGGATTTTAATTGACATGAAGTTTCTTGACATGTATGCATAATTGACACCCTTAGCCATTCCTTTTGTGAAATTGTCATGTTGCATCCATTGAGCTTGAAATTTTTTGTGGTGAAACTAGACTCATTGACCTTTGTTTCCATATAGAGTTTATGCATTTCTCATTTGTGATGTGTGAGCTTTGATTTTTTTGAAGTGAAGTGTTACATTTGGTGCTACATGAATGATATGCATTTTCCCAATTTTTGTTCACATGCTTCCTCACATCCAAATGACCCAATTTTTTGCATGAATCATCTATCACATGTCTAGTTTGTGTATGAATTTTCTTGGAATTAATTGTGCTGGTTTTCCATTTGATTGTGAATTTTCTTCCCTGCCTAGTCTATGGTTGACTTTTTGTGCTACACATTGCCATTTCATTTGGGAAATTCTCATACCACATTGTATAATCATGAAATTTCATATGTGATAACTAGGCACCTTGAGCTTTGCATTGGTGTCAATCTCATTCATTTCTCTTCTGTTTTCAATTTGATATGATTTTTTGAAGTTGACCCATGCTTGTTGACTTTCATTATGCTTACTTGAATTTGATTTGAATTCATGATTTTCATTGACTGCCTTCCTCTCATCCAAATGCCATGAAATTTTACATGTTTACCATGTTATATGTTAGGATTGAATGTGATTTATTTGATAATTTTTGGAAATGTTTGGGTTGACTTTTGATGCAAGTCATTCTGTTGACTTTTATGTGCTTCTCTTGCCATGCTTTGCATTCTTTTGTGTATGAAATGACAATGATGCATGATTTGATTATGAATCCAATTGAGATTGCTTCTTAAATGTTTGAACATGAATTGGGTTGACTTTTCTTTGCTGTTTGGACTTTCTCATTCATTTTTGACCCTAGGCTTGCCCTAGTGGTCCTGCTACTCACCTTTGAGTTTGTGTTTTCAGGTTGACCATCAAGTGGCCATTAGGACCAACTCTTTTTAATTGAGCTCACTCAAATATCATTGACTAACTTGTGTGTTTTGTAGGTGGCTTGGCTCACATGCCTTAAGCTTTGTGCCTTGCACATTCACTTGCTTGTGTTGACTGGTTGATGTCTGTTTCATTTTGATTTAATTCTGACTTGTATACTAACTGTGCTTGACTGATTTCAGGTACTTTAGTTGCTTAGTTCCTTGTGAACTTTTTGCTTTGCTTTGCTTGTATAAGCAACTTGCATTGAGGTATGTCCCTTTTTCTTCATGTAGTCTGGAAGACCTGGCCTGTTACTTGGCCAGGCAACTGTCTGAAGTCCTCCTTAAGAGGAAATGTTTGTGGATGTTTAATTTTGTCCTTGCATAGAGTCAAAGCCCTCCTAAGTGAAGAGGCAATTGGTGGAAGGTAGGGATATGCAATCTATCCCCCACTATTCAGTGTGTCATCTGCTTTGCTCACACCACTGTGTTGATGCATTGCAGATACAAACCCAAGATCTTGTACAACTGTACAGTTGAGTCAGTTTTAAATGTGTAGAAGGGTTCCCACTTGCTGAATCCACACATTCTTGTCTTAAGCTCTCCCAGGCCAGGGATAAGAGCTGTGAAGTCTTATCTTCACTCACCTTTCATCTGCTTCACCTTAGTCTCTCAATGGCAAGGTTAAGAGCGCATTCACCCAGTTCCAGAGGTTTGTTTGTTGAGGTTGATATGACCCCTTGACTAAAACCTAACCCTTGTTTGAGCCACTTGCTTGTGTATAGTGTGTGCTATCTGTGCTTGTAGGATTGTTTGACTTGCTTCCTGTGCAAGATAGGATTGTTTGACTTGCTTCCTGTGCAAGATAGGATAGTTTGACTTGCTTCCTGTGCAAGATAGGATAGTTTGACTTGCTTCCTGTGCAAGATAGGATTGTTTGACTTGCTTCCTGTGCAAGTTAGGATAGTTTGACTTGCTTCCTGTACAAGTTAGGATAGTTTGACTTGCTTCCTGTGCAAGTTAGGATCAGTTTAGACTTGCTTCCTGTGCAAGTAGGTGTTGCTTGGCTTGCTCCCTGTGCAAGCTAAGTGTGTGTGGCTTGCTTCCTGTGTGAGCCATGCTTAGGATAGGCTGGCTCCCTGTGCCAGTTAGCTAGAAACCTTAACTTAGGGATGATTTTGCATGATAACATCTAGGCTCGAGTCGTAGTCTCCCTAGTTGTGTCTCCCTCTGTTATCTGGTTAGGCTAGTCCTTTATCCCTGCGTAGGGGAACTACGTCGCCCTGATTCTCATACCAGATGAGATACGTAGGCAGGAGATGAGCAGATCTCTCCGGGCGCCTTTTCTTCTTTTCTTGTGTGTGTTTGGTAACTATTAGGCTCGAGCTCTAGTCTCCCTATTAGTTTGTCCTTTCAACCTTTGTGTTCCTTCTGACGTCTCAGCGTCTCTTTTTGTTTGCGTAGCAACTATTAGGCTCGAGCTCTAGTCTCCCTATTAGTTCGCGTGTTCATCCTTTTCCCTCCGTAGGGGAACTACATCGCCCTGATCTTCATACCAGATGAAGTATGTAGGCAGGAGATTGAGCTGATCTCTCCGGGCGCCCTTTCTTTCTTTTGTGTGTGTTGTCTGACCTTTGCTAGGCTCGAGTCTGTGACTCCTTAGCATTTGCTGTCTGTCTGTTTGTGTGTGTTTGACAGTTATAGGCTGAGTCCCCGACTCCCTATCAATCTGTTGTGTGTGTTTAGGTTCGGATGTCAATGTAAGTCCAGTGATTGGCATTTGGGCTCCATGTTTGCCTCTTGAGTGCGTTTTGGTTCGGATGCTGATGTAAGTCCAACGATTGGCATTCAGGCTCCACGTTTGCCTTTGCCTGTGTTTGTTTGTGTGCGTGTCAGCCGAGCTACGAATGCTCTGATTCTTCTCTCGTCCGAGAAGATACGTATGCATAGGATGCGATATCCTAGCGAGCATGTGTCGTTCCCCCAGTCCGAACTACTTCGACTCTGATGTCTATGCCTGATAGACTAAGTAGGCCCAGGATACGATATCCTGCCGAGTCAGTTTCAGTCAGTCTCTTTCCTTTCTTTCAGCCAGTGTGTGTGAGTATATGAGCAGTGTTTAGCAACCAATTTTCCTTTCTAGTGTGCGTGGATCCCGTAGAGTACTACGGATGCGTAGGGGTGCTAATACCTTCCCTTCGCATAACCGACTCCCGAACCCATTCTCTTTGGTCGCGAGACCATGTTCTTCCCAGGTTTACTCTGAGCGTTTCCTTTCCCTCTTTTGGGATAAATAACGCACGGTGGCGGCTTTGTTGTTCTTTTTTCCCGCCGGTTTTTCGCGTGATGCGACAGGCATGGCATTGGGCGCGTGGGTGCTGACTGGCACTGTAGAAGTAGCTACCTCTGAAATGACTGTCCTCTGAGCAGGAGTTGCAGGCGTCGGAGCAGGTTGATTCTGAGCGGCAAGGAGTTGCTCCATCAAAGCGCCAAGTCTGGCGACCTCTTCCTTCAATTCTCTGTTCTCTTGTTCCAACTGCTCCATGATTCTTGCAGAGTTGACTCGTGTATAATACCGGTGAATCAGCTTGTCTTCAAAATAAATGAAGAACAGAGGTTAGGACAAGAAGACCAGAAACAAAGGGTACCTGTTTATGCAAGAATGATGCATGAAATGCTTGTGCAAATGCTTTGTTTTCAAGGAACCCTTAGGGTATTATTTGCAATATTTTGATTAATTTAAGCATTTTTGATTCCTCATGGAAAATATTTCATTCAATACATCAAGACAAAAAGTACAGCATTTTAAATTACAAAGAGAAAAGGTAAATGACATCCTATGGATCCCTAAAAGCTCGGGATGCTGGAAGACGAGAAGTGCACAACTTCTTGATCTCTCTCTCATAGGCCGCTTCCATGTCAGCTTTCTCCTTTGCAAGTCGATCATACCTCCTCTTCCAGAATTTGGAAGACTGAGGAAGCAGAGAAGTCCAAGCGTCGTTCGGATCATCGATCACTCGGTGCTCGAGGAATTCAATCATAGCGTCCTTCTCCTTGAGCTGCTGCAGCAATTCCTCCCTCTCACGGATCCAAGCACGCGAAAGGTCTTCTTCTCTCAACTCCTCTACACGTTGGGTAGGGAGGGTTGAAGGCCCAGCCACATCCAACGGTGTAGGTCTTGGATAATCATACGGCATCAAGTAGGTAGCAGCCCTCTGTCTGACCCAAGAGGTGTATGGCTCCAAAGCAATGCAGTTCTTTGGGCCCAACTCATTCCTACTCTTCTTGTGAACACTGCGCCATGCACGGACAAATCTGGCTTTCAGGCCTTGGGGATCTTTACCCTCCTGAAAGAACACACCTTCTAACAGAATGCTATTAGGTTTATCCTTTAGGGGGAACCCAAGCTGGCGACGTGCAAGTATAGGATTGTAGCTGATCCCACCACATGTACCAAGAAGGGGCACATTAGGGAATTCACCACAATAGTCGATGATCTGGACGGTATCGTACACGCGATCATACCAAGTGATATCATCATTGGTGAGAGACATGAGTCTCTGAGACCACCGTAGACATCCCTTGTTCTCCTTGAAAGCAACTGTCTGCGGCAAGTGCGAAATAAACCACTTGTACAGCAGGGGTAAACAGCAGACAATGACTCCTCCATTCTTCATATTCCTCAGGTGCAAGGAGACATATGTATCACCCAACAAAGTCGGAACTGGATTAAGAACCGAGAAGATCCTAATGGCGTTCATGTCCACGAACTTGTCGAAGTTGGGAAATAGCACTAATCCATAGATGAGTAACGCGAATAGAGCCTCAAAGGCATCCTCACTCATGGCCTTCCCATAAAAGGTAGCTTGGGCAATGAGGAACTCGGAAGGAAAACCCTGAATTCCGCCTTTGGTAGTCAGGTTAGCTCTAATCAGTTCTTCATCTATGTGCAACGAGCTAGCAATCTCTCGAGCAGATGGAATACTCTCTAGGCCACTGAACGGCACTTGATCCAGAATCGGAATCCCAATGAGGCGAGAATACTCCTCCAAGGTTGGCAATAGCTGGAAGTCCGGAAATAAGAAGCAGTGATGCAACGGATCGTAGAACTGAGCCAGAGTACTCATCAACCCTTCGTCAACCTGAGTGGTGAGCAGTGGTAGAAGCTTCCCATAGCGAGCTTTGAAACCCAAGGGATCTAGTACATACGATGTCAGATTCCTTAACTCTTTTACATCGGGCTGTCTAAAGCTGTACTTCTTTGTATGCCTCTTTGGTCTTTCCATGTCTGAAAATTTTGCAAATAAACCCTTTTTTAAGTTCCTTGAAAATCTTCTTTTTGTGATGACATGAATGCGGATGAATGCGTGAATGCATGAATGCAACAAACACACTCAAGGATCAAGCAAAGCACACCAAACAAAGGTCGTGGGAAAGCTCTATGTATCCCTAATATCAATCATCCATTTTGGTGGATTTAGGTTTTCACCTTATCGACACCCAAGTTCCATTGATATTAACGGTACATGAACCGGTTCAGACATTCTTAATATCAACCAGCCGCTTTGGTGGATTTTAGGTTTTACACCTGATCCGGGATCCATTGATATTAACAATGTTTGAACGACTCAACCACGAATCACGGGTTTGTTGAGAGTCACGATCATGGAGTCTCGGTTAAGAACCACCCAAAGGGAGTGTACTAGGGTTTAAACCTGCCAGACATGTTCTATCAGAGGTTCCCATAATCATCGTTCCATCTTTCGAATATTATCGGAGGAACGAATACTCATATTCCAAGAATATTCTCAAGAGAAACTCTCATGAGTGTAGTATCGCGTGACAATCGTATCAGAACTGACATCTGAACGACCTCCGCACTACGGTCCTAGAAAATAGGCCAAGATGGGCTTGGTAAGCTAAGGTCCTTGGCTTCTGCGGCACATGATTGAAAGAATAATGCCTAACCACAAATGACTTGTGTGACATTATTAATCCAACATGACCTCCACCAAGTGAATGGACTCGCAAGTCAACTGGCTAAGGAATACTCCACACCAGTCAACAAGACTATGCCATTCTTCTATCCTAGAGTGCACTCGAGTTCGGGTATAGAACTCATCTCACAGATCACCAAAGCAAACAGCAATTGTATATCAAGCAATTCAAACATTACAATCAATACAGTTATCCCAAATTGTACAAAAATATGTCAAATAACAGATAATAATATAGCACAACAAGGGTGAAAAGTAGGCAATACCACCAAGGATCGATTGTTTTCCCCAGCAGAGTCGCCACTTTTCTGTAGCGGTGTATTCGTCGCTATATGATTTATCGATTAAACCATAAGCAAAGCATACAATGATTTTCGAGTCGCCACCGCACTTTTATTTATCCAAAGGACTGGCTAAAAAGCGAACAAAAGCCTAAGAAGTTTTACACGTAGAAAACTAATAAAAGATCAGAGAGTCTGGGTAAGGGGTAAATTACGCAATGGGAAGGTGTTAGGCACCCACTACGTCCTAGGTACTCCTAGGGAGCCCTTTTCACACTTGTTGTACTAAATTGTTATTTGTTATGACATAAGTATTGTGCAAACATGATTGGGATGGTGAGAAAAGAATATACAATTTTATTATTGGGTTTGAACGGATGAACCCGCTGCCTACGTACCTTCCATCAAAGGTAAGGATCAAAACGCCGTAGTTCGGCTAAAAGATTTCAAAAAGGTTGATGGATTCAATTTTAAACAATAGCACTGAGGCTTTTCATTATCAATGGGAGAAAACTCGACCAAAACCAACATCCACCATGCGAGGATAGCTTCGACGTACTGGAGGGGTTAACCCTGTTTTTAGTACGGAAGTCTTACTGTCGACTCACTAAGGATAGGCAAGATTTACATCAACCGCAAAGATAATTGAAACCTAAGGCTAATGCATGAAAAGATTAACAATGGACAAAGCCAAAACAAGTGAATGAGTGAAGTTAATTGATTGTGATTATGAAAGTGAAGTCAAAGTATGATTAAGATTGATTTGAAAGAAGTATTATGAAAATGGAGTTTGAAAAAGTCAAGGACTTGGGTCCAGGTTTTTAGTTTGGAAAACATGAAGATGTTTGCACAATATCTATGTTAAGTTTGAAATCAAAGTATGAAAAGGTTTAGGACATAATGGGGATGAATGGATGGATATGGATTGTAAAACTTCTTAGAAGGTTCACTTCTTGAAATCATATGGGAGATGATTCAAGTGTGTCCTTTGGAATAAGCAATGGATAATAACAAACAAACAAGAAAGTCAACAAAAGCGGATATCGGATGCCAATCACTGGGCTTATACCAATCTCCTAAAATAAAACTGGATATCAGATGCCACTCAATGGTCTTACACTAATCTCCTAAAACAACAAGAAACTTGGGTACCGGATGCCAATCTGTCTGGGCTTACACCAATATCCAACATATGATCCTAGGAAAGCAAATGCCAACTTGCAGGGACTTACAGTTGCATCCTCACATAAACAAAGAAAAACAAAACATGGAAGTCAGATGCCAATCTGTCTGGGCTTACTCTCACATACACAGTATGATCCTAGGAAACAAATGCCAACTTGCAGGGACTTACAGTTGTATCCTCACATACAATCAAACAATGCAACATGATCACGGGAGAGCAAATGCCAACTTGCAGGGACTTACAATTGCTTCCTCACAATCAAACAGACAAAACAGAAGATATGAGTGACCAATGAGGTCTTACACTCTATCCTTCCATATCATAGGAGCAAATGGCCAAAAGAGATGGACTTACAATTGTCCTCAATGGGCAAACAACAATGATAGCATCACAAAAGCAAATGAGATGATCATGCATTAATGGCAATTGATGATGATAAATGCATAGCATACAGGCAAACAAGTGCATATGAAGCAATCAATCAATCAATGAATAGCAAACAGCACACTCTATAGCCAAACAATGGGGGGCTCACACAAGAGGGTTTGACTTTGAAAGTCCACTGTAATAGGTGAAGGTCGCTCTTAACCTTGCCATTGAGAGGCTAAGGTGAAGCAGATGAATAGGAGAATGAGGGGTGTGCCTCATTGCTTCTATCTCAGGTCAGAGAGAGCATCAAATAGAAAGTGGGGGAGTTCAGAAAGATGGAACTCTTTCCCCTTTATTGACTCGATTAGATCTTGGGTTTTTATCTCAATGCTTCAACCATGTAATGGGAGCAAAGAGAGGACACACTGAATAGTGGGGGATAGATTGCTTATCCCTACCTTCCACCAATTGCCTTACTTGAAGGACTTTTCCTGCTTGGGACAATTTTAAAACAAACAGGCATTGCCTCTTAAGGAGGACTTCAGACAGTTTGCCCGGTCAAATAACAGACCGGGACTCCAGACTACATGAAGAAGAAAGGTTTATACCTCAAAGCAAATGCTAAATAGCAAAGCAAGCAAGTTCAAAGAACTTAAGCAACTAAAGTACCTGAAAAAGGCAAACCAATTAGTAAACAGTTCAACAAAAGGAAATGAACCAATAGTCAACCACAGAGGGACCAATTGTGCAAGGCACAAAGACTCAAGTTACATGAGTCAACCTACAAAACAAGGGTTAACACGTGATATATGATCCAACTCAATCAAATATGAATGGTCTTTGAGGCATTGGTGCTTAACCTGAAACAATAGCTCAAATGTAAGCTCAAAAGACCACTAGGACTAGCCTAGGGTCAAAGGTGAAAGAAAAAAGTCAAACAGCAAAGAAAAGTCAACCCAATTCATTTTCAAACATTTAAGAAGCAATCTCAATTGGATTCATAATCAAATCATGCATCATTATCATTTCATGAACATAGGAAGGCAATGCATGGCAAGGGAAGCATACAAATAGGTCAACAGCAAGACTTCATTCAAAAGTCAACCCAAACAATCTCAAAAAATTATCAAATAAATCACATTCAATCCTAACATCTAGCATGGCAAGCATGTCAAATTTCATGGCATTTGGATGAGAGGAAGGCAGTCAATTAAAATCATGAAGTCAACATAATTTCAAGTAAGCATAATGAAAGTCAACAAGCATGGGTCAACTTCAAAAAATCATATCAATTTGAAAACAGCAGAGAAATGAATGAGATTAACACCAATGCAAAGGTCAAGATGTCTAGTTATCACATATGAAATTTCATGGTCATACAATAAGATTTTAGAATTTCACAAAAGATTTGGCAACATGTACCACATAAAGTCAACAATTGACTAGGCAGGGAAGAAAATTCACAATCAAATGGAAAACAACATGATTAAATCCAAGAAAATTCATACATGAACTAGACATGTGATAGATGATTCATGCAAAATTTGGGGTCATTTGGATGTCAGGAAGCATGTGAACAAAAATTGGGAAAATGCATATCATTCATGTAGCACCAAATGCAACACCTCACTTCAAAAATTTGTAACTCACAAACCACATATTAGAAATGCATAAACTCTACATGGAAACAAAGGTAAATGAGTCTAGTTTCACCACAAAAAATTTCAAGCTCATTGGATATGTCATGACAATTTCACAAAAGGAATGGCACAATGTATCAATTATGCATACATGTTAGGAAACCAATTATCAATTAAAATCCAGCCAATGAAAAATTAATTAAAAATCACAATAAAATACTGCACATTTTCATGAGTTTAATGCAAAAAATCCCACAATTTTTGGAGTTGAAATGAATAAAAAATGAATTGTTGAAGTTGATGAACATTTTGGATGAAATATGAAACACATAGCATGGTATGGAGTCAAACATGGGGTCAACGGTGGCAAAGCTGTAATTAGCGTGCCACTTAACAAAGCTGTGCGTTTTGGGAGTAGAGAACGAAATGTTCTCATTGGTCCAAACCCAATGGAACAGTAAACGCAGCCAATGAGCTTCAAAGTTCTGGGTTTAAGAAAAACCCTAGGGTTTTAGCACAGCATTCATGGCATTTCAAGCAATTTATAGTTTGTTGGAATCAGCAAGATGTAACCTACCTAAAGCATGGCATCATTTGGAAAAATGTGTGAATCAAAATTTTACCACAAATGAAGTTCAGTGATGATGCGGTGCTTCCTTGGCCTTCAAAGCTCGAAACAGGTGGCCCTTATGCTTGGAGATGTTGGATGCTTGAAGAAAACCAGCTCACACTTGCTTGAAACTCCAAAATCTCGATTTCACCATTGTTGTGACTTGAAGAAAACAGGGCAGGAAGATACAGTTACAGCAAGGGTTTGATAGTTCAAATGAGCTCACAAAGATGGCTAAAGCATGAGAGAAGCAAGAGTTGATCGAGGCCTTTGGAGATTTTGAGCAGAAAATGCTAAAACAAGGTGAATGCAGTTTTTAGGGTGAGTGAGCCATGGCTTTTTTCCGCTGTCAAATGGCTGCTTCTGTTGGTTCCTTTTTTTTCTGCCAGGCTTGGTTTGTTGTGTTTGACAGCAAATTTGAAATGCCAAAGGCAGACTGAATGCAGTTTTGTGTGCAGTGTGTTAACCAATTTTTCTGCTGTCACATGTGGCTACAATTAGTGCTTGGCTTTAACAGAAAAAGATGAGGAAATATGATCAAGCCAGCTTAGTTCATTGGTTTGGGACAGAAGAAATTGGAATGCAAATAGCAGGGTTAGTCATTTTGTTGCAATGTGTTTTTTGTGGCTGGCTGCAATTAGTGTGCAGCATTTTGATGAATGGATGAAGGAAAAAGCCAAGGCCAGGGTTCAGTTCATTGAGCTTTGACAGTTTTTTTTGGTAAAATGCAAGTGAGGTTTTTGTTTTAATGAATGAGGCTTGTTGGTTAAGTTATGTCATGTTGGTTTCTAGCAGGTTATCCACATGATGAACAATTGGTGAACAAGGTTGCTGTTCTATATTGCTTTCTGTTCATTTCTTTTGACAGAAAAAATGAAGTCCAGTTTGCTGCTAGGTTGCTTTGTGGATTGGCAAGGTTTTTAGCATGGCGAAAAATTGGTTGGTCATGTGTTGCCAAGGGTTGTTTTTCTTGCTGCAGGATGCGGAGGAGATGTGTGACAGGTTTTTTTGAAGAATGGCCAAGGGTGTGTGGTTTGTGTTAGGAAATGGTGAGGAAAAAATGCTGTCAAGCCAAGCTCAGTTTGTTATGTTTGGACAGAAAAATAGCAAGGTGAGGGCAAGGTCCATCAATGATTTTCTGCTGTAGTGTTATGTTTGATGGCCCTAAGCATGGTCTTTTGTCCTTTTGAGTTGTGACAGCTTTTAAAATGCCAAAGCAAAAATCAAAATTTAGGGAGTGAGTGAAGGTAGTTTTCTTGCTGGTTTGGAGGTTGGCTGCAGCAGGAAATCATGCTTCCCTATGCTGTGTTCTGTTGCTTCTATTTTAAGCAAAATCTTGCAATTTTTTGTGGAGGTCCATGCCAAGTGAGAGAGTGAGCATTTGTGTATCAGTTAGTGTTTGGTTTTTGTGTGCTATCTATTGCTGCTGCTAGTCCTCACAA